>NC_088677.1:625000-1250000 GCF_950023065.1 Planococcus citri | reverse complement strand
AAATTTTTAAAATGCACGCGAACCGCTGTATTTTGTCCAAAACTAACACCCCAAATCCAAATTTCACAATTTCCATCCATTCTGGAGCCTCCAGCGCGATTTTCAATTTCTCCAGAAGTTTGAATTTGCTCCAGAGGGCGTGAATATGCAGTTGGGCTGCTACAAATCAAGTTGTGTATTATACTCGACCTGTTCAACAAGTTTATCTACATTTAAGCCGATTTCGGGAGTGACACCTCAAGAGTGCTTTTTTGACCAGCTTTTTTCAAAATTAAAAAATCCTAAAAATCAAAAGATATAACCGTTTGTGAGGAAATTATAGAAATTTGCGCGAATCGCTATATTTCTTCGAAAATTAACCCCCGGAGCGCAAATTCTACCATTTCCAGCCGTTTTGGAGCGAGAGTGACACCTCAAAAAACCACTCTTGAGATGTCACTCTCAGAATCGGCTCAAATGTGGATAAACTCGTTAAACAGGTCGAGTATAATACACAACTCGATTTTTAGGTGTACAACTTCATATTCACGCCCTTGGGAGCAAATTCAAAATTATGGGGAAATTGAAAAATCTCGCTGGAGGCTCCAGAATGGCTAGAAATTGTGAAATTTTGATTTGGGTGGTTAGTTAAGGACAAACTACAGCGATTCGCGCGAATTTCAAAAATTTCCACGCAAGCGGGAAAATTTTGATTTTTTAATTTTGAAAAAAGCTGGTCAAAAAAACCACTTTTGAGGTGTCACTCTCAAAATTGGTTCAAATTTGGATAAACTCGTTACACAGGTCGAGTGTAATATACAACTCGATTTTTAGCTTCCCAACTTCATATTCACGCCTTTTGGAGCAAATTCAAAATTCTGGAGAAATTGCAGAATTACGCTGGAGGCTCCAGAATGGCTGGAAATGGAATTAACTCTACACTCCAATTTCAACACCTTCGTAAGACGACTACAGGTGAGTTCAAGTCATTTTAGAGCCTCCAGCGACTTTTTTGAAAATTACTGTAGCCTCCAGTAGATTTTTGAAAATTGAAATTTCCCCAAAATTTCATCACCAATTTCAATACGCTACAAAGTTGACAGCTGGTAGATTTCAAGTCGTTTTGGAGCCTCCAGTAGATTTCTGAAACTTGAAATCTCTCCTAAATTTCAAAAAACTGAGATGGAGAGTCAAAATTCACTCTGCAAACTAATTTCAATACGCTAAGAAGTTGACAGCTGGTGGATTTCAAGTCGTTTTGGAGCCTCCAGCGACTTCTTGAAAGGTTGTATGACGTTTTTTGGAAAATTGAAATTTCCTGAAAGTAGCTGGAAGCTTTAAAACCATTTGAAACCACCATGTAGTCTACGAAGTAAATTTCAGCTTGCCAACTCCATTTGATAAATTAATGTTACTGGAATTTCAAGTTTCAAAAATCTACTGGAGGCTCCAGTAATTTTCAAAAAAGTCGCTGGAGGCTCTAAAATGACTTGAACACACCTGTAGTCGTCTTCAGAGGGTGTTAAAATTGGAGTGTAAAGTAAATTTCAGCTTTCCATCTTCATTTGATGAAATTTTGTGAGAATTCAAAGCTTCAAAAATCTGCAGGAGGCTTCAGGAATTTTCAAAAAGTCGCTGTAGGCTCCAAAACGACTTGAAATTCACCTGCGGTACTTCGTAGCGAATTGAAATTAGTTTTTAGAATAGATTTCAGCTTTACAACTCCAATTTGATGGGATTTTGTGGGAAGTTCGAGTTTCAAAAATCTGCTGGAAGCTCCAGAACTGCTCTCAAAACGGGTTGAAACAGTTTCCAATCGATTTGGCATGTCGAAAATAGGGTATATCCCAAATTTCAACTTTCTTGATCAATTTGGTAAAATTTTGATTTTTCCCTCATTTTTGGCCTAAATTGGATTTTTAAAAATTCACCAAAAATCGAAAAACGCACTTTAGCACTTGAAATTTCAACAGGTGATAAATTTTTGATCTTTCGATCTACCTTTGTAAGGTTTGAAAAATTTCGTGCAAGTCCTATGTTGAAACGCAAAATCTGCGATTTCGGCTGACCTGTTGATCAAAATGGCCGCCATTTTGTGAGTAAGGCCAACTTTTTTTTGGGCAAGTTTGCTTTAAAATGTTCCTTAGGACGTCCCCTTCAAGAAAAAAGTTGTCCGGGTGGATTGGCGGGGGGGGGGGGTGTGCAATCACTCCTATTGTCATATGCCGGATATTTCTGCATAAAATTCTTAAAAATCACAATTTTTTCCAATAATTTCTCAAAATTTTTGCATTTTTGCCAATAATTATCGAGAAGAGCTCTGTCTTGGATAAATTTTAAATCAAGCCAAAAAGTTTGCTACATGCCAAAAGGTTACGTATTCTCAATTTTAAGACCAAAATTTGGAAAAAGTATCATTTTTTTGCCGGTAATCGCCAAAAAGTGACATTTTTGAACTCAGTGGGGTTCAATAATGTGAAATGATCCCACGGCCAGATGATCAAATTTTGAAAAATGGAGAGCCTGCCTCTGTCTCTCTGGAATCTCTTACTCTTTGTTTCCCTTATATGGGGTTTGGAGAACCCCTCTCAAATTTTTTGGGTTCCTAGCGTCTCATACCAAATTTTATGCTTCTATCATGAACTAAAATGCGGTTTACTTGTATTTTTCCACTGCACTCTTATGATATTCTAACACGTTGTCGTACATAATTCAAATTCGTTGGCTAATTACTGCGTTGAAATATAATTTTTTTTTGTTTTTGTTTGTTTTTCCCTCATTATAATGTAGATAAAAAAATGTTGCGTATTGCTGAATAGGTGTGATAACTTGTTGAAGAACGGATTATTCAAAATCAACGGCATTAAGGAAGACGATATAATCGGTCACACTTTGATAGTTGCTGATAATTTACTGCCACGTAAAAATCCCAACGTTTTGGATAGAACAAGCTTCGAATCCACAAACGGGCCGATTCTACTCAAAGAACTGCGTGTTGTTTTAGATAAAATTGAGCCGGAAAATGATAACGGAAACACCGCTTTGAACGGAGCCTATGGCAAGCCATTTTCTATTTCATTAGAATTATGGACGGATGACATGATCAAAAAATATGTTAAAAGTATAAAATCGAAGGAAAAACCTATAAAAGTAAGTCCATAAAGGAATTCTCGTATGGTTTTTATCTCAACTCTTTCACTACTACGTTCATTTTTCCCCCATTCTCAGAGAAAAGGCAAGTACACTTTTCGAAACGGTGGATCCTCGAATGTCCGCGTCAAATTTATCGGTGAAGCGGACCTGGTTCAAGATGATCGTTTTTATTTCAAGTAAAAAAGAACACCAGCCACTCTATACCGCTATCGAGATTATGTTTTCATCGTCGCGCTAATTAACTGTCGTGTTTTTTTGAATTTAGAGAAGCGATGGTCTCGGATCTGTCGGTTCACGTTGATGATTTTGTTAGCATCGGGGAACACTACGACTCGACGAATCAGATCGGTCGAGTGATATACATGTGGGAAGAAGAGGACGAAAAGTTATTCCATATTCATTGGCTCGTGTAAGTTTTCTAATCCTACGAGTATTCTCGTTATTCCTTCGTTTTTAAGCTGCATTTCTCATTAGTGTTTTGTTTTGCAAATATGCAGAAACAGCACGGATACGCTTCTTGGAGATATCGGTAATCAGCAAGAATTGTTTGACACATACGACTGCGAAGATTTACCCCTCTCTATGATCGAGAATAAAGTCACAGTAACCTACCTTCCTATTAAACATGAAACCTGGGTACATGCAGGAAATGGTTCGTTTAACGAATGGCAAAATTCGTCTGCATCGAGCGATGAAAATTCTTACATCTATCAAAAGCTGTGAGTTGATAGACATTTGTATTGTATTAACGTATTAAGCTGGAAAATTTTCTGCTTGGATTTCAGTTTTAAAGGAAAAGGGGGAGGAGTCCATACAAAAAATATTTTTGGCGGTCTCAGAGGCACATTTTTATCGGTTTAATGTATGTCTGATGTATTGAAAACACCTGAGCTGGAGTCATCACCACGAAATTCGCTCAAATTCGGTATTTAAACTTGGCTTGGAATCGACTTTGAAGGATTTGAATGTGGCTGGCCTGACCCAAAATTCGCGTGTAATAAAATTTCTAGAAGGGCAAGGTCTAAACAGTCGAAGTAAGAATCGAATTGACAGAAAATATTTGAAGGTGAAAACTTGATCCAACCGGCAGAAAAATTTTGAACTGATCAAAGGTAGTCGGGGAGCCCTTTAAAGGATAAATTGCACCCCCCCCCCCCCGTCGATCCTCCGGGGCAACTTTTTTCTTAAAGGGGGAGTCCTACGGAACATTTCTAGCCTTTGTACTCAAAAAAAAAGTGTCCCTACTTACAAAATGGCGGACATTTTGATTGACAGGTCAGCCGAAATCGCAGATTTTGCGTTCCAACATAGGACTTGCACAAAATTTTTCAAACTGTACAAAGGTAGATCGAAAGATCAAACCAAAATTTATCACCTGTCAAAATTTCAAGTTCTAAAGTGCGTTTTTCGATTTTTGGTGAATTTTTGAAAAATCAAATTTAGGCCATAAATGAGGGAAAAAATCAAAATCTTACCAAATTGACCAAGAAATCTGAAATGTGGGATACACCCTATTTTCGACCCACCAAATCGATTGGAAACAGTTTTAAACCGTTTTGAGCAGTTCTGGAGCCTCCAGCAGATTTTTGAATCTCGAAATTCCCACAAAATTTCACCAAAATGGAGTTGTAAAGCTGAAATTTATTCTGCAAACTAATTTCAATGCGCTACGAAGTAGTGCAGGTGAATTTCAAGTCGTTTTGTAGCCTCCGGCGACTTTTTGATAGTTCCAGGAGCCTCCAGGAGATTTTTGAAACTTTAAATTTTCTAAAAATTTCATCAAATGGCGATGAAAAGCTGAAATTTACTCTACACTTCAATTTTAACATCCTCTGAAGACGACTTACTTCGAGTGGGTTCAAATCATTTTGGAGCCTCCAGCCACTTTTTGAAAATTACTGGAGCCTCCAGTACATTTTTGAAACTTGTAATTCCCACAACATTTTACCAAAATGGAGTTGGCAAGCTGAAATTTACTTCGAAAACTAATTTCAATACGATATGAAGTCGACTACATGGTGGTTTCAAATGGTTTTAAATGATTTTGAAGCTTCCAGCTACTTATTGGAAATTTCAATTTTCCAAAAAACACCACATGACCTCTCAAAAAGTCGCTGGAGACTCCAAAACGACTAGAAATCCCCCTGCAGACGACTTCGTAGCGTATTGAAATTAGTTTGCAGAATGAATTTTGACTTTCCATCTCCGTTTGATGAAATTTTTAGGGAATTTAAAGTTTCAAAAATCTCCTGGAGACTCCAGTAATTTTCAAAAAATTACTGGATGCTCCAAAACAACTTGAAATCCCCCTGTAGTTGACTTCGTAGCGTATTGAAATTAGTTTGCAGAATAAATTTCGGCTTTCCAACTCCATTTTGGTGAAATTTTGTGGGAATTTCGACTTTGAAAATTCTGCTGGAGGCTCCAGAACTGCTCAAAACGGTTTAAAACGGTTTCCAATCGATTTGGTGGGTCGAAAATATGGTGTATCCCAAATTTCAGATTTCTTGGTCAATTGGGTAAGATTTTGATTTTTTCCCTCATTTATGGCCTAAATTTGATTTTTCAAAAATTCACCAAAAATCGAAAAACGCACTTTAGAACTTGAAATTTTGACAGGTGATGAATTTTGGTTTGATCTTTCGATGTACCTTTGTACAGTTTGAAAAATTTTGTGCAAGTCCTATGTTGGAATGCAAAATCTGCGATTTCGGCTGACCTGTCAATCAAAATGGCCGCCATTTTGTAAGTAGGGCCACTTTTTTTTCTGAGTACAAGGGCTAGAAATGTTCCTTAGGACTCCCCCTTTAAGAAAAAAGTTGCCCCGGAGGTTCGACGGGGGAGGGGGTGCAATTTATCCTTAAGTGGGCTCCCCGACTAAGGGGAATCGATAGAGGACTCCAAAATAGAATTTCAGGTAGTGAAATTGATTTTTCAATTTTTGGAAAATTTTTAAAAATTCAAATTTGGCGTAAAAAAATAATTATGGAAAACTCGAAATCCATTGGAGGCTTCACAGCGGTTTGAAAACATCAGTAATCGACTCATGATGTTGAGGATGGGGTAAAAACAATAATTTCGGCTTTACTTTTTCGAGCTTTTTTGTTTTTTTAGGTTACTTTTATTTGGAAAAATTGTGTATGAGCCTTGAAAGGGAAGAGAAATTGGAGAGTTTGTATTTTTTGACGTTGAAAGAAAAATTTGTGTCCCTCCTCTCTAAATTGGCATGGAAAGCTAAAATTCAACGAGGTTTATTTCAAATTTTAAACGTTACGATTCAATTTTAATTTCAGATTTGATGCAACGTTTGGTAGATTTGAAGATGTAATAGAAGTCAGTTCTGAAAACAGGTACAATTTGCGTACTTTATACTCTTCTATATGCTATTTCACGATAGATGTTGAGATTTCATTTGTATGTATTTGTTTTGTGTTGCACCTGCAGGCTGATCGATCATTGTACATACTGTGAACGTAATGTTGAGAAGGAATTATCGGAAAAGCCGATGCTGGATGCCAATCCCGAGTACAATAAAACTATTAGCAAAGTACGGTCAATTTTACATTAGAAAAAAAAAATTCATTCAAATATGCTGCCTTACGTTTTATTTTACGAAACTATGTTTTTTTTTTTAGTACTCTTACAAATGGTTACGTTGGCGAAAAGAAGAGTTCAAAGTAGGAAGTTGTGTTTTCATTAAATCCGGCACACTATTCTCAGGCAAAGAAAATAACAAACCCAAGAAAATTAACACCTTGAAAACTGTGAGAAAGATTTTCAATCACGTATAACTCGTTGCGAGACAATGTGATGCTGATTTTTTTTTTCAATTTTAGGTTGACGAAGAACGTTATCCGGAACATTACAGAAAAGACAAAGAAAGGAGGTACAGCAGGCCCATCGAAGATGTGCATCCATTTGATATTGGTTATATTATGTCAATTGAATCGACTAAAAGAACCAGAAATCCCGAGAATATCACGTTGATCGTGAAAAAACTTTATCGACCTGAGAATACCCATTTAGACGAGCATATTATGAAACACTTGGACTTGAATTTAGTTTATTGGACGGACGAAGGTGCGATAATTTTCATAATTTGAACGTTCGTGGCGCTTTACCATCGCAGCGTATAGTGTGTTAATTTACATTACGTTATTTGCGTTTAGAATGCGTTGTGCCGTTCTCAGAAGTAGAAGGAAAATGTTACGTGGCTAATTCGAGAAATTTATCGTGTACTGCCGATGAATGGACTAGAGGAGGTCCCTATAGGTTCTACTACGAAGAAGAATACATTCCCAAGGAAAGGAAATTCGTTCCAGCTCCTAAAATGACGACTCGAGACGTTAAATGCAACGGAATCCGTCCCAAGTCTAATTCGTTGGAGAGAATTATCGAAGAAATTCCGAAGCCGTGGCCTTCTCTGTCGAGGCCTTTGCATTCGTTGGATATATTTGCCGGATGTGGTGGTAAGTATCGTTAGCGACGTGATTTGTAATCGATAAAATGGATCGAGATAGTGTTATTTTCCCGTATTTTCTTTTTAGGGCTTACCGAAGGCTTACATCAGGCAGGAATCGCGGAAGTCCATTGGGCTATTGAAAAAGAAGATGCCGCTGCTCACGCTTTCAGATTGAACTATCCTAATGCGAAAGTATTTGCGGATGATTGTAACAAGTTATTGAAAATGATTATGACTGTACGTTCTCGGAATATCCACTTTTTATTTCGTTCAGTGTGCGCGAGTTGATTTTTTTCTTCTTTTGCTCACGAATGCTGTATGAATATTACAGGGCCAGACGAGAAAAGACGGTCAAGCTTTGCCTCAGAAAGGGCAAGTGGAGTTGTTATGCGGTGGCCCACCCTGTCAAGGATTCAGCAGGATGAACCGATTTCACGATAGGCAGTACTCTGCCTTTAAAGTAATTATGACAAATAATTTGCCACCCAAATTCCATGTCATTTCGACCGAACGGTTTTTGATTTCGCTGTATACGCTGAGTTTCGAGCCTAGCTGCGAAATCACACATCGGTAGCCGTCTCTTTATGGTCGAATTAACATGACGATTGCTTGTGCGAGAGTATTTGCGAACATTCGATTAAAAAAAGCTTGGTAATTAGAATTCGTTGGTCGTCTCGTTTCTATCGTACGTTGACTACTTTCGGCCTCGTTACGTGATCATGGAAAACGTGCGGAACTTCGTTATCTTCAAGAAGAACACGGTGCTCAAGTTGACCTTGAGTTGCTTACTCAAAATGGGATATCAGTGCACATTCGGTGTACTTCAAGCTGGACATTTTGGAGTACCTCAGAACAGAAGAAGGTTAGTTGGAATTATTTCGCGTTGTTTTTCCAACGTTATTTTACTCACCGAGAGGATTTTTAGGGCGATAATTTTAGCCGCTGCTCCCGGTGAAATTTTACCAAAGTACCCCGAACCTACCAATTCTTTCGAAGAAAATGCCATTACAGTTCTGGTTGATGGTCAAAAGGTACGAAATCAGTTGAAATTCAAGTTTCATTTCCTTCAATGTGCACGACTGACTAATCGAGTATTGTTTTCAGGTTACCACTAATGTGAACTGGGAATCATCTGCTCCGTACAGAAAGCTGAGCGTATACGACGCTATCAGTGATTTGCCAACTATACCAAGTGGAGGTGATCCTGAAAATTGCGAAATGTCGTACAAAGCCGAAGCAAAAACACATTTTCAAAGAATGGTATGATTCTAAAAATTTTGTAAATGAATAGTGACTCGAGTTTTTTAATTACGTATTTTGTCGTTTATCGTATCGAATTGAACTGATTAACTAGATGAGAAGATCGAACGATATTCTGAGAGATCATGTGAGCAAAACTATAAATCCGTTGGTCGAAAAGCGTATCACGTTCATACCGAGAGTACCCGGATCCGACTGGAGGGATTTACCCAACATCGTAGTTACCCTACCGGATGGTTCTAAAACGAAGAAACTGTAAGATGATCAACGTGTAATTTCAAACGTATTCTCCAGCAAAATTAACGTGTGACCGATTTTGAGTAAATCTGGTCTTCAAAAAATAGTCCGGCATATGACAATAGGAATAATTGCACCCCCCCCCCCCCCCCGCCGATCCACCGGGACAACTTTTTTCTTAAAGGGGACATCCTAAGAAACATTTTAAAGCAAACTTGCCCAAAACACAGTTGGCCTTACTTACAAAATGGCTGCCATTTTGATTGACAGGTCAGCCGAAATCGCAGATTTTGCGTTTCAACATAGGACTTACACGAAATTTTTCAAACCTTACAAAGGTAGATCGAAAGATCATGCAAAAATTGATCACCTGTCAAAATTTCAAGTGCTAAAGTGCGTTTTTCGATTTTTGGTGAATTTTTGAAAATCGAATTTAGGCCAAAAATGAGGGGAAAAATCAAAATTTTACCAAATTGACCAAGAAAGCTGAAATTTGGGATATACCCTATTTTCGACATTCCAAATCAATTGGAAACGGTTTCAACCCGTTTTGAGCAGTTCTGGAGCCTCCAGCAGATTTTTGAAACTCGAAATTCCCACAGAATTCCATCAAATTGGAGTTGTAAAGCTGAAATGTATTCTAAAAACTAATTTCAATACGCTACAAAATACTGCAGGTGAATTTCAAGTCGTTTTGGAGCCTCCAGCGACTTTTTGAAAATTCCTGAAGCCTCCAGCAGATTTTTGAAACTTTAAATTTCCCCAAAATTTCATCAAACTGAGATGGAGAGTCGAAATTTATTCTTCAAACTAATTTCAATACGCTACGAAGTTGACAGCTGGTGGATTTCAAGTCGTTTTGGAGCCTCCAGCGACTTTTTGAAAAGTTGTATGGCGTTTTTTTGGAAAATTGAAATTTCCTAAAAGGTGCTGGAAGCTTCAAAACCATTTGAAACCACCATGTAGTCTGCGAAGTAAATTTCAGCTTGCCAACTCCATTTGATAAATTAATGTTGGGGAAATTTCAAGTTTCAAAAATCTGCTGGAGCCTTCAGTAGTTTTCAAAAAAGTCGCTGGAGGCTCTAAAATGACTTGAACCCACCTGAAGTCGTCTTCAGAGGGTGTTAAAATTGGAGTGTAGGGTAAATTTCAGCTTTCCATCTCCATTTGATACAATTTTGGAAAATTTAAAGTTTCAAACAGCTGGAGGCTTCAGAAATTTTCAAAAAGTCGCTCGAGGCTCCAAAACGACTTGAAATTCACCTGCAGTACTTTGTAGCGTTTTGAAATTAGTTTTTAGAATAAATTTCAGCTTTACAACTCCAATTTAATGGAATTTCGGGGGAATTTCGAGTTTCAAAAATCTGCTGGAGGCTCCAGAACTGCTCAAAACGGGTTGAAACAGTTTCCAATCGATTTGGCATGTCGAAAAAAAAGGGTATATCCCAAATTTCAGCTTTCTTGGTCAATTTGGTAAAATTTTGATTTTTCCCCTCATTTTTGGCCTAAATTCGATTTTCAAAAATTCACCAAAAATCGAAAAACGCACTTTAGCACTTGAAATTTTGACAGGTGATAAATTTTTGCATGATCTTTCGATCTACTTTTGTAAGGTTTGAAAAATTTCGTGCAAGTCCTATGTTGATACGCAAAATCTGCGATTTCGGCTGACCTGTCAATCAAAATGACCGCCATTTTGTAAGTAAGGCCAATTTTTTTTGCGCAAGTTTGCTTTAAAATGTTCCTTAGGATGTAACATTTAAGAAAAAAGTTGTCCCGAAGGATCGGCGGGGGGGGGGTGCAATTACTCCTATTGGCATATGCCGGACTAAAATCCATTGTTAATAATTTCAAAATTACGTGAGGTGAACCCAAAACGGAGCCGATTTGATCTGGAATGAACCATGTCGTTCACAAACGATCCGTACATTTTGCTCGAATACGATTCCATTTTTGCGTCGATGCTCGGATATGTGTTATTTTAATTGAAATACGTACTCTGATTTTGATTTAATGTAGGGTTTACACTCATCACGACATCCAAATGGGTAAATCGAAGAACGGTGAACTGCGAGGTGTTTGCCCTTGCGCTGCGGGAAAAAAATGCGATCCAAAGTATCGACAATTGGATACGTTGATTCCTTGGTGTCTTCCTCATACCGGAAACCGTAATCATCATTGGAGCGGACTTTATGGTAGAATCGAATGGGACGGACATTTCAAGACAGTTATTACGAATTTAGATCCTTTAGCTAAACAGGTAAGCTGATATCGAGATATTTTCAATATCGTGAGAACCGGATTTCAACTAGGTATTGGAAAAGTGGGAAAAATGATTCGGAATGACTTGAAAATTGTTTAAAATACAAAGTGTTCAAGAAACCAATAAAATATTTTATTGAAATTTTGAATCTCCGAATCACATCGGGTATTTTCAATCGAATGTCGAATTAAAAACGATATTCGCTTTTACAGGGCAGAGTCCTTCATCCGGAGCAGGATCGAATTGTGTCAGTTCGTGAAGTAGCCCGATCGCAAGGCTTCCCTGATAAATTTAGATTTTTCGGTACTACTCAGGATCGATACAGACAAGTAATATTCTTGTACGATTTGACGACTACGTATTTCATTGCGATTTGTTCTAATTACCGAATCGTACGAATAATTTTTATAGATCGGTAACGCTGTACCGCCTCCTTTAGCAGCAGCCCTAGGTCGTGAAATCGCTAAATGTGTTGCCGAGGTTGAAAAACGCTCACCTAAAAAGACTGATGAAGATTAACCCGACCATCTTTGTTTTATATACGATTGATTTTTAAAATTTTTTTGAACCTTGTTAGACGGATATTCGTTATGATGATTTTAATTTGTATACTTCTATATATTTGTTATGAAATGATGCAGTGGCCGGATCCGTAAAACTTTGAACTTTTTAACCTTTGTAAATTTTAAACGTGTACCTGAGGTCTCAATGATGTACCGAACAGCATCGGGCTTTTTAAAAGACTACCTCAAATGTTATCTTTCAGCGAAACGTGTGACTTTTTTTTCGTGTTCATAATTGAATTAAGATTTATTAGTAGGTAGTTAATCGTCAACGCGACGATATTATTGTTGAAATTTTTTTAATGGAATTTTAGACGTAGCGAATTCGACGCCTAATTTTTTTTGTGTTTTTTTTTTTTTTTTTTTTTGGAATTTGCCGTGTACATTCCTTTTTTTGACATGCCAGTATTTAATACCGACGTTAACGTGTTCATTTTTATGACTAGATTAGAAAAATGTAACCGCTAAAAAGTAAAAACGTGCGTCATGTTTTTTTATACATATATTTTTTTCCTTCACAATCCCTTCCTCCTAATTTTTTTAAATTTTTTTTTTGCAATTGGTTAATCACGGTGCGTGTAGTTGAATAAACTTTTTCCCGAATTTTTTGAAAAAAATATATTGTGTTCATTTTAAAATTGAAAATATTTCCCGGCTGTTCATTATATTGTACCTACTTGTATTACTCAATAAAAATAATATTGAAAAAAGCTCGTGTGTTTTGTAAACTTTCAATTTTTATCATTATTTAAACATCGTGTAAAGTGCTGAAGAGGATTAATTGCTCTTGAAATTTAAATGTTTTTCACTACTTTTCGCATATTTCGACTTCAATGTAACTTCGTGTCTTGAGATTTTCTCTTTTTTTTATCTCAATTGCATACAAAAAAGCGTGATTTATTAGGCAGTTTAATATAAATTATGTAAAGTTGATTACATAATTAACGCTATAAACGTGCGAATGAAATTGAACTCTTAGTTTTTCACTAGCTTTATCAGCAAATAACTAAATTCCTATTTATGGTGTGTGTGTACTGTGTAGTGTGTACATTGGATACATCTGCGGCCGGTGCTTTGACTCGAAACACGTGATTTTCAGGTGTGAGATAAAAAATGAGAGCAATTTCAGTTTTTTTTTCTCAAAATATCATGTCCATAGTATGATTTGTACGTGAGTTTTATTCGATGATATTATCGTGCAATGTCACGAGATCATATTCGCTAATGAACGTTGAACAAGTTGAAAAATGAAAATTAACGGATGGGTTAAAAATTACGATATAAATAGGATAGGGTGAAGTTGTAGAGTTGAACTTGGGAACAAAAAAATTAAGCATTATAAAAAGGAGATTTCCTGGAGAAGGATGTTTGAAAATGATATCCATCGTTTAAAGATTCATGGCAGATTTTTAATCAACTTGTTTTTGAGCAATCTATTCATTTAAGTCATATTTGATGACAAAAGTTCATCCAAAATGACTACAAAAATATGAGTAGGTCCAGCTTCAGAGAAGAAGGTCGAAAAATTAAGCTTAGCTTTTCCCTTTTAGCTTCTAATAAAAATTATGAAGCTTTCGTCTGGCTTCGGTTTCACATATTTTATGAAGCTTAGCTTTCTTTTAGCTTCCAAAAATCTTGAAAATATCGCCCAGCTTTTTACAGCCTCCAGCTTCACTTTTAGCTTGCTTCTGGTCTCTGATTACTGGTCAGCTCTCGGCAAGTTATCAATAAAACTCATCACATCAATCAAATGGCAATAAACTTTCCACTAATATGATCACATGATCAGCGAGTAAAGCAGGTACCAAAATTACTTATTCAAACCTCAGCTTTCCGTGTAAGTTTCATTTCAACGTTTGAACTCGTGTTTAACAGAGTATTGAACTAATACGCGCAATTGTGCTTTTGTTTCAGATTCATTATGTTATTCTGTCATCTGTCGTTTTCCATCTTTCCTGGTACATCACGTAATCAGTGAACTTACGTTGATTTATTCAGGTAAACAATACACTGAATAATTTTTCTATCTTACTCGAGTACCATAGCATAATTTATATGGTGGTTTTCCTATCACATATGCCATATGACTCATCTGATATGTACTTTCCCATGAAATTCTGATTTTTTTTCAAAATAAAGACCGGACGAGCTATTTAATTTTTCTAAAAATTGAAAAATGAAATATTTACTTCCTGTATAAACAAATATCTGCCCCCCCCACCACTCCCTTCTACCATTCAATTTCCTCTGCACTGTTCCAAATTAAGAGAAAGGCATCTACCTTCAAAACAAAACGCGTTACTTCGGTCACGTAATGTTTACACGAATTTTCGAAGCAATATGACAGGTATAAATTATTATAAACATATAAAAAATAAAATGTAAATATTTTGTGGACGTGATGATGCACATGTAGTGACC
The DNA here is from genome assembly GCF_950023065.1 of Planococcus citri. Classification (NCBI taxonomy): domain Eukaryota; kingdom Metazoa; phylum Arthropoda; class Insecta; order Hemiptera; family Pseudococcidae; genus Planococcus; species Planococcus citri. Next base: position 1,235,662 of record NC_088677.1, on the reverse strand, counting down.
TTTCGAAAACCATAATTAAATTACGTACGTATTTTACGATAACTATGCTCTCCTTTTTTCCATTTTTTTTTAAAAAAAACTTCAAAATTTTCAATTTATATTCTTGTTATTTTGGAATTTTAATTTTTTTTTTACTTTCTCTAGTTTGTTTTTTGAAGATAGAAAATTTTTATAATTGTCAAAAATGTCCAGAAAAAAAAATAAAAAAGTCGTGTAGATTTTCAATTCAAACTTTGAAATTCTTTCATTGGCTGCTTCTTCCCCCCCCCGCGCCCCTGAGAACCCCTTCCAACTCCTCTCCATAAAACATTTGAAAAAAAATCCGCTTTTTTCCAATGAGATTGTTCAAAAATTACACTTTCTTGCTAACATTTATACAAAGCCCTGTTTTCCCATTTTTCAATAAAACTTTGAAATTTTTCATTTTTTTTTCAAATTTAATTTTTTTGACATTGTTTTAATTCTTTTTAAGAGTGGAAAAAAACTTATCAAAAATGACAAAATTTTTTAACGTACGAATTTTGATCCTTTCTCCCTCCTTCTCTCCCCAATTTAAAAATTTGCGCTTTTTTCATTCTTATATTGAATTTTGAAATTTCCCATTTACTTTCTCTTTCTTTAAGATTTTTTTTCATTTTTCCAGTCTTTTTTTAGGAAACATTGATTTGAATAAATTTTACCTAAGCCAGAAATTTGTGTCATTTTTTTTCGAAAATGGAAAAATTCTGACTTGAATACACTTTGATCCGATCCCCCCCCCACCCTCCGAAAAAAGTGAACGAAGGTTTCCTGATTTTTTAAAAAAATTTGGTGAATTTCAAACCTCCTCCCTACTTATAATGAGTTCCAAGTACCCCCCTCCCCCTGTCTCCAGATTATCCATTAAAATTTTTTAGTTGAGGAATTATAAATCGTAGATTTTGCTTTTCGATGTTGGACTCGAACAAAATTTTTTGAACTGGACAAAGCTTAATCGAAAGAGCAAAAATTCCAGTTGCTCGAGTGCATTTTTCGATTTTTGGTGAATATTTTGAAAATCAAATTTAGGCCAAAAATGAGGAAAAACATCAAAATTTTACCAAATGGACCTAGAAAGCTGAAATTTTAGATATACCCTATTTTCGACCTACCAAATGGATTGGAAACAGTTTCAAACCGTTTTGAGCAGTTCTGGAGCCTCCAGCAGATTTTCGAATTCATCAGATGAGGTTGGAAATCCGAAATTCACGCTGCACTCCAACTTAAACACGCTATTAAGTCAAATACTGGCGGGTTTTAGTCATTTTGAAGCCTCCAGTGACTTTTTAAAAATTCTTAGATCCTCCAGTAAATTTTTGAAACTTGAAATTTCCATAAACTTCCATAAAATCTGTAAACTAATTTCAATACGCTTTGAAGTCGACTGCAAGTGGGTTTGAAGACGTTTTGAAGCCTCCAACGACTTTTTGAAAATTACTGGAGCCTCCGGTAGATTTTTGAAACTTAAAATTTCCCAAAATTTCACCAAATGGATTTGGAAATCCAAAATTTACTCTGCAAACTAATTTCAATAGGCTATGAAGTCGACTGCAGGAGTGAAGGTGGTTTCAAATTCGTTTTGAAGATTTCAACTACCTTTTTGAACCTTCATAACTAATAGCCCGTTATTTTTTTCAAAATCGGTTTACTACAGTCTGAAACATTTTGTGGAGATTTCGAATTTTTAAAATTTGCTGGGTTTGAAACTGTTTCCAATCGATTTGGCAGGTTGAAAATAGAGTATATTTAAAATTTCAGCTTTCTAGGTAAATTTGGTAAAATTTTAATTTTTTTTCCTCATTTTTGGCTTGCAAGGGAACCTCTTGAGGTGTCACACTCCGATTTGAACGGAACCGCGATTTTTGGAAAGAGCATAGTCTAAAAACCCCAAAACCAAATTTTCAGCTGCCCAAGTTGATTTTTCGATTTTTGGCGAATTTATGAAAATTCAAAATTGACTGTTTTTGGCGATTTATGCTTTTTTTTAAGAAGTACGTACTTGATCAATAAAAATGGTCAAAATAACTACCAAAACTAATTTTAATTACCCAAATCCAAATACCATTTCCAGCCATTCTGGAGCCTCCAGCACGATTTTTCCATTTCTCCAGAATTTTGAATTTGCCTCAGAAGGCGTGAGTATGAAGTTGGCCAGCTAAAAATGGAGTTGTATATTACACCAGACCGGTTTAACGAGTTAATCCACATTTGAGCCGATTTTGAGAGCGACACCTCAAAAGTGGCTTTTTGACCAGCTTTTTCCAAAATTAAAAAATCAAAAAAATCAAAAGTTTCCCGTTTGTGTGGAAATTTTTAAAATTCACGGGAATCGCCGTATTTTGTCCAAAACTAACCCCCTTAATCCAAATTTCACAATTTCCAGCTATTCTGGAGCCTCCAGCGCGATTTTTCAATTTCTCCAGAAGTTTGAATTTGCTCCAGAAGACGTGAATATGAAGTTGGGCAGCTAAAAATCGAGCTGTGTATTATACTCGACCTGTTTAACGAGTTTGTTTACATTTGAGCCGATTTTGGGAGTGACACCTCAAGATTGGTTTTTTGACCAACTTTTTTCAAAATTAAAAAATCCAAAAAATCAAAAGATAACCGTTTGTGAGGAAATTTTTGAAATTTGCGCGAATCGCTGTATTTTGTCCGTAACTAACCCCCCTCCCTTCAAAATTTTACAATTTCCAGCCATTCTGGAGCCTCCCGCGCGATTTTCAATTTCTCCAGAATTTTGAATTTGCTCCAGAAGGCGTAAATATGAAGTTGGCCAGCTAAAAATCGAGTTGTATATTACAGTAGACCTGTTTATCCACATTTGAGCCGATTTTGAGAGTGATACCTCAAGAGTGGTTTTTGAGGTGTCACTTTAACTCCAAAACGGCTGGAAATGGTAGAATTTGCGTTCCGGGGGTTAGTTCTTGTAGAAATACAGCGATTCGCGTGAATTTTAAAAACTTCCACACAAACGGGAAACTTTGGATTTTTTGGATTTTTTAATTTTGAAAAAAGCTGGTCAAAAAACCACTCTTGAGGTGTCACTTCCAAAATCGGCTCAAATGTTGATCAACTCGTTAAACAGGTCGAGGAGTATGACACACAACTCGATTTTCAGCTGCCCAACTTCATATTCACGTCTTCTGGAGCAAATTAGAAATTCTGGAGAAATTGAAAAATTGCGTTGGAGGCTCCAGAATGGCTGGAAATGGTAAAGTTTGGATTTGGGTAATTAATGTTAGTTTTGAGAATTATTTTGACCATTTTTACTGATCAAGTACGTACTTTTTAAAAAAAAGCATAAATCGCCAAAAACAGTCAATTTTGAATTTTCAAAAATTCGCCAAAAATCGAAAAATGAACTTGGCCAGCTGAAAATTTGTATTTGGGGGTTTTGGACTATGCTCTTTCCAAAAATCGTGGTCCCGTTCAAATCGGAGTGTGTCACTTCAAGAAGTTGCCTTGTTAGTTTTGATTTTCAAATATTCACTAAATATCGAAAAATACACTCTAGCTCTGAAAATTTTGCATGTTATTTCGATCTAGCTTTGTCCAGTTGAAAAAATTTCGTGCGAGTGTCATGTTGGAGAGTTGGAAAACACAATTTGCGATTTCTACGCTGCCATGTCTATCAAAGGCCAACTGGTTTTTTGTCAAGTTGGCTTTAATATGTTTCTTAGGATGTTCCCTTGATGAAAAAAGTTTTCACAACGGATCTGAGAAGGAGGGGGTGAGGGTGGTGCAATTATTCCTATTGTCATATGCCAGACTACGAGTGCTAACGTACTTCGTGGTACATTACATACATCTGCATTCTGCGATGTACACGATTTGATAATTTTTTCCAAAAGGTCACCACATGTGCATCATCACGTCCGCAAAATATTTATATATAATTTATGTCTGTCAATTCGTTTTGAAAATAAATATAATATAAACACTACGTGATCGAAACAACGCGTTCACTTTCAAAGGTAGGTTAGCTTAGCTTAGGTTTACTGATAGTAGGTACCTATCTATCTCATTGGTTGAATTTCTCAGTACGTATCCTTCAATCCTTCTGATATTGTTGCAAATACGTGTACCGGTGTACATCATTGTTTATTATGGCAATACCATAAGCTCGTATACGGCGTACATTACCACTACCTATACTCATACGACAGTAAACATCTGATTACTAATACACAATACATACATACACATACATTCATCCATACTCTTATCGAGTCTCACATTCACACACATTTATGCCCAAGCACAACAACAACAACGCATAAGCTCTGAATTAATGAGCGCACCTAACCGGTTTTCGAGTGGGGGAAAAGGCGCCGTTGTTTTTTTTAAATATCAAAACCGGCCGCGGTAAATATTGTTATCAGTGCGAAGACTTAAAAGTAAGCTCGACGCTAGAAAATTTTTATTCTTTGAATTTTAACTCGTTGTTCGCGTACGTTGAAAAACAGAAAAAAAAAGTGAAAACTTACGATGTCGTTGCTGACTAAAACTGCTCTGAAAGCTGCTTCTTATCCGAAATTTCGGCCTGCTCCGCCACCCGAATTGATCAAAAAAATTGTCGGATTTTTAAACGAACGAGTAAGTTTTGATATCATAATTTTTCTTTTTACCGGCTTTTTTTGTTGTTGATAAAATTGGGCAATTTTTTGAATCTTTTGTATCTTTTGTATTTTTAATATTGTTGTATTGAATTTTGAGTTCGGTTCGATGCGATTATTATTAGTGGGGTGGGTTTTTAGAGGGTTGTTTGTTAATTTGACATTGAAGTTCAATTTTGAGATCAAAATTTAAAGAAAAAAAAGAATCAAATTCTTGAAGAATTTTTTATTTAATTATTGGAGTGACTTTAGGTAATCAAAATTGAAAAAAAAACGGTATCAAATTGTTGGAAAAAGTTTTAGTTATTTTTTGGAGCGAGTTAAAGTTTATTTCGAGCTCAACATTTTTTTTTAAAAAAGGAATCAAATTCTTGGAAAAATTTTTTGAGTCATTCATTTTAGAATGTTGTAGAATTTTCCGCTCGTTTTGAACTGTTCTACTTATCGAAGTATATCGTAAAATTTATTGCTAAAATATGCTTTTAACGTCTTTATCTACTGCTAGTACTTCTCTACATACATTTTATGGGCGCTTTACCTACCTATTCAAGTACATGTCATACAAAACTGACTCAACATAGTAAAGGAAGTGGTTGACATTTCCCCCTCACCTCCCTTTTTTTCGAAAAAAGTGAAGGACGTTTTTATTTTTATTTAAGTAATGCTAAATAAGACTACTAGGTACTTTGGTTAATTCAAAATTTGATTCCTTTCGTATGTACCTTAAAAATCGAGAAAAAAAAATTAAACTAGGTACATTATACTTGCTAATTCCCATACCTTCGTGTTGATTTCATGATTCGCCCCTCTCCCCCTCACCTCCATAATCATTCTGAGTTTTATTATTCAACGCTCGACCTCTGAAGGAATATCAAATACCTATTAATTGATCCGATTGTGAGATTTGCTCGTCAACACAAAAAATAATGAGCATCGTAATAAAAAGCTCGGAAAAAATCTACGAATTATGACTAAAAAAGTAAATAAATTTCATCGATAACGTTATTTTTTCAGCTTATAAGATTACAATTTATTTATCATTTTCGTTATCTGCACTCGAGTATAACCACAAACGTTAGTAATTTTTTTTTCGAATCACATGTAGGTATATTATGCCGGTTCGAGTTTTGATGGTTTTTTCCTCGATCGAACACTTGGTAAAAATTGTATGCAGATCTGTACGAATGAGAAAAATTTTCGTAATGCGAATTTATTAAACGTTGACCCGGTGACTTTTGTCATTACTGTATGCGTTAGTTTGTTATCGATGATAGATGTACCTAGGCCTATTTCCGTATTTATTGAGGTCACTTCGTTTGGTTTTAATTAATTTTTTAAGAAACGTTGCTATTTATTGTCGTCAAGTACATTTTGTATTAATTGGTTTCAATTGGGTACTCGAATTTACTAACTCGATTTACTGTGTAAGGTTTCATTTGATGATTTTTTTTTCATGTGCTGATAACTTGAAAAAATTTTATTTTATTTTTTTTCAAACGTTGGCCAACCATTTTATTGATCAGACCCCCTCTTCCTTCGTCCTCCTTCTCCTCCCTTTGCAATACTTGCTTACCTTTCATGTGAAATATGCCATATGTTGGAGTGCAAACTGCAAAGGGGGACAAATCCTAAATTTCCAGGAAGTTTGCATCGAGTGGGAGACTATTCAGACAAATTTTTAAATGGCAATTTTTTCAACTTTTTTAAGAAAAATGATTTTTTTCAAATTATAAGCTGAAGTTAATTTTTGTTTTTTTGCTACTTTTCAAAAATTTCAAATAAAAACTACTTTATTTCGATTTTTTAAACTTTAAAAAAACGATTTTTGTTTGTGTAAAATATGCACTTTTTCCTTTCTTGTAAATTCATGTATGATTTTACTTATTTTTGTAGCTATTGTTACCTATCTAGGCTATGTGTTGTGTGATTTGGTAAAACCAACAATTTTTAGTCCTTTCTGGCTTTCCTAGCCACGCCCTCTTCAATAGATTGTAACAAGGCGCAGTTTTATTTCTTCATTCACTCTGCATTTGTTCTCTTACCTGGTAACATGTTGTCGTGTTATCTCTCAACTTGTCAGTCAGCCAGCCTATTGTCAGTTGACATTCCATAGGTTTGTTCGTTTTGTTCGGGTTTCTTGTCGGGTTTTGCCCCACGCAGCCCCTAAATGGGTTTAGCGCGTGGGTTGCGCGAGGTAGCGCGGGGCAAAACCCGACAAGAAACCCGAGAAAACGAACAAACCTATTTTGTGGTTTATTCCTGTACTTTTCTGTAAATATATTCGTGATGTGCTAATTCAAGGCGTCTATTTTCAATTAATCACTCACCCTAGCGATTCTTGTTATTCACGAAAAACATTTTGGCGCCCGAACAGGGACTCCTCGATCAAATGAGTGATTTTAGTGGAGCTATTGTGGCTCAATTAATTTGTGGGTGGAGCTATTGCGGCTCAAATTAGACATATTCAGAGCTCTTTTGGCTCATATTCGTTCGCTATTCGCATATTTATCATCGTTAGTTATGGGTGATAAAGGCGAGGCATTTGACTACAATAAAAGTAGTCGCTATGTTGCAAGATCCCTTAATAAGGCAGGTGAGTCACTTAAAAAGCTAATTGCTTTACCTTATTCAGTTGAAAATGTCGCTCAGGTGAAAATTGCTATTAATGAGTTGGCATCTGAATATGAGACGTTTAAATCGATTGCTAACCGTGGATTTTTAATGGCAGCTAATACCAAAACAGACAAAGATATGAAAAAAGGCGAAGATGTAGTTATGGCAGACCTTTATAGTGTTGAAAAGGTAGCTTTACCATGGTTAGCAAAGGCGAATGTGTATGTTAATGAATTTGAGGCGCAGAAGACACGCGAGTCACCTGCCAACTCTACGTTGAATGGCAGCTTGTCAGGCACCTGTAAGCCTGCCATCAAAGGGCTAAAAATAGACCTGCCAAAGTTTGACAGTAATATTGAGAATTTCTTGGAGTTTTATTCACTCTTCCAAAACTTAGTTCATGAAGAGGCGAGTATCTCTAAAGTGAGAAAACTTTATTATTTGAAAGGGGCAATGATAGGCGATGCAGCCAAGTTAGTGCTGGATACTCCTTTGACTGACAACGGGTATGACAAGGCGTGGTGTTTGGTGCAGACTACCTATTGTGAATTTCTTTTTTCAAATGTCTACAAACTGAAGTTGACTTTTATTTTTTCTCTAATTTTGAAAAACTTTCTGGATCAATAATCAAGTAGTACTAGATTCGCACATCCTTCACTGGGGTCTAACTGGGGCATGACCAAATATTTACATTTGTTATTGGGTGTGTCTGTGTACAGCCAGTTGATGGGAGGATCCTTTGGCTTCAGCGACTGTCTTAAGATATTCAGGTATGCTAAATCCTGCAGCTGGAGTGGCCAATGGTTTTTTTGTTGTTGCAGCAGCTGGCATAAGGATACAGATTTTCCTTGTAGTTTAGCTTCCATGAATGCTCGAATGGCCGGTGTTTGAATTTGCTCGATGTTGTTAGTGTGCATATACCGACAACATAAGTAGTATTCGCTTTGCAAAGTAGCTGCAAACGCGGTCAAATAATAGTCATCGGAAGACAGCCTTTGTTGTAATGATAGCGCAAGAGACGATGTGCTAAATTTTACGAACCGCCAGATATGTAACGAGTTATTATAAACTCTATCGAATTGTATCGTAGGAGCAACACGTTTAATAATACGTGTCATTATTTTACGTTCCATTCTCGAGGGACTAATTGCAATATATTTTTTTTTGTACTCGTCTGTACTTTTGAAATCTTGAACTTGATAAAGAAAACGCTGCACACTGCGTAGCCCATCACTTACTCCGCACTGAAATTTCGTATATTCCTGTTGAAATAAAAATTACATTTTATTATCACGTTTGTAGGTACCAAATTTAATTTTTTGAAAACATCGCACCATACGGAAGAAAATGGTACGATGTTGATCCAAACACAAAATTATAAATTAGATTCCGGATCAGAGGTATCTATTTGAGCGCAGATTTGCTTATCTATCAGATTAGGAGTGATTATGATTGACTGAAAATAATGTAAGTCTTTTTTAGCTCGTACCTCTGAAATTTTGGAAAAGTTGCGAAGTTTTTCCATTTCAAGACGTTGACCGGCGAGAGATTGATTGAGTTTTTTAATTTCAAGACGTTGACCGGCGAGAGATTGGTTGAGTTTTTCATTTTCAAGACGTTTATCGGCGAGAGATTGATTGAGTTTTTTAGTTTCAAGACGTTGACCGGCGAGAGATTGATTGAGTTTTTTAATTTCAAGACGTTTATCGGCGACAGTTTGATTGAGTTTACGCAATCTTCTGAGAACTTTAATCCTGGTAGCATTGTCAAGATTCTCCAGGAAGTCATCATCTTCGTTACCTGCGTCATCACATTTATTAATTTACAATTATTCGTATACCTACAATAGATAATAGGTAATAGATCTACCAATCTAAATCACATGGTAGTACCTAAGGTAACGGCGCGGCGGGTTATATGACCAATTGACCACCACTCAAGATCAAGAAAAGGACTGGATGTTTTCAAAATTTGGTTGTGTTGTAGGGTCGTGGCAAATTTAAAATAGGCTACCTACATCCTGAAATTTTAATAACAATCCATCTGAAAGTCTCCATTTGACAGCTATACTTATATTTTTAATATAGACATTTTTAAGAAAATGTGATTTTTTTCGTATCATTTGAGGGATACTCTTTTTCGGATCACGATCATCATTTTGTTGTCAAAAGTAAAGAACAACTTGCTTAGGTACCTATTGTATGTAGTTTTATAGGGGATTTCGCGAACTTTTCGAATAATTATGTGCATCACTGTGGACTTTTGATGCGTTTTCATGAAGAGCAATTCACTTTTTTGAAGCAAGTTGGAAAATACGTTTTGTACAAAAATATGGCCATATTTATGGTCATTTTAGCGTTGAATATTCAAAAAAATCAGTACCCAAAGGGCCAAAGATTGGTGATTGAATAAATTGATTGATTTTTTGGTGAATCATTCGCAAACGGATCGATTAATTTACGAAATTGATTCGGTTTTTGTGAAACTATTGAATAGGAATTGATCTGTTTTCGAGCGAAGTGAATCGAATGGAATCGAATTCGAATCATTCACAACCGATTGGCGATCGAACAAATTGATTGATTTCTAGGTGAATCATTCGCAAACGAATCGATTCGTATAAGTGACTCGTTCGCGAACGAATCGATTCATTTACTCAATTTTTGGTGAATCATTCGCAAACGAATCGATTCATTTACTCAATTTTAGGTGAATCATTCACGAACGAATTGATTTGCATTAGTGACTCGTTCGCGAACGAATCGATTCGTTTACTCAATTTTTGGTGAATCATTCGCGAACGAATCGATTCATTCACTCAATTTTAGGTGAATCATTCACGAACGAATCGATCTATTTACTCAGTTTTAGGTGAATCATCCACGAGCGAATCGATTCGCATGAGTGACTCGTTCGCGAACGAATCGATTCGTTTACTCAATTTTAGGTGAATTATTCGCGAACGAATCGATCCATTTGCTCAATTTTAGGTGAATCGTTCACGAACGAATTGATTCATAAATTAAAGAATTGATCAATTCGTTGGCGAATGATTCGCCAAAAATTGAGAGTCGTATTAGTACTTTGTAGGAATTGTGGAGGCCTATTAAATTTCAAGTTCATCGAAGCCGTTTTCTGAGTATTGAGTTTTAAAAAATATTGAAAAAAATTTCATAGATGGATTGTTATCAAAATTTTGGGATAATAGATTGTTTTACATTTGCCACAACCCTGCGCAACCAAATTTTAAAAATATCAAGTTCCCTTTCTAGATCTTGAGGGGTGCTGGGGTGGGCATATTAACTGGGTGGCCAAATTGCTCGCCGTTATCGTATACTTAGATAAAATAAACAATTTTAAAACTGAATTAGGTACATACTAATTGTTTCTGCATCTTCCGGTTGCTTAGAAGAACCACAACAACTAATCTCTAAAATTTTTACGATACTCAAGAATAAAAAACAGCTCCTCAGCATCATTTTTAATAAGAAAATGAAGGAGAGTTAGAAATGAATCTTTCTAGAGATCACCATCAAGACTGGAGAGGAAATGTTCGAAATTGTATCTAAATTTTCGAAATTGATGAGGCAGATATTAGGTACATTAAGGGCGTTCGTAGAATTAATATTCTAGGTATCCAATAACAAGATTTATCATCTAATCAAGATAAAAAAAATGATAATTTACGTTCAGTCAAAAACAACTAGATACATTAACAAAATAAATCATTAAAAATTGATAAGAACTTTCAACTGTTTAGAACTGCTTAAAAGTTCCAACCGACGACTTGAGTGAAATTTTCCAAAAAATTGAAACATTAACAACAAAAGTACCTATTCTAATTTTATGATTTAAACGCGTTACTCACGCGAAATTGTTCAAAAAAAAAATTGAAAAATTAATTAAAACTTGGCAAAATTGTATGATGTTGACTTATTTTTAAAATATTCAATCTTGTTCCAAATTGAACTAAAACTGCGATTCAGATTCAAAAAATATTTAACGCAAAATAAACTTACATTAAAAATATGGTTTTTTTACTTCTCAAAATCCGAATTTCCGAAAGTTTTTTTTCAATTTCAGAATTTGAAATCTCTAAAAAAATTCTAATTCTGAAATTTTGAAGCCAAAAATGATTAAACAACCTCCCTCCCCCCTCTCCTAAGAAAATTTAGCTTTTTTTCATCTCTCGAAACAGGAATTTTTTAATGCTTTTGTCCTCGCTTCGCTCAGGCCTGTTTGTTTTTCTGTCTCACAATTGCAATATTTCCGAAACCAAAAACAATTCAAATTCCAAAATTTTGAAGCTAAAAAATACAAACCAAAGTCTTCACATGAAGAATATATTTTTGGTAATTTTTGAATTTGGAATTTTCAAGTTTTTGACCTCGCTTCGTTGAGCCAATTCGTTTGTCTTTTCCAACATTAAAAATATTTTACCTTGTTTTTTAAGCTCATGAGACAAAAAAACACTTGTAGAATTTTAGTGGGTGAAGTTGGAAATTTTTGTAACAAGAGTTGGCATAGCGATTCTACCCCCCCCCCTCTCCACCTTTGAGAAACTACTTCGCTTCGGGTTGTCCCTGGCCGAATATAAATGCCAAAATTCAGCTTCCTAGGTCAATTTTGATGGATGGCGATGGAAAGGGGGGAGTATGTGGGGCGTTTAAGGTGAAAAAAAAATGCCATAAAAGTAGGTATATTATGTTTTTTTTCAAATTGCCCTATGAAGTGATTTTTAGATGTCTTCTCGATTAATATCCACGTTAACGTTTTTGACAACTTTGTCCCCCCCCCCTACCCTCTCCAAAAAAAATCTGAAAAAAAACTCGGATTTTGGGTCCAAATGCAAGTCTAACCGAGTGTAAATTTCAAATTTGAGACCCCATTGCTAAAAATCTTGAAAAATTCTGAAAGAAATTCTGTATAAGACTACACGTAAAAAACATTGCCAGGCGCCTTGCACCTCAACAAGCCTCGAAAGAGTTGATTGTACTCGATGATACAGGTAGTTGCGTGCGAAAAAAGTGACATAATCGTCGCTTGACCGGTATTTATTGTTGTTTTAAGTAAAACCCGCCATATTCGCTGTAAATCTGCAGTCCATACATTTACACAGTTGCAAATTTTACTGATCTGCAGCTTATGCAGGGTTGCTGGGCAAAGTAAACCGTAAATACTTGAGAAGTCTTCTTATCCATGGCTTAGCCAATTTCCACTTGAAATTTTATGGGTTGTTGAATTTCGTAAAAATAAAACACTCGATTCCTAATCGAATTAACGGCTTTCGAATGTATTTTTATGAACAAATACATACTTTGAACAACACTTAACGTACGAATGATAGAGGCATGTTCAGAATTTGACCTACATCAACCCCCTATATCGACAGTTTCTTATCAAATTCGGAATGATGAGACAGGTAGGAAGTACCTATGGTTTTTTCTTACTCGTAATTTAGGGAAATGATATGATTTTTTGTCAAAATTGTCCAAATTATTCGCAGTATTGTACGTAGGTACGTAGCTGAAGAACTACAAAATTTAACGTATCGTTTACTACCTAATTAATTATGTTTCCACACGCTCGATTTGTACGTAGCTACGTACATAGGTAGGTAAAATTCATACGTAGGTACATTAAGGTATAGGTGAGGCAGCGTGTACCAGTACCTGGTGCACAAATATGTGAATTTATTTACGGTAATGCGTAAAAAAAGAAATGAAAAACAGCAAATCGTCGACCAGTTTACCTTGCTAGTGCGGATGTGTGGTGCGGGCCATCGAAGCCGCGGCGACACAACAAGCGCAAGCGTGGCCTAAGTACGCATCGAGTCATGGATCATGGATCACAGATCACGATTCATGGCTATCTTTAGAATCATAGAATCAGATATGTAGTTAGTGATGGTACAAATCGTGTAATGTTTTCGTAGGCCTACTCGTAATAGCTGCCACGACCGTACCCTGCACGCCTCACTATTCCGCCAATAAGAAGTGAAAAACCTTGATGTAAACATGCCCATTAAATGACCTAGTTGCGTGGCACATGGCACATGGCGTATCGCACGTACGCCACTTGCAATGAGAAATTTCATTCAAGTCTCGATGGATGATCTGAGATTTTTTTTGTTTGATTTTATCGTGCAAGAAAGTGTCGAATGTGAAGATTTCCTTGTGGAAAATTTTGCATGTGAATCGACTTCCGGGGTTCGCAATGCTTCCTTGTGGGGCATGTTTGGGATGAAATAGCTTCAAAAATAGTCTTAGGAGGGAATCATTTCAAGGTAGCGGTCTCGGGTCTCCAATTTTAACGAAATCGAGGTAGCTTGAAAGATCATATCCTAAAATTTCCAATGCTGAAGTTCAATTTTGGATTTTTGGCAAATTTTTAAAAATTTGCAAAAAATCTTTGAAGGCGATTTTTAATTTTTTAAAATAAAATATGAATTTTTTGACCAAAGTGAACCAAAATGTGGGTAATTTTTTCTATTCAACTCCTACAAATCATCAACTACCAGTTTTGGATCATTCTGAAGCCGCTGGCGTTTTTTTTATTTTCTCCAAAAATTTTCAAATCATTCTGGAAGGTTCAAAAATGAACTTGAGCTCCTATAATTTTGGTCGATGCTTATTGGGCACCTTTTCTACCATTTTAGGTGGTTATCGCGAAATACCAGGAGTGTGAGCTCAAAAGGGAATTTTCGACCAATTTTGTAAATTTCAGAAAATAGTGAAAAAAAGAACAAAAATGTTCAAAAAGAACGGAAATTGTTGGAGGTCCTAGAATAGCCCTAAAGTAATAATTGTTAGATGAAGAAGTTTGGAAATCGTCCTTAAAACAACTTGAATTTTTTAAATAAATCCTTCAAAAAAAGTACATACTTTGAAAGAAAAAAAATCAAAATTTTATCAAATTGACCTAGAAAGCTGAAATTTTAAGATATGCCCTATTTTCGACCTGTCAAATCGATTGGAAACAGTTTGAAATCGTTTTGAGCAGTTCCGAGACCTCCAGCAGATTTCTGGGAAAATTGAAATTCACTTCATGGTCCAAATTCAACCTACTGAGTTGATTGGATGTGATTTAATTTCAAATATTCAAAAAGTGTCGCAAAAACCGCCAAAATTTAAATTCTTGGAAATTTCAGCTTTCAAAAATCTGTCTGAGGCTCTAGAACTATTCAAAGGGGTTCAAACCAGTTTTCAGTAGATTCGTGTGGTCGGAAGAAGAACATCTACATACCAAATTTCGATTTTCCAAGTCAATTTGGTAAAATTTTGATTTTTACTATTTTTGTGCAAAATTTTAATTTTTTTAAATTTACAAAAAAACACACTTTAGCACCTATTATGTAAATTTTACAAAAATTTCAATTTTGGAACATTTTCTGGAAGCTCCAGAACTATTCAAAACGGCTCAAAACCGTTCCCGTCGATTTGGAGAATTTAAAATAGGCTGCACACCAAATTTCAGCTTTCTACGTCAATTTCATAAAGTTTTAATTCCCCCCTCCCCATTTTTGGCCCGCATTTGATTTTTTAATAATTCAACAAAAATCAAAAAATGCGTTTATGCTCTTGAAATTTTGGTTTTTGGTTTATCTTTGCCCAGACAAAAAAAAATGACAGTTGAGATTACCTACTCCTTGAAAAAATGTTCGTTCCGACGTCAAAAGTAGACATTTTAAGTAACTCCATCACAAGAAAAAATTTTCCTCTGTCCCTCAATCAATATTTATTCCTCTGTATATATAAAGCCTCTCTATTGTTTGAACACCCCCTCCCTCCGTCCCTCCCTCCCTCCCTCCCCAGAAAAAATCAAATATTGAAGGTTGTAAAATTGTTTTGAAAATTGTTCATTTTTTGTCGATACATTTCTGAATAACCAACCCCTCTTTTCAAGAAAAAATACTCGTAACTCTCGACCTTTCGAAAGTTTGAAACAATTTCTGTGTCAGAACTCTTATCAATCCATTTTCAAGAGAAAATCCCCTTCACACCCTCCCCCCCCCACCCTCACACAGATACTCGCACGAAATCAAAAAATATTGTTTGAAAAACATTTTTTTCAATCTCTGTTTTTGGGGTGGGGGGAGGGGGCTTCGTACAAGAGAACCACACTGTTTAAAGGAGAGTTTCTTTTCAAGGAGTTTTGTTATTCTGTAAAATTTTGGCTGAAAGATGAGAAATTTTCAAAAAATGTATACAGTCTTTATTCATTTTATTTTTGTTTTTTTTTGGGGAGGGGGCTCCATGGACGGAAATCAAAATAACTTGACTGGAAAAATAATTTCGTATTGTGTTTCCTCCTTTTTATTTGATTTTGAATGAAAATTGAGAGCAATTTCGCGAGGAATCGGTAAGCTGAACGAATTTCTCCTCTGTTACGCCTGCGATAGGGAGTAGTTCAAGCAGCTGGCAATGGGCATTAGGTAGAGGTACAGGTAGCAAAGATATTTAGCTATATAAATTACGCACTTTTACGCACTGTAAACATTATTACGTGGTTTGTTTTGTGTGCCTGTTTCTGTATACTTTGTTTATTGTGAACCAATGGAATTAAAATATGGAAGTTGATGACCGCCGAGGGTTCGGTGCGGTGTGTTGTCGATGTTATTGAGAAATTACTCGCACTTTTACTCCCATTGAGCAGAGGGGAGGGGGGCTTTGAATGTGAAACAAATCACAAGTGCGTAATATGTTATTCAATACGCGTACGCAGTTTGTAAACACTTCCTTTCGAAAGCAAGGCAACCGGTTCCTTTCAGAATATCTACAAAAATAGCGAAGCAAGGTGACGTTTACACGTTATGTTATCTAACATATGTATGGCTTATGTCTATGTCTATGTATGTTTAGCCAGGCAGGGTACAGGGTACAGCTACAGAGTAGGTAGGTACGCTATGCATATGCCATTTGGTATATTTATTTACGAAGTTAAAGTCTTTGCTGACTGCTGAGGTACCCCTTGTACATTCTCGTATTGTGGTATGCAGAAGGTGACATTGAGCATTTTTTGTATTTCTTATATACGATAACCTAGCGTGTACCCCTAGTCCCCTGCACTCTGCAGCTGGTTATGGTTTACCTAACTACCAAATAATACCACCGAGTTGGATGGTATATTTGAACAATTTTTGGTACATATGTGCGGGGTATTGTTCTGCCAGTTTGGAAACTCGTTTGTTGTTTGATTAGAGAGGCTGAGAGAGTAGAGGAACAAGAGGTGTTTTTATTTATCTCGTATAGTACGCCATTTCCATTTATGTATGTTACTACGTAGTTTCAATCTGGTTTCATTCGAAATTATTCGAATGCTCATGTGCGAGCATAGGTTTTAATATAGCCATTCGAGAGGAGAAAAATTGAGCAGAAATGAATTGGGGATCGAAGTAGGTAAATGATTATGTGGGGCTGCATTTTGTCAGTTATCAGTTATGAGTTCAAATTCGAGTGAATTTGCAGCTTCAATTTGATAGGTACGCGAGTTCATCGCATGGTGTGATAATGAACCGAATTTATATTATCTGAAACAAGCAACAAAAAGAACACCAATTATGTACATTTATTTATACATAATTAAGTCGATAACGTGATTTTTGATTCTACGAAGTTTAATTTAAACATGTACATAAAACTCTCGATTGTGCATTAGCAATGCGCATTTATAGGTAAATGGTATGAAAAGTTGAAAGCACATGGTGTGTCGCTGATAAGCGTTTTCAAGTACGGAGGAAGTTGAGCGATAAAAATTGAGTAAATAATAATATCGTATATTCTATCACGTTTATGTTCGTGTGATATTCTGTAGTTAGAAGTTCGAATCGAATCCGTTGTTGTTTTTTTCGCAGTTATCAGAAAAAAACAGCCTCCCTGTGGAGTAGATAGATAGTAACATTTTATACGATTAAATACGTCATTTTTTCGCGGTATTCGCATATTAATGTACTTCAGGGGTACAAGAGGGGGAGGGGGGTTGTCAGAAGTTCCAGTAATTTCAACTGGCTGTGAATTTTTTCGAATTTTATGCCCCATTTTTGAATCTGAAAGACTGATTAAAGATTGAAGCATTTTTAGGGTTACTTCTTGGTGCCGTTTCACCCCTAAGGGGGTATCGTGACCCAATACACCAGCTCCCTCCATTGTATCTCTCTGCCCTTGTGACATGCCTGAAGTATTTGAGCATTTGGCTGAATACCACCGCCGACAACCTCTTCTGGACACCAATTTCTCCCAGTCCCAGGATGGACACATTAGTCCTCTTTGCCATCCATGGGATCCAAAGCATTTTCCTCCAGCACCACATTTCGAGCGTGTCAATTTTTCTCTTGTCTCCTTCGCATACTGTCTACGTTTCTGACACGTAGAGAAAAACTGAGAAAACCAGAGCATTTACAAGCCTTTATCTTCAGGGTCTTGCTCACTGCTGCATCTAACCATGTATTATTTAGGTGAGAAATGGTGCTTTGTGTACTTTAGGCTGTGCGTTTTATCTCAGCTTTGCTGCCTCCTTAGTTATCATTATCAATAATGGATCCCAGGTACACAAATCAATTCACCACTTCGATTTCCTCAATTTCTTGGATTTCAGGCAAGTTGTTCTTAGTCTGATTCATAATCATGATCTTTGTCTTTCTCTTTGCTTTATTCTCTACAGAGTGCGTTCTATAAGATTTTTTGATGAAAAATGGTCAATTTTGGGCAGGGATTGTGCACAAACTATTGAACGGATTTTTCTGGGGTTTGATTTATTTTGCTCAAAAAACATTCAAAAATCGAGAGTATGTCGAGATATTTTTGATTTAGGACATCTAATGGCTATAATAGGGACTTGAATGGAGGTACCTTAGATGGTCACATCTCTGTTGGAAAAGCAAAATTAGAAAATATGGCTACATAGTACATACCCTCGATTTCATAGATAAAATATCAGTATTGGTGAAAAAAAATTGGAGAATTTTGAAAATTCATGGAGAAATCCCCATCTGAAGCAGTGTTGCAGAGCAGAACTGACCCGCAACAAACTGGAACGCTAAACCCCTAACTTTTGGGAGAATTTTTGCAGAGCGGAATGGAACCTGGAGCAACTTACAAAAAATTTCCTGGAGTGAAACCAGAACCAAACCAGAATTAAAATATGGGTTTTTAACGCCCCAACCTCACAAAATTTTTTGACCTGTCAAGTTATGAATGTTTTTGCAAGACTGTAGTATGAACAACACGTGTTTTTGCTGAAATTTTACCTCAATAAACCAGTAAATTATAACAAGACATGGTAAATGACATGAAATAGACCATTTTCAGCTCATAAAAATTCAAATCCTTAACAGTCATAACACCAAGTAAAACCTTCCAAATTTCATTGGGTGTTTATGGTGCTTCTTTTATGTGAGACGGACTTTAAATTTCATTAAAACACTCTAAATTCAACCATTTTCATTTTTCAACCAATTTGGGTATTTCAACTTCAATTTTTGCTCCAGACACAAAAATTCTGACGCATGCAACCTTCTCTAAAACAAAAAAGAAAAGTCGGAGCGGAACGGAACGCTAAACTGGAACAGAACAATATTTTTAAGCAGAGTGGAACGATCTAAGAAACCTGAACAGAATTTTTTTTTATGCTGGAGTGGAACCCTGAACCCGGAACAAAATTCATTCTGCTCCGCAAGACTGATCTGAAGTTTAGATGAGAGTGGGTTGCAGGACATAAGCACGACTAAATTCATTCACTCAATTGCACTCAGTCTCATGAATGAATGATGAAAATAACAAAAAATCAACTTCATATTTTGACCAATTGTCAAATTAAAATGCTCTTTGTAGAATATACCCTTAACCAAATTATATCACAAACCAATTGAACAAAAAAGTGATTTTTTTCCTAAAATTTTTATATGGTCAATTTTTTACTAAATATGTAGTCATTGAACTAAAATTTCGCAACAAATGCGAGAAAAAATGTTGAAAATAGGTTGAAACTTCAAAAAGTTATGAAAAAAGTATTAAAAAATGATGTCAATCAGAAAGAAGTCTGAAATTTCAGAAAAACTAGGCAAAAACTGGGTGAAAAAGTGTTAAAATAATTTTAAAATTACATTAAAATGCGGAAACCGCTTAAAAATCACTTAAAATTTATAACATTATCTGATGCTCTAATTACAATACCTGATGGAATTTCAATGTAATGAGATATAAAAGATTGGGACTGAACAGTTTTAATAACATAAAGCGATTTATAACATTAACTGTTATAATAATAATAATAATAAGCTACTCGACTTTTACTGTAGGTTAAACAGGAGTGCGGAAAGAATGCAGCCTTTGTCCTACTCCTCTTTCTGGGTGGAATTTCTCTGACATTGTTTCTCTGTTAATTCGGACATTTGCCATGCTCCCCTCTTACAGTTGTTTTATCATTATCAGCCATACCCAGGGCCCAGGGCTGTAAGGTAATTTATGTTGGTAAATTATGGCTGTATTTTACCGTGTTTTACCAAAAGTTTATTACAGTATTTTACCATAATTTACCAAAAAGCAAAATTGAACACTTTTAGTTTTTTCCAACCTTCCTTCATAAATTTCCAAATTTCCATGGAAATTTATGATTTGAACATTACCTAATTTTCCCTATAAATTTCCAAAAAATTTTCTATAATCTCTAAAAACACCTAACAGATGAAAATTTACTTCAGGGGCAGGTCAGAAGTTCAGAACTTCAAAGTCAAACTACAAATTAATTCTTCATATCCAAATTGGTAAAATACAGTAAAATGCGGTATTTTACGGTATTTATGGTATTTTACCATTTTGGATATGAAGAGTTATTTGTAGTTTGACTTCAAAGTTCTGAACTTCTGACCTGCCTCTGAAGTAAATTTTCACCTGTTTTCTGGTGTTATTAGAGATTACCTATAGGAAATTTTCCATGGACATTTTTTGGAAATTTATGGGGAAAATTTTTGGTAATTTTTTCATCATAAATTTACATGGAGATGTGGGAAATTTATGAAGGAAAGATGGGGAAAAAAGTGTTCAATTTGGCTTTTTGGTAAATCATGGTAAAATACGGTAATAAACTTTTGGTAAAATACCATAAAATACCGCCGTAATTTACCAACATAAATTACCTTACAGCCCTGATTGCCTATGGAATTTTTCGAATTTCACCCCCCCCCCCCATTTTTGAATCTGAAAGACTGATTGAAGCTCGAAGCATTTTGAGGGTTACGTACATTTAACACGAAGGAAGAAAAGTGTATTTCTGGGCACATTTTTTAAAGCTGCTTCTCACTTTTCTTATTAGAATAATATTCTAGAGGTGGGAGTTGAAATGATACAGAGAGTTATGAGTCAGTGCGTGGGAACTGAGAATGAATGGCGAAAGAAGAAGAATGACGACGATGATGATGATAACGAAACCGCAAACAAGTCGCGTGTGCGTCTAATTAGTACCATATTGACCGATTAGGTGGAACATGCGAACATTACTATAAAGGCTAACGTCCTCTTTGTAACCTTTTCATAAAAATCGAATGAATACCAATTTTTAGCATCATTTTTGATCTGCAGTTATCGCAATGAGAAAGCAATGTCATACAATAC
Organism: Planococcus citri; assembly: GCF_950023065.1. Classification (NCBI taxonomy): domain Eukaryota; kingdom Metazoa; phylum Arthropoda; class Insecta; order Hemiptera; family Pseudococcidae; genus Planococcus; species Planococcus citri. Next base: position 1,214,805 of record NC_088677.1, on the reverse strand, counting down.
ACCGCTCCCCTCCCCTCCGCTTCGCACCTGCATTAAACTTACTTATGTATATTACCTGTATTTTACGATAGCGACCACCACCTCTCACCACCGCCGCCGCCACTTGGCACTTACCATATTAATACGTACCGATTAAGCTCACATAAAGGAAACACGTGAACATCAGTCATTAGGCAACCGGCAACGAAACATCGTGCCATAATCTCATTTATATGTACATTTATGTATGTATTATGGGTACTTGGTATAAATTTCTCCCAGTTTGAAGAAAAAGCGAAACTTGAAAATACAGATGGTCGTAAATTTTAATTATCAAAATGTGGTAGTAACCTTGACCTTGAAGAGGAATAATACGCAAAAGATACTCGTATGATTCGCCCCATCACCAATTCTCCATAAATACATCGTAGGTACCTCTACCTCTACCTCTCCGTCTGTGAAGAGTGAGCGTAAATAAAGTCAACTGGAGAGGAATCATAATGAATATAGGGGACTTGGTGCTTAGAGTCGAAATTTTACTGCCATAATCTTGCTGAGAGTGACGACGAGGAGAGTGAAAAACATGTTCAATGGGCAAGACGTCTGAATCTGAAGGTCGTTTTATTAAATCGTGCCCACTATTGAGCTTATACATAGGTAGGTACTTGTGGTATAAATGCATAATAAGTACCTCGCCTCACCTATTCCACAATCCACTACTAGTAGGTACCGGGAGAGGTTTACTCGTAGACTTTAAGAGAAGGTAGAGAGGTAGAGAAGTACTCGCGGTTGTTTTTTTCTTTCTTATTTCTCTCTTCTGTCTTCATTCTTAGGTATTCGTATGGTTTAAGGAAATTGAAAATTACTGATTCGATAATTAATCAAGCCCCGAGCGTAATCGACAATCGTACGTAGGTAGATAGGTATCTCTAATGTTTAGTTGCGGCGCAATGTTGACGTTGTAAACTAGTTTTTTAAAATTCGATTCCATATACATTTTTGCGCCGTATAAATTACGCTTACCTATGGCTGATTTTACATTTTATAACGTCGCACCAGCAAGCTTTAAGGCTTTCACGTAAACAATTTTCTGCACCATAGAAAAATGTTTAATAGTCGCCAGCTCCTCAGCTGCTGTATCTTATTTTTTGTACGTTAGCTTTGTTTTGCGAAGCTATCTGCATTAAATTAAGCACCTAATTACCTGGCTATATGTATAAGTGTGCGATAGGCGTGATAACCTCTCACGGTCAGTAATACTTTGGGTAGATGGTACTTTACTTATCCAATTGAAGATAAGTGTTTTCAAAAAATATTTACTTTTGTTTTTTGCACGCGTTCGGCTCATAAAAAGTACGTGCTTGAAGGAACTGCGTGAATATTTCCATTAGGTACTTATTTGAAAAAGTTGCAGCTAGATGCGTAAAAAATTACATAAACGTAATTAGATACGAGCTAATTGAAAGTGAAATTGTATCAATTACGGGTAGTTTGATGAACGAGCTGTGATAAGAAAATGTTTGATCAGGAGACTTTTTATTGCTTGCTGTTCGAGTCTATCACATTTTATAGTAAATGATTAAAAAATGACGCCTTTTTGCTTGAAAGTTGAAATTCAAATTATCTCGAGTAGGTACTCGCTTCGATGTACGGATTCACCGCAACCTTGATCGGTACCTACCTAATCAAATTCGACTCTCATAATAACTCGCAAAATGACTTGTTGTTTTTGTTGCTGCGAATTTAATACAGTATTTCTTTTGTTTCCTCATTTCCCCGTCACTCGATTGCTTACTCACTTATTATTATCAGATTTGAAGTGTGAATTAATATGACAAATATGACGTAGAATGCCTGAGCCAAGTTCACAGCTAATTGCCATTTTTTTTTTTTTTTGAAATTCAAGTTCTGCCTGTAATTTTTGAGATTTTGAATTGCGATACTTTTTTATTCTAAACAGTTCCACTATGGCAAAAAGTGCTCTATAAATCGAATTTGGCACCCCCCCCCCCTTCAAACTGTACGAAAGTAGATCGAAAGATCAAGCAAAAATTCATCACCTGTCAAAATTTCAAGTGCTAAAGCGCGTTTTTCGATTTTTGGTGAATTTTTGAACATCAAATTTAGGTCAAAAATGAGGGAAAAAATGAAATTTCACCAAATTGACCAAGAAAGCTGAAATTTGGGATACATCCAATTTTCGACATGCCAAATCGATTGGAAACTGTTTCAAACCGTTTTGAGCAGTTCTGGAGCCTCCAGCACATTTTTGAAACTCGAAATTCCCATAAAATTTCACAAAAATGGAATAGGAAAGATGAAATTTATTCTGCAAACTAATTTCAATGCGCTACGAAGTCAACTGCAGGGGGATTTCAGGTCGTTTTGGAGTATCCAGCGATTTTTTTGAAAGTTACTAGAGCCTCCAGTAGATTTTTGAAACTTGAAATTACCCCAAAATTTCATCAAATTGAGATGGTGAGTCGAAATTCATTCTGCAAACTAATTTCAATACGCTACGAAATTGACTGCTGGTGGATTTCAAGTCGTTTTGGAGCCTTCAGCGACTTTTTGAAAGGTTGTATGGCGTTTTTTTGGAAAATTGAAATTTTCTAAAATTTGCTGAAAGCTTCAAGACCATTTGAAACCACCATGTAGTCTGCGAAGTAAATTTCAGCTTGCCAACTCCATTTGATTAATTTTTTGTTGGGGAAATTTCAATTTTCAAAAATATACTGGAGGCTCCAGTAATTTTCAAAAAGTCGCTGGAGGCTCCAAAATGATTTGAACCCACCTGAAGTCGTCTTCAGAGGGTGTTAAAATTGGAGTGTAGAGTAAATTTCAGCTTTCCATCTCCATTTGATGAAATTTTGTGAAAATTTAAAGTTTCAAAAATCTGCTGGAGGCTCCAGGAATTTTCAAAAAGTCGCTGGAGGCTCCAGAACTGCTCAAAACGGTTTGAAACAGTTTCCAATCGATTGGGCATGTCGAAAATAGGGTGTATCTCAAATTTCAGCTTTCTTTCATTTTTTCCCTCATTTTTGGCCTAAATTTGATTTTCAAAAATTCACCAAAAATCGAAAAACGCACTTTAGCTCTTGAAATTTTTACGGGTGATGAATTTTTGCTTGATCTTTCGATCTACTTTCGTACAGTTTGAAAAATTTTATGCAAGTCCTATGTTGGAACGCAAAATCTGAGATTTCGGCTGACCTGTCAATCAAAATAGCCGCCATTTTGTACGTAGGGCCACTTTTTTTTTGAGTACAAGGGCTAAAACTGTTCCTTAGAACTCCCCTTTCGAGAAAAAAGTTGTCCCGGAGGATCGACCGGGAGGGAGGAGGTGCAATTTATCCTTAAGTGAGCTCCCCGACTATTACCTATATGCCTGCTAGACTAGAAGTGTCATAGAGTTATTCAAAAGTAACTATGCGACCTATCAATATGGGTTAAAATTTCGCGAAAAATTCAAATATTTTGTAAAAAATGGTTTTTGAGCAATTTTGAAAAATTTTGTGCTCAAAATTGGGTTAAATAATATGATTTTTGGCATTTATGGAAAAATATCGTGTGACCTGTTAAAGTGGGTTAAAATTTCACGAGGAATTCATTTTTGAGCAAGTTGAAGAATTTTGGGCTCAAATTTTTAAATTTGGTTCACAATTTTTGGGATTTTCGAAAAAAGTTTCAAAATTGATAAAATTGAGCTTCTGGAACTCTGAAATAGATTTTGTCTACGAACCAATCCGGTGATCCTTTCTAAGGAAAGTCAGACTATAAAAAAATTTATGAAAATATCTGCAAACAAAACAAGTCTATGAAACCGACGCTAATTTTTCTCATAAAACTTAATTACATGCTGTAGCCGAGTTCTTTTCGCATTAATTTCCTCTTCACAACATTTTAAAAATTTCATGTACCTAAGTAGGTATTTATTGGCGGTTTGTATGTAGGAACTGTGTGTGTATGTAGACGTTCTTGAGAGAAGTAAAAATAGATAGAATTGCTAGTTATGTGTACTATCTACATAAGTAATTAAAAATATTAAAGTATCCTAACTCAATTAATCGACTAATTTTTTTATTTTTTTATTTTTTTGCGCAGTTGTCCACTCCTTTCGATACAGCTGTTGATGTGGGTTGCGGTAACGGAAAAAGTACCGAAGCGTTGTCTCCCTATTTCAAAAATGTGATTGGATTCGATTCGAGTGATTTGAAAGATATCTATGCTCACAGACCTGGAGGATTATCGTACAACATTATTTACAGGTATATATACTTAATTAAATAAATCCCCTCTCTCACCTGTTTTCAAAACACTTCTTTAGAGTACCAACGTAGAATTTAGATTCGAACTTTTCAAAGAATTCATCAACCTAGGTACACCTCGACTAATCTCCATCTTATTGATATTTTCACAGACAAGGCACAGCTGAAGGTATAGGTTGCTTAGATGACTCTGTTCAATTGGTAACTGCGGCTCAATGCGCTCACTGGTTCAATTTGAAAAAATTCTACTCCGAAGTCGAACGTGTACTTGCTCCCGGAGGAGTGCTGGCTATTTACGGATATTCATTGCCAAGCTGCGAAAAACCTTACGATCAAATTAACGGAATCATCGACGAGGTAGGTCGATTAATTAAAGACAGTGAAGTCTGCGAGTCTGCGATCCTCATTATTTTCAAATGTAAACGCTAATTTTGTATTTTTACTCGTGTAGCTAATGAACAAGAAACTGGCCGAATTCATGCCTCACCAAAGCAAAAACTTGTATGTTCATAAATACCAGACGAAAGATTTCGATGATTTTACTTTCAACAAAGAACCACTCAAAAGGTACGTTACTAACCTATCTACTTGTAATTTATCACCAATTGGGACAGCAAGCTAAATAATTCTGTTGAACTTTTAAAAACTTTTCGAATTTTGAAAAGTTATGTGCCACAAAATTTTTAAAAGAACGAAACGGTTCTGAAATTTCAACAAAACTGTCCTTATTTTTTTGTCAAATTTCAAATCATTTTCTCAATTCTATGCATTTTCTTCTTATTTTAGATGTTTTTTTTTTTAAATTTTCTAGTTTTCTTTGAATACAAGTATGTGAAAGTTTTGGTAGATTTTGATTATTTCCATTTGTTATTCTTCTTTGAAAATTGAAAAATTTCGACTTGAATAAATTTTGACCTTTTTTTCGTTCCGTTCCCTCCCTTAATAAAATATTTTTTTTATATGTCAGAAAATAAGACTGTACGTTAACTTCTTTTTTTTCAGAGATGAAGATTCCTATCTGAAAGTTAAAGGATCGATTTCTGATTTGGTTAATTACATCAGAAGTACAGCTACGTTCCAAAATTATGAAAACACTTACGGCCAATCAGCTGGTAATAAGATTTTGCATCAACTCGAAGATGAGTAAGTACAAAATTCATATTCTACGTAATTTTAACGTTTAAATTAAATGATGAGACTGATTCTCTCAATAAATTACCTACTTATTGCAACTTACCGATGCTAAAAATAAATTCCGCACATAATGAGGATTAGGAATTAAGATTCGGTCAAAGATAATTATTTTAATACGAATATTACGCACTATTAAAAAAATAACGCTTTATAGGTTCGCGACCCTTTTATTCTGTGCTTAAAAATATTCGTTCTTTTAGTATAGGGTAATTAATTTTCATCAGAAAAAAATACATTTATAATATATGTACGAACTCGCGGTATACGGTTCAAACTCAATTCGCAGAATTCATTAGCATTTTTGCAAATAATTGCTCGTCATGTTTCAGCAAACAATGCTTAATCAGATAAACTCGATGAGAGTTGACAATATCGAGTTCTGTTTTCCTCGTCTTTGTTTTCATTTCAAATGAACATAATTGTAAAAAATAGTCCTTCTTTTAAGCTTCGTTAATTTAAATATTATACCAACAAGAAATTTGTTTATGTTTTTTTTTTTTTTTTTGGAAAAGTTCATCAGAACGTACCTAGTACTATTTTATAGACAAAGCGATTAATTAGTTAATTTTTGTTTGTTTTGGTCTGTTTACAGCTTAATACAAGCGGCCGGAAGTGAAAATGCACAAAAATCAGATCTAAGTATTATTTTCAATTTTGTAATGGTTATGGGAAGAAAACCATTTTGATCTCACAAACTTCGCAAATTACATTTAAGTCATATGTTAATTAATTTTAAGATTATGTTAATTTTTTGTTATTTATTTTTTAAAGAATTTATTTGATTTTATTTTTTGTATTTTGAATTTGATGATGTATGAGCGCGTATTATTTTAAAACGTTGACATAAGAGATTTTTTTTCAACAATTTACGTAATTATTATTAATGTACCGATATAAGTCTTCGTTCAGATTTTTTAATTTGTGACAATTGAAACTATGACTTACGAATAAGAAGTGTGTAATGTACATAAATTGAAGATAACGTCCAAAGAAAAACAAAAATAAAAAATTTACAAATTATAGTTTTATTTATATTTTTTTCTTTTACATATATCTAGCCAAAACTTGTAGCAGAATTAAAACTCTGTGCTAACAAAAGAAGAGGGGTATTCCACCTGACAAAGTAACATTGAAAGAGCATGCAAAAAAAAATACATCGCCAGCCAAAATTTCACTCGTCAATGTGCATTTTTCGATTTCTGAATTTTAGCAGATTTTTAAAACACAGTGTTGAGTCAAAAATGCGAAAAAATAAAAAGTTAACCAAATTGTACTTGAAGACTGAAATCTAGTATGGACTCTAACTTTCGACTCGTCAATGAGATTCGAATTGGTTTCGAACCATTTTGGGACAGTTCTGGAGCCTCCAGCGGATTTTTGAAAAATTAAATTTTCAAAAAAAAATTGCCAAATAAAGTTGAAAAGCTAAATTGAGTTGATTGGAAGTGTTTCAAGTCGTTCTGGAGTCTCCAGCGATGTTTTGGAAATTTCATTTGAAAATTACTGGAGCCTCCAGTAGATTTTTGAACTTGAAATTTCCCCAAAATTTTATCAAACCAAGATGGAGAGATTTCTGCTTTCCATCTCCATTTGATGAAATTTTGTGAAAATTTAAGTTTCAAAAATCTGCTAGAGGTTTCAGGAATTTTCAAAAAGTCGCTGGAGGCTCCAAAACGACTTGAGATTCTCCTGCAGAACTTCGTAGCGTATTGAAATTAGTTTTTAGAATAAATTTTAGCTTTACAACTCCAATTTGATGGAATTTTGTGGGATTTTCGAGTTGCAAAAATCTGCTGGAGGCTCCAGAACTGCTCAAAACGGGTTGACACCGTTTCCAATTGATTTGGCATGTCGAAAATAGGGTATATCCCAAATTTCAGCTTTCCTGGTCAATTTGGTAAAATTTTGATTTTTTCCCTCATTTTTGGCTTAAAATTCAATTTTTAAAAATTCACCAAAAATCGAAAAACGCACTTTAGCACTTGAAATTTTGATAGGTGATAAATTTTTGCATGATCTTTGGATCTGCCTTTGTAAGGTTTGAAAAATTTCGTGCAAGTCCTATGTTGAAACGCAAAATCTGCGATTTCAGCTGACCTGTCAATTACAATTGCCGCTATTTTGTAAGTAAGGTCAACTTTTTTTTTTGGCAAGTTTGCTTTAAAATGTTCCTTAGGATGTCCCCTTTAAGAAAAAAGTTGTCCCGTAGGATCGGCGGGGGGGGGGGGTGCAATTACTCCTATTGTCATATGCCGGACTGTAAGAGAAAAGGATCAGATTCAATAAAATCGAATTTGATCAACATTTTGATAAAATTAGATAAGATTTGCTCAGCTCTGATCACATACTAGGAAACTTTATTGAACTGGAACCTGACCAGATTTGTTCGATCAGATTCTAGTACTGCGAATTTGCCCTTCAGCGATTTCACGAATTTAACCAAACACACTATATACGTACAACAGAAAAAGCTGAAATTATTTTTTGGAAAAATTGTATTAAATAACAAAAAAATTAAATTACATAAGTACACGTAGTTATTATTATTTAAGTAATTGGATAAGTACGTACAAGTTTTTAGAGCTAATTTTAATCTTGAGGAACTTAAAATACGTATAAGAAGCGTGAATTGAAATTTCGGAAAAATTGTACTGTTTTTTTTTTTTTTTTTTTTAATGAATTAGATATCACAAGTAAAATTCAAGTGCGTAAGAATTACGATGTTGAAATTATCATCTCATGCATTTCTCACTTTTCTGTATCATTATTTGAACTGAAGATTTAGAATTAGGTTACTTGTCTGGTTTCGAATTCGGGTTAATACCAATTGCATAAAAATATAACGAACTAAGAGATCCGAGACAAGAGACAATTACTTGTATTGTCAAAATGAGAACAAAAAAATTATTTCAATGAAGCATTCAAAAAAAAATGCCAAGGAATTTTTTATTATCTCTACACGTTTAAGATTTTACTCCCCTCCCTCCCCCCTTCCCAAGCAAAAATTCAATTTTTCGTAAAATATTGAAAACAATAGGTAACTTGAGCTTGAGGTCAAATAATACTGACTGTATATAGTGTTAGATATTCATCGTGTAAAAATAATATTACGCTGAAAACTAGCCATGATTAATTATTTATAAAATAAGTAAAGTAAATTAAAAAAATTTAAGTAGACAATATTAAGTACTTAGGTAAGAAAACTTTGATACGAAGAGAAAAAAATATTAATTTTAAAAATAAGCGCTTAAAATTAGATTAAAAACAGGACTCGATTCCTGGCAACATGCGTTTCAATTTTCAACGATAAACGAACACAAATTACATTATTTTAAACAACAATGGAAAAAAGATGTAAAAAAAACAAAACGAAAAAAAAAACAGAAAAAAAAACGGTAACATGAAATTTTTCCATTTCAGATAAGCAATAATGAAAAATTGATTTTCGTTCATGAAGTAGCCCGTTTCAATTCTTCTAAGCAAGCGTTAGCTTCTTGGATACCTTGTTCGTATTTATGACGAACTGCGTTTTTATATCCTTCGGTGCACATAGCAGTCGCATCTTTGAGAAATCCCTGTTTAATGTAAATATTACCCAATGTAATATGAGCGTTGGATAATTTCTCCATACCAGGCAAATGTTTGCCTAATTCGGTAGCTTTTTTCAAATATTCGACAGCTGATTCGAGATTACCGATTTGAAAACATACAACACCCATACGTTGTAAAAGCGTCACAGCGTGTTCACTAAGTTCTCCGTGTATAAGCAGGCAAGCGTCGTAGGCTTTCTTGAAATATTTATACGCTTTGTCAAAACTACCACGATTTGTGGAAAAATGAGCTCTGGATGTTAAGGACATTATCCATAAAGAAATAACTTCGTCGTCTCTGTTTTGTAGAGCGACGGTGATCTTTTTCTTCAATCCTTTCGTACAGTATTTATAGTATTCGTGAGCTTTTCTGAAATAAATACGAGAGAGTATACGTCATGGAAATATCTTCAAAACTGGCAATCATACTAATACAACGTCAAATGATAACTTACGTTTCATCCTTCATGAAGCCGTATAATTCGGCGAGCTTCAAGTTCACGTAAGCCATTTTCAAATCATCCAATTGTAAGCCTTTCGAGATGAAGTGATTTCTAACTTCGACGAATAGTTTTTCCGCATCTTCGTATTTCTTCAAGAAGAAAGACACTTTTGCTAAATGCTCCTTGATCATAAATTCGTGTTCTTCATCGTGCGATGCAACGGCAGCGAGCAATGCTTTATTAAATACTTGGCAAGCTTCGTCGATTTCTCCGTCCTGGTATTAATTAAAATGGTCGAATTGAGATTTTAAAAAAAACACACATTTTGTAGAAATACAAAACACAATACATACTCCCAAATGGTGTTTCGCTTTCTGTACCATTTTTTTGATTTCTTTGTTCTCGTCCAAGCCCACGATTTCGTATAATTTGGTGAGCGAAAAAGCGACAGTGAAGCTGTATAGAAGCTCTTTTCTATGAGCATTATGAGTATCTTTCTTGACTAGGCGAATACACGGATGGAGTTCGCAAATATTACGGGTATTTGAGGAGGTGAAAAAACGTAAAGTTCCTCGGTTTCTGATTAATGTTTTAATGAAATTCATGTTTTCTTACAGCTTAATGAGATGGCACAAAGTGAAATAGAATAATTTCGATGTTACTTTAAACGAATGTAAACATTTTTGATTTTTTCTACCTCGTAATCAGTTTAGACTTTAGACTTTGAAATATTGATAACAAAAATCCAGTCAATGACGTCACATTCTTACAACCAATCAAAACTGTCCGTCGTTTTTCGAGAAGAATTTTCATCATTTTTTTGTCCGATAGATGTCGCTTTTTTAGATCAAATTCGCCATCCCCTCCTAGAAACATTTTCTAGTAATATAGGTATGTGCACAATAAGCCTATTTATCTGTTATTTACATCTATAATCGTTGATTATTTTTTTCTAATTTAAAAACATTTACGTTTCCGAGCTTCAGTCTTTGTGTTTAATTCTGCGGAATTATTATATAAATTGTGAACTTTGTAGTCCATCTGTTTAACAATATGGTGATTTCGTGTTCCGCTTATGGATGCTCCAATAAATGGAGTCGTCAAGGACCCATTCATTTCCACAAGTGAGTAATTTCGTTTTATCAATTCGTACAATATGAAGTTTGTTCTTTCGATCTGACGATCAAAATCATCCGTCAGTACTTTCGAATATCATCTCAATTTGCATACTACATTATTGAAAGAAACAGCTAACACCTTGAAACATTCCTTTACGTCGATATTAATGGCGCAATGTAATCGATGTGTTACAGATTTCCATTTCGAAGTCGTGTTTTATGTGAAAAATGGATATCAGCGTTGAAACGCAAAGATTTCGTGCCGACCAGAGCGAGTCTCGTGTGCAGTGCCCACTTTACAGAAGACGATTACGTACAAAAGCCAGAATTGACCAAAAAACGATTAAGAAGCGACGCCGTACCATCGGTATTCAATTTTCCAGTCACCGATATGTCGAATCCTTATCAGATGAACCAGTATCCGCCACAATCGGCGTATAATTCGAACGGCAAGAAGCGACGCAGTAAGAAAATTTATAATCCTGTAGACGAAGTAGACTTCGAAACGTTAACTCGGATGACGGATAATTCGCTTCTCAACGAAATAACTGCGGGTACTAGACAGGGCAATTATACCGCAGAAGAGATAACCTTGACAAGTAAAGGTAAATCCTTAGAAGCAAAAGATATTGATTCTGTAAGTAATACAGTTTGGAATTGGTAAAGTTATAAATATTACGCGGCCTACTTGATGATCCAAGTTTTTAATTCATATCGTTGCAGTTTATTCGCGAATTAGTCGTATACGAAGAAATAGACCTTAAAAACAACAGCAAGCCTGAAGGCTATGGAAATGACGCAGGACACAACATAGATGATCTCGAAGATGATCTAGCACGTATGGCTGAAGCTGACGAAGACGATAAATGTTGTATAATTGGAAACATTTGGGGAGAAAGACTCAAACAACTTCCCACCGATATGAGACCCAAAGTGAAGAAAATAATTAATAGAGTATTCGAAGAAGCTCGCAAAGGTACCTTATTGTCCACGCAATTTGACGCTAGTTGGTTCGCGACTCGTTGAAAAAAATACTCTTCCGCGTGTAATTTCTTTCGATTATTTCTTCGCCAATTACGGACCGTAAGGTTATTTGTGTCGGACGTGTCGTGTCCTGCCTTTTATAATGGCTCTTATTTTTGAAAAACCAAATGGTCGTTTTCTCGATGAAAGTTATACGACGAATTTATATTTTACTTAGTCCGATTGGGCTGCCGATGTAGTTTTCATTACTTACTGTTTTTGATCGATGTGCTGCAAAGATATTGAATTGAAATACTTATTCGCTTTTTATAAAATTATTATTATTATTTATACGATAAATAATTGTTTATTCATTAGATTGTTTTTTGTTGAATCCGTTTACCGTTAAAAATATTCATATAATCCGGATCGATTTCAACTTTCAAATGAAATTAAATTTTGTAATAATTTTTATTGTTTTTAATTACGTACATAGGTAATAGTTTGTTTTCAGTTAGACGTACAATTTGGGTACTAATTTATTTATCATAAGTTTTATATTTTTGTGTGGCTTTCGAGATGAAAAAAAAAAACTTATTTCATTGAATTTTCGTTGTTAAATGTTTCACCTTGGCGATACAATCTTCTGACTCTTTAATACCTTCTTGGTAATCGTGATGAACAGCATTGCGCTGGGCGAGTTGACAATATTTCAGCGCTTCGTTCAAAACATGCGTTTCCATATAACAGTAACCTAAATTTAAATAAATGAACGAAAAATTCTCCATTTCTGGTAACAATTTGCCTAATTTTTCTGCTTCGTGAAAATAACTAATAGCGGTATTCATATCACCCTTGTGTTTGTATATTGTGCCCAAATTATTGAGCATCAACACATTATCTTCGTGTTTCTCTCCGTATATTTGCCGGTTAACGTCGTAAGCTTTTTTAAACAACTCTAAAGCTTTGTTCAGCTGTCCTACGTTGTAATTGAAGTACGCGTATCCGTTTAATAAGACTTTATATAATGCTAAGGCGTCTTCGTACTCTTCATTTTGATCGTTCAGTTTCGGTTCTAATTTTTGAAAGCAGAAGTCGTAACCGCTATGAGCTCCGCTGTAAATATACGAGTGAATTAAAATTACGTTGCTATGGTTCGAAAAGTTTTCAAATTCGATTCGTACTTACAAATAATCTTTCGAATGTTCGAAAATTTTGGCTAGTTTGAAGCTAATGTGAATTACGGTGAGATCGTCTTCTTTCATTCCTTTTTGAAATAAACGGTTTAGTACATCGACGAATAATTTTCTAGCTTTCTCAAACTGGTTCGATTCAAATGCAACATTCGCCAATCGATCGTATATGAAAGTAATGGCGTTTTCATTTTGTAATTCTTGAGCTAAACGTAACGCTACGTGAAATATCCGTTCGGATTTGTCAAATTCTTGGCGCTGTTTAGACAGAAAAAAAAGCATCAACAGAGGTAAGTCAACTTGTAAATTTGTTAGTATTACACGAAATCGGGTGCTCGAATATTTTTACATAATTGTTTACCCTGTACGAAAGTTCTCCTCTTTTTAGAATTTGCATCAATTCAGACTCTTCCTCTTCCTCAGCAAGTCCCAGAAATTTTAGTAGTCCTGCTACTGATACAGCGAATAACATTTTGTTACGTGCGCTGCCGGTAGTTTTACCATTAGAATTGAATTTACTTCGGACGTCTTCGTAAACACAGTGGTTTGGTATTTTAGAAATTGTACTAAAATTACGATGTACGTTTGCGTTATTTGTTCTTTTCAACGTGATGAAACAATTTCTCAGGCTACTATTGTGTCGAGTAGATTGCTTTAAACAAGTCTCGAAAATTTTCAACATTTTGCGCAAGAAAATTCGTAATTTCGCATCCGTAGTAAAACACAGTTGGATGGTATTATTGGAGAAAATTTTTGTCAAAGAATTTGACGCTGAGTTTCGATAGAACTTTCTGAGACCCAGAACTCGATGATTTTAGTTTTAAATTAATGATTTCACTTTGAGTAAATCAACTAAGCTCTTATCATTTTTGAAGATTACAGAATTTTGAATTTTCTGTGTTCGCTTATTCCTCACATTTGTGAGGTGGAGCAGAGAATTAAAAACTCGCCAGAAAAATTACGATACTGCATAGGATGAGTTAATAATCGTACTGAAATGGGATAATTAGAAGAAATGAGTAAAATATAATTTTTTTGAAAGTTAATTTCCATTTCCAATTTCTTATCAGCACCTTATCAAATTCAAAACGGCAGGTGAGAGCCGGGTAATTAACCTGGTATTTCGATTACAGTTCTATTAAATTATGAATGGAACGCTAGTAGTAGATCATTCATAGATGGAAAAAAATTTTAAAAAATCCTTTTTTTTCTCGCTTCAGATTCAGAATCAGAATAACAATAAATATCAAAATTCAAACACTTGTCGAGCTCCGATTAGCTAGAAAATATTTTGTAGTGAAAATAATTTTACAACACCTCATAATTTTCACCTTTTTTGTATAAAAATTAGGTCATCTCAGGCCCTAGGCAAAGGGACCTTAATTCGGAAATTTCTGATTCGTATACCGTATAGTATAGAATAAGCAAAATCGCTCAAAATTTACAACTCGATTCTCAAAGTCAAAAATATGTAGTTCTCATGATGTTCTATAAGAACATAAGGACGAACATTCCATTGAATTTCTTACCTACTTCGAAGCAATTTCCGAAAAACGTCAAAGTCTGAATAATAAGGGTAGTATAGGAGAGGTAGACAATACCACTACTCTACTTACGTTAGATGGAAATGGAATAATAAAGTATTATTAATGTATGAATGAAGCATAGAAGACTTGAGACTCGATAAACCAGTAAAATAATAATATTTGTGGGTTTTAATTGATTATTCAACTCTAATTTTTCCAAAATTCAACTTGTGAAAAAACAGAACGAAACTAATGACTTTAAACGTTATAAAAATGAAAAATGTTTAATTTGCTGCATCATGCGCCGTATACATCTTTGCAAAGCAAAATTTATTTACACCGCAAATATTTAGGTGATCAGGGTGATCTCTTTTTTTACTCTAAAACTGTTTCAAGCTTATAAATTTCGAAAACCATCATTCGAATCCAACAAGTTGTTACATGTGAGATGATGAAAATAAATATTCCAGCTTTTACTTTTTTTAATTGGAAAAATCTTCAAGCCAACTATCTCAACTATTTGTTTTGTAGCTGTAACTTTCTTAAAACGAATGATTTGTATTACTCGTTTAAGCAACCGTAAGAAGTTTCATCTTAACTGTGAATATCGATATCCTTGAACCGAAATACCCTAGTATGTTTACAGGAACCATCTTGATGATCCATATGTTCTCACTCGAGATCGGTAATTTATGACCAAATATTTTTAAATACGACTATGTATGTGCCGTATATATGTAAACCCACCTCTGGAAGCTAGACTTGGTTCTCATTATTCTTCAAAGAATCGTTCAGTGCTAGATCCAGATGTGATGAGATGAGATCATTCGAGGTGTAAATATGAGTACCTATTTGTCTATTTAAATTTTGTTAACAAAAAAAAAACTGTGCAGTGATTGTTTTTAAATTCACCCCATCGCACGAAGGGAAGTTCATTTATATTTTTTAATATTACCTACGTTGTCGCGAAATTATTTCCCAATTTATATTTTGAAATGAAAAAACGTTGGACGGTTCACGAGTTTTCTTGTTTCAGCACTTCGACCCGCGGTAAGTTGTTCATCTTTCTAAAAAAAAAAAAAAAAAAATACCCATTAAAAACTTGAACTAAGCGTTTGAAAATGGGTTTAGAATAATTTTGATTAGTAGTACCTATGAAGTAGAACAGATACCCCCTTAGCTATTTACAGGTTACATTTTTCCAATGTTTGGACTTGGGTCATTTCTAGGGATATGTTGAGAAATGTTCCTAGGTAGTTGAAAGGTTACATGGTTTGGTTCGAATGAGAAATCCACGAATTTTTGAAGGGGTATCGAGGACTGATGACCTTTTACTTTTCTATTCGCAGTAATAGAACTAGAAGATGGAACGAAAGTTCTAAGGTCTGCACATGATTGTTTTGAGTTGAAAAATTTTAGAAATCACTTATCAAAAACGTGGTCTTCTTCAAATCTGATTTATTCTTTTCGAGTTTTAACCTTAATCACAAGGGGTAGGTAGGTAGGTAAGTAAAAAATGACCAGTCGAAGCTATAGGTATTTTTGCAAAATAATCGTCGAGATATTCTCTTCTCTGGAGTAGGAAATCCGCGACGACGTTCGTTCGCCTTATTTCCAAGAATCGTATACCTACATTTTAAAAATTACCTGTGTCCTATTTAACTTTCAGCACGCGAGTATTTTATAGTACGCGTGGAAAGGGTTAACGCACCCTCATCAATGAAAAAGCAGCATTTTTGGTCGTGGCTACACTGCTTATGTATTACTCGACCGTGGGGTTGGTTCTTAATAATCAATACCATGTAGTAAAACGACAAAGGTAAAAAAGTATTAAACCGCTTAATTTTCATTTATTCGCGCTTATTATTCGCTTTTCAAGTATTTTTATTTCAACTTTTATTTCTCATTCGGTTTCATTTTTACACGTGAATTTATCGTTTTTTCCTCGTCATATTACGCGATTTTATAGAGCGAATTTTTGAGTGCTTTCTCTCACACAGTTGATGCGGAAAAGTTATTATTTGGGTAATTTATGATTTTTCTTCGTTGATGCGGTAATTCGCTTTTTTTCACTTGTTTAAAAGCGTCGTAAATTTCGCCTTTTAAGCTTTGTCACCGTATAAAATTCAGGTAAGCGTTAAAAAAAATATGTATTTGGTCACGTGTAATACTTTTAGATATTTTAATGGAACTATACACGTATAGTATATAGGTATACCTACTACATATTTGAAGTTTATACTAAAGGCTGGGCTTGTACTTTACGCAGCCTTTATTTTTAAAAGTTCCTGCGGTTCGAGATTTTATTGAATTAGACGATATTAGTCTATGAATAAGTATACTCGGAGTAAAACTAATACAAACGTTGACAATTTACTCGATTTGAAGCGTTGTGCATGAAAAATAAGTGAAGTTGAAGTTGAATGCATTTCTTATCAATGTTTTCGTGAAACAAGGGGCGTTTTGAAAGCTCACTGCGCCGGCCCGACGTATAAAAGTGTACGCACATACGTATGTTTAATGTAATAATAGGTACCTAGATAAGTATACTAATCAAACAACCGCACGAAAGTTATTTTTCATATTAAATAAAAAAATTAAAATCCTTATCAGCTAAGCTTTGACCAATTATAGATAATTATCGAGTTGTAAACTACCTAATTATTCTGATATTTAGGAAGTAGGATTACAAAATAAGTGGAAACTTCGACTGATTTATTTCTCATACTATTAGCTTCGAATTAAAAGAAAACCTGATTTTATAGTCTGAATTTTCGGTAGGTAGGTAATTCAACGTATCAAGTATTCAGTCACCAGCTCGTGTAACTAGCTTGATGAGCTGAATGAATCTCTCGTCTTAGACCTAACGACATGAGTTTGATTTACTGAGCATTGAACAATCAACAAAAAATAAAAAAATGAAAAAACAGAAAAAATTGACTATACTTTATCACTCAGATTATATCTTATTGCTCTATATTTTCAACTGTTATTATTTGATATTGAAATTAATTTGAGAACAAAATGAACGTATAGACTTGAATTTTTAAGCTATTTAGGTTCTCAAGAGGCATAATTCTCAATAGGTACATATTAATGAACGTTATTTATGATGAAAAATTATGGGCGTGAATATCTCAAATTAGTAATTTGGGATCAGTTTTGATATTATCGTTATAAAATTTATGCTTTTTGGGAAACTGTTGATTCAATATGAAAAACAATTTGTAAAACGAGATGAAAGAGGATATTAAAACTTTATGGTTAGGTAGGTATCTAATTTTTGAATAAAAGAAAACTGAAAAAGATCCGAATAAGTTTTTTTTGCACATAGGTATTGATTTCCCTTATTTCTTTCTTTAGAGTCGTTTAATTTCAGATCAATACAGAAATGCACATACTTACAATCCAAAATCAATAAAAACACTCATAAACTCGATAAAATTATTTTTAAAAAAATATCAAAGTTCAGCACAATTTACCAAGAATGCGAGAAAAATCTTAAAAACGTGTCAAAATAATGCGAAAACTGATAAAAATGCATTAAAGTAACCAAAAATTACCGCAAAGTAATGAAATTTCAGCAAAACTTGCAAAATGCTAGAAAAACTGCTGAAAACCAAAAACGTGTTCAAATAATATAAAAACTATCAAAAATACATTAAAGTCATCAAAATTTTTGCAAAAATGCACGAAGAACTGTCAAAAACATGTTCAAAACAAGTAAAAATACTCCAAACAATCTTTAAAATCGCTAAAAATGACCAAAAAGTGATAAAATTCTAGTGTTTTTCAAAAAAGCATGAAAAAGTGCAAAAATTTTTTAAAATGGTCTAAAAACACCCAAAAAAGCAATAGATAATATTTCTGAAAAATACCAAAAAAAAAAATGTAAAAGTTAAGTAATTTTCTCCCAAAATGCACAAAAAGTGTCAAAAACGCGTTAAAATGATGTTAAAATAGATAGGCCCCAACATCGAATAGGCATTAAAATCACTGAAAATTGACTATAAGAACTGCTAAATTGTCAATAAAAGTTGTCCAAAATGCATGAAAAAAAACCTTCCGGAGGTGTAATAAAAAGTCGTTGAAATTTTATCATTTTTTGTTAATCTAATTTTTTTATTCATACATATTTGACTTTTTTAGAATCATTTTTTTGAACTATCAGATTCAAATTTTCATCCTGAACAATCCTACGAAAGTACGAAAACGAATACATACTCATCTGATTTGTTTACAAAAAAAAAAAAAAAAAATACGATCCTAAAAGTAACAATAATGCAACTGAGAATTAATCTCTCTCTGTGGATTCTCCAAAATAAAATTTAAATGATTAAAATTGATATAAAATTTAAAAAATTAAAAAAAAAATCGCAAATTTAAACCCAAACGTAATTCATTTTTATTTCTCATTAGTGGCACCACTGACGAGCCGGCGCGTGTATTCGTTCGGGAGCGTCGTGTATTGTATAACATTCCGGATTTGTATTCATTTCCTTTCTTTTCTGTCTATGTGCGCGTTGTGGTGAATGTCTCTTTATGTGTGAATAGTTGACGAGTTTTCTTCGTACTTCTACTTTGTTCGTGAAATTTTTATTTAGAATTGTGCGATTTAGACGACAAATTTTGCGAATTTATTCCTCGACCTATGGCCGCGAATGCGAATCTGAATGAGATTTCTTTCTTCGTATTGTTCGAATCTACGATCGTAGTATTGGTTTATTAACCTCGTGAAATTTGGCGGTACGTGTTTGTGTGATCTGTGTTCGTGTTGAAACAATAACGTATTCTTATTATTCTTCTTCAAAGTTTCTCCCTTCGAAGTCTCCAGTTACAAATTAATGAAAAGCATTCTGAAAGCATTTGCTCCTGCGACACCTCCAGAAATGAGGAAGTTGAATGGTGAGTCTGAATTATTATGGTGTATTTATTTTGGGGATGGGATGCTTAACTATAGTGTCTGTGTATGGTATGGATTGGTGGATTGAAAATCATTGATAAGATGAGGATGTTATGCAGATTTTACTCGAGAATACGAAAATTTTCTGTAATAAGTCTAGCGACCGAATCTGAATCGTTGTCACCGGTCACGTGAATACTCACTCAAGTTTGAAGTCACCAACCCAACCTGCAACCTACAGGGTGCCCAGTAATATCGAGTTCGAGTACCCCTAAAAAAGTTTTCTGCCAAACTACTTTGGTTGGTCACAGTGAATGATGATAATGATAGCACATGATTGGTTGTTGGACTGGAGAGATAACATTCCACCAATCATATGCATCTATTTCACGTTGCCAGCCTATATTTTTAATGAAAAACTTTCTTAGGGGTACTCGATATTTCTGGGCACCCTGTAGGTGCTTGTTTCGAATCGAAATGCTTCGGTAAAACAAAGTATCTGCAAATCATGAATGGCTTCACTTCAAATTCAAATTCGAGTCTTGGTAATGAACCGAGATACTGGTTTGATCTTCATCTTCGAGGTTTAATTGTTACTTTTATTGTCATATGCTGGCCGATGAATGATTCTGCATAAGTGCCAACAAGCTTGTACGTGTTTTTTGGCGTTCACTTTTCGTATTTTTTTACTCTCACAGTCGCCTCGCGAGTATTCAAATTAGGAGGGCTGATTGTGGATTTGGATTAGGGGGAACTTTTTGTATTTGTATTGTGATGAGTATGACACAACGTTTAAAAAAGGCAGTCTGGTACGTGGTACAAGAAAGGACAAAGGCTGTTTGTGCCTGCCTAAACCTTACATATGCTCATGCTACTGCTGTTACCAGTTCCAGTTGCCTCTACCACCACCACCACAACTGCCACCATCATGTTGCTCATATAAAAATACACACACGCGTATTATAATAGTCAGGAAATAAATATCGTATATCTTTTTGATTCCACAACCCCTCCTCTTTGTGTTGTGAGACCGATTTCGTTAGTTGGGGTGAAATTCAATTCACAGCCAAGAATGTATGTACTACGTAGTTCGTTGCCGTTTGTCCTCTTCAATTTCCGATGATTTTTCACCAGTTTGTTATCGATCGTGGTTTTTGGATCGATATCGAGAATATCAGCATTATTATAGGTCAGTTTCATTCGGAACTTGTTCGCGAATCGCGATCAATAGATTAAAAACGATATCATGACTGATAATAAGTCGCAATTTGGGACGTATTTTGGAAAAAAATGAGATGGAATTTCATATTTTAAGGCCACTTTTTTAGAAAAAATTGCTACCTATGATGGCCTCCATTTCCTCCATGGGAAGGGGCTAAAAAAATCATTACAATTTTCAGTACAAAGCACTCCCCTTCCTTCGAATGTATGTTCACTTCAGATGGCGAGTCGCACAATGCAGCTAGTGCTTCTGAAATGTAATTTTTGGGAAAATTTAGAGCAAGAATGATTGATTACACAGATACAGAGGCATCATTAAGTCGAAGTACCAAAAAAATTATTATCCATAGCATATAAAACAGTCCTCTCCTCGTGCATTGAACCGAAGTTAGCGAAAAACTGCTTTCACAACAGGTTGCAGTAGAATTTTAAAATGGCTCCTCTCTCCAATTTCCAGTAAAAATGAACTGTCGAAGAATTTTTCAAAAGTGATCTTGCGACCTATCAAAATGAGTTGAAATTTCGCGAAAAATTCAAATATTTCGACGAAAACGTTTTTTTTTGAGAATTTTTGAACGATTTTGAGCTCAAAGTGGGTTTGTTTTCAGGATTTTTTTCGAAAAAATTCTATAAAATCTATTGAAGTTGGTGAAAATTTTGCGAAAAATTCTAAAATGGTTTTGCGAAAATGTTTTGATGGATTTTTGATGAATTTTGAGCTCAAAATGAATTGATAGGTGTTAAATTTCAAGATTTTTGATGCAGAAGGTGCCATCGCTATTCAATCTACGAAAATGGGTTAAAATTTTGGCGGAAAATCAAAATTTTCCATTTGAAACTTTTTTTGAGCGGAATGGAGTCAATTTTTTTGATTGTCGTGTTAGTTTTCTGAAATTGAACAAATTTCAAGCTGCATTTTTTCAAAAAATTCCGAAAATCACGACTCAATTTTGAGCTTGAAATGCTTCAAAATTACTCAAAAACACTTTCATGGAAATAGTAGAATTTTACGCAAAATTTTAATCCATTTTGATAGGTCGCATGACACTTTCAGAAATCATGAAAAATGTGGTCAAATTTTGAGCTCGAAAGTTTTTAAAAATTCTAAAATGATATTTGCATCACAATATTATTTTTTTCGCAAAACTTTAACCCTCTTTGATAAGTTGCATAACATTTTCAAAAATTCCGAAAATCATAATCAAATTTTGGGCTTAGAATGCTTTAAAATCACTCAAAAATATTATCGTGGAAATAGTAAAATTTCTCGCGAAATGGCATTTTATCAACAAATCTTGAAAATCTTAATACAAATTTCAAGCTTCAAATTCTTCAGAAATATTTTTAAAAAAAATCGAAATATCTGAATTTCTTGCGAAATCTCAGGTAACCCTCTTTGACAGATCGCATGACACCTTTTCAAAAATCCTGAAAATCCTAACCCCTTTTTGGGTTCAAAAGAAATCTTCATGTTGGAATTATTATAGTAATTTTTGACGTCTTCTTCTATAGTCGTCTATTTTGGACTTCCTCGATATTTCAATCAACTTTTGATCTGTCAGGTTTTTGATAAATTATTTTTTTCAAATTTTGGCCACATTCGATAATGAATTTGGGGTTGATGGGAGCCTTGGTGAGCTCTAATTAAAAAATAAAAGTTATATTTAAATTGACGATGAGGAGGGGTTCGAATATAAATTTTCCTAAGAGTGAAAAATAATTAATATTTGCAAGTTTTTTCAGTATACAACTTACATATGTATTAGTTCGGCATATGACAATAAGAGTAATTGCACCCCCACCCCCCGGCTGATCCTCCGGGACAACTTTTTTCTTAAAGGAGACATCCTAAGGAACATTTTAAAGCAAACTTGCCCAAAAAAAGTGGGCCTTACTTACAAAATGGCGGCCATTTTGATTGACAGGTCAGCCGAAATAGCAGATTTTGCGTTTCAACATAGGACTTGCACGAAATTTTTCAAACTCTACAAAGGTAAATCGAAAGATCATGCAAAAATTTATAACCTGTCAAAATTTAAAGTGCTAAAGTGCGTTTTCCGATTTTTGGAGAATTTTTGAAAATCGAATTTAGGCCAAAAATGAGGGAAAAATCAAAATTTTACCAAATTGACCAAGAAAGCTGAAATTTGAGATATACCCTATTTTCGACATGCCAAATCGATTGAAAACGGTTTCAACCCGTTTTGAGCAGTTCTGGAGCCTCCAGCAGATTTTTGAAACTTGAAATTCCCACCAAATTCCATCAAATTGGAGTTGTAAAGCTAAAATTTATTCTAAAAACTAATTTCAATGCGCTACGAAGTACTGCAGGTAAATTTCAAGTCGTTTTGGAGCCTCCAGCGACTTTTTAAAAATTCCCGAAGCCTTCAGCAGATTTTTGAAACTTTAAATTTTCACAATGTTGGGGAAATTTCAAGTTTCAAAAATCTACTGGAGGCTCCAGTAATTTTCAAAAAAGTCGCTGGAGGCTCTAAAATGACTTGAACCTACCTGAAGTTGTCTTCAGAGGGTCTTAAAATTGGAGGGAGTGTAGAGTAAATTTCAGCTTCCATCTGGGCAAGTTTGCTTTAAAATGTTCCTTAGGATGTCTCCTTTAAGAAAAAAGTTGTCCCGGTGGATCGGCGGGGGGGGGGGGTGCAATTACTCCTATTGTCATATGCCGGGGACTATATGTAGGTCTGAAGCTCTATTCATTCTATCTACAAAGTGGGCATATATGTACGGTGTACTCGTATTTAGGTTCCAAGTAGGCTACATTTGAAAGAGTAATACCCTGGCTCTTACAATGATGATGATTTCTTACCTGGTGAAAAGGGATGAAAAAATTAGTTATTCGAGTATTATTGATGAGAAAAATTTATATTTAATGAGACTATCCGAAGCTCGTCTTATTTCCCCCGAGATGTATCTTATCCAGCTGCCACTTGCCTGCTCCCTGTAGTCTCGTTTTCCGTTCGCGTTTTCAAATCGTGCACCTAAATAATGAAATAATTCGGCAGAAGTAGCTGCAATTAGCAACAAATTAATGCGCCGAGAACTCGTATTGTAAAATTTGTCTGCGTCGCATCGTGTTGCCGCAGTCAAATGAAAGGTGTAATTCTCAAGCATATCCAAACTGATTGCCAATTGGTTAATTAATGTTTCAAGTTGTATTCGAATTATCCGAACGATTCGGAGCAGTCGAATAGAAAAATACGCCGGTGAGTTTGAATTTTTGTGAAAGGAAGGACTGCTGCGAAATGCTGAAACTGGCTGCGAAATGTGAGAGCGTGTCTTTGAAAGGGTGGCGTTTTGTACCGGGTTGCGTACATTTTATGGTTATTTACGATCCTGTTGCGTGGTGTACGTGTAGATTTTATTAATTATCAAGGTGTTTGCCAGATGTCTGCCCAAGTGTAATGTTTTAGGTTTTTTTTCCCTCGGATGAAGGTGAAATTGAGCTGGGGGTGTAAAGTTTTTACCTGGTTTTACACTTTGCGAAGTAGAACGAGTCTTATGCCCATTTTTCGTTGGGGGTTTGGAATTTTCACGTCGGTGACGCAGATTTTTTTATGCTTCGAGCAAAAAATGAGAAAAAAATTAAAATTTTGTCAAATTAACCTAGAAAAGTGAAATTTTATATGTAACCTATTTTCATCCGCCCGAATTGAGAGTGATGGTTTTGAACCGTTCTGGAGCCTTCGGCGGATTTTTGGATCCTTTATACGTAGTTTTCGAGAAAAAAAAATGTTGTAAATGGGGTGGAAATGAAATTCGTACATATAAACTCAGATTTTCCATCTTTGTGATTTTTTCGATCGATTTAGGGACATATTTTTTAGAATATGTTTGTGATACAGATCCAAAATTTTCTCCAGTGATTTTTTAAAAAAATGTTGAATCAATAATCACTGGAGAAAATTTTTGATTTGAACTGGCATAAAAAGATTTCGAAAGTTGATCGAATTAGGTTACAAACGTGGTAAATCAGGGCTTATAGGTGCGGAATTTCATTTTAACCTTTGCTTACAGCGTCTTTTCGAAGTCTGGAAAATCCGAAAATCCGAAAATCCGCTGAAGGCTCCAGAACGGTTCGAAATTATTGCCAATCGATCGGGAGTTCGAAAGTTAGGTACAAACCAAATTTCAGCTTTCCAGGTTGATTTGGCGAAATTTTGATTTTTTTGCACTTCTGGATTTGGCCTTTTGAATTTTCAAATACTCGCTAAAAATGAATCTCAACCTCTGAAATTTTGGCTGGCAAAGTATTCTGAGGTCCTTCGACGTTTCCTCTTTGTCTGGTTCAAAATCTTTTCCGATGAAGGCAAATCTTTTTATATAATTTTTAATAATTGAAAATGTTGCGTCGAATTGGAAAAATTGTAGCCTTTCAAGAAGGGATAAGGTGTGAGGATTTTGACTAGAGGTGAAATAATCGTTAATTCCATGTGACATATCGTTTGTTAGGTTTTTGTGAATGGCGAGTCCGAATTCATAGCTTAATGTTTTGTTCTAACCCTCTCAACCACTACTTCAGACATTCTAATTTGATCTGAAGTTGAAAAAAAAATGATTATTAAGGGATGTAAAGTGAGTTCGCGTAGTATTTTCAAGTTCTTGGATATTTTACGCTAGTTCGCTTCGTAAGAAGCTAGCGAAATGTCAAAACTCCGCAGAAGAAAACTACTCGAATAACCCTAAGCGATTTCGGTACAAAATTGTCGGATGAAAAGATAACAAAAGCGAAAAAAAAAAAGTCCTGGCACTGACATAGGTACCATTTTTTGTAGTCCAGAGGATATTTTGTAAACTTGCAGGTAGTTGGGAAGCATGAAAGTTTTGATTATCCGATAAATCAACGAAAACGTGCCACGTAAACATTTAATAATAGGTATATATGTAATGTAGTATTCTACCTACAATAGACTGCCTGCCTTACGTTGGTAGGTCTATTCTGTACCTTACCCTTGGGTACATACGAGAGCGGCCAACCGAAAAAAGAAGCGGTAACTTTTTCGCTGTAAGTAGGATTACAATTCGTGTTTTTTGCCATCTGAAATGTTGCCTTTAAGCGAAAACAAACGTAGTTGAACGAATAATCTGCTTCGCTGTATAAACGAGCTTAGCTTTTGGTGAGGTAGGGCAGCGGGGCGGTTGGGGGGGGGGGCGATTCTTTCTTTTACTCTGGCTCCTCCGAATAGATGTGACTTTTATTAAGAAGATGGTACCTTCCTCGTATTGGAATAATTGGTATAGCGGTTCAAAATTTTTTTGTCTTTATTCTTTCCTTTATTAAAAGGTGTGCCTTATGCCTGTACTCAGAATTTTGTATGTATTTTGAGAAAAGTAGGCATTGTTTTGATTTTGTCAGTTTGACGTGAAGCGAATCCCGATAACGTTTACTGATATCTGTCGTCGTAGTATCTTGTATTTTAACCGAAATATTCGAAGCTCTCTCTCATCTCGAAATGTACGTCTATTTACTCGTACGTACATATTATGTACTTACCGAGAGAACGAGTATACCTAACTGCAAATACCTAGATCTCTATGTCGACAAACGCCTATGTTAATTCCATTCCAGTTTTGACTTGTTTACTCGTACTCGTACATTTCCAACCAACTAAACTGAATTTGTTTCCTTTAAATCTAATTTAAACGAGGAAACATATTTTCGGAGTCGAGAGGCACGTTGACACGTTTACGATGCGCGGTTATGTTCATAAAATATGAGAAATAACCTCTTCTTTTTCAAATCGACGGAGTCGATGTGACGTTTCAAGATCGTACATATGTACTTGCATGGTGTCTTCTGTCTATTTCATTTCAGCCATCTTCTCTGATTTCTCAATAATATTTTTTTCGAAGAAAAAGCAAGTTTTTCGTGTTTGAAAATCCATGTGATGTCGAATTTTTGAAATAATTTAAAAAATTCAAATTGATCTCTCATTTTTTTTTTAAAAGAAATTAATCTTGAATGTGTTATGAACTACTCAAACCGAATTTCATGATTTCACGCCAAATCTGGAGCCTCCAGCGCGATTTTTGATTTTTCCAGAATTTTAAAATTTTTCTAGAATGCGTCAAAATCAATTTTAGCTAGCTAAAAATTGAGTTGTAGCTTAGTTTCGACTTGATCAACGAGTTTATCCCTATTTGGACCGATTTCCAGTTGGGCACGTCAATTGCGTTTTTTAACTGGAATATTTGCGATTAATCCGGCATATGACAATAGGAGTAATTGCTCCCCCCCCCCCGCCGATCCACCGGGACAACTTTTTTCCTAAAGGGGACATCCTAAGGAACATTTTAAAGTAAACTTCCCAAAAAAAAAGTTGGCCTTACTTACAAAATGGCGGCCATTTTGATTGACAGGTCAGCCGAAATTGCAGATTTTACGTTTTAACATAGGACTTGCATGAACTTTTTCAAACTTTACAAAAGTAGATCGAAAGATCATGCAAAATTTATCACCTATCAAAATTTCAAGCGCTAAAGTGCGTTTTTCGATTTTTGGTGAATTTTAAAAAATCGAATTTAGGCAAAAAATGAGGAAAAAATTCAAAATTTTACCAAATTGACCAAGAAAGCAGAAATTTGAGATATACCCTATTTTCGACATGCCAAATCGATTGGAAACGGTTTCAACCCGTTTTGAGCAGTTCTGGAGCCTCCAGCAGATTTTTGAAACTCGAAATTCCCACAAAATTCCATCAAGTGGAGTTGGAAAGCCGAAATTCATTCTGTAAACTAATTTATATACGCTACGAAGTCGACTGCAGGTTGATTTCAAGTCGTTTTGGAGCTTCCAGCGACTTTTTGAAAGTTCCTGAAGCCTCCAGCAAATTTTTGAAACTTAAAAATTTTCAAAAAATTTCATCAAATGAAGATGGAAAGCTGAAATTTACTCTACTTCAAATGGGTTCAAGTCATTTTAGGGCCTCCAGCGACTTTTTTGAAAATTACTGGAGCCTCCAGTAGATTTTTGAAACTTGAATTTTCCCCAACATTAGGTAATTTATCAAATGGAGTTGGCAAGCTGAAATTTACTTCGCAGACTGCATGCTGGTTTCAAATGGTTTTGAAGCTTCCAGCTACTTTTAGGAAATTTTAATTTTCCAAAAAAACGTCATACAACCTTTCAAAAAGTTGCTGCAGGCTCCAAAACGACTTGAAATTCACCAGCAGTCAACTTCGTGCCGTATTGAAATTAGTTTGCAGAATGAATTTCGACTCTCCATCTTGGTTTGATGAAATTTTGTGAAAATTTAAAATTTCAAAAATTTGCTGGAGGCTCCAGTAATTTTCAAAAAAGTCACTGGAGGCCCTAAAATTACTTGAACCCACCTGAAGTCGTCTTCAGAGGGTGTTGAAATTGGAGTGTAGAGTAAATTTCTGGTTTCCATCTCCATTTGATGAAATTTTGTGAAAATTTAAAGTTTCAAAAATCTGCTGGAGGCTTCAGGAATTTTCAAAAAGTCGCTGGAGGCTCCAAAACGACTTGAAATTCACCTGCAGTACTTCGTAGCGTATTGAAATTAGTTTTTAGAATAAATTTCAGCTTTACAACTCCAATTTGATGGAATATTGTGGGAATTTCGAGTTTCAAAAATCTGCTGGAGGCTCCAGAACTGCTCAAAACGGGTTGAAACCGTTTCCAATCGATTTCGCCTGTCGAAAATAAGGTATATCCCCAATTTCAGCTTTCTCGGTCAATTTGGTAAAATTTTGATTTTTTCCCTCATTTTTGGCCTAAATTCGATTTTCAAAAATTCTCCAAAAATCGAAAAACGCACTTTAACACTTGAAATTTTGACAGGTGATAAATTTTTGCATGATCTTTCGATCTACGTTTGTAAAGTTTGAAAAAGTTCGTGCAAGTCCTATGTAAAAACGCAAACTCTGCAATTTCGGCTGACTTAATGGCCGCCATTTTGTAAGTAAGGCCAACTTTTTTTTGGCAAGTTTGCTTTAAAATGGTCCATAGGATATCCCGTTTAAGAAAAAAGTTGTACCGGAGGATCGGCGGGGGGGGGGTGCAATTACTCCTATTGTTATATGCCGGACTACATAGAAAAAAAATTCTGTTCGCAGGGAAATTTTTGAAATTTTCCCAGAATTTTAAAATTGACTCTCATAATTTGTTGAATTGTTCGAGCACGAGCCGCAACTCGAGGTTTAGTTGTCCAAGTTGATTTACATTCCTTCTGGAGAAGTTTTTTTTTGGAATTCTGTAGAAGTCAAAAATCGTGCTAGAGACTTCAGGATGGTTCAGAATGGTGAAATTTGGGTTCGAGGGGTTGGTTGTTGAGATTCAAGTGGGGGGGGGGGGGTCTGTGTTATTGTACGTTTATCAAGCCGGAGCTTCAGTTCAACTATACGTGGCATCGAAGATGACATTTTGTAAATAGTACACAATATTGTTCTTATTTTTTCCAGAGAAATGTGCTGGACTGGCATGGGTTATGCTCCAGCATATTATACTAGATAGAGTATGAAATAATATGCAGGATATAATCGGTTTTGTAGCCGTAGTACGAGTAATTAAGTACGACCGCAAGTAAGGCGCGGTACTGGTTTACGTATTGGCGCCAGCGACGTGCGGCGCCGTATCGCGTCCGTCGCGTCCTCACCTGTGAAATTACTTGGACACGGAGACAAGCTCGCTGGTCTGGGACACAGGCAACAGACCTTAATCGATCATCACCAACAAGGGCTAATCCCTGTTCTGTGTTCTACGTGTGCGGCTATATTTTCACAGTTGTTATCAAACGTATAAATATCGGTGATTATTGCTCGGCTCTACGCCGACTAAATATTATTGTCTTCCTATTGTTTTATTTTATTCATTTGAAATGTTATTGCATTCGTGCCACGGCAGCTGAACCGAAACGCATTCGGCGAAGCGAACGTGGAATCCAAGAGTAACCTCAGTCATCGAGTACACGGATGATTTTGCTTCTTCTGTATGTGGTGCCACTGCCCATGCCCGTGCCCCTTGCCTGTTTGGATGACGAGCGGCGGCGCTAGAAAAGAAGAAATGAAAAAAACATGCAATGGAATACGAACTACGAGATGCGCTGCAAGCGTACTGGACCGCATTAAATGGCATTCGATTAATCTTTCTACTGGATCGAATTAAACGCGGCGCGGCGGCGGATTTGTTTGGCAGATGTAGGCCTACGCGTGAGCTCAGACTCACTCAGGAGCTGCGACTGCGACATTTACTTATACGTATACCGAGTTATGGTGAAAATTCAATCTATCTAATTCCATCGGCATCGCGTCTCTAATCGTCGTCGAGATGCGAAAAAATTCTTCTTCCTTCCGCTGTTCAGTGTTCTTCATCGTCGCTCCGGTTGGTGCTTGGTACGGGACAAGACGCTACAAGACGCGGCGCCATTCAATCATGCGCGAAATGAGCGTGCTTAAATTAATAATGCAAATTGATCTTCTTATTAATTACGCCGTGCAAAGGAAGAAGCAATCAGTGCGATGCCATGTATTCGTGTCAATTACGCTAAGTAAACGCTGCGCCGCGCTGGCGTGAAATTTTCAATTTGAAATACGACAACGGCTTCATCTCCGAAGCAGAGACACGCCGATTTTATGCATGTCTGACTGGTAACTCGGGTTCAATTCCGCAACTCGAGACGTTTGATCGACCTGTTGAGCAGAGAAACAGAATTACAGTGTGAATGTATTTGTATTGATGAATGAGGTGTGAAAACGTACGTATCAAGTTCGATGATCGGTAAAGAAAAAATGAGTCTGGTAGCGCAGCATGAACGAAATTCAGCAGAGCGTCCTTTGCATTGTCAAATAGCCCAGTAAAATTTTTGGGTTTGAAAAAATACCAAAAAAAAAAACATGTTTTGTGTAGAAAAAATTGAAGAACGCCCAATTTTAGCGCATCAAAATTTATTGTTTTGTGCTAAAAAAAAGGTCAAAAAATGTCTACCTTTGTCAAAATTGTCGTAAAAAAAGGTCCCGTCTTTATGCCAAAGTATTACGTACAAAAAAGTAGTTTTGTGTCAAAGTTGTCAAAATCGTCTCAATGTCAAAATTGTCAAAAAGTCTTGTTTTTTGCTAAAATTGTCAAAGAGCATTGTTTTTTTTTAGAAAGAAAATAGCATAAAATTTATACCTATTATTTTTGCCAAAAAAAATGCCCCATTTTTGTATCAAAGTTGTCAATAAGTCCAGTCTTTGGCCAAAATTGTCATAACGTCATATGTTAGCCAAATTTTCCAAAAAAATAGTTCTTTTTTATTCAAGATTGGTAAGATTAGTTTTTTGCAAAGTGTCGAAAAACCCAATTTTTTTTTTTTAATGGTACGTCTCAATTTTAGTCAAAATTGTCATCGTATTTTTTTCAAAATGTCCTGTTTTTTCTTTGAAGTATAAAGTATTCCTGTTTTTTTTTGCCAAAAAAATGTCACAGAAATCATGTTTTTTGTACTAAAATTGTCCAGATTCTAGTAGGTAGTCACCACCTGTTGTTGTTGTTTTTTTTTTAGAAATTGTCAAAAAAATCGTTTTATTTGTTGTTTTGCCAGTTTTTTTTCTATATCGCCAAAATATCCTCTGTTGTGCAAAAATTATCTAAAAGTTTTGTTTTTTTATCAAAAATGGCAAAAATTCTTATTTTTTCCAACTATTGACAAAAAATATGCTGTTTTTGTGCCGAAATTGTCTGAATGACCTACCTACCTGTTGGTTGGTCACCGCTGTGCCGTGTACAGCTACAAGGCTAGAGGCATGGGTCATTTTATGCTGTTACATTAATGAAAGGATGTTGGATTTTTGAAGAAAGGAGAGTAGGACTGAGGGGTTATGAGCTATTTCAGGTAGAGTTTTAGTGAGGTTGAGTGAGTTTCTTAAATTGGTATGATCTTGACAGGTGAGTAAGATGTGGGAGATAGTGAGTTGGACTTCGCATGTAGAGCATACTGGAGGGGGTTCTTTTCTGAACAGATGAGAGTGGGTGAGGAGGGTATGGCCTGTACATACACGGCATAAGGCAACGGCCTGCTTCCTGGGTAAATCTTGAATGTTGGTGGTGTGGCTTTGGCTGGGAATCAACTGCAGTGAACATATGGCTTCCATCACATCACACACTGGAACAGGTATTTCTGGTAGTGGTGAAATTCTTAGTGACTGCTTTGCTTCCAAGTCTGCTGTTTCATTTCCCAAAATTCCTGAGTGGGCTGGAATCCAGGCGATGGTAACATCCATGTCATATTGGAGAGATGAGATTTCTGAGGAAATTGGATGTTGCTTAGATTTAGATCTTAGTTGAGAGATGGAATTTGATGAATCAGTGAAGATCACAACTTTGTCGAGTCTACTCTCAATTGCCATGTTTAAAGATGTAAGGATAGCATATGGTTCACATGAAAGAATACTGAACAAGTACGGAAGTGGAAATCGCGAAACTGCACAATTTGTCACCTTAAAGGCAACGGCGTGTATGTCCATTAAAAAAAAATTGTCTTTGTGCATTACTGATAAGACTCTGGGATGCCCTGAAATGGAAAATTTGCATCTGTGTGCAATAAAAGTGAACCACAGAAGATCCATAAAGCTAACCGATGTTCAATCAGGACTCAATGAACCCTTCGGAGCATGTCCGAACCTTATCGGTGATGCGTAAAATCGTACTTTTTTAAATGGACATACTCGCCGTTGCCTTTAAGGTGACAAATTACGAACGACCAAACAACCACAGCGATCCACGGATTTTGACCCATTGGTGTAAAACAAAATAAAATCATTATACTGAGCAATAAAGTTATTGATGATTTGAGTATGTAGTTGAGTGTGTTCAAGTAATGATGTATTAAATGAGAGAATATTATTCTTAGTTTTTGTAGTATTTTCTGGGTAGAATAGTGGAAGAGGATATAGCTGAATGGAGTTTAGAATGGAAGAGGCTTTATGGAGACATGAGTCACAAGCATATGGAAGATTGGGATCAATTTTTGAGTCAATGGTGAGAGGGAGACTGTCGACAGTTTTAAGGTGAATGAAAAATTTTGAAAGGATGAGTTTTGATCGTATAGAGGGGAGGATTTCAGATGCTTCCTGATATAATAAGTGTATATAGGAGTAGTTCTGAGGGCTCCAGTTACCAGTCGAAGAGCTGTGTTGAGAATATAGTGTTCAGTGATTTGAGTGTTGACTGTTTTAGCTTATGAGTAAGTTGGCAGCCCATAATCACATTTTGAGCGAATCAGAGCTCTATAAATTCTGAGAAGAGATTGAGTGTCTGCTCCATTTGTTGTACTACATAGATAGTTTTCTCAATAGGTTTATTCTACTGTTACATGCTTGTTTTAGATGGTTGATGTGGTTTGATTGATGTCCAAAACGTTAAAATGTTCTTTTTTTGCCAAAATGACTTAAAAAGTGCTATTTTTATCAAAAATGCCAGAAGTGCTCATTTTTTCTAATATTTACATAAAAGGCCCTGTTTTTTCCAAAATTTTGCGGGTGAAGTATCAAGTACTTTTTTTTGTCAACATTTTCCAAAATTCTGCTTTTTATCGCAAATTTCTGTTTTTTTTTTATATTTCAATGAAATTTTGTAATTTTTAATTTATTTTCATCTTTTTTTCAGAATTTCAATTATTTGGCTTTCATTTTTATAGTTTTCTTTGAAATTGAAAAAAATTTAATCCGAAAAAATTCTCATATTTGAATAACTGTAGACCCTTCCCTCCTCCTCCCTGCCCCACTCAGAAATTTTATCCAGCATCGTACTCGTACTTCAATTCGTCGAAACTCGTGATTTTAAATGAGCGAATGGAACGTGACGCTGGTTTCTATACCATAAGTTGCTCCTTAAGTGCGTTCATAACTTGAGGCAGGATTCGATGGCGACGTTTCCAATACACAAATACGAGTTAGTTGGAGTTTAACTCGATCGTCATTTTGCAGCAGAACGCGATGCGATATTTGTTGTTAATTTGCAACGCGGACGTACCAGCACCAGCACCAACCAAGTAAGTAAGGTTGCTTGGTCGTAAAAGAGTACGTTCATATTGCCCTATTAACCAAATGCGCAATCGTTAAGATAAAATGTTTGAAAATTACATCTCGTTAAACTTCATCCGTTTTTGAAACAGCCTCACGATACGAGTATATGTACTGTAGCTGTAATGTAGGCCTATTGTATAAGTATATATATACCATACCGTCAACCTACAGACTTTGGCTTACGCTTATGCTCGTAGTCGTAAGTAGGAATATAATTTAATCCTCTGTGTCGTCGAGCTGCGATTTTTAAAATATCGTTCAGCACCGTACTTGGCTCGGTATTAAATTGGTTTTTGCGATAACTGGTACCCGACCATAGCACTTTCCTTTAGGTATAGCTCAGAACCCGGCCCGCCACCGTTTCAAATATTAATCCGGTATTTGGGCCTTTTTCCGTCTTAAATTTTAATGTGCGCGTTCGATGCGTCGTCGTCATTTTCACAAAATGCATTAAATTCGCGCAAAATCACCCGCTGATAAGAATACAAGAACAACAGTATTCATTTAACGAGAGAAACATCCCGATTAGCGGGGAAATTTCTCATGTGGACAAAGTTGAATCGAATGAGCATGCAAAAATACGTCATCGATCAAAATTTTAATCGCATTTTTCGTTGTGTTTTTGTAATGAAATTTCAGCTAAAAAGGAGGAAATAGTCGAAATGTTGTCTGATTGCGTTATGATTCATACCCTATTCTCAA
The DNA here is from genome assembly GCF_950023065.1 of Planococcus citri. NCBI lineage: Eukaryota > Metazoa > Arthropoda > Insecta > Hemiptera > Pseudococcidae > Planococcus > Planococcus citri. Next base: position 1,180,664 of record NC_088677.1, on the reverse strand, counting down.
CTCAACAAATCGATTGGAAACGGTTTCAAGTCGTTTTAAGTAGTTTTGAAGCCTCCAGCAGAATGACCAAAAGATTGGCATCACTGCATCGCAGAATCTCAAATACTATATTCTTTTGGAAGTGGGGTATTTTTCCCATAACAGGTTGTGTTGTAAGGACTAGAATGAAAAAAAAAAACACAATTTTTCGAAAATACCCCTATTTGAGTACCCATGTTTTCCCTTCACTGAATTTGATTGAAATTCTTCGAAATTTTTTTTTCGTGATTAGGCTGGCAGTTAGGTCCAGATACACTTCGGAAAATGTATACCGTACCCGATGATTGTATGTAATGTACACAGATTCAGCACATCCACATACCATGCAACAGATGAATTATTACTTTTCGATAAAACAAGGCTGAAATTTATCTAAATAGGATGTTCGATGGTGGGCGCTCTCAGTCTCAAACAAACCAGTAAATATACGGCGACCAAAATAAAAACACCAAACACGAGAAACGCATTCAAATAGTTGAACTCTGATTACAGCCAAACCATAACCACCGAGGCACCGAACCACTGAACCACTCCCTTCGTCGTAGAACGACTTACACATTCGAGTATTATAGGCATACTGGTACAGTTGTACCAGTTACCAGTGGTACTTTGCTGAGCTGGACTTGGACAGTCACCGGTGCGTGCCGGCGATAGGCCTACGCGTACGCTATGTACTCTGCAACTCGTCTTATATGCTTTGTGTACTCGTGTATCGTCGTTTTTTTCCTATCGCATGTGTACCTAGTGCTGTGAAAAAACAAGATGGATGAGACAATTACCACACATTATAAAAACGTCGACCAGAATGCGATAAATTTTCATTAGACAGTCCACGCCGCGCTGGCTGTGCAAGTGTGCACTGTGCAGCGCCGCTAAAAAGGTAGCCATCCGAAAAACCAGCCTTTATCGTATAGATACGAATACCTTCCAACTCGCGCGCGCCTTTCACCTTGTCTCATACCTTATGTTTTATCGTAAGTTCGCTATCGTCAGTGTCCTAACCCGTTCACACCTTTCGTCTGCTCTATAGAGTAGCTTTAGCGCAGGCAAATGAGAAATTGACCTTTCAAAAGATGATGGCTGGCGGATTTTTACACAAATTTCAGCTGAATCTCGACGAAAAAGTAATAGTCCAGCATATAATAACCATAGAAATAATTGACCCCCCCCCCGCCGATCCTTTTGGTGAATGAGGGAAAAAATGAAAATTTTACCAAATTGACCTAGAAAGCTGAAATTTGAGATATACCCTATTTTCGATCCGCTAAATCGATTGAACACGGTTTCAACCCGTTTTTAGTAGTACTGGAGCCTCCAGCAGATTTTTGAGACTTGAAATTTCCACAAAAGTTCATCAAATAAACTGGGAAAGCCGTAATTCACGCTGCACTCTAACTTGAACACGCTATTAGGTCGACTGCAGATGCAGGGTATCCAGCAGGTAGTGAAAAGTAGTGATATTTTAAAACTGGGTAATGAAAGTAGTGAATTTAGTCAAAAAAGTGGTGAAAAAATTCAACCGCGTAACAGAAAGCTTCAAATTATTGAAAAAATTTATTTAAATTAAAAAATTAACAAAATTTCCAATTTTGAAAATTTTCCTGTGAAAAATTTCAAATTTTATGGCACTTTCTGCAGTTTTGACAAAATCATCATTCAATTTTGAGAATTTCCGATTAATTCTGGGTATTTTTCAATAATCTAAACACTTGAGTAGTCAGTGTAAAATTTTACCCAAATGAGAGATTTTCTCAAGTTTTTGTCATTTTCTGATGATCTATCAGTGATTTTTACAATCAATTTTACAATTTTTATGATACTTTATTTGTGAATATTCATTTTCTGGCTCTTTATTAAACATGGAGATCGTCAGAATTTTTACTTTGGCCTTCGACCATTATTATTTCATGTGTGTATCTATTGATTGATCAATAATTTTATAGCTACAAATAACTAATCCACCTTAATTTTTCTTTGTTTCAGGTGAGTACAAATTTTCTTCCAAAAATGATAGAATATGAACTCGCGTATGAGAATGAGTAAGTAAATTTTATAATCCTTATGAGAAAAGTTACGTAAGTCACTTCTACACCTGTGACCTGTTATTTTCAATATGGCAAATAAATTCTAAAATCACGGAATTTGAAAATCAGCTGAAATAATTATTCATCAGGTTTGAATCGAGGTGATCTGATTTTCCGAATACGAATTTGGAAACAGTATAAGATCAAATTTTTGATTTCACAAGCGATTTTGATTTTCATTGAATTTTTGAAAAATCAAACTTGGGTCAAAAATGAAAAAAAAATCAAAATTTTACCAAATAAGACCAAGAATACTGAAATTTGGCGTGTGCCCTGTTTTCGACCCTCCAAATCAATTGGAAACGGTTTCGAATCATTTTGAGTGGTGGTTGTGGAGCACCTTAGCAAATTTTTGAAAATTTAAATTTTTACAACATTTTACCCAATTGAGTTGTTGAAATTTATTTAGTAGATACCCCATTTTTAATATGCTGAGTCGAATTTCAGATTTTCTAAAAAGTGACTTGAACGTCATTTTTTTCAAAATACAGGGTATCTAACAGGTAGTGAAAGTAATGAAAAAGCAGTGATTTTATAACTATAGCGATTTCTTAGAAACTTCTGTGTGAATTTCGACTTTTCCACTTCATTCGAAAAACACTGCCAACTATCATTTTTTGAAATGTTAGGTCGAAAATTGAGCTTGTTTGTCTGGACTTCTTCATCACATCCAGTACATTTCAGACAATTCATTGCAATCATACAATCATCGTACCGGTATTCAAATAATACACAAGTTGAGCTATATTTTTTTATATATTTTTTTTTCATTCAAACCCACACAATGAGACTATTTTCTTCAGCAACAGCCCAGCCGCGATGCTCTACATTACGTTGAAAAGAGAAACCAACCGCGTGTCGTAGTGTGACTTTTATAGGCGAAATGTGGTGTGATTTTGTTCTTCCAAGTCTGACATGCTAAATTTATATCGTAAGATAATGGAAAAACTATAATACACAGCACCTATATTAATGTATCCGTGTTCCGAATTCTAATTGCCATATTAGGGTGGCTGCTGGGTGGTCAACTGCACGCCCATGGTTTATAAAGGGACTGCCGCTTCACCTACTCGTACATAATGTATTGTGCGCGATAACGCGAAAAAAAAGCAAAAGAAAATGAAAATACAACACGAAAAAAAAAGAAAGCACATTATGAGCCGGGGAATCCAGTAACGGTGCGTTAAAGTAACAAAAAAAGAGAAAGGGATCGAGGGGTGATTACGTTTTGATGCTTTTATTCTAAAATCGTCGCCCTTAATTTGAGAATTCTCCGACAGGAAGTAAACCGCTAATGATATAGAAAGCCGCTGAAAAGGACTTTGCTACGTTCACAATGTATCGTTCATAGTGATGTTAGGAGGGTCAGGTAAGCAAATTCATACACGTGTTAGTATATCCTTTTTAATTCGTATGAATTTCAACTTTCATAAATCTTCTGGAGCCTTAAGAACTGCTCAAAATGTTTCTAAACTGTTTGCAATTGATTTGAGTTGAAATGGGGGGAGGGGGGTTGAAGGTTGGTTAAATCAGCAAATTTTAGTTTTCTAGATCAATTTATTAAAATTTTGATTTTTCCCCATTTTTGATCCAAATTTGATTTTCAGAAAATTCACTAAAAATCGAAAAGTGCACACACATGCAAAACACAACCACGAGTGTTCTGTTTTCAAAAGCGATGACTACAAGTACGAGCGAACAAAAAACTGCTGAACAAAATTGTTTCAAATACTAAATAGGTATGTGTAACATATTGTTAACGCAGTGTTTCCGTTTATTTCACTCGTGCCAAATAACGATACGAAAAAACCAACTCGTTAACAAGATTTTCCACCGATTCGACAAATAATATACAAAAAGCAGAGTTTCAGATTGCCGCACGCAATGCACAATTATACGAGGAGTTTTACCGATAATAATGTACAAGTATAATCGTATTCACATGGAAAATACTTCTAGTTTCGACAATGCTAAAATTTTCTTCACTGTCTGATATCAATTAGAACTTTAAAAGTAGAACTAACGTATTCCTACAAAAAAACCCTCGACAGCAATTTTTACTATAGGAAATAATGCAGGTAGAAGTACATTCTTTAAGAAAGCAAACGATATCTCGACGTTCTCTTACAGTCTACTCTCCTTAGTCAGCATTATACAATACAGTATGCTGTGCTGTAGACTGTAGTGTACTATCAGTGTATCGAATAAATCGATAAAATGCTAAATCGAATAAACGAAAACAACGCGTTAATTAAGCAACGAACTATCAACACCTCTTCGGCTCATCGGCAGCGTCTTTTCACCCCCTTCCTCGTATCTTCGCCTTACTACATCGCATCGCATCCGTTCAAATTCTTTAGCGTACGACGCCGAGAAAGAAACAAATCGGAAGTTCATTACAACTGCTATCACGCGAAGGCGAAACAAAACTTTCCAATGTTTTTTTCCCCTCAACCCTACTACTCTACAATGCTGTTGCCTGGCGCTATAAGTAATTTCAACGAACCTGTCTGTTTCGTTTGTGAATTACACGTAAACGAAATGTAACGTAATCCGCTGCAGGTTGCTGAATGCTGATCTCGCCATCTCATCGACGCAAATTACTCGTATGATCGTATATCTCGACGGTTAAGAGGAGTGAGATTCGATAGTGTTGATCAGTTAGTCGTAATCGAAATCGCAATAGGCGTTTGAACACGATCATCATTTACGTGCTCAGCGGTCTTACAACTTTACAAATGAGTGCGAAGAAAATCCTTATTTTTTGAGGCATATACGAGTATGATAGGGTAGTAAAAGAGAAATGCTCATGCTGAGTGTATCAATCTACCGATACAATACGTATAGTTCACGCACATCTACAAAACGAGTACATACAGTCTGTCATACGATATCTTGCCTCATCAACCATATCGCAGCTGTTTTTTTTTTCGATAATCGAACCCAAAGAGACAGAACATGTGCAAAATCTCTTTTATATGTACCTACCTATATACGAAAAAATTACATCCGGTATATCGAAAATAAGAAAAACGATCGGAATTCGAAGCCAATTTCGAAATCGAAAAAAAAACAAAAATATTGCGTATCGTGATAGAAATTCGTGTTCGTTGTAAACTAACAATTGCTTATCGCGCTCGTATTATCACCTTATTTTTTTTCTCTTTTTCGACAAATAACACGTCAAAATACGAGAAAACGAAAGTTAGTTACTTCAAAAATATAGTACGTATCGTATACCTACCTTGTCTATTCGTTCATTTATTACCAAAAAAATCAATTTATTCGAATGTTGCTGACATGACAAACCCTCGAGCGCGAGCCTCGCAAATCATCAAATCTCAATTTTGATGCTAAATTTTTAAAAATTTCATGTGAAAGGTTGGGCTGGAAAAACAGAATGGGATTTTTGAAAGTGAAAATTTATTTCCAGACGTCTTTCGCTTGTTGAAGCTTTTCTCTAAGCAGCTATTCAGATTTTCTTAGCACTTGAATTACAAAAGGTCGGGTTATTGAAAGGGCAATGAAATTTCATCCGATTTTTTCCAATAAGGGAGATTTCCTAGCAAGTCGAACAATCCTACATCGCCTGCTTTAATTTCAAATGCTAAAGTGCATCTTTCAAGTTATGATAATTTTTTTTGGGGGGGGGGAGGAGGAGCGACTGAATTTCAGTTAAATATTAAATACAGAAAAACACGCGTGAAAAGTGTTAGAAAGTGAATAAAATTATATAAGGTTACTAATCCGCAAAAAGGCTCGAATTCACTGAAAATTGTCAAAAATGACGAAATTTCAGTCGAAGACAAGTATGAAAAAGTATAAATATTAAATGTGAGCTAAAGTATTTTTTCAAAAATAATAAAAATTACAGAAAATCCAAGGCATTTTGGCACAATTAAATAAAATGTTGCAGAAAAATTGTAAAAAAAAAACAAACTTTAAAATGAATCGAAAAGCAGCAGGTGTTGATAAAATGTATGTGGAGCAGATAAAGTATTTTGGGCCAAAAACTGTTACATGGATCCAGGAATTGTACAGTGTTGAAACATCAAAAATACTTCGATCATGGAGGCAGGCCCATGTCATTGCTATCCAGAAGCCAGGCAAAGACCCAAATGGACCTAAAAGTTACCACCCTATATCGTTACTATGTTACCTATATAAGATATTTGAGCGAGTGGTCCTAAATCGAGTAGCTGAGCATATTGATAAGAACCTAATTAGTCAGCAGGCAGGTTTCAGACCTGGGAAGTCTTGTACTGGTCAGGTCCTGAGTTTAACACAGCACATTGAGGATGGTTTTGAACAGCGCAAGGTCACTGGTGCTGTGCTTGTGGACCTCACTGCAGCATTTGCCACAGTGTGTCATCACTGTCATCAGTTACTTCAGGTACAAGATTTATGAACTGACCAGGGACTACAAATTTACAGAAATCATCACGACACTGCTTAAAGACCGGAGGTTCTATGTGACTTTAGATGGAAAGAACAGCACTCAGAGAAGGCAAAAGAATGGCTTGCCACAGGGAAGTGTCCTGTCACCCATCCTTTTTAATATCTACACCAATAACCAACCAATTTAAGGACCTGCATGTCGCTTCCTTTATGCAGAAGACTTGGCGCTTACTGCACATTGTGACACATATTTGTAGACACACTGAATCAGGCAATAGAAGAACTCGACAAATACTATAAAGCCAACTACCTCAGGCCAAATCCATCCAAGACAGAAACCTGTTCATTCCACCTGCGAAACTGTGAGGCCAAGAGACAGCTCAACATCCAATGGGGATAATGACCACCCCAAATATCTAGGAGTGATACTGTAGAGATCACTCACCTACCGGCAACACTGTGAAAAAACCAAAATAAAAGTGGCTGCTAGAACAAATCTGATCCAAAAGCTGGTAGGTAGCAGATGGGGAGCTAAACTAGAGATCCTACGCACATCAGCACTAGCGCTGTGTTACTCAGTTGCAGAATATGCTTACCCAGCATGGGGACGATCAGCACATGCTAAAAAAATAGATGTGCCCCTGATTGAAGCCTGCCAATTGGTGACAGGATTCCTCAGACCAACTCCACTCACAGCTCTACATTGTCTCGCAGGGATTGCACCAGCGGAAGTGCATAGAGAGGTGGCTGCCAGAGCAGAAAAAACTGAAGCTACACACAGCCCCCTACACCCTATGCATGGCTACAACGAATTACCAGAGAGCAGACTAAAATCTAGACACAGTTTCCTGAGAACAGTGAATGAATTGAGTGCTCCTGCCAAAGTTGAACCCTGTCAAATCTGGAACACAGCATCACGTAGCAATACTATGAGCGAATCATTGCCCCAAGGCAACCAACTGAAGTACAGCCTCTGGAAACGCTGAATAGAATTAGAAGCGGAACAACACGTTCAAAATCCAACCTACACAGATGGCACTTGGCTGATGACGATCTGTGCGAATGTGGCGAGGTACATACATTGGGACAAGAAGGGAATTCAGATACTTATATGTAGTATTGCCGACCGGACAAGAGAATAAAAAAAAAAAGCAACCAGGAGGATAATTTTGAAATCGATTTTCTCAAGTACAAGTACGAGTTTCTGCAACATTTCACCTATATCAAATTTCACCCAAGACGAATGCATTTTTTCATTTCGAACTACCAATATCTAAGTATACGAAAAATAGGAAAGTACGCTTAAAGAAAATTAAACCCGGATAATAAAACTGGAAAAACCATTCGCAAAATCTGACTTTCGAGTATTACAACAAAGCCAGCAAAAAATTTCGAACCCAAAATTTACCCATGCAAACTGCCGATACGAAAAACAAAAGCCAAAGTCGACGCGAATCGAGGAAAAAAAGAGAAGAGAGTACATATTACATAGTAAAGTAATGGGTTCGACGGTAAAGTACAGATGAAACACTCGGCCAAAGAACAGTAGCGAAGCAGAAGACGGCGGCGCGGCGCGCTGACTATGGCGGCGGCGGCGGCATTTAATGTCAATGCCCTTTCGACAGAAAAATTAGATACGACAGCGAACCTAGTCGAGTCGAGTCGACTCGTGAGCTCGCGCAAGAAAGCTCTCCGTTTACATTGTATACTCGTAGGTACTCGTACGGTACGCAAAAATATCGTATTTCCAAGCAATTCGGATAAATGTAGCATCGGCGAAGCTGCGCTGGCGAAATTTAGGCTACTTGACGTGATGTTAACGTACCTATACGTATACGTACCCAGATGAGCCATGGGAATAGTAAAAATCATACTGATCGTTTTCTTTATTATTATGATACTGGATCTAGTTTTCATCAACGTGATCAGCTTAGCTATAATGGCCACCAAAGACGAGATTCTCAAAAGCGAATGGTTCAAACGTAACGACGACCGCAAGAAGAACAGCATCGCACCGCCTTCGACATCGGCCGACCGCGACCGCGACGACGCTCCGCACAAAAACACCTCTAATACGAGTAATTCTTCCCGCAATACGAGTTCGAAACGGCGTCGAATAGATCAACAGATCCAAGATAAACGTCGAGCCATGAAATTCCTAACCAGCACTAGCAAAAAAAGCACCAAATCATCTTCGGCATCTCCCGATAGCAAATAACGTGCGCCTGCGCCAGCTGCGTCCGTTTTTTCTGCGAAAATCTGCCGAAAAAATTACTAAACCAGTTCCACGAATTCCATAAGTAATACTGGCTCGGTGGTAAATCCGTTTATTTCGCTGTCGTCATAAACGCGTGTCCACGTCTTTGTAATGCGAATTAAACGAATCCATAACAATTGGTATTTATGTAGTTTTCGTGTTATTTGAGCCCTATTGAGGAGGAAAATTGAAAAAATTGAAAGGGAACAACAAGGCAAACTTCAAGGGTGATTTTTAAACTTATTGTATGTCTATTGTCTATGTACCTACCTTTATTGGAAATTTGATTTTTTTCGCTCGTTCTAAAATTTGTAAATGACTCAAAATTCATTTTTTTTTTTTTTTTTGACTCATCCCTGGAAAATGTTGAGAGGAAGCCCAATAAGCACCGACAAAAGTTATAGGTCTTGAAGTTCATTTTTGAGCCCTCCAGGAACAATTTGAAATTTCTGGAAAAAATTGAAAATTCGTTGGAGGCTACAGAATGACCCAAAACTGGTACTTATTGTTGATCTGTGTGAAGTTTATTTGAAAAAAGCCCAAAAGAAATGTATTTCATTTGCAAAAAAAAAGTGACTCAAATTTTTTTTTTTTGGAAAAATTTGTAACCCATTCGGAACATCCCAGCACGATATTTCCGACATTAAAATTCCATAACTTTTGCAATTGCGTAGTACATGTTTGAATTATGAGTACGTGTGAGCTGGATCTTTTTTCACGCAAATGCAGCGATAAAAATCACGAAGAAGTCGCGAAAGTAATTTACGTATATTTTTTATTTTAATTAAACTGGCGCATATTTAGTAATTTTGTTAAGTGAATTATCAACGGGGGAATTGAGGATTCAGCGGTGTTTTGGTCTCAAGGTGAACTTTCGTTATTATTTGAACAATTCTAGCGCGAATACAAGTACTTTTTAACAACTTCTCGTAGATAAATTCGTACGAGCGGCGGACTTTTAATGGGATCTTACGATAGTGAAGGGAATTCTCGAGCTTTTTACGAGTACAGTACACAAATCGAGATGGTACAGCACGTATAACTCTAGTCTGGTTACTTATGTATACATGTTGGTGTTGTAGGTGTAGGTGTTTTAGATCATTGCATGGTTGGATTTTGCAACGGTGCGTAAAATTAGGGGTATCTATTCTTCTCCTATTGTTTCCTTTGTATAGTAGGTATCTACATACTTTCCGTTCCAGAATTATTATGCCGATGATTCCGATGTAAGATACGAAACGCGTGAACAAATGAAAAAGCAAATTTCAACAACGAAATTAAATTTTCATTTTCTCTGTTCAAAAATAGATAAGTAATAATAGTCCGGCATATGACGATAGGAGTAATTGCACACCTCCCCCCGCCGATCCTCCGGGACAACTTTTTTCTTAAAGGGGACATCCTAAGGAACATTTTAAAACAAACTTGCCCAAACTTACAAAATGGCGGCCTTTTTGATTGACAGGTCAGCCGAAATCGCAGATTTTGCCTTACAAATAGGACTTGCACGAAATTTTTCAAATTTTACAAAGGTAGATCGAAAGATCATGCAAAAATTTATCACCTGTCAAAATTTCAAGTGCTAAAGTGCGTTTTTCGATTTTTGGCGAATTTTTGAAAATCGAATTTAGGCCAAAAATGAGGGAAAAAGTCAAAAATTTTCCAAATTGACCAAGAAAGCTGAAATTTGGGATATACCCTATTTTCGACATGCCAAATCGATTGGAAACGGTTTCACTGGAGCCTCCAGCAGATTTTTGAAACTCGAAATTCCCACAAAATTCAATCAAATTGGAGTTGTAAAGCTAAAATTTATTCTAAAACTAATTTCAATAAGCTACGAAGTACTGCAGGTGAATTTCAAGTCGTTTTGGAGCCTCCAGCGACTTTTTGAAAATTCCTAAAGCCTCCAGCAGATTTTTGACCTTTTAAATTTTCACAAAATTTCATCAAATGGAGATGGAAAGCAGAAATTCACTCTACACTCCAATTTTAACACCCTCTGAAGACGACTTCAAGAGGGTTCAAGTCATTTTAGTGCCTCCAGTGACTTTTTTAAAAATTACTGGAGCCTCCAGTAGATTTTTGAAATTTGAAATTTCCCCAAAATTTCATCAACTGAGATGGAGCGTCGAAATTCATTCTGCAAACTAATTTCAATACGCTACGAAGTTGACTGCTGGTGAATTTCAAGTCGTTTTGAAGCCTCCAGCGACTTTTTGAAAAGTTGTATAGCGTTTTTTTGGAAAATTGAAATTTCCTAAAAGTTGCTGGAAGCTTCAAAACCATTTGAAACCACCATGTAGTCTGCGAAGTAAATTTCAGTTTGCCAACTCCGTTTGATAAATTAATGTTGGGGAGATTTCAAGTTTCAAAAATCTACTGGAGGCTCCAGTAATTTTCAAAAAAGTCACTGGAGGCACTGAAATGACTTGAACCCTCCTGAAGTCGTCTTCAGAGGGTGTTAAAATTGAAGAGTAAAGTAAATTTCAGCTTTCCATCTTCTTTTTTGAAATTTTGAATTTTTAAAAAAAATTTAGTTTTCTTTCAAGAAGAAAAATCTTCAATTCAGATGAATTTTAACCCGACCTCCGGCCTCCCTCCTTCTCTGTTGGAAATTCTGTTTTTGTCCTGCTGTTGCATGTTAGGTATATAATTGAAGATCGTGCTCTATTCCAAAGTGGCTTAAATCATTTTTTCCCCAAAAAATGCGTTTAAAATATTGGATGCTATTTGTTCTGTTTCCAAAGATCGGTGCACCTTTTCTTTTTTTGGACATAAACCAATTGCTTGATGAAAAGTTTACTTTGAAAAATCGATGACTTAACCAACTTTGGAAGTAAAAATCTCCGTAAAACGTGTTTAAAAAAAAAATGACTTGAGCCACTTTGGAATAGAGCTCTTCAATTATAATGCTTTTCAAATTACTTGAAAATTCTTAAATTTCCTTATAATTATTGCAGTCGATTTGAGCGATTGTGTGCTCATTTCTTTTCATTTGAAAATCGTTATTGTTTCATCTTGGAAATCTGCAAAATTTTTCTCTGATGGAATTTTAATTTTATTCAACGAATGATTCTAAAAGGTAACTTTTTTTACACAATTCAGATTGCGGATCGATTTACTGTAGGATTTTATACGCTTTGTGCATTTCTTTTCACCTGGGTATCAAAGACGAGTAGTTGTAGGTACCTCTACCTATATGTTGTGAACACATCAGATAGCTGAGCGTTGGAGCGAACAAAATGACGTATCATTATAACGCATAACGTACATTTTCCGATTATCAGAGCAGTATAGTAAAATATGTAGTATAGAGAAAAAAGTTCTTTACTTTTGAGTGCAGTGGTGCTGATTAACCTTGTGTCTCTATTTCAGTCGTCGCGTCGATAACTTCGACCTTCTATTCGCATCTGGATTGCTTAAAAGCAAACGTGTATATAGGTAAACGTAAACCTTTCAACGATCGCGTTTATTATTCGGATTTTTATTTTGTGCACGCGTAAGTAAATAGATAGGTAGAGTGTACCTCTACCTACCTACCATAGATGGTACGATGATAGGTAGGTACATTTACCTAAGTGCGTTGAAATACGACGCTGAGTTTGATTTACATCATTTTATAATTCGAATATTGTTATGTACATAGACGTACCGAAATACACGAAATGTGTCTATGTGTGAGCGTGTAATACATACAAAGTTTGGATAGTCTCGAATAAAATTTAATGAGCTATACCGAAATTAACTGGGCTGTGAAGAACATAACGAAGACGTAGATTAACCAGCTTCGGCCCGAGTACATTATTTTGATTATTTGATTCGAGGTCGAATAATTTCTAAATGATATCAAATCGTCAAGTTAGAAACAATGTTATTACGCTTTTTACGCGGTTACTGAATATAAAATGTAGCGAAGAACGATGGATAGCTGATGATGGTGTATTCTTTCTGTAGGTATATTGATTTGATTTGCTCTTATGTACCGCAAAAAATTGAAAAAAAGGGAGGGGTCTTATCTGCGAATTGCATTGTAGTGTGTAAGTACGATAGTATGAGTAGGTACATACATTTTTTACACGTCGTTGGAGTGATTTTTTTTTGATTTTTTATTTTCAAGCATACATCGCATACATTTATGTACATACTACATACCACATATTATAAGAATGCGTTTGTTGAGAACGAATTTCTTTATTACCTACCTGCTTTATCAGCGGTGTTATCAATTACCTTCTACATCATAAGTGAAGTACGTATTGCGATAAAACAGAGTAATAAGTATTATAGTTGCGCCATTTACGAATAATTAATTTTTTTTATTCGCGATTTGAAAAGAAACAAGAGACGTGTGTACGTGTACGCGATGTCTTGTATCGGATATGGTGGTAAACAAAAAGACGACGACTGTACAGCTTCTTACGGGGCCTACAACGAAGATCTTTATTTGGGCGGTAAGTTGAAGTTATTTGTAGCCTTGCGGCGTACTTACACTTACACTTACTGTTCCTACCTATTTCTTGAACAACATACCGTACTCTTGAAGCAATAAGAGGGTGTTATTTTTGACTATAATTATGTATGTCTACATTTATAGGGAGGGATATTATAGTTGCATCCTTTTTAGTTTTTTTGGCATCGTTTATTTCGGTTATTCTGTGATTTTAAGGATTTTTTAGAGCTACACAACCAGGATAATTTTCAATATCAAAATTTTTCCTCCCCTCACCCCAATTTTTCCAACTCTACAATGGCTGAATCGTACCCTTTTGTCACATTCTGGTGCGCAGTTCATCGAAAAATAGTTTAGCTTGGAACATTGTCCTCGTAGGCTGTATTAATTTGCAGCAGCAGCAGCAGCAGCTATTGTAAATGACTAAAAGCTGTACGATGAGATGCCATAGCCCCGTTATATGTAGATGTACCCAAGCTATTGTAATGATGCAGTCACCGATATCCATTAATATGAATACGTAGAGGTACCTCTTCCTGTACCCAATACCCACCTAATCTTAGCAATGTATCCTCAAATGATGAAATTTCACTTTTTTTCTTCGTCGTAGTCGTCGTCGATTTTTGTTGTGTTCGGTGTATCGATGTCTTTTAGTAATATGCATAGGTTCTATCGTGTACTTTCACCGAGCAGTGTTTAACAATTCATCATCTTATATGTATATGTAGGTACTTACTACGTACCTATCCAGCGCATAATGTGTACTAATATCTGTGTCTAGTTGGAAAATAATATTTTCCGCGTGATTTAATTTACGAGTACGAAGGGGTAACGTGATCTGAGATTTTTACACAATAAGGTTATTTAATTCAATGCCATTTAAACATGTACCGTAATCTGGAGAAAATTTGAACCCTTTGACATATTCTTGATGTGGTAATGATTATATGTACGTTTCACGTTACACACTTTACATACCATGTAAGACACATTCCTGTGAGCTCGAGAGTATCACGATGGTACTTTTTTTCTACTCGGAAAGAATATTACTTGAATTTGAACAGCTCTCGTTAAGTATGTCGACTTGTCCAGAAATTTTTGAACCAGGTGGTGAGGAATCGAAAAAAGGCTCCGAAATTCACCCCCATAGAAAATGTATACTGCAGCTGAAATTCACTTCGCGATTTTTAGTGAATTTTTAAAAAATTCAAATTTTGCTCATTTTTCAAGAAAAAAAAATCAAAATTTGATCAAACCTATTTGAAAGGCTGAAATTTGATTTGTATCCTGTTTTCGACCTCTCGAGTTGGTTGGTGATGGTTTCGAATCATTTTGGAGCCTCCAGCGAATTTTCGCATTCTCTAGTGTTTGAAAAAATGCTGTTAAATAGGGTAAAAATGAAATTCAGCCCCTACTAACTTGAATTTACTATCTTCGTGATCCTTTCGATCGATTTACGCACATATTTTCAGAACATTATTTTTTCCAGCGATTATTTTTGAAAACAATTGAAAAATTTGAAAAATTTTTGCTCTCCACTGGAAACGATAGATTTTGAGTATATAAGCCTAAATCGATCGAAGGACCACGAAGAAGGCAAATCCAAGTTTATAAGTGCTGAATTTCATTTTTACCCTGTTTGCAATGTTTCTTTCATGATTTTTTCATTTTTTTTTCAAAAATATATCGCTATCTCGCTGGAGAAAATTTTGGATTTGAACCACCGCAAAAAAATTGTCAAAATATATGCGTGGGTGTGTTTCCAAAATATGTATTATGGTTCCAGTATTTTTTGAAATTAAAAAAAATATACCTATATTGGCAAAAATGGTCTTTAATGTCGAAATATTTTAACCTGTAAAAATAATATGATCGATGTAATGTTTTGAACAAATCACACGCTCGGCACAACTTTTATCGTAGGATAGATGATTAATAGTATCTGCTCACTCTCATTTTTTTCAGTTCAGAGGTAGTGTGGCTGAGCTTGTGAATCATGTGATTGTTCGTTTGATACGGAGTATGAATTTGAAAAGATAATGTGTCACGAGTCATGGTTCATACGAAGGCCAACGCTTGATTAAAATCATCATTCGAGATAAAAAAAAAAAGGGGGTTACAAAAGTTACAAATAGATTTATATTTTTAGCAATTTATATAAGTACGACGAGTATTATCGAAATTATTTTGATATTAATGAATATTTTAATGATGACAAATGATGTAGGTAGAGGTACATATATGTATGTAGTTACTCCAATCAACATTTTGAAACAATTTATTCATTTTGTTTGTTTTTGTTTTGTTTCAGGTGAGTACGAATTTTAATCTGAAGCGTAAGAAAAGATGATATTATGGTATTTGTATTGAAGTTCTCCATTTCTGAAAAAATTTTCCAGAGTTTGTAATTTGTTCGCGGGTAAGAATGATTATTAAATCTTTTATAAAAGGTCCATGTCTCCAAAAAAAAAAAAAAAATGAAAAGCTGAAGGTTCGTCTTTCTTAAGCGCTGGGGGCATGTTATACGATGTGAAAATTTTTGTATAGTTCCATTATCGGAATGAATTATTCGAATTTCGTCGAAGTCAAGGATTGAGAAGAATTTAAGTCTTGAAAGACGTGATGTGAATAAAAAATTGTTGAGAATTTTTCATTTGTGGTCCGAATTCTTCGAAATGTCCCATTTTGAAAGAGAAAACTCCCTCGGTCCCCTCATGGGATTATTCAAAAAGATTCTGACCAGAAATGAAAAATTTCACAAACTTTTAGGATTTTATATAAAGGGACCAACATTGCTTGCGGGAATACGGGGGAGGCTTATTTTTTTAAAAAAGATTTTTATGCCCACGATGAAGGTATTCCAACTGGTTGAAAAATGTTTGAACTAGACTAACAAGGGAACCTCTTGAGGTGTCCGCCTCCGATTTGAACGGGACCGCGATTTTTGGAAAGAGCGTGTTCTAAAACCCCCTAATCCAAATTTTCAGCTGCCCAAGTTCATTTTTCGATTTTTGGCGAATTTTTGAAAATCCAAAATAGACTAGTTTGGTAATTTATGTTTTTTTAAAAAAAAAGTACGTACTTGATCAGTAAAAATATTCAAAATAAGTCCTAAAACTGATATTAACCCCCCAAATCCAAATTTCGCCATTTCCAGCTATTCTGGAGCCTCCAGCGCGATTTTTCAATTTCTCCAGAATTTTCAATTTGCTCCAGAAGGCGTGAATATGAAGTTGGGCAGCTAAAAATCGAGTTGTGTGTTATGCTGTAACTGTTAAACGAATTTATTCACATTTGAGCCGATTCTGGAGAGGACACCTCAAGAGTGGTTTTTTGTCCAGCTTTTTTTCAAAATAAATACCCAAAAACCAAAAATTCCTCGTTTGTGAGAAAATTGTTGAAATTTGCGCGAATCGCTGTATTTCGTTATTAATTAACCACACGAGAGCGAATTTCGCCATTGCCAGCCTTTCTTGGGCCTCCCTTTAATTTTTTGATATTTTTATTATGAAAAAAGCTGGTCAAAAACCCACTCTTGAGGTGTCCCCTCCAGAATCGGCTCAAATGTGAATAAATTCGTTAAACAGTTCCAGCATAACACACAACTCGATTTTTAGCTGCCCAACTTCATATTCACGCCTTCTGGAGAAATTGAAAAATCGCGTTGGAGGCTCCAGAATGGCTGGAAATGGGTAAATTTGGATGGGGGGGGGGTTAATATCAGTTTTAGGACTTATTTTGAACATTTTTACTGATCAAGTACGTACTTTTTTTAAAAAAACATGAATTACCAAACTAATCTATTTTGGATTTTCAAAAATTCGCCAAAAATCGAAAAATGAACTTGGGCAGTTGAAAATTTGGATTAGGGTGCTTTAGATCATGCTCTTTCCAAAAATCTCGGTCCCGTTCAAATCGGAGGCGGACACGTCAAGAGGTTCCCTTGTAAGCTAAACCGAAAGAGTATGCAGAACATCATCAGGTAGAATCTCAGGTGTTGAAGTGCAATTTTTCGATTTTTTGGCGAATAATGTGAGGGTCAAAAATAGAGGTGAAAAAATAAAAATTTCATCAAATTCATTCTGAAAGCTGAAATTTGGCGTGTTCTCTATTTTTAACTCCTCCCCCTCCCCTCATTAGAAACTGTTTCGATTTCAAACCGTTTTGACAAATTCTGGAGCCTTGAGTGATTTTTTAAAAAATTGAAATTTCCAGAAAATTATACGAAATTTTGACGGTTTTTATGGGACTTTGGAAATCATTGACTCAGCATTTATTGAAATTAGAGCTGCCCAACTTGATTGGGTTAAATTTTATAAAAATTGTAATTTTCAAAAATCTGCTGGAGATTTCAGAACTACCAAAACGGTGCTAAACCGTTCCAATCGATGACAGACGGTTGGGGGGGGGGGGTGTGAAAATATGTAGTAGACATGCCAATTTTCAGCTTTCTAGTCAATTTTGGTACAAGTTTTGATTTTTTTCTCCATTTTTGACCCAAATTTTATTTTCAAAAATTCATCAAAAACCGAAAAATGCACTTTCGCACCTAAAATCTTTCCATGTAGCTTTGTCTAGTTCAAAAAATTGTCAGCCAGTTTTCAATCTTATACTTGTTACTGGGAAAATTGGAAAATTGAATTGTTTTCTCATAAAATCCGACTTGAAGCGTCAAATTTTCATTATAAATCTAATGTAGGTACATATTTTCCTTGTGGTGATGATGGAATAAGGAAAAAGGTGATAATACTAGTATTTGAGAATGATTTCATCCAATTTTGAAGTGTTTTGAACCAGTTGACAGAAGTGAAATTAGCGTAAAGGTCGTAATATGAATAAGAAGGAATATACTCGTAGCATGGTACGGCGTTTAGAACAAAGCTCTGCTCGTTACAATGGCGTTCGTGCGTTCAATATTATGTGCATACAGCATTATAGCTCGATGTTTTGTATTACTCGTATTATACACATCCGTGTATACGTATACTGTATAGGTATACCTACCTAAATCTATACGTATGTTGAAATTTACGATTCCAGGATAATAAGGTATACCTTGTTTTCTCGCACACGTCTTTTATTTTTCTTCAGCTTTTTTCCTCGTCTTGTGGTAGATACCTCGTTTCTGGCGCGCAACATGGCTTAACGAATTGCCGATAATTTACACGTAGCGGCTTCGAAGATCGTTTGACGACGTGTCGCGTTGAAAATGCCGCTTTCGTTATCGGCCATAAAAACACAGAAACCAAGCACCAAGCTCTCTGCAAAAAGATATCTCGCGCGTCAAACGATATGTATAGCGTATAGCCAAATATACGTAGCAGAACAAGTCGAGCATACCCGTAGATTTGAGAGAACTTCGCTCGACCTCAAAACGCTCGTAAATAATAGCGAAGATCGCTTTTTCAGTATATATTCGTATTCCGTTTCGTCGTTTCGGTCGATTTTTACGATGTAACTCGTCGTATTCGTACACCGAAATATTTACGCTCGTTTTGTTTCCCTGGACGAGATTTTATAACCTCGTTGAAAAGTGTCGAAGGAAAAAAAATGATCATTTTATGATAATAAAGCGTTCGAGATTGACAGTGTCCTGCAGCTATGGCGCTACTTGTACTTACTCGTGTACTACGAACCATATTTGCTCACCAGTGGGAGTACTACTTTCTTGGGGAAAAGTTGAAAGAATGGAACGAAAACTGATGGTAGGAGTAGATCACTGGAAAAGGCATATTCTTGCCTTTCAGTGATGAAATTTGGAATAATTCATCGAGTAAATGAACAATTTTCTAATTGAACAGGTTCAAGTGTTCATGATTAGCTTTTATTGATTCGATGAACCCGATTTCGCCAGCAAATTTTTATGCTACTCCGGTCAATGGATGTTGCACTGATACACACTTGAGCACGTTTAAACTGAGTTTTTTTAAAACATTTTTTGTTCGGGGGGGGGGGGGGGGTTCTTTGATCCGCATCAGGTGGTGAAGGTATTTTATTTGTTTCGTCGGTATAGTTAGGACTCCCAAGTCGTCTCAGGATAAGATTTTTAATGGGGTAGTTTTGGACTTTTGGTGCCTAGGGGGGGGGGGCACTGGCTTTCCTATTAAGTAAATTATTTGATCTCCTTCACAAAACACATACCAAAACAACATCGATAAAAATGAAAAGGCATCAACCTGCAATATTTAGCCAACTGATATTAAAATGAAATGATAAGATGAGATGCTTAATTATTGCTTGCAGCATGTGTAGACTGTAGAGCCTACGTGTACTCGGTCGTACATTTGAATTGGTATGGTGATTGGAGAGGCCACGAGAATTTCAACTATTGGACATTGCTTAATCGTAAGCTCGCTGTTATCACCAGTTCTCGGGTAAAGGTACTACACACTACCGAAGTAGCACTCAAACTTTACACATTTTATCGATATAATAAACGGGTCCAGCGCAGCAACATTCCTTCTTTATTACCAGCTTATCGTAACAATAATACTCGTACCTATTGTACGAGTATTTTACTTAATTAGTATTTCAACAATATTCGACTACGTTTCAACGCAATAAGCAAAGGACAATTATGGCGAAGTGAAAACAAAACACAATCCTACCCAAATGATAACTACAGCAATTTTCATGCATATCTTAAAAGTTGGATCATTTTTTGTGCAACATTTTCCATTTGCCCTGAAAAGGCATTTTAAAAAAATTCCAAAGCCAGTCATTAACAGAAGCTTAATCTTGACTCAAAAATGCACATAATTGCAATCATCCTTACGTAAATACGTCAACGTACAAGCAGAAACAACTAAAACTGACGTTTTTATCATCAACAATAAAAGCAAAACTTAGGTACACTTATAGGGAAAAATAAAGGATACGAAAATGTACCGTGTATATTCGTACTCGTATATACCGAATATCGCATCGCAAAGGGAAATATTAGCGGTTCGAGATCCCTTCGGAATGGTAAATTGTACATTCACTTACTAGTTAGGTACTCGGATACCGACGAAGCGTATAAAATTTAGCTTATATAAAAAGCGAAGACGTTATAGACGAGACGCGAGCTGGCGATTTTGAAAATTTCATTACACGCGGGGAAAAAAGTAAGAAAAATGTCCAACGAAAAATGACCGAAATATAAAACGAAGAGTAGGTACTCCAAGTCGAAAGCACGAACAAAATTGAAAAAGTTTTCTAACGAGTACGTGAGTGAATTTTGGCGCGGAGAATTGCACACGCAAAAAAGCTCACATATATTCGCGTATCCTGGTATCCGTGTATACCTACCTATCTACCTACCTCTTACCTACTCGACAGTAACGAAGCTGACGCGACTTTGGCCGTCGAGGGGAAGGATCGCGGTAAGGTGAAGAGTGGCGTGTTTTCGGTAAATAAGTCAATAACACGACGCACAGCTTCACCACAGACTACCTTTAGCGAGCTTTTTAGGGTAAAATTTCTCAACCTTGTCCACGCAATATCAAACACAATTTCTATACGCGTAATTTCGTCGCGTACGATTTGTCCTTTTCCCTTTCTCCTCACACACTCAACAGGGTGGGTCGTTTTCATGTTTTGGCGAGGGGGGAATTTCATAAGAAACTGCCAAACCTTGAAGGATCGTATCCCAAAACCGTGACCCCCGGAGGGGGGGACTCGAGAATAGGTTACAAACCAAATTTCAATTTTCTAAGCAAATTCGGTGAAATTTCGGATTTTTCCCCATCCCCTATTTTTGGTCCGAAGTTGATTTTCAAAAATTTACCAAAAATCAAAGAATGCACTTTTGCACTAGAAGTTTTGACTGCCTACATAACACTAGGCAACAATTTTTGACCTTTTTTTTGTTTTCGTGTTGAAAATGGGCTTAATTGATAGTTTAGACCCTAAAACAAAAAACAGAGTGGGATTTTTCAATTTGAGTTGTTTTTGTGGTCAGGAGAGATGATCAAAGTTGCAAAAATGGCTGTTTTTGCCCTATTTCACGAGTTTGTGGCGACATCGGTATTATGTTTTAAAAAAAACCAAGGTCATATTCGGATTCTACGCACTTTTTTAAGTAAACATCTTTACCGGATTTTTGATTTCCGAACATTCAAGCGCATACGGAAGATTTTCGTTTAAAACACGAGATTTTTACTGCATGAGAGCCTCGCCCGCGCGAACACAGTTCCGCGCCACGATTACGTCGTGGAGTAACGCCAGCGTTGCGCGCTCCAAGTTTTAAAATATGTTTCAAACAAAAATCTCCCGTATACGCTTGAATGTTCGAAAATCAAAAATCCGGTAAAGATGTTTACTTAAAAAAGTGCGTAGAATCCGAATATGACCTTCGTTTTTTTTGAAACATGATACTGATGTCGCCACAAACTCGTGAAATAGGGCAAAAACGGCCATTTTCGCAACTTTGATCATCTCTCCTGACTACAAAAACAACTCAAATTGAAAAACCTCACTCTGTTTTTTGTTTTAGGGTCCAAACTATCGATTAAGCCCATTTTCAACCCGAAAACAAATATGCCGTTGCCTAGTGTAATAGTCCGGCATATGACAATAGGAGTAATTGCAACCCCCCGCCGATCCTCGGGAACAACTTTTTTCTTAAAGGGGACATCCTATAAGGAACATTTTAAAGCAAACTTGCCAAAAAAAAAAGTTGGCCTTACTTACAAAATGGCGGCCATTTTGATTGACAGGTCAGCCGAAATCGCAGATTTTGCGTTTCAACATAGTACTTGCACGAAATTTTTCAAACTTTACAAAGGTAGATCGAAAGATTATGCAAAAATTTATCACCTGTCAAAATTTCAACTGCTAAAGTGCGTTTTTTGATTTTTTGCGAATTTTTGAAAATCGAATTTAGGCCAAAAATGAGGGGAAAAATCAAAATTTTACGAAATTGACTAAGAAAGCTGAAATTTGGGATATATCTTATTTTCGACATGCCAAATCGATTGGAAACGGTTTCAACCCGTTTTGAGCAGTTCTGGAGCCTCCAGCAGATTTTTGAAATTCGAAATTCCCACAAAATTCCATCAAATTGGAGTTGTAAAGCTAAAATTTATTCTAAAAACTAATTTCAATACGCTACGAAGTACTGCAGGTAAATTTCAAGTCGTTTTGGATCCTCCTGCGACTTTTTGAAAATTCCTGAAGCCTCCAGCAGATGTTTGAAACTTTAAATTTTCACAAAATTTCATCAAATGGAGATGGAAAGCTGAAATTTACTCTACACTCCAATTTTAACACCCTCTGAAGACGACTTCAGGTGGGTTCAAGTAATTTTAGTGCCTCCAATGACTTTTTTTAAAAATTACTGGAGCCTCCAGCAGATTTTTAAAACTTTTAATTTCCCCAAAATTTCATCAAACCAAGATGGAGAGTCGAAATTCATTCTGCAAAATAATTTCAATACGCTACGAAGTTGACTGCTGGTAGATTTCAAGTCGTTCTGGAGCCTCCAGCGACTTTTTGAAAGGTTGTATAACTTTTTTTTGGAAAATTGAAATTTCCTGAAAGTAGCTGGAAGCTTCAAAACCATTTGAAACCACCATTTAGTCTACGAAGTAAATTTCAGCTTGTCAACTCCATTTGATAAATTAATGTTGGGGAAATTTCAAGTTTCAAAAGTCTACTGGAGGCTCCAGTAATTTTCAAAAAAGTCGTTGGAGGCCCTAAAATTGGAGTGTAGAGTAAATTTCAGCTTTTTCATCTCCATTTGATGAAATTTTGTGAAAATTTCAAGTTTCAAAAGTCTACTGGAGGCTCCAGTAATTTTCAAAAAAGTCGTTGGAGGCCCTAAAATTGGAGTGTAGAGTAAATTTCAGCTTTTTCATCTCCATTTGATGAAATTTTGTGAAAATTTAAAGTTTCAAAAATCTGCTGGAGGCTTCAGGAATTTTCAAAAAGTTGCTGGAGGATCCCAAACGACTTGATATTCACCTGCAGTACTTCGTAGCGTATTGAAATTAGTTTTTAGAATAAATTTTAGCTTTACAACTCCAGTTTAATGGAATTTTGTGGGAATTTCGAATTTCAAAAATCTGCTGGAGGCTCCAGAACTGCTCAAAACGGGTTGAAACCGTCTCCAATCGATTTGGCATGTCGAAAATAGGGTATATCCCAAATTTCAGCTTTCTGGGTCAATTTGATGAAATTATGTCCCCTTTAAGAAAAAAGTTGTCGCGGTGGATCGGGGGGGGGGGGGTGCAATTACTTCTATTGTCATATGCCGGACTATAATATGTATTGTAGCATGTTCTTGATCGAATACGTTTGAAATTTGAATCACTTTTTTAGTAGAACTGACGAAATCTGTATATCTTAATGAATAAGGAACCTCCAATGCTGAAGTTGCTCTGCTATTGTTGGCAGATTTTGAGCCTGCAGCGAGGAATCGAATTTAGAATTCTGTCGAATGGGTGAATATTAAATATAGACCAGGCCCTTTTTTGTCATTTTAGTGTTTTTTTTTCTGGCAAGTTGTAAATCCACAATTTTTTGTACCCCTTCTACACCCCAAACATACAAAAAAGAATTGATTTTCGCCTTATCTGTTTGAAAAGTATTTCTTTTTTAAATTGTCAAACAAAAGTTCTATTTTTTTTGCCAAAATTGCTTAAAATAAGGTTCTGCTATTTGATTGGCAAATTTTCTCAAGTCCAAAACTGACCATTTTTGGCAAAATTTTTAAAAAAAGACCAATTTTTGCCAAAAGTGTCAAACAGTCTTGTTTTTGCCAAAATTTTCAAAAAATTCTTGTTTTATCAACATTGTTATTGAGTATCAATTTTTGGCGAGTGGACGAAAAGTTGTAGGTAATGTTTTTTCGCTAAAATTCTCAGGAAGCAGTTTTTTGATAAAATAGCCAAATGGTCGTAATTTTTGGCAAAATTGTTCATTTTGTGTTTTTTTTTGGCAAAACGCCTAAAAAACATTGATTTTTGCCTTGCCTGACTAAAAGGCCGTTTTTCTTTGTTTCAAAGTTTTGCCAAACAAAAGTCCTGTTTTTTTTTTACAAAATTGCTTAAAAACAAATTTTTTGTCGGATTGAATTTTTTTCCAAATTATTTCATTGTTTTTAGATTTTATAGGAATTTTTTGGTAATTTTGAAATTCTTTTTGAGAGTACTTTAGGTACATTGAATGCCCTGCCCTTGCAAAACAAGCTTTAATGTAAACTAATACTCTCATTTTTCGAATACGAGTATAACCCCTAAGTGTTCCCACCAAGCCCTAAAATTTTGAAAATGAGTTTGAAAATTTCAAGGTCACTGTATACGAATATCTACGAGTACGTATTTTTGGGATTTGACCCAATCTAGTATTTCCCAGTCCCAATTTTGGAAAAGAAGAGCAACTGGCAAAATATCGATTCAATTTTTTTTTGCATCGACGAGTTTTTAAACAATCACTCGTTAACCAGAGATTTGGTACCCTGGTAATCCGATCAATTAAACCGATATGGTTTCAGCGGTGTAACAATTCCCTAAGCGTTATTTGCCTGGCACAGATGGCGTTATTTGGGAATTGGAATTAGCCTGCGAATAGCGCAGAAGACGAACGTGAACGTGAACGTGAACGCGAACGCACCAAGATAAACGAGTAATTTCAAATCGTAGATTTCTGCGTAAATAATAGCGAACGTCGCACTAATGGCAATTGTATCGAACGTTCGATTATACGAGTACGTACTGCTCGCGATAATCGTATTCGTATTACACATACGATACGTTACGTATATAGACGTACCAAATACATGGAACATTCAGTCTGGAAGCATACATTACGTACATACAGGGGCGGAAAGAAGACCGCATTATGTGCCAACTGGCGGATTGGTTTTTCATTCTCTGGTTCCAACTACTCCTACATCTGCAATCCGCATTTACGAGTAAAAGCCATATTACTACAAGCGCAAGCAGCCAACCGAGTGCCAGATTTCCTCATCCTTATTCGACGCGTCGAGTCGCGTCGCGATGCATTCACTTCATCGCCGAAAAATTGTCGGCTTATTTTACGAGTACAACTATCGACGAGAGAATGAGAGATGCGACAGCGACAGCGACACCGACACCGACACGTAGGGGTGCGAGGCGAGAGACGACGCTGTAGCGTGAAATTTGCCAAAGAATGCCGAATATACGAGGGGTTGTAATTTAAACTCGGAATTGGCTTAAATGGACCATTAAAAGGCGTAAAAATAAATCTGAATTCTTGAAATTGTATCGCTAGTCAACCAAAAATACGAGCCGAGCTCAACCGACGAGGTCCCACCGTACACAAAATCTATCTACCCTCCGCCTTACCTCTTCCGCATATCGTATTGATTTTTTCATTCTTTGCAGCTTGCATCGTTTGAGTAATTGTTTCATTTCATCTTGATGTTGATGGAAGTTTTCTTTGGCTGTCTGATTGATCGGCAGATTTTACAAGATGGATTTATTAGTATCAAACGTCATCGCCGTGCTGATGTTCATCAGTAGAACTTGCGGTTCATTGGAAAGAAAGAAAGAAAAAATAAATGAATGAACTTTCAACACGAATCGTACTACTCCAATCATCTGAAGAGTGACAAAAAAGGGGGGAATTTTCATTCACCTAGAGACCCATTTCGAAATCTGTGAACAATTGCGCAGAAAATAAAGATCTACGGTTGGAGTTAGAGACCCTGAACAAGACGCAGGTAAATAACTCCAAGGTGGGCCTATACGCAGAATTTTTATAGCTCCGCATGGATTCAGGCACATATTTAAGTATACATGTGTAGTGTACCCAACTCGTACATCTCGTACATAGATAGACTCGGAAGAGTATTGTACACCTCACCTATTGGCATAAGGTATAAGTTTGGAGTAAGTATGCGGAGAAACATTTATACAAGAGTGTATTGTCATAGTCGCCAAGCAGACGGCTCGTGAAAACTAGTCTTACTATATATGGAAGGGCCGAGTCCGGCCACAGGCCAATAATGCTTCTCATAACGAGGCTTCGGTTCGACTTCGACTCTTCGAGTTCGAGAAAGCGTTGTTGTTACATTTCTCGGCCCGCGAATGTACATCTTTCCGAGCTGTACGTCGTACAAAGACATACTTAACTTATCTACTCCTCGTACAAGATGTACTACGAGTACGCCAGTCGGGTATGGGCACCATTTGACCAATCGAAAGAATTTCGTATAACATATAAAACTTGGTGTAAATAGAAAAGGGCACACCTATTGTTACTCTCCGAATAAATGATCTAGCAGACGTATTCGATAACAGCATTCTTTACCTATATATGCATCCATACTTATCAAGTTAAAAAGTACCTACTTAATTCGTGTCTGTTGAAAATGGACCAACATCATTATGCAGTTCATTTTTGAAACACCAAGTTTAATTCTCGGTATTCGTTCAGATTATCTGTACATAATACAACCGAAAGTTGATCCATACATGGAGACCTCTCCGACTATCTCTACCTCCTGGACAGAAAATTTCCATAAAACATTGGTAGAAAAATCTTCGAAGAATTTGCCAATAAACACTAACTGAGACATCCCGCGTCAAATTAGACCAGTTTTGCAAATTTTTGTAAGTTTTTCACATTAGAAAAAAAGAAAAACCGTCAACGTTGGCTCCCCAACCACCCTTGAGGCAGGCCCAGTAATTGAAATTTCTCGTCGTACTGCCCACTGAAGGTCATTTCTGGGCCCTTCGCAGCGATTTGAAATTTTCGCAGAAAATTAAAAAATCGCTGGAGGCTCCAGAACGGTAAAAGATTAGTACTAGTTGTTGATGCGTGAGAATTAAATTAAAGAAATTATTCGCAATGGTTGAAAATCACTTTTAAAACAGATTTTTAAAAATTTCTTTAATTCTCAAAAATTCGCCAAAAATTTGAAAACGAATTTTGGCACCTGAAATTTTTAATGTGCAGATTTCAAGACATGCTCTTTCGATTCAGCTTGATTTTGTTCAAATCAGAGAATGAGATGTTTGTTGGTAAATCTATACGAATCAAAAATTTATCAATTTTCTCAATTTGTGTTTATTTTCAGAAATCAAGTCTTCATAAAAATTCATCAATTTAGGCAGGTATTGATGTTTCTCTTCGATAATCAACAGGAATGTTAGGTGAATGATCTCTGAGTGTTTTACTTCCAAAAAGGGCTACTAATGTAAATGTAAATTTACCCGAAAGTGAAAATTTTAGTATGTACCTAATTGCACGTGGTTTGTATATTATGAGAAAAAAACTCGAGTAAATACGGAGGAAAGAAAAAAGCATAATACGTATACGTAACGTATAGTGTGCGAATACGATAGAAGTAATGACGGGTAAAAGGTTATTTTAACCCCCGTAGCCACCCTCGCCTTAGTTTTTTTTGTGTAGTAATCGCACGAGGCATTTGGTTATTTTATCTTCCTAACAATCCCCCAATTCGCTTCTTATGCACTTAAGAAAAAATTCATGCTTTTACGACAGTGACGACGAGGACGACGTCGGTATCTTCGACGAAAATTACCTTTTCCATGGGTGTGGTTTTTTTTTCTCTTTAATAATCGATGTAAAAAAAGGTGGTAGGTGAGTTCGGTATTTTTTTTTTCCTGGCTGGAGTCGTCGCAGTACTCGTTATTGTTATTCATGACGATACGTAATCACGATTACATGAAAATACGAAGGGTGGATGGGGCTGAAACGAGATTGCCAGGGTAGGAAGAAAAGGTAAAGCTGTCCTCTGTTCCAAAAGAAATAGGTATATATAATTTAGGCACGGATGAGGAAGTGAGTTCACAAATGGGTTTTGATCAGGAGATCTATTCATCTACTCGAATTTCCAGGGGGTACTTTGAGTGCATTTTTTTTGACCAGCATTCCCTAAGACATCATTGAAGAAATGTTGATCAAAATATCACAAATTGATATTTAATTGGAAAAATCAATTTTCACGTCGTTTGGAGAAATTTTAAAATTCTGGAGAAAATAAAAATCGCTTTAAAGGTTTTAGAATCGCTCGAAATATTGAAATTTGAATTTTGAGGGTCAGTTTTGAACGAGACAACGCCATTCGTGCAAATTTCAAGAATTTCCCGACAAACGAGAATTTTTTGAATTTTTTACTTGAAAAGGTGCTCAAAAAAATACATTCGAGGTGTATGCCCCGAAATTGGCCAAAATGTAAACAAACTCGTAGAATAGGTAAAGCATTAAGCCACAACTTGATTTTTAGCTGCCGAAATCAATTTCCACGCTTTCTGGAGGAATCGAAAGTCGCGCTGGAGACTCTAGAATGGCCAGAAATTGTGAAATTCGGTTAGTTGGGAATCGATATGCGTTTCAGGGTTAATTTTTCATCATTTTTGGAGAATACACGTATATTTTTTTGAAAAAAGATCAATTTTCCATTTTTTAAAAAATTTTCTCAATTATTGAGGAATCAATTTTGGCATTTGGAAGGGGGGGGGGTTCAAACCATGCACTTTCCAAAAATTGCGGCCTCGTTTGATATCTCGAGAGGTTCCCTTGTTAGAATGTGATGTAACGAATGAGAGATGAAAATTTTGTTGGATATTTTAGTGAGTGTGACATTTTGGCCAAGGGTTCATGTTTTTAAAAAAACGACCTGCTCACCTGCATTAGTTCAATCACAAGTGTACGAGTAACAGAATGAATGCGTATGTATGAAATAATCTAAATTCCAAATCGAACCATACGAAAAGCTTTTCCTTTTCTTTTTTCTCATTTTTAGTACCGGATTACAACGTATATACCTTACGTACTACGTAGAGCTATAGGTCTCTCTATGTACCTACCTACTCGTACTTACCTACCTGCCTGCCTGCGAATACGAAAAGTAAACGGAGGAGAAATTATATTCGTTTAGCGTTTCGCTAAACATTTCAAAAAAAAAAACTTTTCCGATCACGGCGGAATCTTTTTTTCTTTCTATTTGTTTTGCATACTTTGCATTTCGAGTGGTAACTGTTTTGTTTTTTATGAGCGCACTTTTGCCTCTCTTTTGTCTCCCTCGCAGCGAGCGATGCGACGTGATTGTGAAAACAGAAGTACTGTACGAGTACCATACCAGTATCGCTTCGAAAACACCTACGCCATCCCAGGCCATATACGAGTATAAAACTTTATATGCGATAGTACGAGGAGTACCTAAGCTAACCAGCAGCGATGAGAACTTTCAAGTTATCGATACTCGTACACGTATAACTCAGCTACATTCTCGTATATTTTCGAGTGCTCTAAATCAAACCCCTAAACTCGATCGAACGCTCGATAAAAATTATTGCAATCGTAAAAGAAAACAACAACACGGAAACATGACAAAAATAGTGGAAAAATTCAATTTGGGCGAACGGAAAAAAATGTAGAAGTTATCAACGCATCTTCGCCGAATTTTTATAGACGAATCTAACCTTGCGCATCAAAAAATACCATCTCGAGTTTTATTTATCTCAAACACTGGCAATTCGCTTTGTCATATTATTCGGCAAGGTTGAATCAAACTGCACTTTCGATTATAGAATTTATTTTGTTAATATTGACAGGAGAGAGCGAAGTTTCCCAGTGTTATGTTAAGGAAAGTGTTTCTAATTAGCCAAAATTTTCCACGCATACGATCAATTATCTGAAAAATGAAACAATGTCGAAATTTTTCATATCTTACGCTTCTCAGTTCTCTACATTCCAATCAATGAACGAACTATAAGTACATAACGAAGAAAAATTGTCGGATACGTTTTCGACTTTTCACCCATAGCCTCTGTCACAGATACACATGTATGTACTGATACTAGAATACGAGTACAAGAGTAGATTTCAAACCATATATCGCGTAATGCGATGATTACAAAGTAACCTAAAACTTGCATCAAGGTGGGACTTTTTCATTGAACGCATTGTTTGCAATGTTATCTAAGAAAAAATTCCCCGCGATGCAACGACATCCACACGCCAATACCCTGCTATTTATTTACCATTGTTCGTTAATAAAACAGCTAAAAAAATTAATAATAGGAGTAAAGAAACAAAAAAACATCTCTCAAGGTCCCGAGGCTGCTTGAAGATTGGCAACCTCATCGCTCAGCCACGCTGATGTAGCATCATCGTTATCTCAGTCATAAGTCATTATGGAGAACATATTTACACCGTCAAGTGTTCTGTAGGGCAATAGGGTGAGTCCTCTTTGACTTTTTTTTATTGTTGAAGGGGGGGGGGGGGGGATTGGTGAGTGATCCGAAAAAAGCTGTGAGAAACCATAAAACTCAGTGACAAAAATTTGGAACCATCTCTTGGTCGATCAGGATTTTTAATTTTAGAATTTACATCGAAAATTGAAAAATATACGAGTAAGAAAGTTTTTCTTGCAATGTTTAGATTTTTGGGTCGTTTTTATTTATTCATTTTTTTCAATTTTTGAAGGGATCTTGGTACGACTTCATTTTGAGTTCGAGGGCTAAAATTTTTAGTGATTTTTTTTCAGTGCTCGTACTCGGTTACTTTTTTAGTAACCAAGTTTATAAAAGTTTCTAAAATTGACTTTTGGTTACTTTTTCTTCAACTTTGGTTACTATAAAGAGTTTTTTAGAAAAATTTTTAAAAATTTGATTTTTCATGCATTTTGAAAAAAAAACGCTAATAACGTCAAAATCTGAGAAGTACCTTTTTTTGGTCATTAAAATAGCCAAAAATCCTACTTTTTTCCAAAAATTGCCCAAAAGTCTTTGCTTATTGTCAAAAATTTTAGCTTCTTAGGAATTGAAAAGCTTCGCTTTTTCACCTCAAATTGGTAAAAATTACAAAAAAAAAGTCTCTTTTTGGAAAAAAATTAGAATAAATGTAATTTCTTTATACCAATAATTCCCTATAAAATTGGTCATTTTTGCTAAAATCGTCAAATTTTAGCTTTTCAGATTTTTGTTTTTAATTATCCAAATGCTTTATTCAGGTACATATTTGTCAGAAATTGACAAAAAGTATGATTTCCAGAAAGTCTTGCTTCAAGTATTTTTTTCAAAAAATTTCCATGTCTTATTTTTTTAAAAAAATTGTGAAAGCCTCGACTTTTTGCCAGAAATTTCTAAAGAAACCCATTCTTTTTGTTAAAATTGTTAGTTTTATTTCATTTTGTCATTTTTTTTTGAAATACAAAAATCTTTTAACATCTTATATTGACGGGATCAAAAAAGAGCCTCCAGCCTTTTTTTAAAAACTCCATTTTTTGATAGTCATCCATTTGATCGAATACTCGTCATTTTTCCAAAATTTAATTCTCGCAAGACAAGTTTAAAAATGACCTTTTCATGTGAAAATTTAAAAAACACTGATCTGAACCAGAACCCGATTTTGGGAAACTGATGCGAAATTTGTCAAATGGTCACTAACGTGTATTGAACGAACGTAAATTTCCAAAAAAAATTGTTTAACGCTCCAAAATGGCCTAAAATCATCATCAGTCAACTCAACAAGTCAAAGATAAGGCATAAACTGAGTTTCCAATTTTTTTGTCAGATGGCATTGTACGTGCTAATGTTGATTCAAACGGTTTTCATGACACGTTTACAAAATTAGGAATTACCAAAAAAAGGCTGGAGGCTCCAGAACGATTTGAAATCACCTCCAATTGTCTCAACACACGTTGAAATTGGAGTATGAAGTGAATTTTAGCTCGCCAACATCATTGGGTAAACATATTTTGTGGAAATTTAAATTTTCAAAAATTTGCTGGAAGCTTCAGAATTTCTCAAAACGGTTCGGAACTATTTTTAATCAATTCCGGGAGAGGAGGTGGTCGAAAATGGGGTACACAGTTACACGACTATATAATTTCAGCTATCATGGTCGATTTGATCAAGTTTTTATTTTTTGGTCTTTTTTTTTGGTTCCCCGGACACACAAGGTGCCAGGGTTTTTTTCAAATAAACATATTATTTATTTACATCTTAAATCTAAGACTAAATCTAAACAAAATGTATTATCTTAATTTATCCATAATCCTAGATCTAAGATGCGGGGGGGGAGGAGGGGGGAAAGACGGGTTGTCCACCACGACTCATACCCCCTAGGTGGTTGCCAAGGGCCCAATCACCCTACCAGGCTTCGTTATTCACGCATGCCCATCAGGTAGACTGAGTCCCCCAACCCATCTTGGGAAAAAGGATTTTAGGGAGGAGAATTTGGTGCCGGGGGGGGGTCAACAAGTGTTGGTCTCCCCTTTGCATTACATGAGTTTCGGATATGAGGGGATATTTGCGAGGAGGCTGGTGCACTTGCTAAGGGATTCACACCAGCCCCTCACATTGGACTTGAGAGTACAATACTAGATATGACTAATTATTATACGAGTACTTAGGCTGAAAAATTTAGGAAAATAGGTATGATTAGTTAACTTGGTCTACTTTGCAAATATGTACAGCATTATAATACAAAAAAGAAATTATATAATACAAGAAAGAAACCCACACCAAATTAATTTAAGTTTATGGTTTTGAGAAGAGTATATTTAGGGCATGCTTAGGTCTTGAAAAATCTAACTATCGTTATTTACAGCTTGAGGTAATGCATTTTAATGGGTTATTTTCAGTGCTTCTACTGGTCGATGTTTGGTTGATAGATCAGGATTGAAGCTGTTGCTCCTTCTGGGTGCATACGCTGACAGCAACTGGGTAGTCCCTGAAACATTAGATGATGGATTGTTTCACTGTTGTCCACTCCAGTTTATACAGACCACGCCCTAGTCTTAGTACTGCTATCTTTTTGATTTTGAGTTGGTCGCATTTGGCAGCAAGTGCTTTCATCGTTGTTACAAAGTCCTTGATTGATGGCTTATCATTGTACTGTTCTTTGGTGATGGCGTAAAGGATGTAATTTCCACCTTTTTTGAGCTCAACTACTTCACCAACCTTAGCACCCCTTGACCTCAGAGTGTCCTGGTTGCCGAAGGCTCGTTTAAATAGGAGCGCAATGCCCTTGGACATCCTGAAGTCTCTGCTGACACAATGGGCCAGGGCAAACTGTGGGTATTGTCTAAACAGATCATTCTCTAATTCCTCCAGGGCGAAGATCCCATTTGATTTGGTCTCTATCTTTCCCCAGTTGGAGTGTTGGATTTTCTTTTCTAGTTCCTTCTCAGCTTGTTTGAGAACTTTCTCCACCCTAGCCAGGGTTACCTTTATTTTCAAAAATTCACCAAACATAAAAAAATGCACTTCAGCGCCCAAAATTCTAGATGTTGATGCAATTTTGTTTGCTGTTTTGATTTAGCCTTGTTCAATTCAAAAATTATTTTTTTACGTGTTGGGATACCTTCGTAGTAAGTTGAAATATTTACCTATTTCATCGATTTGGCCCTTCTAGCTCCTCACTCCTCTTCCCATCACCCTTAATGCCTCGACCAGTGCTCTCTCAAATATTTGCTGATGGGAAATTTCTTGTATTCAAATTGGATCAAATTTATGATTTTTTAAAATGATTCTCGAATATTCGAGGAATGGTCTTCATTTTTTTAATTGGTTTAAAATTTTCCTTTTTTTTTAGCGTAGTCTTGTTTTTTCCTCACATTTGTGCATCTTCTCTTTTATATCCATTTTCACTCGAATTTGGGACAGATGGTAATCTTTCAACAAAGTGCGTGCCATTGTTGATAATCAGCTGGAGGGCGAAGGGACAAATTACCTATCATGTGTATGCGAGTAAAATGGAAACACATTTATCGAGTTAATAGACGGTATTGGTTTGCGTACAACTTTTACGTACGTAGTACGTACTGTTGATGGAATTGCACCGTTATCCATTAGCTTTTTATTAGCTTTAATTGTATCGATGAAAAAGTAGAATTCATTTTCAATTATTATTAAGCATATTATAAAACTCGTGTTGCGTCTCGTTCGTATTTGAAGGGGAGATCGTATATGTATGTAGTAAATGAACGACGAATGCGGGCTGCACACCACATCGCCCTTTGCCCAACCCCAATTGCAAGTGGTCAACGTGATGCCGTTATAACTCGGACTTACCTTGTTGTTTTTTTCTTCTCCTTTTCTTTTTGTGTTAGAAAATGAAATTCGACTGCCGAATACGGCGAGCGAATACCCCGTCTTATTTTATGTTTTGCCATTTCGCTTCATTTATCTCGCTCATTCCATCGTCGTAACTCGTATATTCTAGCGATGCGTTGTTTTTTTCATCCTGTTGTTCGCTCTATCTCCATTTTTCTGTAGTTTGTTGCCCCATTGCTTCGCTGCTGTAGCTACCTACCCCCGACCCCAGTTTTGTTTGTACTGGGTGCTGTTCGTTCGCTGGAATGGGGACTTTGTAAAGAAAGCTTTTCACCGAGAACTGGTATCTATACTTGGGTACGATAGAGGCGCTGTCGCGTCGCAGATACTTTTTCGCTTCAACGGGGCGTCAAATAATTTCGCAGTTTCCATTTAATTTACAAAATTCGCAACTTACCAGGTGCGAAATTGCGAGCTTCCTGACAGCGTTGGATCGTAAATTGTTTTTAAAAATTGAATTAAAATTTTTTGCAGCGTAAAAATGAGTATGACGGAAACGACGTGACATTGTTTCAGAGCTGAAATCAGCTTTCACTTCGTCTTACCTCTCTTCGTACTTCGTACATGGGCACGCCGCCGCCGCTTCTTCGTCGATGCGGAGGTTAATAATATTGCATACCTCGATGTCGGAAGGAAAAACGCGTATAAAATGTTAACCAGCGGCGGCGGAAAAGTACACGCGGTGTTAATAGAATTGCGTGTCGTTGAAATTGTAGGTATAGGCATAAAACCAGTGGACGTGGACGTGCATTCGGTCGAATAATACCCACGGAGGAAAATTTCAAATCCCACTCGCCCTGGAATGTGCCTAAATCAAGGCGATAATTTTTTTCCTACTAGCGTATAAAAATTCCACAACGATAAAAGTTTCGGAAAATTGCTCCTCGTGTTCGTAATTTGAAGGCGAAAAAAAAGGCCAAATCGTTGTGTAAAATTTCGTTTATTCGCGTGACTTAATTTTTTTGCTACGAGTTACCGAAAAATGTAATTTTTTTTATTCGATGCGAAACGACGTCGTCGTCGGACGAAATAAGATTAATTTTTCTTAAACGTATAATAAGGAAAGCGGTGCCAAGTTATCCGCCTTTTTCTTGTTTGTTTTTCGTTCAATTTTTACAAAATTAACTTCGACTCTACCGATAGGTATCATAGACATGTGGCGAATGCGAACGAGCACAAGGGAACGAAAAAGTAGAGAAAATGAAAAAACTACCCCTTTGATTAGCGAACTCGCTGTACTGAGATTTGAATAATGACGAGTCATTTTTCAACGAGATTGTAATTAGCCGCGTCTGCGTCTGCAACATTTGTCTTGTTTAACATCTAACTGCTTGCTGCTAACAGAATTGAAAATTGTTTCAAATTTAGAAACTCGTTCGATGCGGATGCGTTTTTTCTTCTTGATAAAGAAAATGTACCGCCAACGCGTTATCGATGATTCATCGTTTTAAATTTCGAGATGCGACAGATGAGTAAGAACCGAGGGTAATAAAATAATTGTTCGAGTTCAATATGATACAAAGTTCTTCAAGGTGCTCTTTTTTTTACCGGCCAAAAGATCAGTCTGTTTAGTTTTTTTAGACAATTTTTGTTGATTAAAACGAATTAAAAAATAATCGCTTCGACTTTGCAGTTTGCACATCAATGATCCAAGTCCATAAAAATAGCCACATTTTATGTCGAATTTGTGTTGTTCATTATAGAATTCAGTGACCGAGGGTTAATGCTTTGTTAAGTACTTTGTAAGTCCCATCGATTTCCCCACATCATTGTAATATCAATTAAATGCTTAATTCAAAAGAACCTAAAAACAATCTCACAGAAGTATCCAACCGGCGTATAAATTTTCGAACTGGACGAAGAGGAATCGAAAAATGACCTCAAATTACACTCCCAGTAAAAATGTCAGAAACTGAAATTCATTTTTCGATTTTTGGCGATTTTTTGAAAATTCAAATTTGGCATATTTTCATCTTCCCCCCCCCCCCCCAATAAAATAAATTGAATCAAATTGACATACTTATGAAGGACTGAAATTTTGTTTGTATCCTATGTTTGACCTCCCGAGTCGATTGGTGGTGGTTTTGAATTGTTCTGGAGCCGCCTCCAGCAGATTTTGAGTTTCTCCAGTTTTCGGAAAAGTGCTGCAAATGAGGTGAACATGATATTAAGTGCCTATATATGCAGTAAGTAGTATAAATTCGAATTTTGTTTCCAGCTTATTTTCGAGAACTGGGCAACTTTAAAATCCACTGGTAGCTCTAGAACGCTTCGAAACCATCATCAATAGGCGGGGAAGGTCGAAAATTGGGTTCAAACTAAATTTCAGCCTTTTTTGTCAATTTGTTTAAATTTTGATTTTTTTCATGAGATTTGGGCCAAATTTCAATTTTTATAAATTTTCCAGAAAGTGTACTTAAAATGAATCTTATAGATGCTGAAATTTTCACTGGGGGTGTTTTTGTTGGGGGGGGGTTGAAAATTTCAGTATTTTTTTGCGTTCTCACCCTTCAAAGTTGTTATTCGAGAGATTTTTTAAAAGTTACTTGAAATTGAGAATTTTCAATTTTTTTCACAGATTTCCATTTTAATTTTTTGTAATAGCTTATGAGATTGAGGGGGGGGGGGTTATTGAAAAGGGGATTATTTAGAACTGAAGATTGAAGAATTCTAACGCAGAAACAGATAATTTACAATTTCGAGAGAATTTTCAAAAATGAAAACCAACGATGAAGTGTGAGCAAAACGAATTTGTAAAAAAAATGTTCCCGACATCCCTGAGCCTCTCTAGTGTAAGCTTTGTGAATGCACTCAAATTTTTTTTTTCAAATTTAGAGGCTCTAGAATGGCGTGAAACCAGGGACGTAGCGAAGTGGTTTCGCTGGGGGGGCAAGGATCCTGAGATTCCCAACTAATTTGACTGAAAATTCCCAACTTATTCGATTGAAAATTCCCAAGTTGGATGAAAAAAGCGGGTATTTGAGTTACAAGTAGTAAGGGGATTGTATCATGACATTTTGTAGCCAAAAAATTATAACTTTAATCAAAACTTTAACGTGCTGAACACTCTGGTACGTTAAAAAAATTTGAAAAGCTGGTGGTTCTGTTCGGAATGAAATAAAAAATTTGTATTTTTTATAAGCTTTGAATATTATGAGTATTTCTGGAATTTTCTGTTTAACTTTCATATTTTTAAAACTTTTAAAAGCAGCAAGTATTTTGAATGGCCCGAGCGAAGCGAGGGCAAAAGTTTTGGGAAATTTATGATTTGAAAAGTAGAATAACATCAATTTTAATGAAAGAATTCGGTTTTTCTAATCTCAACATTTTTCAAATTCAATCATAGATATTTAAAAATATTGTAACTTTGTAGATGAGAATCAATTTGGGCCGAGCGAAGCGAGTCCAAAAGCTTTGAAAAGTTTGTAGTTCGCAAAGTAGAACAACATCAATTTTAATAGGGATATTCGTTTAGGCACACTTTTTACACTAGTGTAGTGCACTCTATTCGTTTTCTTCAAGGTCACTCGGTGTATACACCAATTTTATTCGTTTTGTTCCAGTGTAAGGCTTGGTGTAAGAAAGTGTATACACTATTTACACCCATTTCAAAGTCGGTGTGAGCAGTGTAGTGTAAGAAGAGTATGATATCAATTTTATAAAATCATTTTGTTATCAATTATTCCATCATGGAAAATGAATATTTTAGTTCTTTTATTAAGATATGTTTTATTTTTTATAAAAATTGAGTTTTATGTGATGACATGTGGTGTATGGTTTACACCAAATACACCAAAGTGCAGATTCTGATTTTACACCTGGTGTAAATTTCGTGTAGTGCATTACACTAGTGTACACTAGTGTAAAAAGTGTATGCCTAAACGAAAACGACTAATGTAAGAATTCGGTTTTTCTGATCTCAACTTTCTTTTAACTTTATCAGTGGTTTTGTGAAATTCATAGAGTGAAAAAAATAACTAAATTGGCCCGAGTGAAGCAATGGCAAAAGTTTTGGAAAATATGTGACTTGGAATGGAAAAGTAGAACATCAATTTTAATAAAGGAATCCAGTTTTTCTGGTCTCAATATTTTTCAAATTCAGTCATACGTTTCTTGAAATTGTAACTTAGTAGAAACGAATCAAATTGGGTCGAGTGAATCGAGGCTAAAACCTTTGGAAAAATTGTAATTCAAAAAGTAGAACAATATCAAATTTAATGAAAAAATTCGGTTTTTCTGATCTCAACTTCTTAAGAAATTTATCAATAGTTTTTTGAAATTTTCAAGTGTGAAAAAAAAACAAATTGGCCCGAGCGAAGCGAGGGTAAAAGATTTTAAAAATTTGTAATTTCAAGAAGCAAAACAGTTGTAATGTTGACGTGAAAAAGCACAACAATTGCCCGAGCAAAGCGAGGGCAAAAATTTTTGAAAAAAATGTGAATTTTAGTTGGGAAAATCATGGATTTAGAAACTGTTTTGGCTTCAAAAGTTGGGAAAGTTTTTAACTTTGATGATTGTAAGAAATTCTAATATTTGAAAACTCCAAAACTAAAATACTTATTGTCGGAATTTTTGTATTTTCCCAACTTTCTTATATTTCTCACAATTTCCCAACTTTTCCCAACTTTCGCGGAACACTGTGGGGGGGGGGGGCAGGCTGCCCCCCCTAGACCCCCCTTCGCTTCGTCCCTGCGTGAAACTACTTCCAGTCGACTCAGCAGTCAGCATATCGAAATTGGGGTGTAAAGTGAATTTTAACTTTCCAACTTCATTTGATAATTTTTACGGAAATTTTAACTTTCGAAAATCTTCTGCAGATTCCGGGTCTACTCAAAACAGTTCAAACCCGTTTGGGAGTCAAAAATAAGGTGCATACCAAATTTTAGTGTTCTAGATCAATTAACTATTAAGTGAAATTCTTATTTCGTTTGTTGTAGTTTTGGTGTAAAGTGTGATTTTCAAAAATTCACCAACAGTCGAAAAATGAACTTGAAGCATACGAAATTTTGGCTTTCGATGTATTTTTGCATGAATTTTCAATTCAGTACGGTTCGGTTCAAGAATTTTTTTCAGCCAGTTTAGATCCTCCCCCTCTCAGGGGCAAGATCCAAGATGAGAATGAAAGCTAGATCAGCGATTGAAAGAGATTTTGAAAAATTGTGCAAATGAATCAGTCTTCCAATTTTATTTTATATTTTTCAATTGTTGTTTTTTCCTAATTTGAGTGACAACATACCGAAGAATGTATTTTCAAGAACCAACCACTCCTTGAAAGTTCTCCCGTGATTTTTTTGTTCTTTTGTTGAACGTCCTGAATTTTGTGATTGAATGAATAAAATCTTCATGATGGACCACCCTATTTATTAGATTTAGGTATTGAAATTTTATAAGTACTATGTAACTATTACGTTTACTGTGTATGTTGCAATTATTCCTGAATTTAAAAAAATTATTTTTGAATTTTTCCTCATCAATTTGTACGCATTTGTTTTATTTTTCAGGTGAGTAAAATTGTTTCAATGTACGGATATATTACAGTTTGTTGATCTACGTGTTTAATGCATGGCATATGACGTCAAGAAAACCGCAGTGAATTTATAAACTCCGATGGGTATTCGTCGAACGTCAATGGCTGATCATTACGTAGGCAAATGAATGGAAATTAAATGTACGAGTTACTGCGGTATGTATTGTGCAACAAGTATAGCACTTTTTTTTTTGCAATTTAAAGTACAAGCGTACCTACAAGCTATACAAATTTACAATTCATCGATCAGGAGCGACTGATTATCTGGCATTTTGGAAGCTATTTTTTTTTTTTTTAAAGAAGAATTTATTTTACTTTTGTAATGAATTCTGTCGGAATTAAATCGAATGAAAATTGTTCTGTCTCATTCTCCGAGCAATGTATTTTAGTGGACTAGACTACAAAATATTGGGGGGGGGGGAGGGAAATGAAACAAAGTTTTTTACGTCTTGTAAGTCCGATTTGGTGTCTACAAGTGTACTTTAATACATATACAAGTAAAAATTTCAAAAATTGGTAATTTTTTCAAGTTTTCAAAAGTCTAGCATAGGTACTCATTTTTGGTTAGAATTTTTTAAAACAACATGTTTATCAAAGGCAGGTCATTCTAATGTGTCAAATGATCCTTGTTTTGTACTTGGGTCCTACGATTTCGTTCAAAATATTGGTGTTTGGGGTGGTGGTTCTTTTTTTCAATCAGTAGAAATTTCTCTTCATAATCCCCATTGAGGGAGAGGAGGGGGTACGGAGTGCTAAAATTTTGGCCAGAATGTAAAAAAAAAAAGTCAAATATCGTGTGATACATAATATTGATTCATATGTTTTCGAAAGCGCATGATACGAATATACTCGTAAGCTCATTTTTTCGGTCGGTCTCTCCAACCGGGTCATTGACCTTCAAAATTTCCTGACAATTGAAAAATGGTGTGACATTATGGTTATGCAGGTGGAAGATGTCTAATAAGCATCCAAAAGTGCAAAAATCTCAAAATTGATATTTTTTTTGAGAAGTGCCTTGGGAATATGTGTGTTTTTTTATCGCTATTCTGGGTTCTTGTTTTCCGTAGACTTATTTTTTCAGTAAGAGGAGAAATAAGGAAACTTGCTGATGTTCAGCTGCCTTCAAAAGTATTTATCAATACACATAATTAATTATGTCTCGCGTATGGTATAAATGCATGTAGACTTTTAAGACGTATTGTACCGCGTACAAGTATAGAATAAGATAAGAGTGCATAAAACACTCGGACGTCGACGTTATAGTACATTAGATGAATGTATGTGTAGTTTGCTAAATGGTAAAATGCGCAATGTAGCGAAATTGCCAATTTTCATTATTTATGACCAGCCCTGTGTGTGTAAGTTGCTTTTTCACAATTTCGAGCCAACTTGGTCATTTGAAATGCGAGGTCGATGCGGCATCCTACACTCGTATTCCAGCATCTGGCTGTAAAATTTTCTTTCCAGTATAATGCACAGTACGTACATTTTTACGCGACGAGATAATAAATGAATGAATGAATTGGTAGCGTCTCTTCGTTGTATACTTATACGACTAAGTAGAGCTTGGAGAGCTTAACGATAATTCGTCGACCGACGTCGATTCCCCTCCCCCCGCCATCAGCAGTCCTACCGCGCCGCCAAAATAAATAAGTTATAAGAAACACTCGAGTTTGTCGTCGAAAAAGACTTACATTCGACTCGCACTCGCGAAGGGAAAAAAATACTGTCGCGTAGGTAAGGTATAGCCTACGAGTAGCTGTTATCTGCGCGTCGAATGAGAAATTCATTTGCATAATCCGTTCGAGCCCCCTTATTTAATTGGCGCTTTTAAATCGACACTCTCGGATTTGCCTTTTTACGCGTTTGTCGATTATACCACCTATCGAATTTTAAAACAGGGGGCGTAAAAGCGAGCTTTTTTTTTCGCTTCAATTTTTACGACGAGGTATTACTTTTTCGAGTACAAATTAACTATACACATAGCCTACCTACTACTATAGTAGGTGCTCGAGATTCGAGTACGATTTTTTCCTCTTTTTCGTTTCGTTTCTTTCTTTCATTTTTTTTTTTTTTTTTTTTTTTTGCAAAACTAAACGCGATGAATTTTTCACGCGCACTTAATTGCTATACCGAGCCACACCCCACGTCTTCGTGTCCAATTCCTGTATAATTACCCGGAACTGTTTTCGTCATTAAAAACACCCGGTACCGAGCTCGGAGCTTTTCCCCTTGTAAGTATTTGCGTTTTGTCAAACAAAAACAGAAAAAAAGAAAGAAAAGAAAACTTGACAGACTTTTGCATTCGTTTACCTATTGAAAAAGAAGATTTTTGACTCGGTTTGTTGGCCAGTTCTGGTTTTGTTTTCGTTTGTGACTCTTCTTCATTGAAGATGGGTTGCTTCGAAATTATAGGTAATGGTAATGCCTAGAACTGGGTTTACACGCTCGTAAAATCACATTTTACAGTCTCGAGTAATTGTTTTACCTGTTGGGCTATTTATTCGGAATGGGGTACCGAGTACTCGAATGAATGAAAATAATTTCAACTGCGACCGAGTATAACTGGGCGATTAATGAAGTAAATCTAGTTTTATTATTTTATTACTCGAGTAGGTATATTGTGAAAAATCCAAAACAAGAAAGTAGGCAGAAAAAGAGAAGAAAATTGTATGTAACTATTGCTTATGTGTTGTAAAAGTTTCGACGATTAGCAGTTCGCATGTGCGTTCGACTTGGTATACGTAGACGTACCTATTTTGATTCAAAATAACTATTAACTACATACGAGCAGTTTGACGGTTTACATTAACATTACGTTACTTGTGGCGATACGTCGAGCGATGGTGTTTGAGTTGCAGCTATTACATGGTGTATAATGTATGGCTTTGGCTATGGTGGAATGGTACTGGTTCCTCTACTTACCCGTTTTCTCGAAAAGTTTAAATTAATTTAGCCGTTATATGATAGGTTGCTAAGACGAATAAGCGACGAGTATTTCATTAAGCATATCAACACACGCACGTACCACATGCTCCCAGATGCATCTTTAATACTTCGTCTACCGTTAAATCGTTTCATCGTGAACTGATTTTTTTTTTTTACTTTTTACATTGTAACCAATTTTTTTTACCGTAATATTTGCCTGTTTTGGTTGGATTCGTGTCTTCCACTTTATTTTAATGTTGGTTTTTTCACACTGAAATCCAAGTCAAGTATTCTTCGTATTTGTTTTCGTTCTTCAATCTATAGCCGGATAGGGTGGTGAAGTTTTTTTTGGCGCTTCCACCCCCCTTCCCCTCCCAAAGTTGTTGGATTGTATGAAAAATTGGTTCCTTTTTTTTAAAATAAATTCCTTCAACTCACGAAAAAGTAGTGCTGGTAATCTCCCCCTACACACT
Organism: Planococcus citri; assembly: GCF_950023065.1. Taxonomy (NCBI): domain Eukaryota; kingdom Metazoa; phylum Arthropoda; class Insecta; order Hemiptera; family Pseudococcidae; genus Planococcus; species Planococcus citri. The sequence goes on along the minus strand of NC_088677.1, from coordinate 1,137,446 downwards.
TTTGATACGGATTTAAAAAATGAAAAAAAAAATCAATTTATCCAAAAATTTTTCATTTTTGCGTCAAAAAGAAAAACTTGCCAAATTTTGTCTGTTTGTATCTTTGTATAGAGCCGACTTTTTAACGATTGTGAAATGTTTTGCTTTTTTTTCTAAAAATTGTCAAAATTACCCAAAAAAATGCAAAAAAGACTCGCATTTTTAAAAAAAGTTGCAAAAAAAAATTATTTCTTTGCCAACAATTCTCAAAAATTGCCACTTTTTGTGGAAATTATGAAATTTTTACTATTGAAGAAGAATTTAAATTTTCGCTTTTCAGCAATATTGCCCAAGATTTTTCACTTTTTCTTCAAAAATTATTCAAAAGTCGCTTTTCTTCCAAAAATCGCCTGAAAGTCATTTTTTGCAAAAATTTTGGTAGTCTCGTTTTTTGCCAGAAATTTCCAAAAAGTCTTTCCTTTCGTAAAAATTGCTAAAAATTGTTTTTTTTTTGCTGAGGCTGCAAAAATTCTCACGTTGCCAAAAATCGCTTAAACGTCTTGCTTTTTTTCAAAAAAAAATTTAAAATGGCAGTTCAACTGTCTAAATTAAGAAACTAGAACACTTCAATTTCGTAATGTTCTGTTTTTATTTTTTAAATATTTTTTTAGGTGATTTTTTTTCTATATTTACCTAATAGTATACTGTCATTTTAGCAAATTTTTAATCAACCCTCGGAAAAATTAGGGGAAAGCTGAATTTGACATTATTTGTTCAGATTGGTCTCCAAAACAACTCATCAAAAGTTGCACCCCGCAACTTGCCGGCTACCCCCGCAAGAGATCATTAACCTTTGTCGATACAGGTTTTTCGGCTGTATCGCCGACATGAAGGGTCCGAGAGGAAAAAAATGTTCAATCAAAAATTGTTCTACGATAAATTTACTACCAACATGCCAAGTTCAGCTTTTCCCAAAATGGCGATTTCACCCTTACTAAAGGTATCAATTTTATGAATAATTGTTTTTAAAAATCAATCAATCAATCAATCAATTTCATTCGACAATTTAAAACGTGAATTCGATTACGGTAGACCGGAAAATGTTTTGACTAAAGTTGCACACTGCAACTTGTCTCCTATCCCCGCAAGAGGTCATTAACCTTTGTCAATCTACGTTCTTCGGCTATATCGCCGAAATGAAGGGCGATCGGAGGAAAAAAAGTGATTGAACTAGGTAAAATTATTCTACGTCAAATTTTCTATAAGCATGACCAGTTCAATTGAAATATATTTTTCGATTTTTGGTGAATTTTTGAAAATCAAATTTAGGTCAAAAATGAGAAAAAAAATCAAAATTTTACCAAATTAACCTACATAGTTGGGGATATATCCTATTTTTGACCTGCCGAATCGATTGGAAAAGATTTTAAACCATTTGGAGCAATTCTGGAGCCTCCATCACATTTCTGAAACTTGAAAATCCTACAAAATTTCATCAAATGAAGTTGGGAAGCGGAAATTGACGTGGCAATCAAATTTATACACGCTATTAAGTGGACTGCTGGTGGGTTTAAGTCATTTTGTGGTCAAGCTGAAAGTCATTCTGTAAACTAATTTTAATACGCTGCGCTATGAAGTCGACTATAAGTAGATTTCAAGTTGTTTTGTGGACATCAGCGAGTTTTTGGAAATTACTGGAGCCTCCAGTAAATTTTTGAAACTTGCAATTTCTACCAAATTTCATCAAATGGAGTTGGAAAGCCGAAAGTTGATTCGGATAGATTTTGTGACATTTTTTGAAACACAGAAATTTTTAAAAATCTGCTGGAGGCTCCAAAACGGAATGACTGCCTGCAATCCACCTCAGAATAATGTCAAAAATGGGGTGTCTCTGTTTGGTAAAATTTTATGGAAATTTTGAGAATTGAAAAATCTACTGGAGGCTCCGTTCATTAGCTTTCGAACTGTTTTTTTAAATGAAATTTTAAGTATCTAAAATCTGTTGGATGCTCTAGGAATTTTCGAAAAGTCGCTGGCGGCTCCAAAATGACTTGAACCAACCTGCAGGCGACTTGATAGCGTATTAAAATTGGAGTACATAGTGAATTTTGGATTTCCAACTCTGTTTGGTAAATTGTTATGGAAATTTCGAGCATTGAAATATATCTACTAGAGGCTCCAGTAATTTCTAAAAAGTCGCTGGAGGCTCCAAAACGACTAGAAATCTACTTGCAGTCGACTCCCGAGCGTGTTGAAATTAGTTTACGGAATGAATTTTAGCTTTCCAACTGCATTTGATGAAATTTTGTGAAAATTTCAAGTTTCAAAAATTTGCTGCACTGAAAGAAATAAACAGTAATAGTTGCATTAAAACGATGCACTCAGTGCATTAAAATGCGGTAATTTTGGTATAGGAATGAAACGCATTAATCAGTACACATTTAGAGAAGTAACTATTACACAGAAGTGCAGTAACCATTCCATCGTTTCTATTCAACAGTATTTAAATTTTAAAAAGTGGGGTTAGGTATTTTTTTTTTTATCAATTTCAAGTTTCTCCGCACATCTAAATATTTTTCACTGCACCAAATTTTTCAAGACCTAATATCCCTACAAAAATTTTCCTACCTAACCGGGATTCGAACCTGCGACCTCTCGTTCTAACTGCCTGCACTTAACGACATGGCCGCGAGTAGAATGTTTAATTCAGACCCTAGAAAGTATTTATAAGTTTTTCACTGTTTGGGAATGTTTGCCACTATCGTTTACTGTATTCAGTAAATCACTACATGGTTCTTAGCCATGTTTAAGGAATGTAATCATTGCTTGCTATACGATGTAACTATTACCCACCAAATGATGTTCTGAATACCATGTCTGCAGGACTGAGTCCCCCAAGAAATGTAATGAGAACACAGAAATGAATTTTAGAAGGTGATGCAATAAATCCATCCTGGCAATGTACTCATTCCATTATTTGATGCATTCTCTGATTTGAACTATGTAATCATTACATCAAAATGAGGTAACTTGAAAATTACTGTACTGTGCAGTAACCATTGCATCAATTTCGAGACTGAATACAGCGTTTTGAAAATGATTTCTTTCAGTGTGGAGGCTCCAGAACTGCTCAAAGTGGTTTGAAACAGTTTCTAATCGATTTGGCAGGTTGAAAATAGGATATATCCCAAATTTCATCCTTTAGATCAAATTTCAGTTCAATGATTTAATCACTTATCTCCGACCCTTAATTTCGGCGAGGTTAATGACCTCTTGCGAGAGTGGCAGACAAGTAGCAGTGTACAACTTTGGTCAAATTGCTAAAATGACTGTGCTGTCACTTTTTTGTTCAAGTATAGTAGATTTGGTTACTTTTTCAAGCTTTTTTGGTGACCAAAGTTGCCTCTTTTTTTGGAAAAAATTGAGTATGAGTCTAGATTTTCTCATTTTTTGAGAGAGTCCGGATTTCCCTTTTTCATCAATGTGGGGAGGGGGGGATTGAACCTTGTTAAATAGTGTTTTTATGGCGAAAACGGATCAAGTCCCAGGATCAGAATGAAAAAACGTAAAAATGTCTATTGGGGGGAGGGGGGTGGAGCCTTCCGAAATGACTCAATTCCAAGTTGAAAGATAAAATTCTTATGGATTTTTTCTCCTTAAAAACCAAAAACTTTCGGGGGTGGGAGTGAAAAAAGTCGCGACAAATTTTTACAGCTGTGGGTAAATAAGAGCTAATGATCAAGAATGGAACAATTTTTGATGAAAACTTCGAAATCCAACTCTGCCTCCTATGATGCCTTAGAATTTTTGTAAAAAGCTCAATATTTTACATGATACATATCAAAGTTCTTAGGACTGCATTATTAAAAGATCTGAAAATTTGTTCACAATCACCCTAAAGTTGTTCATTTTTCCACTCGGGTTACGAATTTTGAAATTGAAAATTTTTTTGTAGTACTTACTGCTTCAAATTGTAGAATTGCATGGGCTTGAAATTCACTCAATTTTCATGCAGGTTCTTTGAGAAAAAATACTCGTAAGTTTTTGTGATTTGAATATTCTGTGGGCAAAGTAAACGATTGATTCAGTTTTTGGAAAACACCTCCGTAGAATCTCCGATGTACTGGTGAACGTTTCTCATTATTTTTATCCGATAAAGAATTAAGGAAAGATGCGAAGAATCGAATGAAAAGCCTGCAGGTATTGTATGTACTTGGTCGGTAAGAGCTGCTTTAGTAAAAGCATCTTAAGCTTAACCGTTTACTCGAAGGAAACAAGAGTTATGCGAATTACCCTGCGCCTACATTTTTGGTAATAGGAAAGATTTCAACTATACTTACTTACTGGATGGCGTAACATCAACTAAATCCTAATCTCGCGCACGAGTGCCCCTCACCACCTTGCTGCTCTATTTTTTCGTATCCGTTTTCCAAAGTACTCGTGTTTTTGAGAAGCTGCGTCAATTCGGCGCCTAAGTAAATTTGGTGCTTGGGTTTCGAATTACGGTATTTGGTATACGATCGAGCTTTTTCGTCATTTCGTTTATCGCTTCATTTAGCCTTTATTGTGAAACGTTATGTACGAGTGAAAGGTATGTATACGAAGTATAGGAAGTATACCTACTATATGTAAGTACGTACAAGAGAAGGAAAGCGAAAGAAGAAAAAAATTGGAAAAAAAGGAATAAAGAAGGAAAAGTATATATATGGGTATACAGATATACGTTGCTGATGCCAAGTTTTAGTCAACTTTTCCTTTTCGCTATTCGATTTAGATACCACGAATAGGTAAAGCACGAGTAGCTGCGAAGGTGAGGGTATATTTGGTTCTTTTTGCGGTCGTGAATACGTGCAATTAATTTTATTCGTTCTGATTAAATTGCGCGTCTTTATAAATCTTTTGAAAATTTATTATAGCGTTTTGCTCGTCCCACCGCATCGACCAGTATATTTTATAGCTATTTTTTTTTGTCGTTTAGTAGGTATACCTTTACCTGTTACCTGCGATATTAAGCAACACATAAATTCACTCGCTATCGCGGCTGAAAAATTAGTAAGGAAAAAATCCTCCTTCGTCCAATTATTTAAGTAATTTTATCGACTTGTCCCTCTCGCAGTGTGTTTCTTTGAAATTCCGTAACGTTGACTATTTGCCTTATTCAACCTACTTATATTCTCGTATACTCGAGGTGTATCCTTTCAAAAAGTGTTCGTATACGAGGTGCCTTTGTAAGTGTAAAAAAATGAAAAGTTACAAAAAAAAAGAGATCTAAAGGAAGCGTAAGGTTTTCTCATTTGTTTCATTTTGACGTTGGTTTGATTTCGATTTTTCCTTTTCGAGTTTTCGCTTACGTTCCATTTTTAACGGTAGATAGGTACGCAGGGCAACGACGCGATAATGATGAAAAGATGAACGCCTTGTACCCCACATCTCACACCCCTCCTCCCCTCGTAGTCAAGACGCGAACTTATGGTAGGCTTATTGAGCCTTTATGGCTGGCATCGGCGCGGTGATGTTTTTGCCTTCCGCATATCCGCTATAATTTATGGAATTGAAGAACCGTTGACATAGTACGAGTAGCATGTATCATTAACGTTGCCCCCCCCCACCCGCGTCCCGGTACCTCCCTTTCTCATTGTTTAATTTATTTATTATTATAGGTTTTTCTTTCTCGCGTATTGAAATTCCTTGCTCGTCGTATTTAAAGCGCAGTATAAACATCGCTTTTTAGGTAGGCGTATTGTTCTTCTATCGATGAGATATTCTCGAAAAATAATTCTACGACACATTTCAACAAAAAACGTATAATTCTTGCGAAATAAAAACACACGAACTTTCAATACATTCGATCATATACATAATAACGAGAGATAGACAATCTCAAAAATTGAACCGAACGAAAAGATAAGACATACGAAATGCAACGAATACAGACGAATATGTTCGGAGATAGTATGAATAATAATCAACTAACAAAACTCCCCCCTTTGACCCATAAGGGGTCAAAAGAAGTTACAAAAAATAAAATAAAATAAAATAAATTTAAAAAAAAATAAACAAGGAATTCTTCAAAATAGAAATAAACTACAATAAACATCGTAGATATCAATTTACATAATATACACGACAAAATCGAGAGAATATGATATAATATCAATAGTTTACAATTTTTTACAAGTCACTAATCGAGGAAAAAAAAAAAAAAATACATGTTATTACAAGATAAACATGAGACAACAATCGAGAAAAATCAATAAACGAAGAAATTACAAAATCTAGGTGACAATGAAAAATTACGAAACATTGTTAACAGGTAATTTTACTAAATTCTGAACAGCTGTTTTACGCTTAACATTATTCGGCAAACGAAGTATAACAGTACGAACTAAACTATCACGACCAACGAAAACCTCATCAACAATTGCCATAGGCCAAGACATTACACTTTCATTTTTATTCGAAATCAAAACAACATCATTAACAGCTAAATTTTGCACTCGTTTTCGCCATTTATTTCTATTCTGAAGTTGATTTAGATAATTTTTTCGCCAAGGAGCCCAAAAAGAGTCCACAATACGACGCCATAAACGATAACGAGATTTTAGATTGATATTGGACGAATTTTCTGCAATCGGCAATTCAAATAAACCTGACCCTATCAGAAAATGACCAGGAGTCAAAGGCTCAACGAATTCATTCGAAAACTTGTAAGTTAGAGGCCTCGAATTTAAAATTGCCTCTACTTTGGATAAAATCGTGACTAATTCGACTAAGGTTAATGTTTGCTGGCCAACAGCCTTGAGCAAAATTTTCTTTCCGGCTTTAACTGATGCCTCCCACAGCCCACCTTGGTGAGGACTGCGAGGAGCAATCATTCGCCATTCAATGGAATTTTCGAGGGTAAACGATTCAAATTTAGAATTTTCAATAATATTTTTAAGACCAACAAAATTAGTACCATTATCCGAGTACAGTAGCTTTGGGATACCTCGTCGACTGCAAAATCGTTCCAAAGTGTTGAGAAACGCTTCCGCAGTCAAATCTTCCACAAAATCTACATGCACTGCACGTGTGGAAAAACATACGAAAAATACCAGATACATTTTGTTGTATTTCGCTACACGATGATTTGTGCATTTCACACTTATTGCGCCTGACAAGTCCACACCAGTCGTTGTGAATGGACGAGCAACGATGGTGCGTTCTTTAGGTAAATCAGACATAAATTGTTGTACGCATTCAGCGTTGATACGTACGCAGATAACGCACTGACGTACAATCTTTTTCACAAGCGAGGCGAGGTTGCCAATAATCCAAAAGCGAGCACGAATAAAATTAAACATAAATTGCTTAGAAGCATGAAAATACTTCAAATGAATGTACCATAAGTACACTTCAACAAACTTTGACTTGGCAGATAAAATGATAGGGTATTTGGTATCATCTGAGAATTCGGCTGCAGACAATCTACCTTTTACTCGTATCAAGTTATTCTTGTCTAAAAATACATTCAATGAGAAAAACATGCTTTTATTAGGCAACGATTTTTGATTCTCTTTATCTAACCATTTATTCTCATATAACAACGAATATTCCTGTTCGAAAAATTCTATTTGTGATGCACGTAATATACGATGATAGGCATCGTTACGTTCATCTAGAGACAGATTTTCGATCATTTTTATAGTACGTTTTTCTACTTTTAATACAGCATCATCTGCTTGATTACGAATTTCAGCAGATTTTTTCAAATTTCGCACATAACGAATGAGATAACCAACAACCGAAACTAATTTTAAAAACGAAGACAATTTATTCATTTCTGATAAAATAATTGTTGATGATTGTAACGATACAAAACTACACGTAACTTTTTCTCTTCTTATCTCGGGTAGGTCGTGAATAGGCTCAGGCTTGTGTGAGACATAATTACGAAAAAGTACATCATCACACAACCAGCTCGGCCCAACACGCCAGATTTCAGCACACAAAAACAAGTTAGCAGATATGCCTCGTGTGGCTAGATCTGCGGGATTCGACTTAGTTTCTACGTAATGCCATTGTTCGGCAAGTGTAGAATTACAAATAGATTTTACACGATTCGACACGAATAATTTTAATTTTATTGGATCAGTTGAAATCCAACTTAGAGCAACTTTTGAATCGGAAAATACATGAAAATTTTCTTTTTCAATCGATAGCTCTTTTCCTAAACGACCAATTAATTTTGACAAAAGCTCTGCAGCCATTAATTCTAAACGATGAATATTAATGTCATCTTTCGATGGTGATACGCGAGATTTCGAGCATATAAACGTGATATTCACTTTACCTTGTTCATCAATTGCACGCAAATATACAACAGCTGCATATGCAAGCATTGATGCATCGGCAAAACCAATTAGCTGCTTAGTAACAACACGTTTAGAAGTGAAATAACACCTCGGAATCGAATAGTCTTTCAATAAAATTAAATTTCTTCTATATTCTAGGAAAGCATTTTTCAAGTCAGATGAAACTTCTTCATCCCACTCACGACCTTCTTTCCAAACCGTTTTAATTAAAATTTTCGCGGTAATTGTAACAGGAGCTAAAATTCCTAAAACGTCAAAAATTTTCGAAGTATCGGAGAGTAAAGTTCTTTTTGTGATGATTTCACACATATCATCAAGTTCGATATTAACACTCAATGTATCTGTGTCAGGATACCAAACAACACCTAAAACGTAAATATAGGGATCGCCTCCTAAAATTCTAGAATTTAGTGGCTCAATCAACGAACTATCAATTTGTTTCAAAATCTCTGGCGAATTACTCATATATTTTCGAAGAGGAAAACCAAATTTTTCCAAAGTCGAGTGCATTAATTTTTGAAGCTCAATGGCTTCTTCCACACTATTGGCTCCTGACATGGCATTATCGACATAAAAATGTTTACGAATAGCATGAGCAACTTTTGGATAGGTATGCTCAATCGAAAGAGCAACCTTTTCTAAACAATAAGTAGCCATAAACGTGGCAGGTTTCGTACCATAGGTCAACGTGTTTAAGTCAAATATTTCGATAGGTTCTGTAGAATTAGAACGCCATATAATTCGTTGCCACTTTCGATCATCTTTATGAATAATAATTTGTCGATACATGTGAGCAATGTCAGCCGCGTAGGCATAAATAAATTCTCGAAACGTAATTACATTTGTGAAAAGCTCAGGTTGGATGAAAGGTCCATCTAACAAATGATCATTAAGCGAAGTATTCGATTTATCATTACAAGAAGCATTAAAAACTACGCGAAATTTGGTTGTCGAACTACTTTCTTTAGTCACCATATGGTGAGGAATAAAATATACGTTATCTTTTTCAAAATCACAAGTTACGTTACTCAGCTTAGACATATGGCCTAACTGTTCATATTCTGACATAAAAGTAGCATAAGCCTTTTGAATAATATCCGATTTTCTACGTTCACTTTTCAACAACATAGTTTTGGCTTTATAAAAAGAACCATGCAAATTAACAATAGAAGGTTTGACAGGCAAACGTAAAACAAAACGACCATCAACATCACGAGAATAAGTTTCATCAAAATGATCCTTGATCATTTTATGTTCAAGTAAAATTTCCGTTTTCGAATCAGGAGAATCCACAGAGTTTTCAATTTGCCAAAAACGATTAAATTGTTCAGACAAAGCTGTATTCGATAAACCACAAAACGAAGATAATTTTTGAGCTAAAAACGAAGTTTTAAAAGAACCAGAAATTACAAAACCGAAATGCGAGTCTCTAAGACATATACCTTCATAAAAATGTCTAGTTTCTTTTAAAATAAATTCTACGTATTCGCTACCTAATAAAATATCAACATTATTATAGGGTAATTCAAAATTTTCGGCAAAATTGATCGGAAATTTATCAACAATAGATTTAACATCACTCTTATTTACACTACATGGAACTTTCGCAATTACTTCAGCATCAATTGCAATACTAAAGTTAGAAAATCTCGATTTTAATACACAACGAACGCCAGAATTTAATTTTGTACAAGTATTATTAATACCAACGAGAGAAGTTTCATTTTCGCTTTTCAGTATGGGTAATTTTGCACGTTCACAAAAATCCCTCGTAACTAAGCTAATTTCGGACCCTTGATCGAAAATTACACGCGCAAATACAATATTCTTTCCACTTACTACCTTAACTACAGCCGTAGATAACAACACACACTTACGTGTTGACGAGGTAGCACACATTGAAGCTGAGGTTGGACCAGAAGTTGACCCAGAAGGTCCACTAGTTGGTGGCGGCGAATTGGAATGCTGTTGTTGTTGTTGTTGTTGTTGTTGTGGCGACGATGTATTTGTTTCGCTATTTGAATTGACTGATGGATGCGGCACATAAATACGATGCAGTAAGGTATTATGAGAACCCTGGCATTTGGTACAATTCGGTCGCTTGCATGCACTAACCCCATGGAATGGATTAAAGCATTTTAGACATAATCGATTCAATTTTACAATACTAAATCGATCGGCGATACTTTTTTCAGAAAACTGTTTACACTGGTTGAGATAATGCGATTCACCGCAAACGACGCATTTAATATTACTAGGGATCGTAGACGAATTTTGTTTCACAGCAGCCAATGCCCTTTTATCGACTTGAGTTGGTTTTACTGGCGATTTACCTCGTTTTCCACTAGATGACGAGTTGACTTTTTCTTTCAATTCGCTTGGATTCACCGTTTCATAAGCAAAGCACCGATTTATTAAAAAGTTGTACATCAGATCGAATGACGGATATGTACTGTAGTCGTGTTGAGAGTTTTCCCAATCGATTCGTATTTTTTCAGGTAATTTTCTCGACACAATAAATGTAATTAAAGGTGATAACTTTTTGGTATTGATTCCGCAAACACTGAGACCACGCAATGATCGTTGGATTTTTTCTAAGGATTCTCGAAGCTGAGCCATTTTAACGATTGGCAAATCCATAATTTCAGCAAAATGACCACTGATGATTCTTCGTTTGTTGAGGAAAATCTTTTTAATATGAGCGATAGCGAGAGGATACATGGTTGGATCGGAAGTGTAATCCTTAAGAATCGTTTCAGCATCACCGACCATTGCTCTTTTAAGCAAGTAGAGCTTTTGAAAATTATCCAAATTCTCATTTTTGTCAAACATACTTTCAAACTCGTTATACCAGTCTGGGAAGTTTTGAATTTTCCCATCGAATTTAGGGACAGGCATGTCCTGGATTTTAATGGTAGGATTAGTTAACGTTGCATCAAGAAATGACGAATTTAGCATAGAACGACGAGTAGGACGATTATCTTCGAGCGAATCTTTGATAGTTTTGACTGAACCCAAATAATCGTTCAATTCTTGCATCAATGTAAAACGATCTTTGGTAATAGCTTCTTCAAGCTTCAAAATTTCAGCAGGAGTTTTCGAATCATCGATTAAATCAAGCAAACTATTGTCAATACCTTTGAGAACATCGAGAGCTTTTCGCCATGATTCCAAATGCGTTAATAAACGATTAACATTATCGATAGATGCATTTTCTTGTATACCTGCTTCGGTGACCGCTTTCAATGACGTTATTTCTCTGATAATTACTCTCTTGGAGCGTTCCAATTTTTTCGGATCTTCAGCCATCCTGAAGTACGAATCGAACTGTTTCACAATCAACGAAATTTTACGAGTTTAATTTTATTTCATGCATAGCACAAAATTTACGATTTTTATTTCGCGCAAAAAACACGAAATTTACGAATTTAACAGACTTTATTTCGCGAAAACACGAAATTAACGAAATTCCCGGAATTAGAATCCGGCTCGGAGGACCATAATTGTTCTTCTATCGATGAGATATTCTCGAAAAATAATTCTACGACACATTTCAACAAAAAACGTATAATTCTTGCGAAATAAAAACACACGAACTTTCAATACATTCGATCATATACATAATAACGAGAGATAGACAATCTCAAAAATTGAACCGAACGAAAAGATAAGACATACGAAATGCAACGAATACAGACGAATATGTTCGGAGATAGTATGAATAATAATCAACTAACACGTATTTTAAGGTGCATTATTTTATTATTTACTTTGTAGGTATTTTTTTTTTTTGTTGTTGTTGGTCTCGTATACGCGGTCTTTTAATTATCTAAGTAAAACGTTTGTCACGTGACGTCACCAGGTTGCTACAGTATGTGTCTTAACGAAGCGAACGCGTGACTAAATTTTTAAATTTGTATGTAAGCTAATTGCAGGTAGAGGTACATACAAAACGCAGGTAATTGTGCCCACTGCCAGGGTTTTGGGAAATCTGAATTCGGCCGTAATCGCTGGCATTCGGTGGAATTAGTGATTGTTCACTCGATCTATGAACAAAAACATTTTAATGTTCGGTTTTGTTGGGAAAAATCTTTAAAAAAGGTGAAATATTTGAATCTGTATTTAAATTTATTTCAATTGTGAGCCTCACTTTTTATTAATTAGACGAATGTTCTCGATGTTTTTTTTTTTTGAAAACGTTTGAAAAAATGATGAGAAAATCGAAAGAGGTGGGCTTTGAAACAATGAAACGCTGGGAAAACTGAAGTATGATTTATAAAAATAGTTGGCCATGTTACAGCTATTTTGTCTAGTGTTTCGACATTTTCCGCAAATTCAAAAAATTTATCGCTTTGAAGTGCTTTTTAAGAGGGAAGTATCCCAATCTGCTCAAAAAAATTTGAACCGGACTAAGGGGAGTGAGAAAAGCACCTCAAAATATACCACCAACCATTTCACGTGCTACAATTCATTTTTAGATTTTTAGCCAATTTTTAAAAATTCAAATTTTGGTACAAATTTTGAAAAAAATCAAAATTTCAGCAAATTGGCCGAGAAAGCGGAAATTTGGTGTGTACCCTATTTTCGACCTCTGGAGTCAATTGATGATGGTTTCGAACCGTTATGGGGCGTCCGGCAGATTTTGATTTTTTTCATTTCTTCAAAAATAGTCACAGGAGAAAATTTTGGATTTGAACCGGGCTAAAAAAATCTTGATAATACGTGCCTTAAATCCGCGTTTATAGAAGCTGGATTTCATTATTTTCACTCTATTTGCTGCGTTTTTTTTGTAATCGGAGAACCCTAAAATTCGCCGGAGGCTCCAGAACGCGTAGAAACCATCACCATGGGATTCGGGAGGCCGAAAAAATGGTATAAAGCAAATTTCAGCTTTCTCAGTCAATTTGCAAAAATTTCGTTTTTTTTTAAATTTTGGCCAAAATTTGCAGTTTTAAAATTTTTTTTTCAAAAATTGAGGAATGAATTTTAACATGTAAAATTTTGTTTAGTGGTATACACATTTTGTGGTCCTCTTTCGATTCTCCCTGGTCTGGTTCAAAAAAATTTGTGCTAGTTAGTATACTTCCCTTGTCAGGATTTACTATTTTGGGATCATCCCAAGAAAAAAATGTTGAAGGATTTTGACAAGATTCTGTGAATTTGATTTGGAAATCACTCAGAATAATTTCTAATTTCGGAGGTATCCCGGAAGGGACCAAGTCGCCTGGTTTGAAGAATGTCGGATCAAGGCGGGTTTTATTGAAGGAGGTTTCTTCTTCGATTCGCTCAAGTCTTTGTTTTTCACGAATAAATGTCTCAATCACCTGGCGTTGGGACATGTCGAAAATCCGTTGTTTTTGTACTTCAACAGTGTAGAGGGTGTAGACAGCTTTCTTGGCTAAAGAATCGGCTATTATGTTGGTAAATTCATGCTTGTGTGCGAAGCCGTGAATAAACTCAACAGCATCGAATTCTTTCTTCAGCTCGAGAATTTCTTTGAACAATTGAAGAGCTCTATTCCAAAGTGGGTTAAGTTATTTTTTAAAAAACCATGTTTTACGGAGATTTTTACTTCAAAAGTGGGTGAAGTCATCAATTTTTTAAAGTAAATTTTTCAGCAAACAATTGTTCTATGTCCAAAGAAAGGAAAGGTGCACTGACCTTTGGAAACAGAACAAATTTTAGCGACAAAAATTTTAAACGAATTTTTGAGGAAAAAAATGACAACCCACTTTGGAATAGAGCTCTTCAATTGTTCATGGTGAACAGGTTTGTTACGTGAATTCTGCCAAGAAGAGCAAGTATTGTTGAGAGCTTTGATAGCATAGTATGGAATCACTCAACAATTTGACTTTACGAATCTCATTTTCCTTCAATATTTCTAAAGCTGTGCGAATTGCAATGAATTCGGCTAAAGTGTTGGAGGTAGGATAATCCGGATGCGTGATGCGCTCTGAGATATTCAAGAGAGATTCTGGTGCGAAACAAATTCCAATGCCTGCAATTGCATTGGCGTCACCATTTCTCAAGCACAAGCCCGCCATTGGCTGTGATGGAGTTTTTTTTTGGAAAAAATTGTGGTTAATTATGCCAAAATATCATCAGTTATCATTTCTGAAACTAAGAAAATATTATTCTAAAATACAGTGGTGCCAGTTATTTGCACATCAATTGTTAATTTCAGAAAAAATGTAATGCATTTGATCAAATGAAGTTGTATCCTGTAAATGTCCAGATCTGATTTGATTTGATTAGACTTGCCTGATCAGATCTATTCAGATTCAATTCAACCAAATTTCTGATGAACACTCTGATCTGATCTAATCAGATTTCCATGTCCGGTTTCCTTCATCATGTGCCTGATCAAGTTCATAAAACTGGTAATCTAATCAGATCTGATTAGATGTGTTTGAATCTGATTGGATCCAGGGAATGTCCGAATTTTACCTGATCAAATCGGTATGATCACTGATCAGATTCAATCAGATGTCCCCGAATTGGATCCGATCAGGTCTGAACGAATCTAATCCGATCCAAATATCATTGAAAAGTGTAACGATCAGATCTGAGTTTGTTTTTGAATATAATGACCAGATAGGTGGAAGTCAGGAAGTGGAATGCAGAATGCTTATGAATTACGTCAAATATTATAATGTACAAATACATACATACCTATCTATTCGCCATAGGGGGATGATTTTTGATGAGAGATAGTCAAGGAGAATTGAATTAGGACTATCGTGTAACTGCATTAAAGTTTCAAAATTAACCGGTTCGATCGCTAGTGAGTATGAGTAGGTATTAATGCTACGTGATTATCGTACTAATCGCTTTATACACGTATGTATGTAGAAACGAAGATCGTTTAATTCGTCTTCGGCCGATGGCTAAGGCTACTGTTTCTCGTGTACAGTTGTTTGAGAGACCAAGTTCGAGTACGCATTTTGTGCTAACTTGAGCATTGACCACTGAACGAGTGAGCTGTGACTGCTGCATGATGGTAGGCTTAGCCGCTTAGGCAGAGGCAGAGGCACGTTCAGTTCGGTTCGGTGCTTGATATTTTGCCTCGTTATGGTATTATGTGTATGTATGTATGTACTATGCGCAATGTACATAAGTATTACAAACTTCGAGAGTGACCTGCACTTGTACCATGTTGACAATGTCGTATTACATACCAAAGGAACTTGTTCTTTAAAAACTTACTTGCAGTTGTTTGATCACTAAATTTTGCTGACCATATCGTGTAGGTACCTACCGCTACATATTTCTTCATCGTTGGTCATTTTCCTTTTGCATTTATAATCATTTTTTCGAACTTCGCCATTATTTGGAAAATTGACCAAGTAAACGAACGAGTGAGGGAGAGGGTTCTTCGTTGTTAAATTGAATACGAATGTAGGTATTTTCAAACCCGTTAAGATTTTCACACGACTAACTAGTAAATGAGCACCGGTGTACCATTAACCTTGAACAGAGTGGCGGAGGTAGCAGGTACACGTAAATGCTAAAGAGGAAGCGACAGAAATAGCGCATTCATCATTTTTCGTTATTACTAAATAAATGATTTTCGCGGTTCTCTACGTGCTAACATCGTCGATTTACTCATTATGTATGCTAATATTTTCTAATTTGTGTGCCATACGTACGTGCAATACCTAGTTACCTACCTGGTGGAAATTATTAGCGAAAATATATATATCTACCCTACTCGTATTTCAAACCTTTTCAAAGTACATAACTGTATCTTCGATTGTTTTAATGACATGTCGTGTAAAGAGAGTACACATAGCAGTAAAAGGAGGAGCTGACCGAGCTTTTGATGTACAAAACAATAGATCTAGTTTAATAGTCAAACGAGTGTAAATACTAATTACTATACAAACGTGGTGCAGTGAGCGCCTTGTTCGCAGCTCGACATACTGATCTTTGTCGTTGCATTTTCAGATACACTTTGCAATTTTTTAAAACTGCGGAAATGATCCGTCAAATTGAATTCAAGCTATACTCGAGGGCGAAGGCGAATGGGAGGATTCCTCGCGATGGAAATTTATTATCATCGGCGTAACTGCAGCAAATGCAGCGAACATTATGCAAACGATTAATTAAACTTCACGCTTTAATACGTTTGTTATCAATTTATAAGGCATAGTATTTAATTACTCGTATTGATGGCTGTATTCGTCGTTATGTGAAAAAAATTGAAAATCTTACCGCGAAATATTGGGTGAGGGGGAAGGAGGAAATATGCATTCCAGTTTCACTCACTTTGGTAATTTATATGTGATGCGCACCTGTTGCACGGACTGGGACTGGGACTGGGACACATGTAGTGTTAGCAATCCTCCTAAATGCGTGTGTAGTGTAATATGCAACATTTTTGACGTTTGCTTTGATTAATGGCAACAGCAGCGGCAGCACCAGCCGTGGCTCTAGGTGACCGTGAAAATGTCGCTCGTATTCGGTTATACGTATAAATATATTATACCTACATTATACAACCGTCAAAATGGAGTATTTCTCATGCTGTGAGCTGTATTGTTGCATATGATCTTCGAAACCGAAATCTTACGCTTAAGGTGCACCCGAAGGCTGAACTGAACCTGCGTTAGGGTTGAATAGGCCACTTTTACCAGTTTTACGCTTCGTTCACTGGCTCGTTAGACAGCCACAGTGTGAGTAATTGTACGCAGACAATTATTGGTGCCTGTGTACTCGTACTCGTATTTAGTTCCAGCAGAATTCGAGTGGAAGATTGGACTTGCGTTGCGAGTAAATGAGGAATATTTGTAAATGTTTGGTTAAAATGATGGAATAATGAGTTGGTTTACGGAAAAGGGGTGTTTTCGGTGTGATTTCAAAATGATGAGGATCTTACAGCAACTGAGGACACTGTGATAATTTGTATGGATTGGAGTGTGAGAAGACTTCCTTATCAATCTTTTGGTTTAATGAGAAATTACTTCTCGGTAGTTATCATCACTTCAAAAGAAGAAGGGGAAAAAAATCAAATTTTAATTTTGATCAGTGTAACTTTCAGATCTCTGTTGTTGTACGAGTAACTTTTTGTTTGTGAAAGTTTTCACTTCTTGGTAGGTGTATTATTGGTGAAAAATACATACCTAGTTTGAGGAAATGAAATTTCTGTAAGCGTTCCAAGTGTCTTACTTGGATCAGTTTTATTTTATTACCGCCTATAAGTTAATACGTACAAAACCAGGTATACATTTCTACGCAAATAATACAATGGTTAGCGTGAGAAGAGTGCGAGGGCTGGCAACCGGTTTGTTTTGAAAACTTCACTTGATAACTGATAAGGGTTCGTTTTTTATTGAATCGATAAATGGTGGATTTTAAAGTAGTGTTGATGAAGAAGGCGTACCTATCCTCCTTCGAAACCAGTTCAAGGGTTCCCAATTCAGCGAATACATATTAAAAATTTTCGTGTGATACTTAGACTAAAAAGTTGGATTATATTGTTCAAAAAAAAAATTGAATTCAAGTCATTGCACGTTAACGTAAGTTTAAAGATGCAGATGGAATCAAAAGGCCAAGCTGATGGTTTTCAATAAAATTTTATGGCCCAAACTTTTTTTCAATTTCATCCTCCTCCATTTTGTCAAGACCCTCCAAAGAAAAATTTTAAACATCGCGCATTTCATTCCGTTTTCTTGACAACGTCGACGATTAATGACAAATTTTTAAAAAAATTTTCATACTAAGCGTTTTAAATCCCGAAAAAATTTTTGAAAACCGAAAAAAATTTAATGTTTTCGAATTTGTGTGCTTACGGAATACAGAGGAAAGACGCAAAAATTTTCAAAATTTGTTGGATTTTATTTTGGAATTTGAAAAGGAAAATGAGACGTAAAGACTCTCCTTTCAGTGTACAAAATATTTGTAAAATTACCAAATTTTCAAAGTTAAATTCCAAAAATAAATTATAAAAGCGTTATTTGATGTTAAATCAGTGCTGTTTTTAGGTTTAAGCCCAATTTCGTTCAAAATTTTTCTGTACACTTCTCTGCTCCCAAAATTTCTTTGAAGCAAGTGAGGGAGGGGAGGGGAATTTTCTTGGCAGCTATTGAAATTTCTGATCATGATGCCAATTTTGTAGCCTGATTGCTCGGGACTGCTGAAATTCGGAGAAAACTTGTTTGTGGCGTTTTCATCATAATTGGGATTGGGAGTAGTTTCGAAAATACTTACCAAAAATTTCCAAACTTTGAAGTTGAGCTTTTTTTGAAAGCTCGGTTCTCGAAAACTTGTCAAATTTCGGAGCTATAATTTGAAAATTCGAAACAAATCTAGAGAGCATACCTTTTTATGATATATTTACAAATACTGACTTTTCGTGATGTGATTTGCCAACGAGGGGGGGGGGTCGTAGTCTCAAAATGTTGGTCAAAATGTGAAAAAAATGTCAAATATTGTATGACATATCGTCCACGTATTTTTGAGACCGGCTAAATACTGAATCGACCAGTCCAGCCCCCCCCCTCGGTAGTATCCTAAATTTCCTGAAAATTGAAGAAAATGCGTAGCCTAACGATCAGTAGTAGTTATGAATGTGATCTTGTTTGTTCCGAAATTGGAAAAGTTTTTGAGAGTTGTGCTTTCAAGAAAGCCCCACTATGGATTTTTTAAATTTTTAAAGAGTAGGTATTTTTAGTATTTTGAAAAACTCTGAAAACAGAATTTTCCCGAGTTTCAGCAATCCCGAACAATTGACTCCAAATTTGGGCGTTATGACGTGCAATGACCTCCTGAGGCTGATTAGAAAATTAAATTTTGCTACAAAAATGAAAAGGAGCAAAGTTGTAAAAAATTGAATTTCTATTTATACGCGCTATTAGGTTTTTTAGACGAATTATTTTAAATTTTGAAAGGCTCTAGAGACTGAATAAAAGTCTTACGACAAAAATGATGAGAACTTGAGTTGTGGAGTGGAGGATTTAATTTCCCATTTTACATGAATGTCGTCGGGTTTTTTCCATTAGGGTCATTCTACGTCAATTGGACCAAGAAGTGGTAGGGGGGCTCGGCGATTTTTTTGAAATTTTTCCTGTGGAAAGACCTTCCGAAGGAATGACCAATGGCGCAAATCGCAGCCCTTTAGCCCATTTTTAAAGGCAGCCAGGGGGTGTCAAAGTTTTCAGTGAAACTAAAATATCATCCATTTCAGCAGTGGATTAATTACTCGATAACCGCGATACCTACCAAAATGGAACATTTTCCCATAATGAGGGATTTTGAAAGTCTTTTTGGTGATATCATAAAAATCGGTGTTGCCACTTTTTTTCCTACAAAAAATTAGCTCAAAAAGCTTCGAAACGTAGTTTTCACATCGTTCCGACTCTCACAAATCCTGAAAAAAATATATTATGTACAACTTTCAATGCTGAACAATATATTAAAAAATTGGGATGGTAACATGTTGTAAAGTTGATTTTAAAAAATTTAAAGTTTGCGAAAAAATACAATTTTTTGATTTAAAGCATAAAAAAAAAGTTTTGATTGTTGAAGTTGACCCATTTGACCCCTATTTTTACGTATCTGTTGAAAAAGTTGAAAAAACCCTTTCACTCAGTCAATGAAATGAACTCTTCACAAAAAATCAAAATTCTAAAAAATTCAGTTTTCAATTTCAGACATCAAAAAAAGTTTAAATTTATTCAGTTGTCTTATTTTTACCACTTTCTGACGTATTTCATGAAAAAGTTGATGAAAATTACACTCACAATAAAAAATAAAAATTCGTTCATTTTTTGAATTTTTTCGAATTTTGATTTTTTTGTGAGCAGTTCATTTCATCGAGTGAAAGGTTTTTTTTCAACTTTTTCAACAGATACGTAAAAATAGGGGTCAAATGGGTCAACTTCACCAATCAAAACTTTTTTTTATGTTTTAAATCAAAAAATTGTATTTTTTCGCAAACTTTAAATTTTTAAAAATCAACTTTACAACATGTTACCATCCCAATTTTTTAATATGTTGTTCAGCATTGAAAGTTGTACATAATATATTTTTTCAGAATTTTTGAGAGTTGGAACGATGTGAAAACTACGTTTCGAAACTTTTTGAGCTAATTTTTTGTACGAAAAAAAGTGGCAACACCGATTTTTATGATATCATCAAAAAGACTTTCAAAACCCCTCATTATGGGGAAATGTTCCATTTTGGTAGGTATCGCGGTTATCGAGTAATTAATCCACTGCTGAAATGGATGATATTTTAGGTTCACTGAAAACTTTGACACCCCCTGGCTGCCTTTGGGCTGCGATTTGCGCCATTGGTCATTCCTTCGGAAGGTCTTTCCACAGGAAAAATTTCAAAAAAATCGCCGAACCCCCTACCACATCTTGGTCCAATTGACGTGGAATGACCCAGGAGACTTCCTCACTGAAAACTTTCAATTTGGAATTTGTTCTCAAGGCTTCTCGTTTCATTTTACCTCTTGAATTCAAATTTGTGCTCAAAGTACGTAATAGTTTTGTAACGAGTTTTTTCGCATTTTCAATGAAATTCAAACACATTCGAAATATTTTCTGTCATTTTTCAGTTTTTACGAGTAATATTCTTGTTAACATTCAGTTTGTTTATTCTCCTCCCGTCCACCGCTTCTATGCATTTCTTTTGTCGAGTAGACTGGTGGAGAATGGTGGATGGATATTGTCGAGTGCATGATTCCGGATCCTAGTTTATCGATCGTTTGACCGGCTGAGGGTTGATTGATCTTTTTTTTCAAATTCGAAACTAATACCACGTTTGAATAATAACGAAAAACAATACGCCGGTTAAGTGGTTGCTTGGTTGGCTGGTTGCAGGTTGTTGGCGACTATCGCGCAGACGCGAAGAGGCCTAAGGCATTATAGAATCCGAATACAAATACAAATACAGATATTACACGGAATATACGCCAACACTCTGGTGTTGTCGAGTATTTATATTCTTGTTTTGTGTGTAGTAGTGCCGGGTACCCGGTTACCCGGCTACCCGCTGGCTGGTGTAGTGGTGTTGGAGTAGTAAGGAGTTGAGGAGTTGAATTGAATTGAAGTAGTGTTGTAGTTCGAGTTGTCGAACGTTGACGTTGTGTTGAACGCGACTGTGTAGTGTGTTTATCGCGCATCCGTCAATTGGTTCGCAATCGCGTATTATCGACGAATTCGAACCGATATCCGATAACCGAACGCAGAACGCTCAAAGCTCGTCTATATTCGTCTTCGTTCTTCGTCACTTTTTCGTTTTTTCGTAATTTTTGTTTGGTTAAGGTGAAATTTTTACCGATAATTAGCCGTCGTCGTCGGTTATTTGCTTTGCGTATCTTATCGCGTACTTAGCGTGTGTGTATTCTGTATTGTATGTGTGATGTGTAGTATATTATTTCGATTGGTGCGAGTCGAGAGTTGGTCTTGACTCTAGTCGTCCAAAGTGTTTATACCGAGTGATCACGTATCGCGTACTTTTTTACGTGATTCTGATTATCCATCGACTAGGGTACCTCTATACATGTCATCGGCTATAATTGTATCTCAATTGTGATTTTTTAGTGCGAAAAAAAAAGTGATAGACGCGAGTGCGTTTTGTGATAGCTACAATTTTCTAAATGTCAACGTCGTAGCAGCTGTAAAGCATTAATCCACCGTACATCATATTCCATCATGTCGAGTCCGGTTTGTTTGGGGCAACCACCTTTGCCACCCAAGAAATTCTCCAAAGTGTCCATGTTGCAGAATTTCCTGAAATCCGATAAAAGCCAATCGTCGAAACTGCTGAGAAGGTATTCGCTGCGTAAAAAACACCCGGACCGATTTTCCTGCACTTATCAAAGTTTCAGCAAGGATCTATACGAAGGGGGCGCGGTTTCGATTCGTAGCGCTGCCAGCATCAATGGCGGCGGTAAAGGCAAAGGCAACGCTAACGCCATCAAGGGCGACAATGCCAATTCCAAATTCGCCGGAAAGTTCCCTTATTCGGATTTCTGCGAGAGTACGACCTCATTATCGGGCGCTCGTAGCCGGCGAAATTCGCTCAATTCCATCTTGACCTTATCCAGAAGCCATTCCGATGGTAATCTGTCGTCGGTTTCTGACGATGCGGCCATCTTCGTGAATAATGCAAATCAGCGGCGCAACGAAGACGACAACGACGTCGATGTCGATGACCATCGACACCCGCACGCCTTTCATAATATCACCGTACCTTGCACTGCAGCCGGCGAACAACAAGGAAGCCTTTCCAAGTATTTTCGCGCTTTGAGCGGTAGCTGGAAAAATCTACTCAATCGTAAGTCGATGAATATTTAACTCGGTCGTAAAGTTGGACTTGTGTATGTAGGTGTTTGCTCTACCCCTCTACTCTACCTTCTACGTGGTCTATTGTGTGAGAAATACTTGTACCTACGACGAAAATCGTCGTTTGTCATCTCATCTATTTTCTATGCATAAATTATCGCGGTTCATGTTCAGTCTTCCAATCAGCTCAGTCAGTCAATTGTAAGGCGATGTGACGTAAACAGATTTATGCTCGTATTGGTTTTTACCTAACCACACTTTGTGTTGTGTATATTTTAACACGGATATGTTATAAGTTTCCACTATTCTGTTGTATGTACAATCATTCTGTAAAATACTTACTAGTAGGCAGGTAAAGTAAAGTACACTACAATAAATACGAGTAGATAGGTACAAATACCTACATATGCGAGTGCCAGTGTTGTACTTCGGATGCAAACAACTCGATGTTTACCTAATTAGATAAGTAAATTTTGTCAGGCGTTATTGTTCAGTCGTCGTACAGTAATATTCGACGAAGATTTCGTTTCAAGGATACACTAAGTACTTACTTTTCTCTATACCTGTACCTATCTGTGTGATTTTAATAAGTTATTTTTGATGAAGGTGAGAATTGATAGAATACGCGAGAAGAAGCTTATAACAATAAGTCGGCATGTTGGGTGTGTACTCGTGTATAGAACACAGGTCCACAGAAATTAGCATTTTCATCTCGCAAGTGTTTGGAATGAGGCTGGATTTTTGTTCGTGCACAGCATAGATACGTTGATTTGAATGTTCTAAATGCATAATTATTGTAACATCTTCAATGGATCCAAATTTGTATCCTCCTGCAACGAAAACTATCATCTTGAGATTAGTTCTCAGATGTTTTTGCTTTACTTATTATAGTTCCTAGTATTTTAAAAAGTAGAAAATAGGCTATTCCAAAATGCAGTTTGAAAATAACTCAGCTCCATCTTAATCTGTATCGAATGCTCTTCAATAAATTGATTGAAAATGAAGACAACCGGTTTCTTTAAGGATTAAATCCAATCGATAGGGTGTATTTTTCAATAGATCGATAGGTGACAACTTTTTAGCACTTTGTACTTCTACGTGGAGAATCATTTTATAAACCGGTTCGAAGATTTTGCTACCAGTTCTTTAAAATTCCTTTGAGAATAACGATACCGGAGAAGGCTTTTAGCAGAAATTACTCGTATAAGACATGTATTGAAAATAGATAATCGGGGTATTCAGGGGTCAAAATAGTCGAGCAACGTCAAATATTGCAATTTTCACTCAAAAATCTGGATTTCGAAAATGAAATCTCCGTAAATTGATAGTTTTGTGGCAAATCTAATCGATTTCTCTACGTTTCCTGCAGGGAAAAAATGTCGAGAAACGGTGCAGTAGAAATCAGATTTTAGATCGAGAAGTAATGAAGAAAATGGAAACATAAATTTTTACTATTATTATTTTTTTTTTTAAATAAAAATTATCCCAAAATATTCGAAAAGCGTGTCTTCGAACTTTTTTCAAAATCATCTACCTAATAAGAAATTTCAAAAAAATGTCAATATTTTTGTAAACTTACTTTTTTTTAAAACAAAATTGCTAAGCAATACTGATTTTTTTTGCCAAAATTGATTATACTTAAGTGGAGATTTTTTTTTTTCAAAATCACTAAAAACTTTTTTTAAATGTTTTAATCAAATTTTGAAATGTTTCAAAAATCCCCCTCCCTCCCAATTTGTCAACGGCGGCGAAATTTTTTTAATATAATTATTTCACTCTTAAAATGAAATTATAGCACGAAAAATGACATTTCTCGTCAATTCGTTGACAAATTGGGAGGGAGGGAGGGGGATTTTTTTCACATATTCGTCTACAGATTGGTAAAATATTTCGAAAATGCAAAAATTTTCATTTTTTAGGTTTCTGACGGTATTTTTACAATAAAAATAGATTTGAAAAAAATCGAAGAACCCTCGTGCAAAAATCCCGCCGATTTGGCATGGAATGACCCTAAATAACTTACTTTAATGAAATTTCATATTTTAAAACCTAATCTTCTACATATAACTATGATAAAAGTGTTCCATTTGACTGTCTATCAGACATTCATATCTGCTATCGTAAATTGTATTTGAAATCTCGACAGAAATGCCACAGTTCTTGAATTCAGTCTAATTATATTCATCTTCGACTTTTGTTCAATGAGATCCGTGTTTTCTACTAGAAATAATTGTACTTCGAACATGAATTATTCTCGTATACTTGTTCTTTATTTTCATTGTGGTGTTATTTCGTTCATTGCGGTAGCCACTAGTCAGCAGCTACCCTTGGCAGCACCACCACCTGTATTGACGAATCTTGGGCAGGAAACCTCCCCGACACCACCACCGTCATCGACGAGTCTATCTTACCAAGAATTATTAGCAGCGTTAAATAAATCAGAAAAAGAATTGTATGTACTTCGATGTGGGAAAGACCATCGATTCATCATCAAGTTTTTTAAAATTTTAATACAGAAGGTTATATTTGCTGTCCGCCCAGATTTCATCAATTTTACTCAGCAAGTGAAAGATCAAACATTTCGGGAAGAGCACGATAATATGAAGAATCCAACGGTAACATTTAATGGTATAAGTAAGCAGTACCTCAAATTAACGTATGACGAAAATGTCACATATTATCGAGTATTCTGCTCAAAAAGATTGACAAAAAAACAGCAATGGCATGTTTTTTCAAAATGGTTAGCGGTTTCGGAGGAATACAAATACATCGTCAATGGAGATCAACTAAAACGATTGAACTTACTTGTAGACAAATTCAGAGAAAGTCTACAGAAAACGGCGACCAGTGACCATCCTTTAACACCGGATCTATTGGCCGATTGCATTCTAAAGAATTTTGACAGGCTTTCCAAAGTAGTAAAAGTTGGACCTGATTATGATTTTTCGGATCTTTTCATAAACTTTCATAAAATAGGAAAAGCAGACGATAATTTATCAAAATTTTGTGGATTTTTACTTGAATCAATCGTCAAGGAAGTCCCCTTAACACCAATGGAGAAGAAAAGTATAAGACAATGGCCTGATTATGATAAAATTCGTTTCTCTGATAGTAGTTTGGTTGAGTCGTATCCTTGATTACATAATCAAGGGTACGACTCAACCAAACTACTATCAGAGAAACGAATTTTATCATAATCAGGCCATTGTGTACGACACACACATTAATAATTAATGTGTGTGTTTCTATTTTCTTTTTTTGATTTTCGATTTTTCCCCTGTTGTTTCGATACATTAGTCGTAATAATTATGTTTAATGGGAACTTTAAATTTGCGAATAAACTTTATAATTTTAATGTTTGCATGGTTTTCACCTTTTTATTGCGAGTATTGAAGTGTTTGATTTCTCATGTAGGTAAGTACAAAAAGGTGTGCCTGCATAGGTAGGTAGCAGGCTCGGATTCACGATGTTGAGGCCACCTTGATGTTTCATTTTGAAAGAACAATTTTTTTAAATATGCGAGCCATGCCATATTTCAATGCTGCCGAATTCGAAAATCGACCTCCTTCGTTATATCTCCTACATTGCTACATGAATTTTCAACCTTGTTCATTTTTTGACATAATGTATACTGAAATGAAAAAAATTTGAAAATTAGAGTCGATTAAAATCAATGAATGAATCTGTATGTTGGGTGATTTTTTTACATTTTTAGTGTATTTAGCCAAAACTGAGAGGTGCCGTGGTGGGCTTTGAAAGGTCAAATCCAAAAAATACGTCAATATTCGAAATCACCATTATTTTTACTCCACAATTTTTTTACTTCAAGTTTCATTTTTTCAATTTTTACTTCACAAATTTCAACCTTAGGTAATTATAACTATTTTAAAAATAAAAATTATCCCAAAATATTTAAAAAACATGTCCTAAAACTTTTTTCAAAAATATCAAAAAAATATTGATATTTTTGGAATTTTTTTTTCAACGAAGTTGCCAAACAATACTGCTTTTTTGCCAAAATTGTTGAAAAATGGAGAATTTTGCTGTCAAAATTGCAAAAAACTTTTAAAAAATGTTTTAATCAAGTTTTGAAATTTTTTCATTAGGTATCTTCCTTTTTTTCAGGATTTTAAATTTTTCATAATTTGTATGCTTCTTTTTGAGAATGTAAAAATTTTGGCTTCTGTGCACTTAAACTCTACTCGCCCATTCTAAAAGTGCAAAATTCCCTAGAGTGTGTCCTGCTTCACTTCTTTTTGTAAGTTTTCTTCTTGTTTATGATTTTCTACACTTTATTAAAATTTTTCTGCTTCTCTTTGAAAATGTATAAGGTTGAATTTTGACTTGTGAACGTAAAAACTCGAATCTCCCCTTCCCCTTTATTTTCAATTTTTTCAATCAAACTTACGAATTTTTCATTCATTCTCTCCCTTATTCAAAATGTGTAATTTTCAATCATCATCATCATCATCATCATATATTCATCATCATCATCATCATTCATCATTTCATTCATCATCATCATCATCATCATCATCATCATCATCATCATCATATATATTAAAAGAATTTGTGAAATCTGGTGACAATCCGCCAGCCTCTCCTACTGAACCGATTTTGCTCAATTTTTTTTTAAAATGTTCCTTATCACATGTAGATGTGTTATGAAGCATTTAGAATTCAAAATTATTTATTTTAAGCCCAAAAAATTAAAAATGCATTATTTTGAACAATTTTATCTTCGATTTGCGGCCGAATATTTTCATTTGCTAGGCATTTTCTTTATCATCGAATAGTAAACAAAAACTTAAGGCTTCGCAGCCATGTATTTATCGAATAGTAAATCCTTCTAACTATTGGACATTTTTTTAAAAAAAATGAAAAATTCGAAATAGCATTCATATTCACTTTAACCTCGAAATGAACCATCCAAAGAGAGTTTCAACATGAACCCTCAATTTGGGGAGAGGGTACAAAACGTCCAATTTCGAAAAATTCAATGTGGGTATCGAAATAGGGGTTTTTAGGGTCGCTAATGTCAATTTTAGCATTCATATATCCACCTTAACCTCGATATAAGCCCAAAAAGGGGGCAATAGTAAATCCTTCTAACTATCTTTGAACAATTTTAAAAAAATAAATAAAAAATTCGAAATTTTCTGAAAAAACTACCAAGTATGTTTGGAAACTTTGTTAAAAAGCGAGGATTTTTTACAATTTTTGGCAAACAGCAGGATTTTGACAATTTTAGCAAAAAGAACTTTGTGAGAATTACCTATTGGCAAAAAAAGATACTTTGGCAATTTCTGGCAAAATACTTACCCAAGCTTGGCTTTAGTTAATTTTGAAGAAAAAAATTTTGTATGTTTAGAAACTTCGTTAAAAAGCGAGGATTTTTTTGCAATTTTTGACAAACAGCAGGATTTTGACAATTTTAGCAAAAAGAACTTTGTGAGAATTACCTATTGGCAAGAAAAGATACTTTGGCAATTTCTGGCAAAATACTTACCCAAGCTTGGTTTTTAGTTAATTTTGAAGAAAAAAAATTTAAAGTTGAAAATTAGATAATTTTAGTAAAAATGAACAATTTTTTAGAACTAGAAATTAATAGTAGAAGAGCTATACCCACTGCGATTGCCCTGAAATAACTGAAAGCTGGGACTGGTCTCAAAAGTTAGTATACATACCCCTATTTTAAAAGCACTGGGTCTGCCAATCCGCAGCTGCTGCTTTAAAGCTCAGCGAAAGCTCAAAAGTTCACAATTTTTCTGAACTTTTGCCCGAGAAAACTGATGGCTCAAATTGGTGCCATATTATAGCATTTTTCGCGCTGAACCCGAATATGTAGGTCTGCCGACCCCAAAGTGCTGCCAAAGCCCCGCCAGACTGGTTTAAAGGGGGGTCAAATTTCGCAAATTTCATCTTTTTGGGCTAAATTCGCATAAAAAGCTATACAATCGATTTAAAGATGATTTTCAAGCAGTTTAACGAAATGCTCTAAGGGTAAGATGATTTATTTTTTAGATGCCAAAATTTTTCAAAATTTTCATTTTTTGGGGGGTGGGGCGTAAGGGGGGTGTCGAAAAATTCACCAAATATGGCCTTGTGATACATCAAATTATATGTTTTTTGGGCCACGGAATTCGATTATGGCAATATTTTTCACATTATCTGGTCCCCCGATCCGCAGCTGCTGCTTTAAAGTTCAGTGACAGCTCAACTTGAAATTTATCAAATTTACTCCCCCTTTAAACCGGTTTGGCGGGGCTTTGGCAGCACTTTAGGGTCGGCAGACCTATATATTCGGATTCAGCGCGAAAAATGCTATAATTTGGCACCAATTTGAGCCATCAGTTTTCTCGGGCAAAAGTTCAGAAAAATTGTGAACTTTTGAGCTTTTACTGAACTTTAAAGCAGCAGCTGCGAGTCGGGGGACCAGATAATGTGAAAAATATTGCCATAATCGAATTCCGTGGCCCAAAAAACATATAATTTGATGTATCACAAGGCCATATTTGGTGAATTTTTCTACACCCCCCTTATGCCCCACCCCCCAAAAAATGAAAATTTTGAAAAATTTTGGCATCTAAAAATCATCTTACCCTTAGAGCATTTCGTTAAACTGCTTGAAAATCATTTTTAAATCAATTTTATAGCTTCTTATGCGAATTTAGCACAAAAAGATGAAATTTGCGAAATTTGACCCCCCTTTAAACCAGTCTGGCGGGGCTTTGGCAGCACTTTAGGGTCGGCAGACCTACATATTCGGATTCAGCGCGAAAAATGCTATAATATGGCATCAATTTGAGCCATCAGTTTTCTCGGGCAAAAGTTCTGAAAAATTGTGAACTTTTGAGCTTTTACTGAACTTTAAAGCAGCAGCTGCGGATTGGCAGACCGAGTGCTTTTAAAATAGGGGTATGTATACTAACTTTTGAGACCAGTCCCAGCTTTCAGTTATTTCAGGGCAATCACAGTGGGTATAGCTCTTGGACTATAAGTACACCTTTTCGGAATTTTATTCCAAAAAGTGAGATTTTTCACTTTGAAACTTATGGCAATTTTACGTTGAAAATCGTGACTTTTCAACAGCAAAAAAGCTAGAATTTTCAGCAATAGGGAAGACTTTTGGACAATTTTTTTGAAAAAAATAAAACTTTTTGAAAATTTTTGTAAAAAAAACACTGAGAATTTTTACAATTTTAAGCGAAAAGCGAAACTGACTGTTTATGAAGGAAAGCACGAATTTTTGATTATTATTGGGCAAAATATTGATTTTTAACCGCTAAAATAATGGGCAAGTTTGCAGGTGGATTATGCTTATGTATGAGCTTTAGCTTTCAGTGGTTTCGAGCTTTGATTCCAGAAAAGTGGAATTTTGGATTCGAAAATCATTTTTAATGGAAGCAACGTACACTTCAGTTGAAAGCCCTATTTTTAAAGGGGGAGGGGGAGAAGCATCGATAAGATTTAGTGGTAGGGAAAATCACAAACGATTTACTACAAAATTTTCTTAATTCAGAGACCAAAATGAAGGAATCTTCAGAAATAATGCCCATTTCAAAAGCTGTAGGAGTGTAGGTAGAAAAATTCAAAAATTTTAGTCATTGATATTTTTTATGCAAAAAACGAGATTTTTAGGTAATTTTTAGGAAGAGGAAATTACTTTTCCAATTTTTTTTGCAAAATTTTTTTCACATGAAAAGTGCGTTTTTTGGATTACTATTTTTTTTTAAATTTCATGCTTAGTATTTAGGGGGTTTCGCCCTCGGAACTCGCATGGGGGTTGGGCCGCGAAGCGGCCAGGGGGCGTAGCCCCCTAGTTTTTTTGAAAATGGAAAATTTTTGGAAAATTTTGAGAGAATTTCAAGGAATTTAATTTTGCCAGCGTAAATGGTGTCAATTTTGAGAATAAAGCATGAGCAACTTCAAGTATCCATAAAAATAGCCTCCTCCTTCCGCTTCTAGAAGGTCCCGGAAATTCAAAAACATCTGAAAAACCTGTAAAAGTAAAGAAAAATCATTTCTTTGAAAAAGTGGACGTCCTATTGATACGACCAGCATGAAAAATCATTCTATGTAAGTAGTTTCTATTTTTGAAATTGGAAGTATGAATCCTTTCTTTGCTATATTTTATTTTTTCAATTTCAGAGAGTTCTTATTGGAATTTGTGAGAAATTTGTTATGAAATTAGGAAATAAAAGTTGTGAAATTTGAAACCAGCCCCATCCCCCCTCCCTCACGCAAATTATCTACTACGACAGACGTCTGAATGGAAATTATAAAAACTATATTGCGCGTAATAATAACGTTGCTCAAAATGCTCTCTCAAAAAAAAATCAATAAAACTCCAAAAAAAAGTACCCAAGTATTTGGAAGTTGAAAATGAATTTAATGCTTCGAGTATCTTCATGAAAAATATGATCGCAGCTGATGTTAAATTTAGTGAAAAATTTCAACTTTTTTTTTCATCGCTGAATGTTTTGAAAAATGTTACTTACTGATTGAAATTTCGAGAGGGAAAAAAACGAAATTATTCGACCCTGAATAATCTTTCTGCGAAATATTGGAGCTTCTGGTTCGTGTGTCTGGAAACTTGAGTTGAAAAATTTCAAGGTGAAGAGTTGGCTCGTGTTGTAACATTTTCAGAAGTTGCGTTTTCATTTGAAAGAAACTTTTTTTTGTGGAAGTCTTCACAGACACAAAGGTGTGTTGTAAAGTTATGTATGTTTAACTTTATCAGTTTTTGGGTGAAAAACGTCTCACGAATCCAGCGTCAACGAGTGATTAGAAATGTAACTTGGGAGAGGTACCTCTACCTACTCGTTATTGACGATAAAATATTGAAAGACGACAATGCGACTAGACCAGACGAATACCTTTATTGCACCATACGTTAATTACGACGACCGATAATATTGAATAAATTTTACTATGCGATTATACCTGTTCCTCGATAAGCGTTGATTATCTAGGATTATCTACCCACCATAGAAATTCATTTCAATCTGTGGAAAGTGAATAGTGATTCCTGGGTGTTGTTACTCGGACGCTTGCGAGCAATTGCCATATTTAGCAGATTGGCATACGAGTATTATATACTTTGTACCACGAGTAGATGTTGTTCAGATGCTCGCGGAGCTTTTGGAGTTAGGTATATAGGTGTGGTACGCGGTAATGCATATTATGTGATTATGAAAAAAATTAATTCACGTCGACAATAAAATTGTGTCGAAGAACAGACGGCTGGCCGGGCCGCCCCATTCCATATATTATACAAAATTAATACTCGTATGTGGTGCATGTACTGCATGTGCAGTGTACCTCTGCCTGTGCACCCTCGAATTCGATGCGTTTATCCATCTGTTTTTAAGGTGACTGATAGTGAGTATGAGTACGATGAGGTGGTTTTAAATATAGGCCTTATGCCGTGGAAAGAGCAGATACCTACGTAGAACGTGTGTTAGTTAATTTAATGCTCGCTGTATACAAAGTTATACAATCAGGACGAGTGTATAATGAAGAATCGGGCGAATTGTGCGCTCTGGAGTTGGCTGATGTAGGCGTATGGCGTTTGGCATACGCATATGTAGATGTACTGTACCTACCTATAAAAAATCAACTTAACTATGTACATCTTTTACATACATAAATATACTTACTTACGTTAGTGATGTTATAGGGCCACATTTTGTACGTTTACGTTTAGTATGTTCGTAATGTTACGAGCGACGATGAGGCGAAGTTTAGGGTTGTGGCAGGGTGCAGGGTAAATTAACATCGTTCGTACTTTATGTACGTAGACGTACTCGTATAGTTCTTAAGTGTACCTTACCTTGGGGTATTAGCAGCAGGACTAATAAACTATGAAGTCAAGTAGCTGTTTAAGAATTATTCATTTTTACTGGTGACTTGAACGAAAGAATGTGTAAGAGCTGAAGCCTTTCATTTCGTTAAAATAGTAACTTCGTATTGAATTTTTTTCAATTCAACAAAGTTTCTGAGAGCGTGTCTTTAACACCTTCTTCCCCCCCCCACCCGCAAAAAATTCAGGTGCCTGCTATACGAAGTCAGAAGCGTGACGAAGTGATGTGTTGGAGGGGGAGGGGGAGGAGACTGAAATTTCCTCTAATTTTTTCAGTAGATTTTTCCAACTTTTTACCCCTATATTCCCTCCTTCCCCTCCAGTATTTTTCATCCTAATTGGCCAAATATGGTTCAAACAAATTTTAAAATGGCGAGTTGAAAAAAAATGTCGATTAATTAAATTTCCAAAAACGATGCTTTTATACTTGACAAAAGCTTAGAATTGTTTTTTTCGCAAGCATATGATACTGAAATCCAATATCTAAAATTCGCAATTTTTTTCGTGTTATTTTGAACCTTCGCCTTTGAAAATCAAATTCTAAAAGAACAAGAACATTTTCGATTTTGTTCGAGCGAAACCAGAGCTTCAGAAAATTTACAATTTGTGAGGCACAACCCCCCTTCCCCCGCTCTCTTGTTCGGCACGTCTCTGACTGAATTTTATTTTTAGATTTTTGGTAATTTTTTTTGAATTTTCAAACTTTTTCACGAATCTCAAATTCAAAGAGTGAGCCAATGCGAATAATTCTTTCGATCCAACTCCTCGCATCAACAACTACTGAATTTTGGGTCATTCTGGTGCCTTCAGCGGTTTTTCAATTTTCTCCAGAAATCTCAAATTGATCTAGAGAAAAGCTAAAAATGACCTCGAGCACCTACATGTAATTTTTATGGGTGTTTATTGAGCACCCTCTCTGCCGTTTTGAGTAGTTATTGTGACGTTCCGTTGAGAAATTTGTTGCAAAAATTGGCGATTTTGAATTTTTTTCAAAATTTGAGATTTTTCAGTTTGTAAAAAAATGTACAATTTTCAACTCTCCACCTCGAATTTGCGATTCGCGTGCCCTAATCGGTTTGGAATGTCGATCTTATAACAGAAACCACTTTCTGAAGTGATTTGAAATTTCTGGAGAAAAGTCAACTTTTGCTGGACGCTCCAAATCAGCTCAAAAATGGTGATAATCGAGTTCGGGGAGGGAGAGGGGTCAACTTTAGGTGGTGGAAGAAGTTTTTAAAAATTTGTTGCAAAAATTGGTGATTTGAAATTTTTCAATTACTTAGTAAAAAAATGTACAATTTTCAACTCGTCGCCTCGAATTAGCGATTCACCTGCACTAATTGATTTGGAATGTCGAACTCGATTTGACAGAATCAAGTTTTCAACTGCCGAAGTTGATTACAACACCTTTTGGAGCGATTTATAGTTGCTGGAGAAAAATCAACTTCTGCTGGAGGCTCCAGATCGGTTTGAAAATGATGGTAATCCATTCAGGGAGTCAAGATTAGAGTAGTAACCGAGTTTCAGATTTTCATCTCTATATTTACTCTTTTTGTGTAAAATTAATAATACCAATGGACTTTCCTACCATTTCTAAAAATTCTCCAAAAATTTAAAAAGCAATAAATGTAGTTCCGATTGTGAGGTCTGGATGAGGTGCTCTTTCAGTGAGCCATATTTCAGCTCAGCCTTATAAATAAGTTATTCAAACTAATGCTCGGTGATAGTTTCTGTTTTAGTCAGACTGAAAGGTTTTTAAATGGTAACCTTTTACGTAAACGACCACGAGAGTGGAAAAAAGGTTCGGCTCCTGTAGGTCGTGTCAGACAGGGACATGGTTTTTTCTTCTTGTAGCTTTGTTCGCTGCTGCGACGATAGGTATTATATTGCTGGTGGTGATAAAAATCGAATTTCCTGTGTATTGTTGGTCGTCGAGTGCAGAAACACACACAGAGGTAGAGAGGTACTAGAAATTACTAATTCGATGTTTTAGCCTTGTCTTGTGCGAGAAAGGCTATATAAAGGAAGCTCTGTGAAAAGGATGGATGGGCAAATGAATGAACGAGCCTCTTATACGTATGATAGGAAATTAGTTTGGTCGGGATGGATGGAGCTAGAGAGATGATTTTTTCTAATGTGTATTTTTTTGTCGTGAATATACAGATACACTGCAGTGTATGTGAATAAGTACGTCACGAGTGCTTTGGCGGGAGCTGGAATACCTACGTGAGAGACAGATGCATAACTACTGGTTCGGAAATCCGCCCTTATGGTGGTAATGTGACGCGAGCGGTATGAATTTAATTTTTTCTCTTTTCTCAGTCGCGTAATCTCGTCCAGCAGCTTGACGATGGCGATGGAGTCGCGGGCGTCGGCGTCAGCGTCGTGTAATTAAGCTTAAAAACTGCACAATATTGCGAGCTCGCAGAACTGCTCAACCATCGTATCGTGTGCTGGAAAAAGGAGCACTGTAGTACGAGTATGTGTGACGTCGTATTGTTATGATTTTTTTACGTATAGGGGTTATGCTGCAACATGGGCATGGGCTTGGGCTTGAGTACACGTTAAACGTGTACGTGTATTTGTATTAAAACGTAGGCTGTGTGCGGAGACATTATGGGTTATTCTTTTCGCTGGCATAATATAATTTCACCTTGTTGCGGAGATAATTAACCTGCACTCTATTTCCAATACAGTTCTGGTTCAGGTATCCGTATCCACCATTCCATATGCCACGTTACCTATCGTAATGTTTTTCAAAACTATAAGTATACATACGATTGCCGATAGAGTAGGTCTTGGTACATGTACGAGTATGTGCCATGTGGTACTCGATTGTTCTCTTTTTGTAATATCTCTTTCTTCTTATATGTATTTCTTTTCTCCGCGATCGATAATTCAATTTGCACGCGACAGTAGTTGCATCAAGGTCGAAATGTATGGAATTTATCATACCGCTGCCAACGCGTAACCCGTTCGACAATAATTAATACTGCGATCGTGTATCTGCCGAGAAATTATACATGTACAAATGTACAGTACACCATACAGATACACATACGTACAATTACTCTCGTCGTATGTAGTCTACCTCAGCCTGAGCCTGTTGCAACTGGCGTTTTGATTTGTCGTCTTTCCAGTACATACGAGTACACCAATTCCAGATTATCGTAGGTCGATCCTCGAACTCGATCGTTCTGCTCTGCGCGGTGTTAATGGTTTGATTTTGTTTTCGAAAAGTTAGCAAAGATGACACCGAGTAACCGACAAGATTAGTGGTTTGGTGCATGCTCTGTATGCTAACAACTGGCTGCCAAGTGGGAAATGCGAATCCGGTACAATGAGAATTCTGGTTTGAGTTTTGACGAGTTAATTAAAGGTACGGAATATATTTACTGTCGCGATTACACGACGACGTCTACCCTTTTTATTCGCGAGTAGAATGCGGAATAACTGGGCAAAACGTGTCCGGTCTTTTTCCACCCTGTCGGCGTGTCTGACCTTTAGCACTTCGGTCGACTTCGCTCGTTGAAATTGGGGTATAAAGTAAGTTTTAGCTTTGGAAGCTTAATTGGGGAAAATTTTGCGAAAATTTCAATCTTCAAAATTCGATTAAAGGGTCTTTGAAACTTTCCACAAAATGCCTTTCTCGATTTTTGGTGAATTTTCAAAAATCAAATTTTGGCCAAAATGTGAGAAAAAAATCAAAATTTTACCAAATTGACCTAGAAAGCTGAAATTAGGGATATATCCTATTTTCGATCTGCCGAATCGATTTAAAATTGTTTCAAACCATTTTAAGCAGTTCTGGAGCCTCCAGCAGATTTTTGAAACTCGAAATTCTCAGAAAATTTCATCAAATGGAGTTTGAAAGCCAAAATTTACTGTGCAAACTTATTACAATATGCTATGAAGTTGACTGCAGGTAAATTTAAAGTTGTTTTGGAGCCTCCAGTAGATTTTTGAAACTCGAAATTCCCACAAAATTTCATCAAATGGAGTTGGAAAGCCGAAATTAATTCTGCAAACTAATTCCAATACGCTATGAAGTCGACTGCAGGTAAATTTCAAGTCGTTTTGCAGCCTTAAGCGATTTTTTAAAAATTACTAGAGCCTCCAGTAGATTTTTGAAACTTGAAATTTCCCCAAAATTTCATCAAATGGGGTTAGCAAGCCGAAATTTACTCTGCAAACTAATTTCAATACAATAATATGAAGTAAACTACATGGTGGTTTCAAGTGGTTTTGAAGCTTCCAGCTACTTTTTGGAAATTTCAATTCTCCTAAAAACGACATGACACCTTTCAGAAAATCACTGGAGGCTCCAAAATCACTTGAACCCAAATTTCAAGTTTCAAAAATTTACTGGAGGCTTCGCAGTGACTTCATAGCGTATTGAAATTAGTTTGCACAGTAAATTTTGGCTTTCAAACTCCATTTAATAAAATTTTATGAGAATTTCGATTTTCAAAAATCTGCTGGAGGCTTAAGAACTGCTCAAAACGGGTTGAAACAGTTTCAAATCGATTCGGCTGATCGAAAATAGGGTATATCCCAAATTTCCGCTTTCTAAGTCAATTTGGTAAAATTTTGATTTTTTTTCCTCACATTTTGGCCAAAATTTGATTTTTGAAAATTCACCAAAAATGGAGAAATTATTTTAATTTCCTCTAAAGGTGGTTTAGCCAATAATTATTCCTTAGGAAAGGAATAAAGTAAGAGTTTTTGTCAATTTTTTACAATTTAACAAAAACCAGCACTCTTTGGCAACTTTTGACAAAAAATGAAACTTTATCACGATTTTTGTTCAAAACGCGAGACTTTTGGAATGTTCGTAGAAAACAGTGGGACTTTCGTCTTTTGTCAAAAACGACAATCTTCAGCCATGTTTTTAAAACGCGAAAATTATTTTCCAATTTTCAAGAAGCGATACTTTTTGATGAATTTTTTGCTAGATTGCGAGCGAAACTTTTTTCCAACTTTTTGGCAATTTATGGCAATAAAGCGATACTATCAACTGTCAATCATTTCTCGGGCCTCAACTTTCATTCGATACGGACTTTACAATTCCACTCGATGGTTGAAGGGTGAATTTACTCGCTTGTTGAGAACTTTTTGTACGTCCAAAAACGTACGTCACGTACCTAAAGAGCAACACTAAAGCACATACGAGTACTTACATTACACATTGTACGCGTATATTTTGACGCAGGTAGATGGAATTTTTATGTTTTCATAAAGTGGCATGACATTTACGTATAGTTATGTGTACGAACTACGAATACACGTAGCTTATACGCAGCAGGTATTTAAATCGAATTGAAATTAGCTGAAATTTCAACTGTGTACCATAATATGTGTATGTCTGCGGCATCGGCAACGGCAGCACGGAGGTATTCGCCAAAGTACCGCCGTACAAATTACCGCGCCTTAAAATGTACATAAAAGGGTAGCTCAAATTTAATTTAAATTAATTCCAAAAGGTTTTCCCAAGTATGCTTAAGCGTTTACTTGCGGTCGTCACACCATAAAAGCGCGTTAGCTTTCTTAATAAGATTATTCGCCACTCGAAAGCTTTTAAATCCAAATGGTACGGGTTGGACGAAGAGAGAGTGAGAGAAAGAGAAAAAACACGTTTGATCGAAATCGAAAATCGAACCAGCACTCGACTGCTCGGTGCTCAATGCTCGTCAATTCAACACCCTCGCCTTTTTCTTAATTTTTAATAACATAATGGCTGCTTCCCTAGACTCTCGTCATGTTTGACATTAATTACAAACGAGTACGTGTACTGAAGCAAAAAAAAAAAAACATTGATCCGAATTTGAGAAAACTCTTCCCGATGATTACTCGAGTTGGAGAGGGTGGGGGTGGTATTTAGGGCGAACGCACGCTAATCAATCACACAGAAGAACAACAACTGTGAACTGCATTGTGGCGTGAATTTTCGACGCATCGTTTGCTAAGGGGTGATTTAAAGACCGCTGATAGTGATAAAGGGTAATAGCAGCCAGACAGTCAGCAAAGGCTTGTTAACACACCGTCGCACGTGACTAAAGTCTCTCGTTGCGAGAGAAGGGGTCTAGTCGGGCACAGAAGCTGTTGGAAAATCATCCTCCAACGAGTAAAATATGCGCTGTACCTGACACCTTGCTGGATTTTTTTTTTTTCAAATACTCAAGAACCCTAAAGGGCATGTGTGAATTTGATTTATTCGCCAAATATTAATACGAGTACGCTATTATAAAGACTTCTCAATGGCTTACGAAAGCCAATCAGCCAGAAGCCAAAAAGCAACCCATAGGTACCTTGGGCAGCCCACGTAGGCGCCGTACCGTCGCACATTTCAAAATACAAGTATATAAGATCTTGCCAGCGATATTCGTACAAGTGTAGGTCGAAATGACGACGCCGCGACGCGACCAGGTCTTCTGCACTTTTACTATACGAGTATATATAAACTGGACATGGGACAGTGGACTGGAATGAAGTAAAGTGGACTGGGGACTACACGCAGCCGCCGTGTCCGTGTCCGCATTTAATATGCCCGATGCCGATTGTATTGGACGATATACGATCGCAGTACTTGTACATTTTGTACTCGCATCAATAATATGTAATAATAATAATATAATAATGATCAATACGCGAACACACTTGTACAAAGCGATAAGCACACGCGGCAGCGTTTAAAAATCCAGCAATTTATTTACGCTTGGCCAAGGTTAATATACCTACGCCTATTGGACAGACTAACCGGTTGCCTATTTGCATATATCGGCCGAGTTTACCATAATATAACTACTCGTAATTCTTACCGAAGCTAAGGTACGTTCGAGTACAAGTACCGGTACACCTATGATGCCCTCTGCCCGAATAGAGGTACCTTTGCCCAGCGCTTATTGTATTTTTTAACAGTGTAAATTGTAAAATCAACGCGACCAGGAAGACAAAACGTCTGCCCAACAGATGGTCTACCATTCTAATTTTATATTCGACGCGACGGTATAACCTTAAGGTAACCAATGACCATTATTTTCATGCACAAAATCAGAGTGTTCCGAATACGTATAAGTTTTCAAATTTTGAGAACCGTCGATAGAGTGTTCAATTGAGGACGAGGCGAAAAATAAAACATTTCCTGGATTTCGGCGAATGAGTGACTGCCCAGAAAAATGTTGAGCCTGCTACCCATGCATGGTGCAGAGCCAGAGGTGCTTCAAGTATGGTTATTTTTGAAAGGGAAAAGCGTGGGTTTTGATTGTTTGGTCTTTCGGAATGCTGAGTTTGAATATCTACTTATGTTTTTTGGATACTTATGACTTTTCAATACCCCTTCAGCCTCCAAGTTTTGAAGAAAAAAATGGTTTAACCCTTTCGGCTACGAGACAAACTGACGGATAAAATTCAAAGTGCTTTAAACTGCGTAAGGCCGGTTGCTTCCTAGAACTCAAAATTTGCTGGAAATCGCACATTCAGAAAGTATTCATGTCACAAATGGCAATAAACCTTAAATTGACTATTTTTCGATTTATGACACCGAATAGCATTATAAATCAAAATCAAGCCTTCTGAGGCATCTGATATTTCAAGATGAAAATATTGATAACAAGCATTTTTGAAAATAGAAAAAAAGATGAGCTAAAATAGAATAAGTTAG
The DNA here is from genome assembly GCF_950023065.1 of Planococcus citri. NCBI lineage: Eukaryota > Metazoa > Arthropoda > Insecta > Hemiptera > Pseudococcidae > Planococcus > Planococcus citri. The sequence goes on along the minus strand of NC_088677.1, from coordinate 1,097,294 downwards.
TGTAAAAAAATAAATTTTTGAAGAAAAACAAGGCATGCGACTTCAGATGGTTATTCAAACTGCAAATGTTTGAAGGTGATTGCTTGTGGGAGGATTAAAATTGATGGAAAAATCTTTGTGTTATAGAGAGCATTTTTCAAAATTTTGAAAACCCATGTCACAATTCAACGCTAATTTTCAATGAAATTCTGAAAAATGTGTATCATTTTCATCTTCTGACACATACATCTCTCTTGAGATAATTTGCTTGGGTGAGTAAGTTGCCTCAGGAGATCACTGGGTAAACTTTTGCAAGCATTTGAATTTTATGATGGATACTGTGTCATAAAGACTGCGCTCCATCAATTCATTATCTGTAAGATGACTTCTAAAAAGTAATTCCAGTAATTCCACAACATGACGTATGTATTTTATTTTTATTATCTCCTTATGACAAACAGATTGAGGGCTGTATTATGACACAGTATCTATCATAAAATTCAAATGCTCGCAAAAGTTCACGTAGTCATCTTCTGAGATAACTTACTCACCCAAGCAAATCACCTCAAGAGAGATGTATGTGTCAGAAAATGAAAATTATGTCATACTTTTCAGGTTGAATTGTGACACGAGTTTTCAAAATTTCAAAAAATGCTCTCTATAACACAAAGATTTTTCCATCAATTTTAATCCTCCCACAAGCAATCACCTTCAATTAGAAAAAACTTTTTAAAACCCAAAACTTGAAAGCACGTAAAAAAAAATTAAAATTTTTCTTTTTGGACAGAATTTTTCTAAACTATGGCTTTTTCAAGAAAAAACCTCCCTTGGCCTCAACTATTGGCCTTTTGTAAAGACCCCCACCCTAATTGGACAAAAAAAAAGGAAACCAAAAGTTATCATTTGTGAAAAATTCTTAGATTTATCAATTCGATTTGAAAATCAAATCTGAACCTTTCGCGATAAAGAAAAGGTTGAGATCCAGAATTTTGGAACCATTTGCCCTCGATACCGAATTCAAACTCAAAAAAGGGTGAAAATTCTGTCACCGTTCATCTCTCCGGGGGCATTCGCTTAGAAAAGCTGATCGATAAGTAAACCTTCCGCGTTGATTGTTGCATTTTGATCTTAGTACATTGTTGTGCTCGTTTCTAATGTTTGCTTTTTCAAAAAAGAAACCAACCGAACCGAGCTAGTTTGCAGGTCATAAAAATGGCGAATGTGTAAAGATATTGTCAAGGTGTAATTGTATGAGGTGAGTTATCGTCGCTTTATAAGCTCTGGTACAAGATGCGATACGAGAAGATGAATAACGTCACGAAGTCCAGCTGATATGATACCAGCATTGGCGACAATTTCGTGACATTTGTTGGTTTTTTTTTCTCGTATTCGCGACTTGACGGGTTTTTTTATGCATACTACTGCTGAGACTGAGAACCGTGCGTACAATGTTGGTCAAATTAAAAAGCGTACACTGCTGGACGTATCGTCGTCGTATACCATACGTTTTCTGTGTATATGTGTAAATGTGTATGTCTATGTACGAGTATACGTTTATGCTAATGTCAAATGATTTGGCGCCGTGTTGACCCTCTTTGTTGGTATCATTTCGTAATTTTACTCGTACATATATGTATACAAACGTATAACGTTTCTTCCCTTCTTTCGACAACGACGACGCGACGCTAATGACATGTCTAGTATTCGGTTTCAATGTTGCTCGAAAGTTTCTTTCCAATATATTTTTTATTATTATTATTCGTCGCGGTTATCATTCTCGATCAGTTGATCACCGCGCCTCGATGGTCGATGAATTCGTGAGTTGTGATTATCTAATCGATGGATCAACGTGTTCAATTCGAGTGCCTTGCGCGCTCGCTTACTCACTACTCCGTCTAATCACATCACGTGATGCTGATCGAATGTTTAGAATGCTCCGATGATCGATACGAGGATGTTGTTATATTCTCGGAATTCATCTTCGAGATAGACGCTATCACATTTTTTGTCCAATTGATTACTTGATGAGGAATGGTTGGATAATAAATGATAATTTCGATTTATTCAATTTTCAATTTGGCTTTGACGATGATTTCCGTAAAGAGGAAAGATTGGCTATGATGAAAAATTGATGATGTAATTGATTTAATCAAGTGTAAAGGATTGATCTTTGGGTAACTCTAACAGTCTCCAATCATTACTCATGGCTTAGCTGGGCCATTTTACCAAATACTGCGCTTTTCTCACTGGTCATTTTCCTCTAATTGGTTTGAAACAATACTTACCTACTCCGAAGATGAATCAACACCGGACATTTTTGTTTTCTGAAATGAACTGAGAGTGAGAAATAAGAATGGAGAATTTGTGTTGCCGTATACGACGACGAATCGAGTAATTTATGCTAAGGTACGAGTAGATAAACTCATCACGCGTTTGTCTGTATATGTTTTACATACTTAAAACTCGAGCTAGGTACATACTATTACGCTAGTACCGAGACCAAGATCTACCTACTCTTATTCCGAGAACCGGTTCATTAAACGCACGTTCGCGTTTGCATTCGTTTTATTTTAATAATGCAATCTAAAGCAGTTTTTTTTTCCTCGCCTAAATTACCGTATACACTGACAGAACTATAGGAATAATTTTTGTCGTGGTTGTCTCGTTTTTCTGAAAAGTCATGTTAGAGCACTCTGATTGGTGCGAAAAACGCGTGGATTTTGCTTATTTTTCGAACAAAGTCTACTTCGAGTTGAATTTGACTCGAAATTGCTCCAAATTCGTGGAATGTCTCGTGTCTGTAATGGGATTTTGTAATTGGCTCGTTATGAAAGAAAAAATATATAGTTTTTGGTGTTTTAAATGACAGATTTTCGCTATTGTAGAGCTCTCTAGTGTAGCTTTTTGAATGGTCACAGTTTGACGTAATATGAAAGACTACCAAATGTTTATTTTTAAATCGAAAGTTCACTGAACCCGAGTTGGACCACTACATGCCAAATCAGCTCGGTTTTAGGATCAGGTACCCTCATTTTTGAAGGATCCTCATGTTTGGGAAGAATTGAAATCACTATTCTTGGATCCACGATCACCCTAGCTGGGGATGTACATACATATCCCAACGGGCACAAGAATTTTCCAACCGGACAACGGTCGGGGGATTGAAAAAGAACCACAAAGTATGTCACCAATCAAAATTTAAGTTGCTGAAATTCATTGTTCGAATTCAGTCGAATTTTTAAAAATTCAAATTTGGACCATACTTGGAAAAAAATTAAAATTTCAGTAAATTGACTTAGAAAGCTGAAATTTAGTTCGTTCTCTATTTTCGACCTCTCGAGTCGATTGGTGGCAGTTTAGAACCGTTCAGGAGCGTTCAGCGGATTTTTGGTTTCTGCAGTTTTCAAGAAAACGCTTCAAATAGAATGAAAACGAAATTCAGAACTTGTACACTCGGATTTACGATCTTTACGATCATTTTGATAGATTTAGGCACGTATTATCAACATTTTTTTGTGCAAGTTCAAATCCACGAGTTTCTCCAGTGATTAAGAGTTTGAAGAAATGAAAAAATGAAAATCCGCTGGAGGCCCCAGAACGGTTTGAAACCATCACCAATTGACTGCAGAGGTCGAAAATGGGCTTCAAAGCAAATTTTCGCATTCTTTGTTCACACGTTCGCGAACGACGATTTTTTTTTTTTTTGGAATAACCACTGGAAAAAATTTTGATTTGAACCGGAGTAAAAAGATTTTGATAACGCTTGCCTAAATTATTGAAAAGAATGGTAAAATGTACTGAATTTTTATTTTCACCCTATTCGCAGCGTTTTTTCGAAAACTGGAGAAACCTAAAATCCGCTGGAGGCTCCAAAATGGTTCAAAACCATCACCAATCGACTCGTGAGGTCGAAAATATGGTAAAAATCAAATTTCAGCTTTCTGGGTCAATTTGCCAAAATTTTGATTTTTTTTTTGTAAATAATTTTGGCTCTTTGAATTTTCAAAAATTCGTCAAAAATCGAAAAATTGATATTTTTAGTTTTTGAAATTTCGGTAGGTGGTGTATTATGGGATCTCCTTTCGATCCCCCTTTGTCTGGTTCAACATTTTTTGCGCCGGTTGGGATTGTCCTCTTGTTGGGGCTGCTGGAACAGGAATTGTTGTTTTTCAACAATGATTAAAATTTCTCATCATAATGCACAACTTTGGAAGCCAATTGCTCGAGATTGCTGGAACTTGGAGAAAATTTGTTTACGCTGTTTTCAAGGCAATTTAGGCTACTTTTGAAAATAGTTTCCTATAATTTCGAAAGTTCAAGGTTGAGCTTTTTTGAAAGCTCAATTTTCAAAAGCATGTCAAATTTTGAAGTTTTGATTTGAAAATTTGAAAAAAAATCCCATAAACACAGATACTTTTATATGATATTTATAACTGTGAAGTTTTCGTGATTGAAATCGCAAAATCATAAGGGGTACCGAGCCCCAAAATTTTGGCCAAAATATTAGAAAATTCCAAATATTGTGTGACATATGGTTTCAAATGTCTTTGAGAGTGCTGAGTACAAATATCAACGTATTTTGTGATTCCACCCCTCCAACGACCCCTTTTAGTACCCAAAATTTCTTGAAAATTGAAAAAATCGTGTGACATATGACCTATGAGGTTTTTAAGGACGTTGAATACGAATATTCGCTTATTTTTCTGATTTGGTTCCTCCAACGCCCCCCCCCCCATTAGGCCCCCAAATTTTGTGAAAATTGAAAAAATCGTGTGCCCTATGGTTTGTTAAATTTTTGTGAGTGCTGATTATAAATATGAGCTTAGTTTTCAATTTTGCAAAAGAAAAATGAGACATTTGGAGTGTTAGTTTTGAGAAGTACATACTCGTATTATCCAAATTATGCGCTCCTAGTTCCTATGTATCCTTATTCTGATTCCGTATGCTCTTAAGGTCTGTGCTGTACCTCTAGTCCTCTACCTACGCGTGTAACGAGATGAACTCTCGTAAAGTTTGAAGAATACTCGTATCAGTGAGTAAAACGCGTAGGATACCCGTAATGTACCCGTACATAAGTACGTTTATTTAAATGCAAAAACCAGCAAGATCGACCATATGTTGAGACCGACTCGACTGCGAAGCTGCACCAGAGTCCAGAGGGAACTGGTTTTCGCGATCTAGACTTCATTTATGTACCCTGTTTCTCCATCTCATTCTCCGCGTATGGCTTACATCGTTCGTACGACTACAACGCGACAACGTTATACTCGTACCTTTACCTTTACTTTACCTACCATGGTGGAAGAAAAAAACCAGATCTTGGAATCGCATTCGCATCTAGTCACTAGTGCGTCCATGTACCTCTAGATTACATTATGCGTGTCGTATATTATACGTAAATGTATTACTTGGACTTACTACGAGTAAGTAGGTATACATAAATCGTAAATCTGAATCCGCTCATCGTTCGCTCCTGTCGCCAGGCTTAAAATTCCGATTCCACATTTGGTTGCCCCATCCCCCGTCCGCGTCCCTGTAATAAAGAGAGGTACGTGTACGCGATAGGTGAATCGTATTTTGGGCTAACAGTGTTCGTGGGTTGTTATAAGATGAGCTCTTTGTGTTTGTACTTTGTAGCTCGTAGCAGGTGGCCAAACTGTGCACCTCGTATTGCGCGGTGCTCTTATAGGATTCAATAACACCGCGCCTTTTAGGCTGTTGTGGTTTCATCTGGTTTTTTTCAATCCTGCGTGTTGGTGGTTTTTTCACGTTTTTTCCCGCGATATTTGTGACGAACCATTGTTGTTGTTGTTTCCAGTAGCGCGATTACTTCAACGTCGCGTCCGCGTCGCGTCGTGGGTGTGAAGAGTTTTCCCACAAGCTTGACCCTACATGGTACAGAATTGGATACCGAAGGGTTACATAAGTAGAAATATTGAGCATGTGAGCATGTTTTTTTGATGTGGCATTTTTACGTTGATGTCCTATAGAGTTCGTTTGATTCCTTTCTAGGAACTTGAAAGATTATGTTTTTCCAATTAGAGATTATTTTAATTCAATTCTGGCTCCGAAGCGTGGTCAATTCTAAGAAGTTCTGTAGCCTTACTAGTTAGAAGCTTTGATGCTGAGTTATGTGCAGTGTTTAAATTCAGTTTAGTATTTTGATAGTGAAAACGAACAGGAACAGCGTGGATACTGGATGTGCTAAAAAGATGCGCGATATTCGAAGCACATAAATTATCCGTTAGCTAGATTGAATTTGATACATTGTACGACGATGTACGCGGGCATAACGCATAAAGCACGCTTGAGCTGGCGATACTAACGTTAGGTTAGGTACGTCGTAAATTTTCGCCGTCGCACGTCGCATCGTCGTCGCTTTTGCTTTGATTTAAAATGGGCTCGATGCGAAGCCGAAGCGAGAGGAACCTATTCTACGAGTACCAGTATGTAGACGTAACATGTAGCGATGAAATTTGTCTTATGTATACGACTACGTAGACGTGCCATATACGAGTACTTTAAACACAAGCAGATATTTCTACACATACGTATAGTACATATAAAACGTATATTCGTATAGTTCGCGATTTATCGAATCGATTTTCGTATTTTTTGCTTCGTTTGAAAGTTGACGTAGTGCTTGAAATATTATTCAACAGCTGAAATTCTGCTTATGTTACGTCGAATAATTCGGTCTCATCGAATAGTTGATGTTTCCTGCAGAATAGTGATGTATTATTCTAAGATTTTTTCAAGAATTTACCCAAGTATCCGAAGATCAAAATTTTGAGAGGTTACACTGTGGGGGTGGGAGGAGCAAGCTGCATTAAGAATTCAATTGGAAAAGAAAGAACTCTCTCCTTATTTTTAATGCTAGGAGAGAGTTCTTTCTTTTCCAATTATTGGACCCCTTATAGTTTTGGTTCATCCTTTACCTATTAAGAATTCAAAACAGTGGACGAACTTCAAATATAGCCCTTTCCTTTACCTCTCACCTCTTGGTTACCCACATCTCATCCACACACCTTCCAATTTTTCAATTGTGAAATAAAAAAAAATTGTCGAAATTTGGTAGATTTTTCTGACAAAAAAATGTAAAATAATGTATCACAATTTTGAAAAATTTCAAATTTTCAAAATGAAAACGAGATTTTTATAAGTATTTTTTCAACAATGATGCAAGTTTAAGTTGGCAACAGTGGAAAAAAATTAGCAGCATTTCTGGTTACAAAGCCCTGCCTTGTGCAGAAATTGTCAATAGTCTCGCTTTCTGCCAAAAATCACAAAAAATCTCGTCGTTGTCAAAATTGCCCAAAAGTCTCGTTTCTCGTTAAAAATTATCAATTCTCATTGGAAAAATTTCAACTGAACAGTTTTCAATTTTTTTGCTAAAATTACCCTACAGTATCGCTATTTTCCAGAAATTACCAAAAAATTTGGCCTTTTCAATAAAAAGTTTGCAAAAAGTTGCGCTTGCAAAGGTTTCTTTTTTTGGCAAAAATTATCCCTTTTCAACGTTTTTTTTTTTTTTTTTTTCATAAATCCACTCAATCGTCTCGTTGTTTTGTCAGAAATCGCAAAAAAGTATCAATTTGTTGCCCATCAATTCAAAAAAGACCCGCTTTTTGCTGAAACTATCAAAGTCTTGTTTTTTGGCAAAAATTCTCTCGATTTTGAAAATTAACAATAATTTTTGCTTTTCAGAAAAATGGCTGCAGGTTGTCTTTTTTTTTTAAATACCAAAAATTCTCATTTTTTCCACATATTGTTCAAAATTCTTGATTTTTTGACGAAAATTGTGAAAAAGTTTCGTTTTTTGTCGATAATTTCCTGTTTTTTGCTAAAATATTCAAAGTCTCGCTTTTTACAAAAAATTGGCCAAAATGTCTACTTTTTCAGCAAAATTGATGAAAAATTTCACTTTTTCCCCAAAGATTCCAAAAAATACACCATTTCAAAAATTGTACCAAAGTTTATCATTTTTACCAAAAGTTGCCAAAAAGCCCTTCCTTTTGCTAACATTTTCAAAGGATTGCTTTTTTTCAAAAAATGTTGAAAATTCTTGCATTTTAAGAGATGAAAATTTTTTTGCTTTTTAGAAAACTGGCTAAAAATGTAAATTGTCTAATTATGAAAAAGTTTCGTTTTTTTACCAATAATTGCCAAAAAATTGTATGTATCTACTTTTTACCAAAATTGTCAAGGTATTTTATGTTGAAGGGTTTCTTCTTGCAAGAAATTGACAAAAATTCTTACTCTCTAGCAAAATAGGTAAAAAATTTCGCTTTTCTCCAAAAATTTCAAAAATGGTCACTTTTTTCCAAAAATGTTAAAAAGTTTCACTTGTTTCAAACATTGTTCAAACTTGAAATATTTCCTGAATGTGGCTCATTGAAATTTATGTACTCCTTGATTGATTTATTCTGTTATGCTGATAACATTTCTGATTCTATGATTGAAAATCACTGATCAATTCGATGAATTTTTTTCTGGTTTGACAGAGTTAAATTTCGCTGATTCCTCGTCAGTAATTGATTTTTTGCCTATTCTGATTATTAAAATACTTGGTAAAAATCGTTCGATTCGAGGCGATAGACATGTCAGCAGTTAGTCATGTCATGTGATTACCTAAAAAGCCACAAACTTACAACGATGACGACAGAGACAGAGATGAAGGCGATGGCGATGGTGATTGCAACTCGAACCTGAAACGCAGCTCAGTTCGAAACAGTGTCAAAATAATATTGCGCTTTGGATGTGCGACGAACCGGTTTAGCAGCAGCGTGTTAATGCAATAAAAGAATGTCGTTGTCGCTTTGACAAGTCCGCGGCTAATTGCGGCTATTCTACGCGGACGGTGGACGGCGGACGCCTATATTTGTATTTATACATCATTCCTCATTCGCGTCTTAATTTGGCCGAAAATTTACCAGTATTGTTTCGTTTTCGAGTCTTCACTTGACTTGACTGCAGACAACCAGATCGCCGCGCCGCAAATGCCGCAATCGACTAATGAAACTCGTTTGTTTGTGTGTTTTAACCTTCGTAAAACACCGAGATGGTATTGTTTTCGGTGGACCTGGCGATGGACGATGGAGAATGCGATATGCAGATTACCTACCTTTTTTTCTCGCTTCGCTTTGTTTTGGCATAAATACCGAATCTGTTGACAATGCGACCAGATACGTCTTCAAGATCAAGGGTGGTCCTGGTTTTGTCATGATATGTACTTCTGGTTCTGTTCTAATAAGCTATTGTTTGTTACGTCTGCGGTGTTTTTTTTTTGTTTTTCTAATAAATTGGTAGCGAGGTTGCAAATTATGGAAGTTTTCTTGGTGTAGTGTAGTCAGAGTGGCAAATTCAGTCGAAATTACCTCTCTCGAATCATTTTCTTTGTGGTGCTTCCAACAGGTGAATATCCTGAAAAGAGAGGGCTTGAGGAAATGGAACAAGTTCGCAGAATTTTGAGTCTCGAATGTGCAAGCAGGAAAAACTGTCTTTCTTCCATTTCGCTTATGAATATTGAAACTATCAAAGAAGGGTACAGGAGATTAAATTGACCCTGAGAACTGATTTTTCATCAATTTTAATTGAAAAATCTCAGATTTTCGACCGATTTGAATTTTCAAAATTGATAATTCAACGTTGGCAGTGGAAATTAAGGTTCGAAGTGTTCCCAAGCCAGTTTCCAACGAGTTTGCAAAGAACCCCGGGCCAGGTAAGGCATTTGGCATCGCCTCTCAAAAGATCGTGCAGGTCTGGCAGTGCCAGAGAAGGAATTTTAGCAGCGTGCAAAGCGACTAAAGCGTGGTATTCGCATCGTACCCGCGGGAGAAATAATTCTAACGCATCATTACCACGACCGACAAATATCAACGCAAAGTTTTCGACTTTTTAGCCACCGCCACCATTCTTACGCCTCTTCAAATCGTCCATAAATCTCGTATTATCGTTTAATCTCGCACTATTTCGTTATCAGCGACGCTCTGCTTGCTCGAGACGCTCCAACCCGCCTACTTATACTTGTTTTTCCTGCATTGGAATTGGAAAAAGAAAAAGAGCTGGAGCGAGAAAAAAGACGCGGGTTTCAGCGTTCGCCTCACTCCGGGTACTTTGGCGAAAAACCGGCAACTGGCAAGCAGCAGCGAAAAGCTATAGTCGTAGGGAGAAGGAAAAAAACGTTCCGCATCGTTCGCTGGATATAATATTTCACTTCAACGATACTACCTACCTTTTCGGTTTTTTTTTCTCTAAACGTTTTGCGAGCAGTCGTCCGAATGTGTAATTTTACTCAGCTGTGGGCCGATTGCTGGTGCTGGATTCCCGGAGGATCATGTACGGAAGCTGGCTTAAAACACCTAATGCGTCTCGCAGAAAAACCAAATACGAGTAAATGAATAAATAAATGAACGACGACGACAAAATTCCATACAATAAGTCTCTGTTTTACTGGAAAAAGAATCGCTCCCGTGGGGGGGGGGGTTGTTTTTCGCATATTTTCACGCGCCACATCGATAAAATTTTTTATTTACGATTCGCGGCCCGAGTATAGGTAATCTCTTTCTCTCGTACATCTACGTATTATATGCATGTACTTTTTCACCCTTCTCGTTGTATCGACAGCGAATACATATTTTTCCTTTTCGATATGCGAAAACGTGCTCGAAATTCGAACGCTACTGTGCCATGCCACAGTGTGGCTGGCGCTGGCGTTGGTGAGCGGTGAGCCTTCGCTCTATTTGCGACTGCGAGTAATCCAATTTTCGGTGTTCGTAAATTTACCGACGTCGAATATCTATATCGTCTAAGGATACCAGGCCGCAGAATTTTAAAATTTATGCGATATTCCGCCACCGCTTCTTTGCTCTGCTTGTCCTTGGAGCCGCAGACGCGAATTCGTTGGTAAGATTATTTTTAGACGTGGGTACAGGTTGCCCGGAAAGTCTTTTTTGGTCAATTCAATACAGTCGAAAACGCTCGATGGGCAAAACCAAGGTTCCTTGGACCTTCAGTTCCTCTTCCCTTTCAAGTCTGTTGATTAGACCAGTATACGTGATCCAAGTGAATAGTCAGCGAATCATTTGAAATATTCAGCCTCTCTGATTCCAACGATAGACTTTTTTTTTATTATCGTGAAAGGAATTTCATGCAAATTCTTCTCGGGGAAAACTCAGCAAAAAATCACGCTTACGATTCATTTTCGACTCGCAGTCTGATGTTTTTTCACCAGATATGAATAGGGTTATAGCAATATAACTTACTCGTGTTTTTGATGCGTAACGAGGTCTAGCAGAAAGTACCCTGCCGCCATATAAGTATTTTTATATGTCGGAGACTGAGTCGTTTTCTTTTGATGTGAATATACGTACATAAACATGTATCATGTATTATTAGGATTGTACACGCGGTTTTGAACTGAAATGAGAAAATTAGGAATTAAGTATTATTGTGCTTTTTGATACCATGCCATAAGCTTGCGAACTAAATTGATCAATTTTTGCGCGTTATCTTATAGTATAGTCAGCTCAACTAAAGGTTAGATATATTTTTTAAATATATAAATACTTTGCGATTAACTGAACGGTACAAAGCACTCGAACTGATAAGGAATAAACACTTAACGTTGAAATAAGAAAGTAAATGGTATGCCGTATTGTATTGTATGATTTACAAGTTTTTCTGGGATTTTCTCTTTTGAATTTGACATAATATCTTGAAAAAGTCCTATTTTTTGCCAAAATCGAATGAAAAGTCTCGCTTTTTCTGGTTGAAGTTGCAAAAAAAGTCTTGGTTTTTTAAAATTGAAATTAGCGTTTTCTCTTGAAATTTTTTTTAAAATGCTATTTTCTTGCCAAAATTCCAAAAAATCCTCTTCTTTCGTTAAAATGTGATACTTTTCCGAAATTGCAAAAAGAAGGGTCTGTTTTTTGCAAAAATTGAAAAAAGAGCCATTTTTCTATGCCAAAATTGCAAAAGAAATTTTTTAGTCAAAAATATTATTTTCCAAAATAGAATCTTTTTTTTGCCAAAATTGCAAGAAAGCCCTCGTTTGGTAAAAATTAACGGTTGTTCTTGAAATTGCATTTAAAAAGTGTTGTTTTTTGCATTAACCGCAAAAAATCTTTTTTTAAAATCAAAATTGATTTTTTTTTCAAAGTTGCAGATGAAAAAATTGTATTTTTTTCAAAATCGTCGAAAAATAGCCTTTTTTTGCCAAAATTATTCTTATGAAAGTTTTTTCTTTGCTGAAATTGCATATAAATACGATTTGCTGCCACAATGGCAAAAAATATTCTGTTTTTGTTAAAACATCTTTCATTTCCGAAATTGTCGGCAAAAACAGGTCCTACCGTTCTGCAAAAATTGCAAAAAAGTGCTTTTTTGGTTAAAAATTGACCATTTTTCCCCAATTTTTTTTATAAGAAAAGTGATCTGCTTTTTTGCCAATATTGCGAAAGAAGTATTTTTTTCTACTAAAATCACAAAAGAATAGAGATCTACTATTTTTTCGAAATATCCACAACAGAAATGTGCTCGTCTGCCACAATTTAATTTCAATTAAGTATTAGATTTTTTTTGTTAGGATTGTCTCTCTCTCTCTTTTTTTTTTTAAAATAAATATTAAGCACATAAGGAGGCTCTAATTTTTTCCAAATTTGCGAAAGAGATCTGTTTTTCAGCAAAAACAACCAAAAATTTTTCATTTTCTCATATAGTTTCCTAACAAAAATTTTATATGTGTCAAAATTACAAAAATGTCCTTTTCCATTAAAAATTGACTGTATTTTTTTGAAATTGCTGCGAAAAAAAACCTGTTTTTTTTTTCTTCAAAATCGCAAAAAATGTCCTGTTATTTTTCATGTATGCAAAAACCCCTTTATTTGTTAAAATTGGCAGCTTATCGTGAAAATTGCATGAAAATATCCTGCTTTTCTTTCAGAATTGCAATAGAGATCCTTTTTTCTGCAAAATTTACAGCAAAAGTCCTATTTTGGCAAAATTTAAAGTCTGTTCATCTGCAGAACTTGCCTGTGTTTTATGAATTTTCGTAAAATTGGACCCTATTCTTTGCAGAAATTTCAAAAATGCTTTTTTGCCGAAATTGCAAAACAGATCCTTGACCATAGAAAAATCCTGCTTTTTCTGCTGAGGTCCCAAAAAAGTCTGCTGCTCAGTTTTTTTTGCCAAAATTGCAAAAAGCCCTGAACTAAATTTTGAAATTTACCAGTTACTTATTCTCTTCTTTTTTTTTAATTTTTAATTTTTTTCGTTTCAGTTCTCTCTGAAATTGAAAACTGTATTTTTAGACTTGAAAAATTTTTGTTTCCAATTTTCACCCAACTCCTCTCCTCCAAAAATTGAATTTTTGAAATTTCTTCCCCTAAAGTCCTGCTTTTTTCCTACTTTGCATGTTTTTCTGTTTCTTACAATAATTGGATTGTTTTGTAAAAATTAGTTGAAATCCGGCTGCAGTCCCAAATGTTTAAAATGATCCTCGGTATGTTGGTGATAATATTTTGTTTACATATTTTCATGACTGCAGATAAGCCAGCGATACCACGAGTCTAAAAATGAGTAAAATATCGTGTAATTTTTCCTGGAATGTTTCAAACTTTGTTATGGTATATTTTGAAAGTTTTGTAGAATTATCGAAGTGAAAGAAAAATAAAAATCCATATTCGAAGATTCGCAAATTGATGCAGTTCTCTGTAAACAGTCCGAAATGGAAGCAAAAAAAAATATTATCGCGTAACTTTTGCTGTGCATTCGTAGATTAATCTTTGAATTCGTCGTTTGCTCGTTAATCCTTTTGATTCTTGAAGGTGTAGGTTTTTGGTATACGAGCAAATGCCCTTTTTCTTCACGGTGCGTTGATACATTCGCAGAAATAAGTAAGCGAGGGATACTGGATACCTAGACCTACAAGACAAGAATTGTTATAATGAGGTATCCTATCCACTAGCAGTCGTTGGAAGAGATTCGCAAATTTATCCTTTTTTTCCCTACTGGTTGTAAACGAGCCTGTGTTGTTTCTCGCTCGATGCTCGGCTATTGTTTTATGATGTTTTATTAAAAAGAAAAGAAAATACGCGTGTGCGCGTTGCCTCTACTACTTCGTTTTAAAAACGTGACTTTTCGAGAGTTGCCAAGTCTTTTTTTTTTTTTTTTGCTCTTTCGAATATACAACTTATTGTTTTGCTTAATGAATGTACATTTTGTATTTAAATAGTCGTTTATGCGTACTCTTTGCAAATAGACCATTCTTGAGAGAATAGAGAAACGGTCATAATTCACTGCACTATAATGTATAATATGGTGGTTGCTTCGTGCAGCCTGCTTATTTGTTACTTACTTATGTGTACATGATTTGGAAATTTTCAATTTTTAATTTTGGCGTTTTTTTTTTGTTTTGTTTTTTTGCAGTTGGGGGAATGAACAGGCCACAAAAGTGCGCCCCGCAGATAAAGAAGGTGGCCCCTCCCTCAGTACCAGATAATTCGACGTACAGACACTCTGGAAGCAGTTTCAGCTCAGCTGGATACAGTAGTTCGGGAGAAGATAGCTGTTTTTCGGATCCCATTTCCAAAGGTATCATTTTTCATACATATTTTTCAAACAGTTCTCTTTCCTATCGTACCTTTTTCTGTATCTGTTTACTATGGTTGCTCGGTCTCTCTAGTGTCTTTACCTACATGGTGTTTCTTTTAGGTATAGGTACTATATTAGTCGCATTGTGATGTGTGTGCTACGACGATCCGCGTATGTTTATGTAATGTACTATAGCTTTCCTGTATAGTGTATGTGTACAGTTTGCTAGCCTTCTTCTCAGTTCTTCTCCATGAAGATGTTACAAGTACATACATATATGGGCCTTTATAAGGGTGTGTTTGGGAGCGTATTTTCTCAGATATTGTATACCAGGTTCATTGGTTGCGTGTGAAACTTGGATTTTTGTTGCACAGGTGCTCACAAGACGTAGTAAACCATGTTTGCTCATTTAGCGCACTTAGAAAACTGATTGCTACTCTTTAACCCTTTGGGACCCGAGAATCAGACCGATGAAAATTAAAAAATTGCATTATATGGGAAGGAGTATAACTTCGTTGGGCAGACTTTTAAAAAAATTTGAGGTTTACTCAAAATTTCATTTTGGAAATTTGAGGAAATGCTCAAAATTGGAATTTTTTAATCCCGATTTTCAAAATAAATTTTCGATGCAGGCATACGAAAATTTTCCGAAAAGTTTCTCATACCTGCATAAAAATCAGAAAATTTTCAATAATATATTACGTCTAAAATTTTTGAAACCAAGATCCAAAATTTTGAGAAAAAATGAAAAATAATTTTCTGCACAAGCTGTGACAGTTACAAATGTAGTAGTGAGGTAATTTTCAAATCAAAAAAAAAATTTTGTTCAAAAAGAAAGAGATTGAATTTAAGGATTTTTGTTTGAAAAAAAAAATATTTTGGAAATTGAGTTTCAAGGTTGTTCCATGAAAAATCTCAAAAATGAGAATGTACCTACCTCTACCTGCCTGCAGAAAGTCATCATTCGATTTTGTGAAAACTTAGCACTTCGCACAGAATCTCACACTATTTCACTCCTATGTAGAATATCTAGATTAGAGATGTACTCGTATTGTGCTCTTCTGTACCTTGCCGCTGCCCTTCTTTCCCCTCCCCCAATTACGATTAAAAAATCAGTTGTTGAAAATATCTCATTTAAAGTGTGGAATGCGAGTGCGACGCGTCCACGAGGACGTCGATGGGCGTAGGGGTTTTACGATTTTTGTGTAGGTATAAAGGTGAGCTTGATATAATGTTTCAAACTTGAAATATGACATTCGTATACGAATTAGCGCGAGCAAAAAATGCGCTTTTAATTCTACCAGGTATTTTGCTTTCACCTTCCTTATTTAGAAAAACGATAAAATAATAGAAAAATACTGCTGGGCTCGCCGTCATCGTGGCGTCTCTTGATACGAGTTGAGTTTTGAGAAGAAGATCAGATTGCTCTCGCTAAATTGAAACATTTACGTATTCTTTAGTCGATTTTTAATCAAAACCGAAGCACCCACATAATTTTTTATTAAAATTTTCGAGCGTTAAGTTTTGTTTTTCGAATCGAGTATCTGTGGCTTGAAAATGTTCGAACACATCGTATTAATTCTCGCTATGCCAACCTATATGTACTTATAGTCAAACACGTGTAAGTATTAAATGTCAATTGCTTATAAACCGGGTGGAAAATAAGCTCGCAGGTATACAAGTACTCGATTTTATCGAACTTGTTCTACTCGCGATAATGCGATGACTGATGACTCGATGAATGATGTCAACTTTGTCGAGTGGTTAGCGACGATGGTAACGCTGAAATGAGCCATAATATCGAGTATAGGTACAAGGTACCAATATATTGGTTATCAGAATCACCTGATGCGTTGGTGTGAGCTTTTCATGCAGGTAATGTGTGGTTAGTGAAGCAGAGTAAGGTACTGTAAGATTGGATAAGGTGCCCTTTAGTCCCATCGTACATATCTCTTGGTACATCTTCTTCATTGGTTTTCAGTAATGTTGAATACTGGTCGTTGTTAGAGACGAAGGTGACACGGGCACCCATATCGTCATTAGATACCTCATTACGTGTCATCGCTGAACAAATCTTGATAAAATTTCGATTGCACGTAGATTCTGTTACATTCTTGATGGTGCAACTTGAGCCAGATCTACGTGTGCAGTCGTGTCCTGTCCACCAAACCAACATAGCCTTCGTAAAGGCTGCGCATGCTATGAAAGTTTGATAATGTGACAAAGCGACCGAATAACGCGGCTATAGAATCATACGAAAATAAATTTCAGTAAAATTTGACAAAAATTACTTGAAAAAGTGTGAAAACATCGATGAAACTTCTTTTATACACACGTTGAAGCATTAAAAACACTGTAAGTAAATCAACGAAATAATGATAAAATGTCAATATTGAAGAATCACCTAATTGAAATTTGAAAGTATGTGAAATTTGCCCAAAATGCATGAAAAAGTGTTGATAAGCCTGAAAATGTAATAACATTGAAAAAAAAAAAACCAAAAACATTAAAATCACTGAACAATTAGCAAAATGCGAACCTTTTTTGGTCACTTGTTTTTTTGGATTCACGGACAATTTCCCGAATCCATTTGCCCGAACGAATTTAAACCCGAATTACCTTTTCCCGAATAAGTTTTCCCCGAATTCTGTGATCCCGAATGCCAATTCCCGAATCCATTTCCCCGAATTTTTGGTTCCCAAATCGTATATACCCGAATTTCTGGTTTCCGAATCTTTTATACCCGAATTTTTGCTTCCCGAATGTTTTTTACCCAAATTTTATGGTTTACCCGAACAAATTTCCAAATCATTACTTCGAGATGGCACTCGTTGACGGAGGGGGAGCACCCCCACCACCAATGTTGGGTGAAACTTTCAAAAGAAAATCTGGGCCATGTGATGTATCGAATTGTATGTTTTCGGCGACGCTGAACACGAATATGACGTCCGATTTTTGATTGGATCCTATCCACGGCCCCCGGCACCTCCCCAAAGAGGGTAAAAATTCAAAAAAGTGTTTTGTTCGTGTGACACATGAAATAGTATGTTTTCGATGTCGCTGAACACGAATATGGCCTTAGTTTTTCCAACTGACCTCACCCATGGTCCCCAGCACCTCCCCGAAGGGGTAAAAGTGAAAAAAATGGTTTGATTCGTGTGACATTGACATATGGAATAGTATGTTTAAGTGGCATCGTAAGAAATTACAACGATTACGTTGACCAAAACGAAGAAATTGTATTTCTGCGAACGTTAAGTTACAATGTCCGTGAGTAAATTATGAAAAATTAAAAGTTTTTAGGTATAAAAATTAAAAATGATTAGAAGTTTAATAAAAACTGAAAATTCATTAAAAGTTTGATAAAAACTTGAAAATTTATTAAAAGTTTTATAAAAAATTACAAATTTATTAAAAGTTATAAAAAAAATCGAAAATTTATTAAAACTTTTATAAAAAATAAAAAATTTTTAAGATCTATTCGGGAATCAATTCATTCAGGGAAAAAAAATTCGGGATATAAGTATTCGGGAAATTTGTTATTCAGGTAAATTTTGATTCGGGATTTTTCCATTCGGGGAAAAAAATTCGGGGGAATGGCCGGGAACCGTTTTTTTGAGGCACACGTGCTAAAGTCTTGAAAGTTGTAGGTTCGAAAATTTTTTGCACACCCTCTCTACTCCAAACATCCAATAAGAATTCATGTTGGCCTTATCTAATTGACAAGCCCTCTGATTGTTCCAAAATTGCCAAACAGAAGTCTTGTTTTTAGCCAAACTTGCTTATAAATTTCTGTTCATTTTTTTATTTTTTTGGTCACATTTGCCAAAGTTAAAGAGGTGTAAATTTTTGGGAAAAAAAGTCAAAAAGCGTCAATTTTTGGGAAAATATTAGATATTTTGAAAAATGTTCATTTTTGGCTTAACTTTCAAAAAGTGTACATTTTTTGTAAAATTGTCAAAAAGTGTTTATTTTGTGTAAAAAATAGTTAAAAACTGCCCATTTTTGGCACAATTAAAAAATGCCCATTTTTGGTAAAATTGTCAAAAAGTGTGTATTTTTTGTAAAAATAGTTTATTTTTGGCACAATTTTCAAAAAATCCCCCTTTTTTGTAAAATTGTCAAAAAGTTTCTATTTTTTTGTACAAAAAAATCAAAGCTGTCCGTTTTTAACATAATTAAAAAATGTCCATTTTTGGTAAAATTGTCAAAAAGTGCCTATTTTTTTGTACAAAAAAGTCAAAAGCTGTCCATTTTTAGCACAATTAAAAAATGTCCAATTTTGGTAAAATTGTCAAAAAGTGCCATTTTTTTGTACAAAAAAGTCAAAAACTGCCATTTTTTGTACAAAAAAGTCAAAAACTGCCCACTTATGGCATAATTTTTAAAAAATGTACATTTTTTGTAAAATTGTCAAAAAATTTTCATTTTTTTGTACAAAAAAGTCAAAAGCTGTCCATTTTTAACACAATTAAAAAATGTCGCATTTTTTGTAAAATTGTCAAAAAGTGCCATTTTTTGTAAAATTGTCAAAAAGTGTCTATTTTGTGTAAAAAATAGTCAAAAACTGTCCATTTTTGGCACAATTTTCAAAAAATTTTCATATTTTGTAAAATTATCAAAAAGTGTATATTTTTTTGTTTAAAAAAAAATTCAAAAACTGTGCATTTTGGCACACTTTTTGAAAAATGTCTATTTTTGGCCCAATTTTCAAAAAAATGTCCATTTTTGGCACAATTTTCAAAAAGTGTCCATTCTTGGTAAAATTGTCAAAAAGTGTCTATTTTTTGTGAAAATAGTCAAAAACTGTCCTTTTTTGGTATCATTATCAAAAACTGACATTTTTTGCCAGAACTATCAAAAAGTCTTGTTCTCGCACGATTGCAATAAAAAACCCTGTTTTTGCTAAAATTGTCGAAAAATTCATTTTTTGGTCATAATTGTGTCCGAGCCTGTCAAAGTCAATTTTTGGAGTTTATTTGACGAAAAGTTGTAATGTTTTTTTCATCAAAATTCTCAGGAAGTAGTTATTTTTTGTAGAGTAGATAATAAAATGGTCATAATTTTTCCTAAAATTACCTAGGACCACTTGTACGACTCTCGGTCAAGAAGTTGAACTCAGTTTAACTCGTCAAAAACAACGAGTTGAACTTGGTTCAGAATTTGAACGAGAGTCGTACAAGTGGCCCCTAGATTTGTGCCTTATTTGCCAAAACGTCAAAAAAGCATTGGGTTTTTCCTTGCCGGCTTAAAAAGTCCTTCTTTTGCTTCAAAGTTTGCCAAACAAACGTTCTGTTTTCTGAAAAAAGTTGCTTAAAAACTTCTTTTTTTGTCAAATTTTATTTTTTTCCGAATTCTTTTATTTGTTTCAGTTTTTATGGCAATTTTTCGATAATTTTGAAATTGTTTTTTGGAACTTTGTGCGATGACCCCACAAAATAGCCTTGGCAAAAAGTAATGAAAATTTAGTGATTTTTCTGATTTAATACCGATCTTGTAATTTTGACAGCTGCGCTTGAATTATAAAATTTTTGAAAAATCTACAAAAGTCGAAACATCCCTCCCCTTACTACATATTTTGTGTGCGGATACTTGATATCCGAAAAGTCTGAAAAATTGAAAAAATTGATCTAAAAAACCGGGAAAAGTCTGGGAAATGGTTTTTCAAAAATATTGGATATCTTTATAACGCCTTGCTCTGCCTACGTACAAATACATTTACACATGTGTACCTAATTACCTGGTTCATAACCATATAAATACGTCGAATCAATTTAGTATTTCCCGTTTTCGGCGAATTTATGTGATGCGAGTGTGCTTAAGTGTAGGTATAAATAGTGACGTTTATTCTTGGAAAAATTCTACCTAATGGTTGGAATATTTTTCTAATAACACTAGAGTTTGAGAAGGAGGGAAACCTTCAAATGACGCCTCTCGTACTGAAGTGGTCAGGATTACCATTTACCTGTAACAAACAGTGCACTATTTATGGTCGATAGTTATGTTTATTATGATGTAGCTCTGCTCTAGCTAAACCTATAAACGTATGTTAGCTCGCGCTTATATAGGTAGGTTTACAATTTTACGTGAAAGACGACAAGAAATCGAGCATAACGCGATCTCGATCTCGATCTCGATGACCGTTAGATCGGCCATCGGCCATCGGCCATCGACCAAAGCTAGTGCGCTAGCGGTAAGTGGATGGCCGATGGATGGCGTTTAGTGCGTTTCGCGTCTTGCGTCTTGCCTCTCTTGTGGCCTGCAGCCTGCAGCCTGCAATAGGTAATAGGTTAGAGCCAGAGCGCGTTGGCCGGCCAACATACTGTGTCATATGTAGCCTATTCCTGTACATCTATGTATTTGTATTGTTGTTGAACGAAAAACCGAATAGAAAATAGAAATAGTACGATGCGATGCGATGCGATGCCGGTGTGTTTTAACGTGCGCTACGCTAC
Source organism: Planococcus citri (assembly GCF_950023065.1). NCBI lineage: Eukaryota > Metazoa > Arthropoda > Insecta > Hemiptera > Pseudococcidae > Planococcus > Planococcus citri. Next base: position 1,076,268 of record NC_088677.1, on the reverse strand, counting down.
GTCAGAAACCAGTTTCTAGCCTTGTCTGACCTTCAGTATGGTCGTTCCTGTGCCTTCCAGCTTCCAGGCCGGCACCCAAGGTTGCGTATTTTCCTATTCTTTTCTTCGCCTATACCTATAAGCCGCGCAGATCACCACACTCTCGACTCGAGCTCTGCCAGTGCCAGCTACCTGCCTACTTTGTCTACGATTGTCTTGAACGGTGAACGCACATGTGCTTCGGTAGTACGACTTACGAGTACATCTACATACGTAAATGCATCTCGATGACGTTTTCTTACACATATACGAGTACAGCATTGGCCAACCAGTATACGAAGAGCCAAGATCGAGCAAGTCCTCTGCCACGACGGTCGATGGTCGATGGTGGGTGAAAGCGTTCACTTATGGCGCTAAGAAATGAGCTCGAATAGTCGTACGTCGTCGCATTCTTCCATATGGCAGCTTTGGTCACCAAAATCCACACTTCTAGGTGACCAAAACGACCCGCGTTTGCGTCAAAATTTCCTTCGAACTGGAAAGATTCGATTAGTTTCAATTTTAAACCATTTTCGACTTTAGTTATTCGTCAATCTGTGATTAATCGCGCTAAAAGCACGTGTAGGTGTGTTCCATTGTCGCCTTCATCGACACAACTGTTCGACTGATGCATTTTTACTTGATTTTGTTCCCCTCGAGACCCAAGATATACGAAGGCGAAAGATGCCCAATTGCATCGCATCTAAATAGCTAACATAAGGGCTATCTGTTTCTGCTTTTTCCTATGTTGGAAATTTAAACGCTCGTTCGTATTCGCTTCCACCCACCGCCCACCACCAATGAAGCGATATTTATACGCGAGCTAAAAATTTCGGCCGGGTAGTTTAATTTATTTAAATGTCGTCGCATTTTACGTTCTATCGGATTCGCTGTCGTTATCGCTATCGCTGTTTGTACGATTATAAATTGAAACTTGCCAGATACTCTCAAATATTGATAATCCGCGCGCGGTTTTATTTTTAAGGTTATCGCTTTGGCTAATGGTAGCCCATGTATTTGCAGTTGTACATAGATTCATTTTCGTGTAGAGCAGATTTTTGGTTGCGTAGGTTTGGCAGCGCAGCGCAGCTTCGGCTCTATGGTTTGCCATTGCCATTATAAGCTGTATACGTATAGTTCGTTATGTAGCATTGATGAAAATGAAACAGTCGAGATTCGCTTTGCCCTTTTGTTATTCAACAAGCTAATATAGTGTGTCTCGAAAGTATTGCATCAAATCGGGAACAAATCAATGATGGAAGGAAAGGTTTCTCTCGAAAAATACTGACTGGTGGTCTGATTTTACCGATCTCGGAAGTGAAAAGCCCTAAAAAGGTGTCTTTATTCCATTCTAAAAAGTATCAAGAAATCCGCTGAAAATGACTTGAGAGGAAGGGGATGTCTCGGTGATTTCAGTAACTGGAGATTTTTTCGATGAAATCTGCCCTCTTGGGTCCTGTTTGAATTCATAGATTTTTCAATTGCGAATACTTTTTGAACTTGTTTCTGAAAAAGTGAAAACTGGTTCCTAGAAAGGAGGAGGAGGAGGAGGAGGAGAAGGCGGGGGGGGGGGGTTGAAAAAAAGAAACCGCTGAACTGCGTATATCTAGGACACCTTTTGAATATACAAATTTTGTTTGACAGGTCAGCCGAAATCGCAGATTTTGCGTTTCAACATAGGGCTTGCATGAAATTTTTCAAACTTTACAAAGGTAGATCGAAAGATCATGCAAAAATTTTTCACCTGTCAAAATTTCAAGTGCTAAAGTGCGTTTTTCGATTTTTGGTGAATTTTTGAAAATCGAATTTAGGCCAAAAAGGAGAGAAAAAATCAAAATTTTACCAAATTGACCAAGAAAGCTGAAATTTGGGATATACCTACTTTCGACATGCCAAATCGATTGGAAACGGTTTCAACCCGTCTTGAGCAGTTCTGGAGCCTCCATCAGATTTTTGAAACTCGAAATTCCCACGAAATTCCATCAAATTGGAGTTGTATAGCTAAGATTTATTCTAAAAACTAATTTCAATACGCTACGAAGTACTGCAGGTAAATTTCAAGTCGTTTTGGAGTCTCCAGCAACTTTTTGAAAATTACTGGAGCCTCCAGCAGATTTTTGAAACTTTGAATTTTGAAAGAAATTTCATCAAATGGAGATGGAAAGCTGAAATTTACTCTACACTCCAATTTTAACATCCTCTGAAGACGACTTCAGGTGGGTTCAAGTCATTTTAGAGCCTCCAGCGACTTTTTTAAAAATTACTAGAGCCTCCAGTAGATTTTTGAAACTTGAAATTTCCCCAAAATTTCATCAAACTGAGATGGGGATGAGTCAAAATTCATTCTGAAAACTATTTTCAATACGCTGCGAAGTTGACTGCTGGTGGATTTCAAGTCGTTTTGGAGCCTCCAGCGACTTTTTGAAAGGTTGTATGGCGTTTTTTCGGAAAATTGAAATTTCCTACAAGTAGCTGGAAGCTTCAAAACCATTTGAAGCCGCCATATAGTCTGCGAAGTAAATTTCAGCTTGCCAACTCAATTTGATAAACGGAAATTTCAAGTTTCAGAAATCTACTGGAGGCTTCAGTTATTTTCAAAAAAGTAGCTGGAGGCTCTAAAATGACTTGAACCCGCCTGAAGTCGTCTTCAGAAGGTGTTAAAATTGGAGTGTAGAGTAAATTTCAGCTTTTCATCGCCATTTGATGAAATTTTTAGAAAATTTAAAGTTTCAAAAATCTGCTGGAGGTTTCAGGAATTTTCAAAAAGTCGCTGTAGGCTCCAAAACGACTTGAAATTCACTGAAATTAGTTTTTAGAATAACTTTCAGATTTACAACTCCAATTTGATGGGATTTTGTGGGAATTTCGAGTTTCAAAAATCTGCTAGAGGCTCCAGAACTGCTCAAGACGGGTTGAAACCGTTTCTAATCGATTTGGCATGTCGAAAATATGGTGTATCCCAAATTTCAGCTTTCTTGGTCAATTTGGTAAAATTTTGATTTTCCTCCTCATTTTTGGCCTAAATTTGATTTTCAAAAATTCACCAAAAATCGAAAAACGCACTTTAGCACTTGAAATTTTGACAGGTTAAGGATTTTTTTCATGATCTTTCAATCTACCTTTGTAAGGTTTGAAAAATGTCGTGCAAGTCCCATGTTGAAACGCAAAATCTGCGATTTCGGCTGACCTGTCAATCAAAATGGCCGCAATTTTGTAAGTAAAGCCAACTTTTTTTTGGGCAAGTTTGCTTTAAAATGTTCCTTAGGATGTCCCCTTCAAGAAAACAGTTGTCCCGGAGGATCGGCGGGGGGGGGGGGGGTGGTGGTGGTGCAATTACTCCTATTGTCATGTGCCGGACTATTACTAAAAAGTTTCGCTTTTTTTAAACCAAAAATTACTGAAAAGCAGTGCTTTTTGCTATTATTGTCGAATTCTCATTATCTGCCCAAAATATGAGAAGTGTCGTCTCTTGTCTGTATTGCCAAAAAGTTTCTTCGTTTTTCAAAAACTGTCCCAATGAGTGATTTTTTTGCCAGAAATTGCTAAAAGGCCCTTTGCTAGAAATATCAAAAATTTTCTCTTTAATTGCTCTCGATTTTTTTGATTTTAATTTTAAAACGAAAAGTTCTGGCTTTGTGGTTATATTTTTTGTGCATTAAAATGTTTTGCCCACGTTTGCCATTTTTTGGGCTACTTTTCCAAGTTTTTTTGGTTGGTAAATCTAGGTACGAGTTTTGATTTCCGATTCAACAATTTGTTTTGATCTTCTTCTTCAAAGTTGAGTATTCGCTTATTTTTTCGTGACTACATTAAATGAATACCTACTTATGGAATTGACTTTATGAGAGACTTTTGAGACACACAGTAGGTTCTCGTAGGTGCAGTACCTCGATGGTATGGTTATTTAGATACTTACTTTTTACTTTCTTTTTTTTTTAAATGTGTATTTCTTTGTATTGCTGGGGTCTATGTCGTCGTCGTCATCCGCAGCGTCGTTGTTATTGTTATTTTTGTTATTATTTCGTACACGTATCACGAGCAACCATTACTACGACTAGTACACTCTACCTATGTATCTAGTAGTATATGTATGAATAGAAAAACATCGATAATGGTAGAGGTAATAATACCTGTGTTTTATTATGATTCGGTTATAGATGGCCTGGATGGTGGCGAGTGCTACGGTATGCCGGGAAGATCTCCTAATAGTCAATTCAATTATCCGGCGTTTACGTTTCCCGGAAACGGTGTTCCTGCTGGACAGGTGAGTTTTTTAAAAGATTTTCTTAAACGAGCTGTCCGCTCGATTGAGTATCGAGTGTTGTTTTTTTTCTTCTTCAATGTTTTATTTGTTTTTCGATCGCAGTATACTCAAATTCACGCTGCCAAAAATGCCGTTTACTACCATCACCAATTATCGCTACAGGAAGATCAAGGAATCGATATGACGCAGGTAAAACCACGAACCGCGTTTACCGTTTAGCTCTACGAGTAACTTGCGATGATTTTGCTGATTCACGATGACGCTGACGCTGATCATGAGATGCGTAGCGTGGATTGGGGAATAGCATAATACCTACCAATGTACCTTCGAGTAACTAGAAGAGTGATGAGCTAAGCTAACGCGTGCGTATGCAATGTTATTACAGAGCCCTGGCCGTGATAGTCCTGGTTCGTCTGGATCCGGTTCCGGTTCACGGCATTCTACGGCAAGTGTAGATAGCGGACGAGCGTCCGGATGTCATCTGACGACGCCGCATTGCAGATCTTCGATGTCTACCTCTTCGGTAGGCTCCGTCGATCATAATATTCCAGCCAAAGTTGAGCGATTGCTGCAGAGTGGAGTTCCTGTAAGTGTTATTTTTTGTATATTCGACTGTTATGGATCTTAGCACCCCCCGCCCCCCCCCCTTACTCGACTCTTTCGCAATTCCACCGCCACGTGGCTTGAATTAAAATGAATCCTGGTGTGGTGCATTCAAAAGTCAAGCTTTCAAAAACTTTTTGTTTTCGATTTTTGTTTGTTTTAATAATGCAATTTTAACGTACGCGTTAAAGCGGTTTTATGTGCAGCAAGAGCTACGTGAATCATTTATTAACAATGAGAAGTCATGAGAAGTCTCATTTATACGGTTATGCTACTCGTATGCCGGCGAGTAATGACTTTTGTTGAATACCGAGCGGTGGAGGAGGCGGCGGTGGTGGTGTCGACGACGGCGAATTTAGCCGCGAGTCGTATTCATTGAGCGAATGAGCGAATGAGCCAAAGATAAGGAGTATTTTGTTTGGCGAAATGCGAGTTATTGTTTGAAAGAGATGTCTAGCTGCGTCGCTCGTCGCTCGCATCGCATTGTGGGTCGCACGAAGCGCACGACCAATTCGATGCTCGGGCTCTCGGTCGTCGTCGTCGTTGTGTCGTTGCAAAGAATCGTAAAACTTTACGTATTAATTAACCCACGAAGAGCAGTTAAAACAAGCATCGCGCTCGTATTCCTCACTCGAATACGTATTATTAATCAATTAAAGCGCTTTAAGTGGTATGTGAGATTGTGTGAGGTGAAATAACGCTATTCTTGAAAATCTCGCTTCTCGCGAGTCGTTTTTAAACTGTGTGCCTCACTATCTCTGCCTATACTTACTGCCTAGGTATGTAAGTTGAAAAAATTCTTTCCAAAAATAACAATATACGATGAGAACTTTTAATGTGCATTGTTAGGGCCTGAGATTAATTAAACGTATCGTATGTGTAATTTATGTAGTTATTTATACGGACGAATAATTTGGTTGTTTTGTTTGTGAAAGATGATGATGATAGGTATAAACTATAGTACGAGTATGACCAATAATGGGCAAAATTTGATAAAAGAATCGATTCATTCGTCGGTATACTATACGAGTATTTTGCAACAAATCACGTGTCGCGACGCGACCCTGAAAATATCGAAGAATAATATGGTAATTTGAGACTGTAATTTTATCACATCGTTCATGAATTACGATGAAATAGACCGCGATAAATGTGTACCAACTTGTAAAAAAAGGTGCGATAGCGTCCGCGCCGGTCCTATTAAGATGACTACGTGGATACGGATGCTATTAATTTTCTCTGTTCTGGCATTGCGATGAATGAACGGAGACGATACGTATGCGTTATTTAATTGAAAAATATCGCAGTTTCTTGGTACTTACGTGACTACGTGTCGCAGATCCTCCTCAGTCGTTGCCGGTATACTCGTATTTTGCTCTATTTTGAGCCATGATGAAGTAAATGGGAAAAGAGTGGATGGATGTGTTTACGGTGGCTGGTAAATTTTTACCTCGATGTGTGCCTCCTGTTATGTTCAGCTATGAGAACTTTCGAATATTGAATTACCTCCTCATTAGGTAAACCGCCAAAAATGATAATGTTTCGTTTTAAAATATGACAAAATATGCAGAAAATCTGAATAGAACTTCGTTAAAAAATTTTCAAGTATCGTAAAAATACTTTCAAACAACAAACGTCCGCCGTTTCGCAAGAAATTGAAAAAGAAATCACTTTTTTTGTCAATGATTCCCAAAAAATCTTGCTTTTCGCTAGAACTGTCATTCGTCTTGCTCTTTGGAAAAATCATCGAAAATTCTCGCTTTTTCAAAAATTGGCCAATATTTTTTTCTTTTTGAAAAAGAGCTAAAGATTGTCGTTTTTTTTTTGCAGAAAATTGCAAAAAAAATTGTCAAAGTCGTGATTTTTGCAAAAAATTGATAAATTAAATTCTCAATTTCTAGCAAAATTGGTGAAGAATTTCGCTTTTTTTTCCAAAAATTCCAAAAGTTTTACTTTTTAAAAAATTGTTTGAAAGTTTACCTACATTTTATGCCAGAAATATCCAAAAAGCCCTTCCTTTGGTTAAAATTTTCAAAGTTTTGCTTTTTCTAAAAATAATTACGAAAAAGTAATAAGTTTTTGCCATTAACTGCCAAAAAGTCCTACCTTTTTGCTAAAATTTTCAAAGGCTTGCTTTTTGCAAAAAATTGACAAAAACTCGCTTTTTAACAAAATTTGTCGAAAAATATTTTTTTTTTTTTCAGAAAAATTCCAACAGGCTCATTTTTTATCAAAAGTTAGGTACTCAAAAGTCTTGTTTTGTTTGTCCAAAATAGCCAAAAAGCACTTATTTTTGCTAAAATTGTCAAAAACTATCCATTTTTTAAAAATAAAAAATTTTGTTTTTCCGCAAAATTATGAAAGTGTTGCTTTTTTGCAAAAAATTTCAAAAATCTCACTTTTTTGCTGAAACTTTCAAAAATTTTAAATAAAAATGTTGTTTGCCAATAATTTTACCTTTCAAATGGGTTTGCTTCTTGCTGAAATTGTCAGTCTTGTTTTTAACCAAAATGTTCGCTCTTTAATTGAAATTTCTGAAAAATTCTCGCTTTTTTCCCTGGAAATTCCCAAAAAGTAACATTTTAAACTAAAATTATTGTCAGTTTTGCTTTTTGCAAAAATTATCGCTTTTTCAAAAATTGACCAAAAATCTTACTTTTTTCAAAAAATTCTCCAAAGTTTCGCTTTTTGTCAAAAATGTGTGTTTTTACCTAAAATTGCGAAAATTCTCACTTCGTTGTTGTTTTTTTTTTTTTTTTTTTTTTGGGGGGGATACCTAAATTGCCAAAAATTTTGCTCTTTTTTTACCGAAGTTGCGAAATAATTCTATTTTTAAAAATTTAAACCGGAACATTCCAACTTGAGTTTTGTCACTTTTTTGGTTACTTTTTCATTTTTTTTCTGTTGCTAAAATTAATTTTTTGGGGGGGGGGGGCTGTGTACGAGCCTTGAAATACCCAACTTGAAATTAGTTACCAAAAACGGATGAAATTTCATGAAAATCCACGAAAATTCCACATTATTAGGTAGGTATCCATAAAAAAAAATAATAAAATGAAAAATTTCATGAAAAAATGATGCAATTTTAGCGAAATTTAGAAAAAATTGGTAAAAACTGCACGAAGTATTGTTAAATTGAAACATATGTCAATAATGACATCAGACCACTTGAAAATCATTAAAATCATTCTAAAATTATCAAAAACATATAAAATCTTGAGAAAAATTGCATAAAACATTTTGAAAATGACAATAAAATACTCGAATAGCGGTAAAGTTGAACTAAAAATTATGAAAAAGTGATGCAATTCCTGCAAAGTTTGGTAAAAAGTGAAAAACTGCATAAAATATCGTGAAAACGCTTGGAAAAAAATTTTCAAAATCGCACAAAAATGATGAAAACTAATTTATTTATTTTATTTATTTCATTTAATGAGCCATATGAAATTTTTCCAAATTTCATCATTTTTAATCCATTGACACATTCCATACCCCCTGAGAAATTCTGGCCAAAATCACGCAGATTTAGATAATTTTTCTAAGAAAATTTCCCTCCCCTGCTCCCTTCGCAACGAGGAAACCCTGGCAACGAATCCGTTCTTTGAAGTTCGCTTTCAATACGTGCATTTTTTGGTTTTTGGCACGAGAAGTCAGTATGATGTCTAAATTTTCAACGTTTTCAGGACTCGTGATCCCTATTTCAAAACTTAGTTGGAAATTTTCCAAAATGAAAGAATTTAATTTCTGAGTAGAAGCCATCCCAAACCCCATCCTCCCTGGATCCTAGATTCATGAAATTTCCCTTTCGTGACGTTTGAAAAAAATGTACCCTTCCCCCTTTTACTTTACGAAAAAATTGGTCTAAAATTCTGAGAAAAGTTATTAAAAATTAATTGAGGAATCGTTTAGGATAGTTTAAATTTTGATTACTGAAATTTTAGAACATACTATTTCCAAAAACGCGACCTCTGTGAAATTGAATCCAAATACCAACCTCGACTTGTTCTTTTGTTCGGTTCGATAATTTCCTGATCGACAGATTTATCATTATTGAGCAATGTATCTTTGCGATACTCTTGTCCCCCCGCCGCGCCGCACCACCTCCCATTATCTCTTTCGTCTTCTTAACGTATGTGTTTGTTTACTACTACGACCCGACGTCGAGAATGGCTTGGGCGTCAGCGTCACAATCATCTGTGGCTGTGGACGTGTGGAGCACCCCGTATCTTTGTATTTGTTTTATTTTTCTCTCTCTTTAGGTATGTCATGTAGTAGGGAGTAGGGCAACATGTGAAATGCTAATCACTCGGGTCAGATCGGGTTAATTAACGTGCGCTATCGTTCGCGATACGTATGGCAGTAAAAACTATGCGATGCGAGTCGCGAAATAGCTCACACGTGGGCGCGGGTCGAGTACGACCCCATACCCCATGTGTAAGAATTTCACTGCTATTGTCAAACTATCGAGAGACGAATACAACATATCTACAGCAACGAACACAACGGAATAACGTATATTTGGTCAGGTATGATATGTACAATGAGTACAAGTACAAAGTGGAAAATCCCACAAGCTTATCTCGTACCTATAGAATAGCTACGAGTACGTAGACGATACAATAACGGATCACATCGACTATCTAACACGCCACCTCGATGTGACACAAATTAACAATTTAATACATTATAAAATATCACCATAAAATATTCCATTAAAACACAATAATACGCAAATTGAATAATATAACATAACAAATAAATATTTCACAACATGATTTAAAACAACGAAGTATAAAACGATAAATAAAGCTCAATGCAAATAGGCTAGACACTAGAAGGAACGACCCCCATTGAACCTCGAAAATATTCAAATTTGGTCCGGTCTAGGAGCTTGGTGAAAATATCCGCGATATTTTCCTCACTCGCCACCGGAATTACACAAATCTCTCCCTTGGAGACTAAATCATGAACGAAACGATAAGCGATATCTATATGTTTACTTCTGCCAGTGAAATTACCCCTACAGGCAAGAGATACAGCACCAGAGTTATCTTCGTATATCTTAACGTTGCAATCCACTTTACCAAACTCAGACAATAATCCCTTGATCCACATCACTTCCTGAGTGGCATCAGCAAGTGCATAAAATTCAGCCTGAGTGGATGCTCTGGTCACTGCTCCCTGTTTGACACTCTTCCATAACACAGGATTTCCATACACACGAATAACGAATCCAGATGTGGACTTTCTATCATTCAGATCTTGAGCATGATCCGCATCAACGTAACAATCCAACACTGGATCCGAGGAACCAATACTAACATATTTCAGACAAAGATCACGAGTACAATACAAATATCTGAGCACTCTCAACGCATACTCAAAATACTCCTTACAATAGCCTGCCTGAAAACGACTCAAATAACCACTCGAAAATGAGATATCAGGACGAGTTGCTGCGGCAATATACAACAAAGCACCTATTAAACTCCTATAAGGCAAATCATCTCTCACTTCGTCCATTTTTCTCAACTTGAGACCACTTTCCATAGGTGTTGTAAAAATCTGCTCGGAGTCTGCTACACGATATTTCACAGCTAATTCTTCAATGTATGCCGATTGTACCAATTCCATAACACCACCAGTTCGATCATAACGAATTTCAACGCCTAAATAATTCGACACAGGTCCCATGACCTTCATAGAAAATCTTGAGCACAATTTCCAAATCACTGATTGAATTTCTCTGAGATCACCACCGCAAATCAACAAATCATCAACATATACCAATATGAACACATTTCCTCTTACGTAAATACATCTCTCAGAACCAAAATTCTTGAAGCCTAAAGACTTGAGATACCTATCAAGACATTCGTACCAACATCTCGGACTTTCGCGCAAACCGTATAGTGCCTTTTTCAACTTGAGTACTTTACCAGGTCTGATAGGATATCCTTTCGGAGGACTGACATAAACTTCCGACTTGACTTCACCATTTAAGAACGCAGCATCAACATCCAACTGCTCAATATGCCACTTATTCTTCACAGCTAACGAAAAATAGGTCTTTACAGCTGCCATACTAACAACTGGTGAGTATAATTCTTCAAGCTCGTCATCTTGTTGGTAACCACGAACAACAACTCGAGCTTTCAGCGAACCATCAGCTTTCTTGGCATATACCCACTTCAAATCTAGAGCTTTATGACCTTCAGGTAGGTCAGTTTCAATCCAGGTGGCATTCTTCTCAATATTTCGAAGCTCCTTTTCCATTGCCTCCTTCCATTCATCAGCTCGTTCGTCAGTAGTTGCCTCCTCATACGTATCCGGAACACCTACTTGGACAAAATAGGCAACTGGTGAGCCATACCTATCTATTGGTTTCTTCTCACGTGACGATCTCCGAGGTAACTCACGCTCACTCGATTCACTTGACCTCAACTCATTCGACCTTGACTCATTCGACCTTGACTCATCCTCTTCATCATCACTATCTAGGTACATTATTCTACTTTTGGTTGGATCAATAAACTTCACGTTCCTAGACACAGTTATTTCTCCATTACACAAGATACGATAACCAGTTTCCTCAAAACCAACGATTTTCCCATAGACTCCTTTCTTGGACCATTTATCAGGACGCCTTTGGTCAGGTACACGAACGAAAACCTCCGATCCATACAAAACAAGATTCGAAACGTCAGGTTTCTTACCAAAAAGAAGCTCAAATGGTGTACGATTTTCCACTGAATTTGCAAGGACACGATTGCCAATGTAAACTGCTGCTTTAACAACCTCTGGCCAAAATCTCTTATCAACACCAGACTCATCAAACAGACAATTAGCACGATTAACGATCACCTGATTGAGACGTTCAGCACATCCGTTCAACTGCTGTGTATATGGTGGAACCTTCTGAATAAAGAACCCTTTCTCTCTCGAAAAATCATAAAAACGCCTATTGATATATTCGCGACCATTATCACATCTCAAATTCAGAATTTTCTTACCAGTTAAATTCGTTACCTTGTTATAATAATCCACAAAACAATCGAATACCTCGGACTTCGCATTGATACAATATACCTTCACATACTTGCTATAATCGTCTGTAAAGGTGACAAAATATTGCTCACCTCTATTGCCCTTTGTCATATGAGGTCCATTCACGTCTGTGTGAACAATTTCAAGCAAATCATTAGCCCTACTTCGACCTCCGCCAAACGATAAATTTCTCATCTTATTCCGGTTACACAGATCACATTCAACATACTCATCAGAAACATTACTAGGAAAACCATCCAACATATTACCTTTAGCCAACTCCTTGATAGTATAAAAATTCACATGACCCAACACTCGATGCCAATACTTTTTATCTGTCTCAACCTTACGTGAAGCATAGATACACTTATCACCGTTATCAAAATTACCATTTTTGCCCTCATATTTGCACGTTATCTCGTACAGTTTACCCTTTTTGGTTCCAATACCTATCAACTGTCTAGACCTATTATACACTTCTGCTTTACCATCACCTAAAACAATAGTATACCCAGCCTGATCAATAGTACTCAGAGATAACAGATTATTCCTAATTTCTTCTACCAAATATACATTTTTAATTTTACAACTAGTTAATTTTCTATCAACTTTAAATACAACATTAACATTACCAATATATTCCGATTTGCATGGATAACCATCACCAACCTTAACATCAACAGGTTGTTTCAAACGAATACACTCAGAAAAATATTCCTTTTTACAAACTAGGTGGTCAGTGGCACCACTATCTAACAACCAAGACATCAAACTATTGTTACCTTCGATTTCGGAATTATTAATTGACAACTGATGATTATCTACTTCAATTAGAAACGATTCTGGCGGATTTCGATTTTGATTATTGTTGCTATTACCACGACCCCGATAGCCTCTTCTCCCTCGACGATTGGACCAATTACCGCGAAAATTACCTCGTCCATTATGACGTCTGCCTTGATTAGTCCATTTATTACGACACTGTTTCTTCATATGCCCTTTTTCACCGCACCCGAAACACTGAATGTCCCTTTTGGCATAAAATAATGAACTCGAATTAACACCATCTGCAGGCTCGTCACTTTTATTCTCGGAACTGGAGCTAGTTTTTATCTCAGAACTGGAACTTTTATCTTCGGAAGGTGTACTTTGGACTTCAGTGGGTGACTTTTTACTTGATAGGAACTTTGATTTTACATATTGCAGCTTAGACTCGTCGGCAGGTAAAACATCAACGATATCATTCAAATGTTCAAGCTCCTTTGGCATTTTTAACAATAAATGAGCTAATTCACCATCTTCGTCGACTGCTTTACCGGAGGCTCGGACTTTATGAACTCGTTTTCCAAATTCGGCAATAAATTCGGTTCTTGTTTGCTTGCTGGGTTCATATTGTAAAGCACTGAGCTCATTTTCCGCCAGTACTTGCTCAGCTCGGCCAACACGATTATACAGCTTCTCTAAAACATCCCACATACCTTTCGCCGATGTCTGATTCAAAACTAGACATAACATTTCATGAGACAACGAATTCGCAATAATACTCTTGGCTTTAGAGTCTTTGGATTTGGTCTGATCCGTCGGTTCAACTGAGATACAGGTCAAAACTTCCTTTGCCTCTAGATACAGCTTCATTCGAAAGCTCCACGTATGATAATTAGTTCCATCGAACTCCGGAACACCGCAAAATTGATCTCTAGCCAACATATTCACTTTAAAAAACTTACGTAACGATAAAAAACGGCAAACAAGTTCAAAAAAAATTCAAAAAAAAAATTCAGGCCACAACCACACATTAATTTTTCAATCTACAACTTGAAAACCACGCCTGATACCATGTCAAACTATCGAGAGACGAATACAACATATCTACAGCAACGAACACAACGGAATAACGTATATTTGGTCAGGTATGATATGTACAATGAGTACAAGTACAAAGTGGAAAATCCCACAAGCTTATCTCGTACCTATAGAATAGCTACGAGTACGTAGACGATACAATAACGGATCACATCGACTATCTAACAGCTATTGTTGTTATAAGTTGGAAGAAAAAATTTTCACAACACGATGAAATGATTCTACGAGTTAAGGATGTTTTGCGTCGCGTCGTCGCGTCTGCAATTTTAAAGATATGCACAAGCACAATGCACATGCAGGAAAATGCAGGCGAAGGCAGATTAACGGGTCGATGGTTGGTTATGAGAGTGACCAGCAAACAAAGGGTGTAATGAAGCGTTTCTGTAACGCGATATTCCGTTACAAAGTAAATCAAGTTTTTTCTCTTTGAGGTCGCGACTGTCCTGCAGTTACGAGTATGCTACTCGTATTTGAACGACTCTGTATGTATAGATAGGGATACGAGTAGATAGATGTACCTCATCTCTACCCAAAAAATTGACATTGCTCGCTGGGGTGTATCTTCTCCAATGCCTATCTGTAGTCTACCTTTTTTTTTTGTTTTTTTGTTTTTGCCTTTATGCAAACGGTTACTTGGCGAAGTCTGCTTTTTTTTCTTCTTCTTTCGAATACACGAATACGATGATACGTGGTCTGCTAGATATTTTGGTTGGTTAACGTCGCGACGCGACGCGATGCGACGTGTCGATGCTCGTTCGCGTATTACGAGTACGTATTTATCGATTCCGATCACGTAGCTGTAATGAGAATGACTAATGAATCGCCTTTCTTTTTTCCAAATTTACACACGACAAGGACGCGAAGCAACGAGACGCGATGCCGATGCCGCGTATTATACGAGCGTGCTTTTTATTTTATTTTTTCACGTAGCTCGTAGCTCGTCTCGAGTGGATGGTGGATGTGTATAGTAGAGCACAGCTCTGCATCATTGGTAGAGGTACATCTCATCACCAACTGTTCCGACTGTTTTATTAACTACATGTTAGTAGTATGCACTTCCACTTACTGACTGAGGTAGAGGTACCCACTACTCACTACTTTCGTGTGGATACTCGTACTTATAATAATAGCACTCGAATGAGAAAAAAGCGACGGTGATGTATTGTTGAAGCGATTTTCAATGCACACGTCCTCCACGAAAACACCGAACAGTATGTAGAGTATATGTCTGCCCCCTTAGCACCGCATTGGCATTGCCATGCCCTACATATCGAGTATACACATACAAGTTCTCATAGCCCATAGGAGAGTGGTACATAGAAGAGTAAGCAAGGTACGAGTATATCGAATTACTTATTCGGCTACCCCTGCGAGCAACCCTTCTAACCCAGTTCGGTTTGTATATATACTCGTACTTGTAAATAACAATGAATGAAAAATTCATTGTGAGCTGCTCTACGCTGCTCAAATTCAATAGAGAAAGTCGAACCGAGAGTGGAGAACTATTTCTGAAGATGAAATGTCTCGTCGTGTCGCGTCGTCGTCGCTGCTTTGCTCATTTTGTTGCTGCGATAGAGCTTCGTGGTGGGTGTTTCGTTAATTTATGCGAAAAATTGACTAGTACATATAAGAGCGAATTTTCGACTTCGAATTTTTTTTGATTTTTTAAAATTTGAAATACTTTGTAAAAGAGAACCAACGTAAAGTTGTTAGAAAGTCATTTTTTGATTAACTTGTCAAAACGTCCCTCCTAATCCTAGTTTTTACTAAAATTGCTGAGAAATTCCTGCTAAATGGTCCAAACATCCAAAAAGAATTGATTTTTGACGTGGCTGTTAAAAAAGTATTGCTTTTTTCCAAAATTGCCTTACAAAAATCCTGCTTTTCCTGTCAGAACTGTCAAAAAATGTAACTTTATGACAAAATTGTCAAAAAGATCTGTTTTTTGTGAACATTGTCAGAATGTCACATTTTTCTAACTTTACTCGTCTATTTTATTTTTTTTTGAAAAAATTTGTCAAATAATCGTAATTTTTGTCAAAATTGCTGAGAAATTCTTGCTTTTTTGCCAAAATACCCAAAAAGCATTAATTTTTTTTGTTGTTAAAATTGTCAAAAAATTCCTGTTTTTTTAAAAAAAATTGTCACCCTGTTGCATTTTTGGACAAAATTACTAGATGTCGCTTTTTATAAAATTTACAAATACATAGTCGTAATTTTTTTCAAAATGGATTTTGCCAAAGCCAAAACATCCAAAAAGCGTTGATTTCTGCCTTATGTTTAAAAAGTCCTCTATCTGTTTCAAAAATGGTTAAACCAAAGTCCTGTTTTCTGGAAAATTTGCTCGATAAGGTCCTTTTTTCTGGCTATAATTGCAAAAATCTCATTTTTCATAAAAAATTGTCAAAAAATTCCAATTTTAACCAACATTGTCAAAAACACTGGATTTTTGCTAAAATTGTCAAAATATTTAATAATAAGTATATTTTTGCTTGAATGTTATTTTTTGTTCAAACTTTCAAATACTCGTCATTTTTTTTTCAAAAAATTGCCAAGAAAAATTTTTTGTTTTTTTGCCAAAACATTCAAAAATCATTGATTTTTGCCTTAAGTGTTCAAAAAGTTCTCTTTCTGTTCCAGAATGGTCAGATAAAAGTCCTGTTCCTTAGCGAAATTGCTCAACAAGGTTCTGTTTTCTTGCAAAAATTGTCAAAAAAAGTCTCATTTTTTGTGAAAATTGTCTGAAAATTTTAATTGTTATCAATCAATATTGTCAAAAAATGTTCAAAAAATTCATGTTTTTTCTAGAATGTCGTTTTTTGATAAGATTTTAAAATAGTCGTAATTTTTGTCAAAATCACTGAGAATTTTTTTTGTCAATTCGCCCAAAAAGCATTTATTTTTTGTCTTAGCTGTTTGAAAAGTCCTTTTACTGTCTCAAAATGTCCAAACAAAGTCTTGTTTTTTGCCAAAATTGCCTAAAAAGTTCTATCTTTTTGTGAAAATTTCCGGAAAAGGTAGGTAGTTATAGGTAGCGTTTTTTGTCGGACGTTTTGGGGGGGGGGGGTGTTTACTGTTTATGTTTAAAAATAATTCTTGTTTTGCCAAAATTGTCAAAAAATTTTATTGTTGCTAACATTTTTAAATTTTTGCTCAAATTGTCAAAAAATGATGTCTTTTGTCATTTATGTGTAATTACCAGAAAAGTGCAGTTTTTTTCTGTCAAAGGTAGGTGTCGACTTTCATGCACCAAAAGTCGAATCCTGTTTTTTTTTTCTTTCTAAATTGTCCATTAAAAGTCCCATTTCTTGTCAAAATTGTCAAAAAGTCCTGTTACTTGCCTAGACTGCCATGAAAAATCTTATCTTCTTTATAATGTCAAAAAAGTTCTGTTTTGCTAAAATTGTCAGTTTTATTTTTTTTCATTTCTTCAATAAAAATTTGTGATTTTCATTCCACTTTCAGTTTTTTTAATTCTCTTTGAGAACCGAAACATTTTGACCCACAAGTAAACAAATTGTGGCTTGAAAAATTTTTAATCCTCCTCTTCCCCAAATTGGAACACTTGAAGGAAACTATCTTCAAAAATCCTGCTTCTGTCCTGTTTCAGCAATCAGCAAATCAGCATTTAATGTACTATTTGTTAGACACCTTGTAGCATTTGCCGGTCGTCACTCGAAACGGTCAAAAATTTGAATCCCCCCTCCCCTCCACCATATTTCAGTGTAGTTTGTATTTGAAGGACTGGAAAATTGGAAATATTGGTCCGAAAAACCTGAAAAAGTGAGGGAAAATCATTTTTCAAAATAAAGAACACCCTGCTCATAAGGTTTGCAAATAATGGTAACTTTAACATGCATCAAAATTTTAGCAATTAAAGATTGGAACTTGTTGGTTTTCTTCAAAGTTCTAAAGACGTTGGTTGATGGACAGTAAAAATTATTCACCGTAAATAATGAACGTACCCCAAGTAGGTACTTGTACGTATAGATATGTACTATGCTACACGTACACGTACTTGGTAATGGTATTATACAAGCACGTTTTACTTGTCTATTTGATAGCTGCTAGTGCTACCTGAACCAATCTACCTACCTACGTGTTTCGTTCAACCTGTTGACCGGTGTAGGTAACATTTTCATTGATGAAATGAAATATTATGCAGGAAATCATCAAGGGCGTGTGTAAATTTTACGTCTCTCTTCTCAATACGAGTGTTCTATGTCTTCGAGAAATTAAAATTTAGTTATCTTAAGTACCTTTCGTATATATGTGTACCTCTACCAGTCTACCTAATTAACTGCTTATGATAATTTTATACTCATACTCGTACCTACGTATTATTTGTATCAAAATTTACGCGGTTTATTTGATTTGTTTTTGTTTTGTTATTTTTTCAGGATCACGATGTATTACATAGCTGGCTACTAGATTTACATTTTGAAGAATATTTTCCTCTGTTCGTGGCTTCCGGTTACGATATGCCAACAATTGTCAGAATGACCCCAGAGGTTAGTATAGTGGTAATTTTTGAAATTTAACCGCCTTGTTGGGTTGCATGTTTTCGTCCTCACTCCTCACGAAGTGACCGCAACCGTATAGTGTAATACCATACAAAGAGGTTCATTTTACATTTGACGAATTTAAGAGCGAATACTGAATAGTAGCAGCCAGCAGGTTAGCAGAACTTGGCAGTCGTTGGTTGGGGGCCTCAGGTCGCCGCGGTCACTGTCACGGTGCGCTATTATAAGTTATAATTTTTTTCAAAGTCAACCAGCGCGTAATTAATTGTCGGTGGTCGGTGGCTGACTAAACAAGAGCTGGGTAATTAATTTGGTCAGCGGTGTTATACCGACGAATGATAGCTTTCCTTAGTGTACGAATGACTATGATTAAAGTTCAGCTTGTTCGCGTAGTACTGTGTATTTCTACCCGCTACCTATTAAACGAGTATTAATATTTTATAAAACATCGGTTCCGCGATATTGCTTTTCGTAATACGAGCTAAATGGCTAAATTCAAGATTAGATAACTGCCAAATTTTGACCTTTTGTGTAATCCCGTGACTTCGAGTGAGGTGTTTATTGCCACGTTATTACGAATGCGATGCGTATTTAGACAGAGTCTATGTAGAACACAATTTACACGTACGTACACGTGTATTAAGGATTACCATAGCTACGAGTACGAACGAGAAGCATACATTAAAAAGGAAACAGGAAAATAAATACAGAAAATCAGCTTTTCATGTCTCATTTATTTGCACCAACTTCCAAACCTAAGGAGTTGCTTTAAGTGTCGATTTCGATTCGAATAAAAATTGAAATGCTGTAAAGGGCACGTTCAAAACCACGTGTCAGTAAAATTTCGAACATCTGATTTTTTTTTTCAATTTTAAGCAAATTTTTGAAAATTTGTAAACTCGAATTAGTTTTTTATTAAAAATGTAACATTCCTGTAACGTAGTTCTTTTCAAATAAAATCGATTAAAGTTCATTCTCATAATAATATAGGTCTCTTCGAATCAATTTCCAGTATTTTTTGTCGATTTGCAGCCTCCAGTGAGATGATTTGTTTGAAAGAATACCAAAAATCTATAGCTCTGTTTTAAAAATGTTACATTTTCACTGAAAAAAAATTAAATTGAGAGGCAAATAAATAACTGGAGTGATTCTATTTGGAGTTTTTCAAGATATTTATACGTGTGTGTTTTTGATTACAGGATTTAACTGCTATCGGTATCAAGAAACCAAATCATCGGAAGCGATTAAAAGCGGAAATAGCGCAATTGAAAATATCTGACGGTCTTCCGGAATACATTCCAGTGAGTATAGATAAATGCTGACAGTGTAGATGAGCACACGCGGCATATTTGTACACATTTCTGATATTTATATGTACCAACAGTACGGCGTAATTTTAGAGAAATTTTGTCATTTTAATGAGCAACTATCGCATAATGTTGATTATAAAAAAATCTGCAAGGTGTCTAATTATCCAGAAAATCCCTGGTTTCCTTGTCATTTATTAGTGTTCTGTTTTTTTTTTCAAAATTGTCAAAAAGTTTTTACTTTTTTAAGGAATTTCAAGATTGAAAAATTTGATCGGTAAAGAAAGGAAAAAATGGTGAAAAATTTTAGCCACCTTTTTCTCCCCGGAAATTAAAATATTATGTATTTGTAAAAATGTCCTATAATTTTTAATTTTTCAATGAAACTTTACTATTCTCATTTTCTTTTAAGTATGGTTTGAAATTTTCCCTTTTTCCTCGAGTGGTAAAATTTTTTTTAAACAACTACTAACGAAAAAAAGTTTACATCCCCTTCCTCGCCCCTCAATTGAAATATTTCAAAAAATCCCCCCCCCCTTTAGTTTAGAATTTTAAGTGAAATAATTGAAATACAAAAAAATAAAAATAAAAAAAAAGTTGGTGTTCTTTTCCTTTCTTTCCAATCAATAAAAATACTCCAAAAAGTGTATTTTTTCATTTTTCTATAAATTTTATAACATTTTTCATTTTTTATTCTGTCTTTTTTCCAGAATACATACGTAATTTAAATCTTTTTTCTCGAGTAATAATTTCAAAGAATTGAAAATATAGATATAAAAAAATATGGATACTCCTCTCCCCCCCACCAAAAAAAAGAAAATGTTTTAAAAACCATATTGTTTTTCATGTTTCAATTCAACATAGATTTTAAAATTTTTCAGAATTTTGAATTTTTTTTTCTTTTCTAAAATTTGTGATCTGTCACGAGAAAACCAGCTTAGTGTCCAAAAAATTGATATATTTTTTATGGGGGATATCAGTAGTACTTAGGGTGCTGAATCCGACTGTGGGGGTTGAAACGTTCGCGAACGATTCTTTTGACCCTAAATCTGAGGTCAAAAAAATAGAGCAACTACAGTAAACATTGAGAAATTTTTTTTTTTTGATTTTCTTGAAAGGCATGTTCTGGGGAGTCGAAATGCCAATTTTTGCAACAATCGGCCCAGATTTGGAGGACTTGTGCCATATTTTGAAATTTGAGTAAGGCTTGAGTTGGAAAAATCAACTCTTTTCACCTTACACAAATTTGTTAAGAAACGTGATAAATTTAATAATAATAACTTATTCTTCATTAATAATTCATACTCGGGTAGTTTTTTCAACATTTTTGGCAAAAAATTCAAAAAAATCGAAAAAATTGATTTTGGGAAATTTTGATTATTGGACTTGGCAACCTTGAATGTGATCATTCTGAAAAAAAATATCGCGGGTTATGTTGGCACGCATGGGGGCCAAAAGTGGTGCAAGTTTCATGGACCTACAAATTTTAGATTGCCTGATACATAGACTCAAAACTTCAAATGCCCTTCCTGTAAAATTTTTTGGACACTAGGTTGGTTTTCTCGTGACAGATCACAATTTTATAAAAAATTAAAAAACAAAAAATCTACAGGAGGAAAATTCTTTATCATTTTTTTTCAAAATATAGCATTTTTTTGTCGAACAATAATTTTGAAGAATTATTGCGAGAAATTAAAAAAAAAATATTGACGCCCTATCCCGACTCTCTCCTCAGAAATTTGGAATATTTCAGAAGCGTTTTAACCAAATTTCAAAAAATGTTTCATTCATTCTCACCTTTTTTCTGAGCTATTCGAAATTTTTTTCTCAGGTGGTTATGATAGAGAATCAGAATTAAAAATGAACCTTTTGGAAATCATATCCCTTCCTTTAAAAAATTAAAATATTTCAAAACTGATTTTTTTTTTCATTTTTCCATTAATTTTATTGAATTTTTCTGTTTTTATTCCTCCTTCATTTCACTTCGTGAAGAACTGAAATTGATTCACCAAACAAAATTTTTCATTTATTCCAATCATTGTCAGCCAATTCATCATCTTTTTTCAATTTTTTTTCTTCTCAAGTGTGATGTGTAAAAAGAAAGGAAAATACTCTTTCCTTTTCTTCCTCTCCCCATCAGGAAAATTTAATTCTTCAGAAAACTTTTTTTCGTTTTTTGATTAGTTTTTAAAATTTTTCATTTTTACTTTTTTCCAGAGTTCAGAACTTTTTTTTTCAATTTTGTCTTGAATGAGTAGTAGAGAATTGAAAGGTGAAAAAATATCGACACTCTCTCCCTCTCCCTCTCTCTTCCTTCCTCCAAAAATAGTATGTAATAGGATATGTATTTGTTAAAATGTATTTTCAAAAAAAAAAAAAAAAATAGAAAATTTGAAAATTTGTCAAAAATTGAAAAATCAGCTCGAACAGTTCAAAATTTAGTCGTAATGTGTATAAATGACATGCTCTTTAAATGATATAAATTTTAGCTTGTGATGGGAGTTGATGAGTTATGAAAGTTTTCTTGTTAGTAAGCATTCAAAAAAGTTGAGTTTTTCTTCGTCAACTGGTCGAATTTAAACGTTACAAATTGCTTCATTAATTATCGAGATGACTAGTGCTATATTCTAGGTTATTTTGTATTATACTCGTACATATGTGCTCGTACGTTATGTTTACACGAGTCGAGTTGTTGATAAGCGCGAGCTCGTGCTCGCGGATCCTTATGCTGCGTAATGGAAACAGCTTGACGCTGACTCTACACTATCGACTATTAGATGAACGCGCGTAATGCGTATTAATTTAAATACCATAGAGAAAAAAAAGTACATATAATAATCAAATATGCGTGTAAGTAAAGCTAAACGTTGCAATTTAAATTGCAGGGTTCCTTAAACGAGTGGTTACAGCTGTTAAGATTAGAAGAATATAAACCAGCTCTGGCTAGTCAAGGTTACGAAACAATTGAAGACGTATTGCAATTAACGTGGGAAGATTTGGAAGATATTGGAATTGTTAAATTAGGTCATCAGAAACGATTATTATTAGCTATTAAACGAGTCAAAGATCTCAAAGCCGGCAAGATATTCCCGAAACCGAGTTTAAATTTAATTCAAACGCAGGTGAGCGAAATATTCAATATGGTTTACTCCTTATCTCGTAATTGTAATTTGTATATGATATCGTTGCACGTGCCAAATGATTAAAAACTCAATAACTTACCGTAGTAGTTAGGCTTATTTGGAGTGATCTTTATCCCAGTCTAATGCACGTACCTGACTATACCTCTTTACTTACCTACCTAATGCCTGTATACCTTTACCTAACTACTTATTACTTATCATAATGCTACAGCAATAATTATTGTAGAAACTGACGATTTATTTATCGTCGTTTCTTATCCTTAATCGATTAGGTACCTACTAAAATTTAATCTTATAAAGCGTCGCTTGAGTCTAATTCTAATCGCTTCAATGATGCTCAAAACCATCGAGTAACCTGACTTTTATTTTTATCGAGGAGTGATTTACCTACAGTGTGTCTCAAAAGTGCAAGTTTTTCAATCAGTCAAAAATTGGATATTTCTTGTCCACTTTTCAATCGTGAGTTTTTAGCTCAACTTTTTCAAGAATTTCTAAAATCAAAAGTTGCCAATCCAAATCAATTTTTCTATTAGTTTTCATTCTTCTAAAGACATACGAGGACATCGAAGACTGATTTATTTTTTGTAAATATTCAGTTACTTTTAAATGTGTGATTCGAGTTGGTATCCCACTAGTAAAATTAGGTTTCATAGTTAGCACTATTCTAGTACTTACTACTTACTCATAATACCTACCTAATCCCTATAGAATAGACAGCAGCTACCTATCTAGTGCATTTTACTATTTACTCTCATCTTCATCAAATTTCATCGTAATAACAGCACTTTATAAAATGTATGCGTACTTCATCTATCATTTTACATCTTTCACATTACCTATACTCTTTTGTTATCACGTCTCATCTACGATTAGGACATATTTTGGAAACCTCATTTGAGCACGTTCTTTTTTTTTTCATTTTTTTTTCTTTTTCTTCCGTCTTAAATGGACGTACTCGTAATACGTAACAACCACCACTCGCAGTAGCGCTTACTTGTGTATCTCTGTTGCATGTGTGCGTCTAAAGGTAAGCATCGAATCACATTCTCCGTGCAGCACTGTAAGTTCCAATGTCTCGTACGATCTCGATTGTCCTCGTGTACATACAACATATCATAGTTTCCACCAACCGTGGGAACTGGAAACTACTCAACAGTTATATTATCCAACTGCTGATATTGTGCCAATAAAGGTAGGTTCGTTGGCGAGTATTCGGCATTTTGAGACGTAGCGACGCTAACGCGATGAATTTTAATTTCGCAGATACGAAATCCGAGAGGAAAATCGCTGGAGAGTTTGAAAGATGGAACGAATAATGTGGCAACCAACGGTACGAGTAGTTTTGTACCCGGTGTTCCGCAACAGTTGCCCGTTTTCGGATGGAAGTATCGTAGCTACGACGATGGAGATATCACGCCGACCAATGAAAATTTAACCTTTCACGAAGGCGGTGGTACGTTGCCTCGACCCAGAGGTCTAGTCAGACCTAGGCCAGTTGCTAAAATACCTGCTACCTTGTGCCAGTCTTATAGAAATGAGTAAGTTTATTGTTTTTTTTTTTTTTTTTTTTTTGTACACTGGGACGACGAGGGCTCAAAATTGAACCATTATATTTTCATCCTAACGAGGATTTGAATGAAAGCACGACCTGTTGTATCGAAAAAAGTAATTATGTAAATATTCAAACTCAGCACCTTTTGGAATGAGTTGAGTTGAGCTGAATTTTGATCAAAATTTTGGATATTGGTCTTCCCCCCTCACCATAAGGCGATGGGGAGGGAGGGAGGGATCGAAGGATCAAAATTTTCCTAAAAACTGAAAATTTTCGAATGCTTTGAATTCCAATTTTTGTTTGAAAATTTTTCAAA
This sequence comes from Planococcus citri, assembly GCF_950023065.1. Lineage (NCBI taxonomy): Eukaryota > Metazoa > Arthropoda > Insecta > Hemiptera > Pseudococcidae > Planococcus > Planococcus citri. Next base: position 1,051,632 of record NC_088677.1, on the reverse strand, counting down.
GGCGGTCTCAAGCACAGAGATAACTATTTCTTTTGGAAAAATAGTGAACTTTTGGAAAATGGCGGGGGAGGGGAAGGGTTCAATACGATGGAAATTTTCTCAACTTACATACGACTCTAAAATCTCATTTATTATTATGTACTTGAAAACATACATTAATATAGGTATGATGTACGTTGTATGAGCAGTTTCGTAACATACTATTCTTATCGAGCTCTTTTTATTAGCTTGTTTTGATCGAGACTCACAGCGTGTCTGTTTCTTTGAATTTCGTAGTATTTTATGCGTTTGTCAGCCGAGAAATTGGTTCATATTTGATAAAATACTCGCAATCTAAACTGTATTTATGCTGATAAAGTATAGCCTCGAGAATGACGCAAATTTAAAAAAAAAAATAAAAAATACAGCTGCGATTTATTCGAGCTTATACGTTAGATTACTCCACTCGAGAGAAATTATTATCGCTTCGAGTGTGACTGATAGTTATAATAAATTAATAAATCAATGATTCATTACAGAGAACAAAATACAACGAACGAAATTAAAAAGAAACCTCCGTCCCCTCCGAAAAGACACTCGGAAAGCATTACCGTCGTAGCTGATCTTCACTGTACGCATATTCCGCCGGATCCGGCTCCTTCGACGCCTCCGTGGAGTGCCGAAGAACGCCAGTTGATCGCCTCGTTGAAAGCTCAAGGAGGTTCCGATAGCAGCTTTAAGGTGCGCATAAATTACCCGGTTTATTTTTTTATGTAATTAATTATTAGACTACTGAAAAGGTTGATTTTTACAATTTCCGTTGTTTTTTTCTATTCTGTTACAGTCAAGTAGTTCTAGCACAGAATCAGATTCTATACCATTTGCCAATGAAAATGCCGGTACGATTAAGCAGAGGATTAGTAGATCAAATTCTGGTGAGCGTTTGATGTATTTTTAAAGTCATCTTTCTTAGGGTGGTTCAGTTCTCCGAAGTTTCGCTATTTTGCGCTCTCGTCGCATTGAAATTGTTCAATTTTATCAGAAATTAATCTTTATTTTTTGATTTCCTCTTATAGTCCTGCATGTGACAATAGGAGTAATTGCACCCGCCCCCCGCCGATCTTCCGGGACAACTTTTTTCTTAAAGGGGGCATCCTAAAGAACATTTTAAAGCGAACTTGCCCAAAAAAAAGTTGGCCTTACTTACAAAATGGCGCCCATTTTGATTGACAGGTCAGCCGAAATCGCAGATTTTGCGTTTCAACATAGGACTTGCACAAAATTTTTTAAACTTTACAAAGGTAGATAGAAAGATCATGCAAAAATTTATCACCTGTCAAAATTTCAAGTGCTAAAGTGCGTTTTTCGATTTTTGGTGAATTTTTGAAAATCGAATTTAGGCCAAAAATGAGGGAGAAAATCAAAATTTTAGCAAATTGACCAAGAAAGCTGAAATTCGGGATATACCCTATTTTCGACATGCCAAATCGATTGGAAACGGTTTCAACCCGTTTTGAGCAATTCTGGAGCCTCCAGCAGATTTTTGAAACTCGAAATTCTCACAACAAATTGGAGTTGTAAAGCTGAAATTTATTTTAAAAAATAATTTCAATACGCTACGAAGTACTGTAGGTGAATTTCAAGTCGTTTTGGAGTCTCCAGCGACTTTTTTTAGAATTACTGGAGCCTCCAGTAGATTTTTGAAACTTGAAATTTTCCCAAAATTTCATCAAACTGAGATGGCGAGTCGAAATTCATTCTGAAAACTAATTTCAATACGTTACGAAGTAGACTGCTGGTGGATTTCAAGTCATTTTGGAGCCTCCAGCGACTTTTTGAAAATTCCTGAAGCCTCCAGCAGATTTTTGAAATTTTGAATTTTCACAAAATTTCATCAAATGGAGATGGAAGTATGAAATTTACTCTACATTCCAATTTCAACACCCTCTGAAGACGACTTCAGGTGGGTTCAAGTAATTTTAGGGCCTCCAGCGACTTTTTTGAAAATTACCGGAGCCTCCAGTAGATTTTTGATACTTGAAATTCCCGCAACATTAATTTATCAAAAGGAGTTGGCAAGCTGAAATTTACTTCGCAGACTACGTGGTGGTTTCAAATGGTTTAGAAGCTTCCAGCTACTTTTAGGAAATTTCAATTTTCCAAAAAAACGCCATACAACCCATCAAAAAGTAGCTGGAGGCTCCAAAACGACTTGAAATCCACCAGCAGTCCCCTTCGTAGCGTATTGAAATTAGTTAGCAGAATGAATTTCGACTCTCCATCTCAGTTTGATGAAATTTTGAGGCTCCAGTAATTCTCAAAAAAGTCGCTGGAGGTTCCAAAACGACTTGAAATTCACCTAGGTACAGTACTTCGTAGCGTATTGAAATTATTTTTTAGAATAAATTTCAGCTTTACAACTCCAATTTGATGGCATTTTGTGAGAATTTCGAGTTTCAAAAATCTGCTGGAGGCTCCAGAATTGCTCAAAACGGGTTGATACCGTTTCCAATCGATTTGACATGTCGAATGTAGGGTATATCCCGAATTTCAGCTTTCTTGATCAATTTGGTAAAATTTTGATTTTTCCCCTCATTTTTGGCCTAGATGGGATTTTCAAAAATTCACCAAAAATCGAAAAACGCACTTTAGCACTTGAAATTTAGACAGGTGATAAATTTTTGCACGATCTTTCGATCTACCTTTGAGAAGTTTGAAAATTTTTTTGCAAGTCCTATGTTGAAACGCAAAATCCGCGATTTCGGCTGACCTGTCAATCAATCAAAATGGCCACCATTTTGTAAGTAAGGCCAACTTTTTTTTGGGCAAGTTTGCTTTAAAATGTTCCTTAGGATGCCCCTGTAAGAAAAAAGTTGTCCCGGAGAATTGACCGGGGGGGGGGGGGCTGGAATTACTCCTATTGTCATATGCCGGACTATTAGAATCGAAAAAATTGTGCCGGTATCTCCCCACCGTTGAAAAAAAAAATGAAAGAAATCCAGGTCATTTAAAAATACATCACGATCTCAAATTTTACCTGTAGGTAGGTGCTAAAGTGCATTTTTCAATTTTTTGGTGAATTTTTGAAAATCAGATTTGAACCAAAAACGAAAAAAAAGTTCTGGAGCCTCCAGCAGATTTTTGAAAGTTGAAATTTCATCAATAATTCACCTCGGGAAGTTATAAAACCAAAATGTCCTTTATAACGTCATTTCAACACATACTTCAATTTGAAAAGCTAAACTTTTGAGGCACTTTTTCTCGTAAAAAGCAATAATTTTGAGGATTGTATATAAAAAAAAATCATCATGAATAGGTATACGTATAACGTACAATAAGAGCCACCCTACAGGGCCGGTTCCCGTTTGCGAACCATGAATAGGAAAATTGACAGCCGAAAAGCAACCCGTTTGCGAACCACAATAGGATAGAGATGGCGAAGAAAAAGAATCATTATGCTCATACATTCTAATTCAAAATGTACCCATTTGCGAACCAACCCCCAAAAGTAGGACTTTTGCGAACCACTCTGTTGTCCTTTTGCGTAAATATGATGAGAAGTAAGAGAATACCTATCATATTGCAATTTCGCTCCGTTTGAAGGGTAAGATGGCGATCCAAAAATTTTATCTGAAAAGCACCTAAGGCTGGGGTCTACATTTTCTCCGAGGGACTTTTTCACACCAATTTTCGGGTCTACGAATTCCTCAGGGGGACTTTTTTAATACTCAGGTCTACAAATGCCCCAAGAGACTTTTTCATCGCAATTTTTGAATCTACGAATGCCCCAGGGGGACTTTCTTATACCCGAGACTCGGGAATAAGAACGCTCCACTTGGCTTGGATGCTAATATTCCCCCGGGGAATTCGTAAACCCACGACTGGTATGAAAAAGTCCCCACAGGGCATTTCAGGCTCGAATTTCGAGTTCTTATTACACGCTAGGACTCAAATTTTGAATTTTCACTCCCCTCTCCACAGTGATTTTTTTGTCAATAGGTAGCATCTGTAAAGTGAGAGTGACCTAACTGCAAAATTGTGATTTTTGAGATACAAGCAGTTCAAGGCATGTATGTACTATTTTTTTTTAAACTTCACTTTATCCAAGTACGTATGATTGTGCATGGTGATTGACCCATTCCACTAAAGATAGATTCAAATATCATATTTTCCTGCCACAGGATAGGGTCGTCTCATTTTTGTGGGGAAAAAATTTGCAATTTTAGGTCACTCTGCTGTTGAAATCTTAGTTTTGAAATGACCCTTTGAATATTCGTACAAGTTATGTAAAGTTTTGAAAAACAGTTCAGAGGTATTGAATTTTAGCTATTGGGGGACGGAGTGTTTCCTGGACCACTGAGTTACGTGAGTTATTAGGTGAAGTTTTATTTTTTATTTTTAAGCCAAAAAAGGCGTTGACATGTTTACATCTAACTGGTTGGTATTGGTTCGCAAATGTCTTACATTGGCTTCAATATGAATCACTCGTTCGCTCGGAGTTCATTTTTAATTTGAATCTCGTTGGTTCGCAAATGTCTCAGTTTTAGATCATTAATCAACCCAACAAAAGAGGAATAATAACAATAGGGTGGTTCGCAAACGTCCTACGCCCACCCTACAGTCACCTGCATCTGCATGATTAATTTGATGTTTAAATTTTAATTGATTTTTTTCTCTCTCAACAGAATATAGTCAGTCACATATTGTTAATGTTAAATCAGCGTTACCAACTACCGAATCAGATATCAGTTTAAAGTAAGTTAGAACTTAGAACTGTATCAATCTATCAATCTAAATGGATATAGACTATTTCTCATTAATTTCCTCCCATTCGTGATTGAAAAAAAGAAGAAAAAATGTAAATTAAATGGTTCTAGTTTTTAATGAAACGATCTCTCGTCTATTTCAATCATTCACGAACAATACGTTCGTGTTGTTTTAATTTTTTTTCTTTCATCGATTCAATCTCTGTTTAGTCTTTATCAATATTATTGATCTTGAAATAAACGATCTAAAATTTTCCATATTTGAGCTTTTAATTACGAAATAGGTTATTAATAATCATTAAAAAAATATGATCGTCAAAGTGTAGCGTTAAAATTATTTCAATGTTAGATCTGTGAGTTAGTCGTTAGAATGATGCTGTTTGAATGAAGTACCTAGATTAGTTTGGATTTCTACTTGTTTGGGAAAAAAGAGGGGAAAACGTATTGAAAAAAATTATTTTTCTAGAAGCAGCTAACGTTTGAAATTTTCATTATTAATTATTGTTATCTTTTTGATTTTAACAGGAAATTAAGTAAAGAACCAACCGATGTATTAGACGATATCGGAAACATGTTAGCCAACTTGACAGATGAGCTAGACGCGATGCTAGAAGAAGAAAAAAGACAAGGATTGAACGATGATTGACAGTGGCTGTCAACGTCGCTTTAAATTCAATCGACAAGTCTTTGAAATGGTTCCTATGTGTTTGCCGTTGTACCTATTTTCTAGTAGGTTGGTATCTAATAAAATACTCGAATTTTTCGTATCAAAACCACTTCCGACGTTACATAATAATTAACCGAAATGTGATTTTTTTAATTACCTTTCAGGTATGGAATACCCTCGTGTACAGATTGTAGAAAAAAGTTATGCAACGAATTTTAATTCTACGAATAGATCTCAGTTTATATAGATTTTAGGATATTTCGTTCTCACGTGGCCATATACCTGCAGTGATTCTTTCTCTTACTAATCTTATTTTGTAGAACTTTGTACTAAGAAATTTTATAATGTTTGTTTTTTTTTACCTACCAATTTTCAACGTGTTTTAATTATTTTACTTGTTTGGCGCGGCGCAGTGATTGAATTTTGCAACGCTCATCGCGTCCACTGCCTGGTCAAAAATATCAAATATAAAAATGATCATATCATGAATTTGGGCGATCTACTCTAGTTATCCTATACTATATGTTGCATTTATTTTTATTAATAAATATCGAAACATATCAGGTTTTTATCCCATCTTCGTCATCGCGAATTCGAATAAAGCTACTTATAATAACTGGAAACATTTATTTTCGATATAGTAACTTTTATTAGAATTTTCTCGTTCGAGTTTGAAAGTTTTTCCATTTCATTATTATCATTTACTATCACGAAGGCAGCAGCGAATTTTTAACTTATCACAGTGTCTTTTGTCTTGTACAAGTTGTTATTTTTTAATTGACACTTTAAACGTAATTAGAAAAAAATGTTTATCGAGTACTAAAAAGTAATAAAATTTTACCCGCGTATTAATCGTAAGTGACAACTGGAACAAAACATAATAATATGGAATTTCTATTGTTATTTTATATTATTAATTAAATAATTCGTATTATTTCTTTTTTTTATTTGCTCGACGATGACTGTTGAACTTGATTGTATTTTTTTAACGGGTTATTGTACGTAGTACGTTTGCTTCTTTGAGTATAAATATAATGATGATATTTATACTCAAAGGTTTGCTTCGGAATCATTGTAGAAACTTTTTTTAAAAGTATGAGAATGTAGAATGATGATGATGATTGATTGTTGATCTTGTAATAATTTTGCGAGGTTCGATTTGATTTGTCAGTTTTGTAAATGTTTTATAAGTTGAATTTGATTATGAATGAACGAATGAATGGTGTGATTGAGTTCGAGTACTTATTATATTAATTCATTATCATTTATTTTTTGGAAATTTCGAAATTTCTGCGTAGATTTTGATAAATTATTTTGATGATTTTTGCAGGAGTGAAAAAGAATAACAAATTTTATTAAAAGGCAGCACTGATTTGTTAAAATTCGAATTTGAAACGAAACCCCGAAACCCCTACTCTACCCATGCTCTACCCCCACCTTACTTTAGTACTTTTGTTAAGCTTTTGTTACGAAAATGACGTAATGCCTTGAGAATCTTTTCACGTTCATGTTTGCGCCATTTTTCGTTCTAGTCTAGGTATTCTAATTCTATTCTTCAAATTGAATTGAAATTTACTCATTACTGAACTAAAATATGACTCATGTATTTGTGATGTAATGGCGAGTAACGTGGCGTGTTTTACTTTGAAAATTTGGTAATACTTTGTCGTGTGGTTCAACTAGATATGCATATTTTTCATAACTTTTAGTCGACGTAAACGCTAGTGAAGTATTTCGCATTTCATTTCGATTGTGATGGCACTGATGGCAGCCAGCGTTGGAATCCGATTTAATGGTAAGTTTTAATGAGATTGTACGTTATATTTTAATTCGCAAGTATTAATGTTTTTGGTTTCATTTTCGTGTTCGTCGATCGAATCTTTCGGTTTGCAATTACATATGTACTTATGTCTCGGTGTACCTACATACAGACGTGCAATTAGAAAAAAATTGTTCAAATGTTCAAGTATTCTTCAATTCTACCTCATGGTCCTCATGGCGTAAGTTTGGTGAAATTAATAGAAGCGAGAAATATTTTAATTCGCAAGGTTCGCAAGTAATATGATTGTGTTTTTGGTTTCATTTTCATGTTCGTCGATCGAATCTTTCAGTTTGAGTCTCAGTGTACCAAAGTTCTGCGTTCTATTCGGAAAAATTGTTCAATAACATAATTCGTAAGTCTAGTATGTACTTAAATATGTATTTTTGGTTTCATTTTCATAATTCATAATATTTCCTGTTCGTCGATCGTCGATCGAGTTTGCCGGTGTCTGGGTAGCGGTAGCGGTGGCGGCGGTGGCGGCGGCGGCGGCGGTTAGCAGTTCGCATTCCTCTCCCCTCTAGGTGAACATAAGCTTGCTACATCGTGATCGTTGGTCATCTTAGTCAATTAGTCATCTATCTTCATCTTTTTCATTTTCTTCGTTTTTGAATAATTATTGAATATTCTGAGTTCGTTAATTCGTTTAACCGTGATGTACAATGGTGTACCTGATGATATCTGAATGTAATTTTTCCTTCGGTTTGGTTTTATGACATTAAATTATCGTACCTACTGTCTCGTAATCGAACGGTTTCTTCCCTTTCAGTCTGCATTTGCGATACCAGTGGTTTTTTCACTTCTTTCGAATTAATTAGTTTCAATGAGTTATTTTTGGGTAAGTATTCGTTATTAGTTTATTACTTCATTTATCTACCACTACCTTAGCCACTTTTGTTTGTTCGTTTTTCGATCGATTGTATTGGAGTGAGTATAATGTGTATCGCTCAAAAGGTTCGTTGATACGTTTTTTTTTTCACGTCTTCGGTACCTATCAAATATTCGTTTTCACTCTACGATCAGTGTTTGTATAGAATTGAAAATTGAAATGGGTAAACTTTGAACAATTTTTTCAAATTTAACGTCGGCACACTGAGACAGTAGTAAAGAATAATCGTTTGTTTACGTATGTATGTATTTCGTTTTCGACAGTGTGTGTGTGTGTGGTGCATACTTTACAATACGGTCTCATCATTCGTGAATTTTCTGTTGTGCGAATAAAATGATACCTTTACTTACCTACCCACACATATCATAATACTAGCACTATATCATATGTTGATTCTGTACGAGTCTATTATACTCACGCGCAGGACTTTCAACTCGAACTCGTGTTAGTTATGAAAATTATGAAATTAAAAAAGATTAGAAATGCATCGATTATACTTGAGAGCACCATGACTGAAATTGATTTATTTTCATCATTATCGATTGGTATGCTAGTTACTTACTTGATCATTTCTCATATTATGAATCGGTGTCCCAGTCTTGAAAATTTGTAATCTACTCATTTTGTGTATGTACTATGTACCTAGGACCTACCTAAATCAGAACTTCACTTCCCGTGCGGTGATGTTTGGCGATGAGTTTTACCTGGCGTATTTTAGCAGATCGTCTACGTTAATTTCTTTGTGTACAGTTCCAGTAGGTACTACCTTACCTATCCATTTCAGCGAAGATCGCCTTCCAGACTTGAATTTTTCACTACATAACATCGAATTACAATTCATACCTTGACTTGAATCATCGTGTTCATCTCTCGCTATAATGTGCTAAACGTGTTATTAATTATTCTTTTGAATTCCCCCCCCCCCAGATACTCGGAAGTTTGCATCGTTCATCGCAAGTACAACATAATTTCGATGGTTCGTCAGTGAATGGTGGATATTGGAGAAAACCTGAAAAATTGGACGTACATCAGTTAACTGAATCATTTTCGATAATCGATTGGTATGCTACGCTAGTTACCTACTTGTTAAATTCTCGTAATGTTTTTGATCAACTGATTCTACTGTATCAGAATTTTTATCTCATTTCCCGCCCAGTGATGTTTTTCAAATTTAAATTTGCGATGATTTTTCGTGTTCAGATTGTTTTTCTTTTTGAAATTAAAAAAAAAAAGAGATCATTCTCGTCTCTGAGTGTACTCATGTCTTTAGTACCTTACTTACCCATTCAAGTGCAAATCGGGGTGCGGATTTGAATTTAAATGCTGTCAGTTTTCGTTTTGATGTGCGTAACTCCTTGACGCATTGATGCAGCAGTCGAGAATTTCATGGAGGTTCAACGAAATTTTAAAATTAATCTGAACGTCGCTCTTTCTATTTTTAACTACCTACTCTTACTTTGGTTGATCGGGAGAAATTTTGAGCCATTTTTGATGTAACTTTAAAACTGTTTTACGATGTGTTCAGTGTTGTGCAATTTTTGCTTGATTTCTCCTAAATTTCATTACTTCTAGTAATTTTTTGAAGATCACAACCTAAGGTTTTGTGCCAGTTTCTTTCTTCTTTTTTTTCAAATGTTGTTTTCTGCATTGTTTGCAAAATTTTTACCTATCCGTTTTGATGGTCTGATTACTTTTGCAAATTTTCATTGAAATTTTCTTGATATTTTGGAATTTTTTCGGGAGGTACCTTAATACCTATTGCTCAAGTTTTGTCGATTCCCAGCAACTTCAAGTCATTTTCAACTGTTTCCCCGGTCCAACAACATTTTTTGGCTGTCATTTCTATTCAGTTTTAACTCGGTCAATTTCCAGCGTTATTTTTTCAATTTATTTTTGCCGATTTTCATTATAGTAGTAAATTTTTTTGTTTCTCACGAAGTGATTGTCTTAAATGTACGTAATAATTACGTAACGCTTATCTCCATCATTGGTTAACAACAGGTACCGCTAGTGTTTATGTAAGTACGCATGTTTAATCAATTGATCTTGTTTCTTCCAGGAGAATCAGATATGTGAATACGTCGAGCTAGGTACTTGCTACTCCTTTACCTCATCGTTGAAATATGCATTCATCGAAAAAAGAACTGAATATTTTACGTCAGGTGTCTCAAATTTGGTAAGTTTTTTTTAATGTTTTCAAGTTACTTAAGTGGTATTTCTGAGTGTTTGGTGGGAACACTCTCGACCCATTTTTTTCATCTGATGTCACCTCCTTTTTTGTTGTTTGTGAATATTTGAATTTTGATTGTTACGTAGGTATTTTAAATTGTGTTTATATCCTTTTTTCGAGCTTGTATAACGTAAGTTTTCTATAACATTTTAAAATGCAGTTTTGACTAAATGTTGCTTAGTTGTACTGGAGTTTTATTAGTTTGTTCGAAGATTTTCTATGGTTTTTTTTGCACTCGTATCTATTGATTTTACGAATTTATCATATTTCGGCGGTTTGATCAAGTTTTCGTATTTTTTTCCATCAATTTTTGTTGTTACCTACATATTTGAACATTCTTCACGATATTTTACTGATGTTTTATCAACGTTAACTCGTTTATAACTGTTCCCACGATGCTTTTACGAATTATTCTGTGGCAAGTTTCAGTTAAAATCATGTTAGTTTATCAATTTTTATGAATTTTGTGTATTTCTGAGAGTACTTGGATAAATTTCGTGATTTTTAAACTTTCATTATTTTTGATAACATTTTCGCTCGTAAAAAATTTTTTTCGTTCACTTTTCGATAAATGACTAATTCGTGTGTTTTTTCTTCAGCATGTTTCAGGTATTCATAACTCTTCATGATCGCCGGATCATTACTCATGCACAACCATCGCAGTCATGTTCAGAGCTGAATAAACGAAGTACATCGTGACTTGAGCAGCGCCGCTTGTACATAGATTCTCCTTCAGTCATTGCAGCAGCCTTATCACCTACAACGTACCTATGGTTTTCATCGTCATCGTCTTAGTACCGCTTGCTGAGCTGAATTTTTCTAATGGTCGCTGCGCCCAATCGTCATTGAGCACTGAGAGGAATTTCTTACCAGAGCCGAGAACAGTAGAGTCCCACTCGACGAGTTTTGCTGCTTTGGTTACTCGAATCAAATTAATGAACGAATTTTGCCTACCACCCCCACCGCTCTTTAATTTCTCAGTGGAACGAGGGGAAATTTCCTGCTATCGAATTGAACGCTCTGCTTTTGAAATTTCAACTTTGAAAAATATCTTTCGTCACTTTTCTGTGAAAATGAAATCATTGTGCCCTGATGTAACTTTGTCCTGAACAAATGTCGACCCACGTTTCCGGTAAAATAGGATTTTCGCCTTTTCCTTCGTCCGTTTGTTGTATTCGATTCTCAACATTCCGTTGAAATTGTATTTGTATTATTCTGTTTCGTAAATTAGCGCGTTTAATTCCCGCCTACCTTCCGCCATCCATCCTAATCCCAATACGAATTGTTACCCCCCCCCCCCGCTCTTCACACTCAAATCACTTGTCTCGCGTTACTTAAATATCTAATGATATGTTGACTATACTTTCGCCCTCTAACTCCTTCCCACAGAATTTTTCGCTTAGCTTTTGTAACTTGGTGGTTTCTTTTTCTTGAAATTTTTGTGGGTATTTCATTTTTTTTAAATTCATTTTTTTCATGTTTGATCGTGGAAATCAGCTTTCATCATTCGTTTTGATATTTATGATTTTCTGATTCATTTTGGATTTACAAAAACTGATGATTAATCGAAAAATTTCGGGTGGTTGGTTGTTAGGGAAGGTGTTTCACGGTTATTTGAACTAATTGACATCATGGAACGTGGTCGTGGGGTTATTATTTTTGGTTAGATAGGCTGCAAGTTTGACTTACAACCTGGTATCGTAACAGTTGCGGATCAAAACTTTTTTTTTTTTCAAAAGAGAAATGTTGGCTTGTAGTGCTGGTGATGAGTTTATGTAGGGTATTTGTGTGCAGATGGAAGTTGCGTGGCGGCGGTGGTGAGTGTTGGTAGGGGATGCGGTTGTGGCTGGTCTTGTTAAGTTTTGTCCCATGCTCGCCTGTTAAGCATCAACCCACAACTGTACATTTTTGCATCGCGATTTTTTGAAAATTTCTCTTCTGTTAGCTTCTAGGTTAAGAAAACGCATCCGCGGGTACGGGCTCTCGCCCAAGGATCCGTCAGTCAGCAGGGCTGGTGAAAACTGTACAGGGTGTCAGGGGCTGAGATTCGTTACTAACGATTCGAGGGAAACCTGGCACTCACCCCAGCGAGGGGTAGTCGTAATAGGCTGGTACAGGAATTAGCGTTTGCGTTTCTGTCTAGTGGTAGTTCCGGTTTATCAAAGATGGAGCAGGGATGGTTAATGTTACCCTCACAACCGTGATATTGGCCATTCTTGCAGTCGAGGATGACCTGCCTCGGTTGGTTCGCCAGATCTGCCTGCGAACCAACCGCACGTACAGTAAGTGGTGCACTCTAGGTTTTGCATATGCTTGCTTGCGTGAAATGTGAGTCAAGTTTTTTTGAGAGAAATTTGACATTTCAAAGGCTGACCTGGTTTTGTTGCTTCGGTCAACTTGCCAGGCAGGTGAGCGTGTGTGAAAAGGCGTATGGTGATTTGGACTGCGTACGATGTCTGGTTGTGATTGAATTTGTGTTTTGTAAAATTCGAATGAAAAAATTAAAGTTGCGGAGTATTTGATCGTGTTGTAATGAAAAACATCCTTGAAAATAACGTACCTAATTTCGTAATGTGAATTATTTCGCGATGATTAGATGCGGGAAGGGTGGATTGATTTCGTAATGTTTAATCCGGTATACAAAAATATTGAATGAATCAATATTATTTCAATCATTCCATACCTCTAGTACCCTCCTCCCCCCGCCCACCTACACAATCATCTGGAATAATTATCTTGAGTTCGATTTGTTGTGAATGAGCGCCGCTCTGTATTGAAAGTTCGAAACCAAAATTGGAAAATTTGGTGGCGTTTCGTTTTCTATTCAAGGTAAGGCTAGTTCAATTGTTCTATTTATTTATTCAGCTTCCAATATTCCTACTGTGTAACGACGTGTCAATTTTTTTAAGTGTTTTTTTTCTTTTTGCAACTTTTCGAGAACAATTACCGAGTGTTTTTATTGAAAGCTTTAATCAAATTTTGGTTTTTCCAACAGATGTTCGATTTACTTATGCCAGTCTACTCGTTGTGTTACTTCGCCGTTGAAATGTGCGTTTATGGAAGTAGGAAGACCAAACATGTTCATATCAGATTTTCGAATTGGTGAGTGTAATTTCTTTCAATTTTCCTTGTATGTGTACAAAATGTTGAGTGTTCGATGTCGAGAAATCTAAATTTTCGATTAGTTTTCTTCCACTGCCTCCAAGGATATTTTTCATTAGCGGTATAAGCTATACTGATTCGGAAGACTTTCCTATTGAAAATCTTGTGAAAATTTGGTATTTTTGTAAGGTTTTACTTCTATTTTACATTTAGTATCGCAGTATGCTTAAATTGGTGTAATTTATAACGACTTTTACGATACGTTGATAAATTTTGTTTTTTCATTAATTTACCGCAATTCCAAATAACAACTGACTTCTTGGTTTGATAATTTTTTGATCCTTCGTGCAGTTACAGCAAAATTACATTCAGTTTGAAGATGCAACGTTCATTATTTTTTCACTTTTCTGCTGAAAATATAAAGATACATATTGTATCAAATTTTTATTCATATTCTAATGGTTTTTATGTTCAATTTTATTGAAATTTCCTTTAATTTTTGGTATTGTTCATCTGTTAATTGTTGTTTTTTTCAGTTTTTTTTTATATCAAGTTTTAATTTTCTATTTTTCTTGAAAATCTGTGGTGGCAAGTTCGAAACGAAGTTGATGTGGGGACCTCAAAAGTAGCCGACAAGTTTCGAATTTCTGACTTGAAGAGTCTCATTTGATCCATGTTTTGTAATTTCAATTTTGAGCGGATTTTGCTTCATTTTAGGATGATATTCCGACTGTATTTTTTTTTTTTATTTCGTGATTTTATCTAAATTCCACGATGTTAAGTACATTAATCAATTCAACATAAGGTCATCTCATCTTCAACTGTTTTTATGTCACGTGAACGTTTTTAAGCTTGTTATTTTTTACGAAATGTTGCTGATCTCTGTGTTAATTTATGGTATGTACCTAATGTTTAATTATTTTTGTAGCTGGATATTTCGATGCTAGTTTGAAAATTAAGCCTATGCATAGAATATTGAATCTAGCGCCCACAGTTACTCCACCATTCTGCAGAGTGTTGATAACTTTACCCATCTTCAGCGAATCTGACGGCGGTTTGCATCTGCTCACATGAGACTACTGAAACGTATTTTAATTCCGGCACCTGAAATACTCACCTGAAGATCTTCGTCGAAGTAAGTCGACTTGGTTTCAGTTTGGTTTTTGTACAGGTTACCTATGTTATTTTTTGGGGCATTTTTTACAATTTTTATGATATTTTGGGCACTTTTTCGTGATTTTTTAACAATCCTGTAGCGGTTATCGCTAGATTTTGATGTAATTTTGTGACGTAGGGCTCGTACCAAGTTACTGAAGTTGGCTGAATGTTATTTTTTGTTACTTTTTCAACGTTTTGGTTATCTGTTCTGGTCACTTTTCCTCCTTTTTTTTTTTTTTTTTACAAATTTTCAAAATATTCATTTTTTTTTAATGTATCTTAAGGAAAAAATTATCCAAAAATTTCGCTTTCTGTCAAAAATTGTCTAAAATGCTGTCTGCACTAAAAAGAAACCTTTCTGAGTAAAGTTTTAAATTTGGATGTTTTCTACTCAAGTTGACTCGATGTTTACAATTTCAAATTTTATAAAAGTCTGACATTAGGTCAGAAAGTCAGCAACATTCCCCCCACACCTTCAAAGGTCTGACGCGTAGGTACTTATATTTAATGTGAATAATTCAAGATTTTTTTTCAAGTTTTCAAAAATCAGCGTATTTAAAATTTTGGATACGTCACCGGTGCAAAAAAACATGCCCATGTGAATAGTCAAGAAGTCTTGTGTTTTCACCCGTCTAAAAGTTCTGCGTTTTCTCACTTCCTCAAGTCTCCTGATTATTTACCCAAATAATTTTTCATAATCTTTGATTATCTTTTTACAAAATTTTTATTTCAATTTTCAAAATTTCTCTGCGCTTAGCACTTCTTTCCGTACTCGGCTTCATTATTTGTGATTGCAGTAAATTTGGTCTCAATTAACTTTTGTTGAGTGCCCTGTTCCCTCTCCTAAGACGATGATGATCGAAGTATACATATATTTTCAACAATTTTAATTTAAGGGTCGAAGAGGTATTTGAACTTGCGACATTTGCAAAAAATTTTATTACTTTTTCGCTTGTTTGAAAAGTTTTTTGTTTTTTAAAAAGTTTATTTTTGTTGAAATTGAAATATGTACTTCATATTATACAAATTTTCGTGCAATTTCAATTCAATGGTTCTCAAAATTTTCTTGTGAAAAATTTGATTTTCATTTGTTCATTTTTTTGTGTGTAGTAGGGGAGGGGGGTGTTCAGTGGAGAGCTTCCTGAAAATTGAGTTTAAATAGTAGTAACGAATTAGTGATTTTTTTCAAAAAAAATTCTGTTAGGTACCAAGGAAAGTGGAACATTTTTCACTCTGAAATTTTTTATCCAAGTTGCAATAGGGAGAGTTACCTACCTGCGGTATTTTGAAAACAAGAAAAAAGTCTTAAAAGTTTTGATAAATAAATTATCTAAAATCAACTTGATTTGACGTTTGTTGTATCCATCCTAATCGGCGTTTGATCGAAGTGTTAGGTAGATTTTTTGGAAATGGAATAATTATTAGTCACTATATTTCAAAAGGAGTGAGGGTAGAAATTTTGGCTGGAGCTGCAAATAACAAGTACTGACATGTGACATATCGTTTGTTAGGTTTTCAAACTCGGTTTTGTGATATGGCCCTCTTAACCCCTACCACAAGGCACAGGTGCCTCAATTTGGTCCTATGAAGAAAAGACATTCGATCTTATCAAACTTTCATTATTTTTGATAACATTTTCGCTCGTTTAAAAAATTTGTCGTTCACTTTTCAATAAATGACTAATTTGTGTGTTTTTTCTTCAGCATGTTTCAGTAGAGTTCGACGAGTACCCGGATCCGCGATTCTTACCCGGGTCTGAAAATTATCCGGTTCCGACCCGGGTAGTAAAATTTTCAACAAATGACGTCATTTTGAGTAGTTCAAATAAATTCCGCTAGGGTCGCTATATAAAAATGAAATTCTTTCGTCAGTTTGATTTGGCAACGTCGCATTTTTCATTGTTTTCCTTTTCCACTACCCGGTTCCGTACCCGGGTAGCCGATTCCTTTACCGGGTTGAACCCGGAAAATCGGCAATCCGGGTACCCGTTGAACTCTATGTTTCAGGTATTCATAACACGTCTTGATTGCCGGATCATTACTCATACGCAACCATCGCAGTCATGTTCAGAGCTGAATAAACGAAGTACATTGTGACTTGAGCAGCGTCGCTTGTACGTATAGATTCTCCTTCAGTCATCGCAGCAGCCTCATCAGCTACAATGTACCTATGTTTTTCATCGTCATCGTCTTAGTACCATTTGCGGAACTGAATTTTTCTGATGGTTGCTGAACTCACTCGACGATTTTTGCTGCTTTGGTTACTCGAATCAAATTAATGAATGAATTTTGCCTACTACCCCCACCTTGTTAATTTCTCAGTGAAACGAGGGGAAATTTCCTGCTATTGAATCGAACGCTCTGCTTGTTAAATTCAAACGTTGAAAAATATCTTTTGTCGCTTTCTGTGAAAATGAAATCATTGTGTCCTGATGTAACTTTGCCGTAAACAAATTTCCACCCACATTTCCAGTAAAATAGGATTTTCGCCGGTTCCTTCATCCGTTTGTTGTATTCGATTCTCAACATTCCGTTGAAGTTTTATTCGTATTATTCTGTCGTGTAAATTAGCGCGTTTAATTCCCCCCCCCCTCCCTTCCGCCTACCCTCCCAATACAAATTGTTACCCCCCCCTTCCCACTCGAATTGCTTGTCTCGCGTTATTGAAATATCTAATGATATGTTGACTTTACTTTCACCCTCCACCCCCCACAGAATTTTTCGTTTAGCTTTTGTAACTTGGGGGTTTCGTTTTCTTGACATTTTTGCGGGTACATATTTCATTTTTTTTAAATTCATTTTTTTTGTGTTTTGGTTGCAAGTCGTATTATTTGCTCGTGGAAATCAGCTTTCGTCGTTCGTTTTGATATTTATGATTTTCTGATTCATTTTGGGCTGTCGATATATTGTTATTTACAAAAACCGACGATTAATCGAAAAATTTCGGGTGGTTGTTTGTTAGGGAAGGTGTTTCACGGTTATTTGAACTAATTGACATCATGAAACGTGGTCGTGGGGTTATTATTTTCGTTTAGATAGGCTGCAAGTTTGAATTACAACCTGATATCGTAGCAGTTGCGGAGCAAAACTTTTTTTTTTTCAAAAGAGAAATGTTGGCTTGTAGTGCTGGTGATGAGTTTATGTAGGGTATTTGTGTGCAGATGGAAGTTGCGTGGCGGCGGTGGTGAGTGTTGGTAGGGGATGCGGTTGTGGCTGGTCTTGTTAAGTTCTGTCCCGTGCTGGCCTGTTAAGCATCAACCCACAACTGTACATTTTGCATCGCGATTTTTTGAAAATTTCTCTTCTGTTAGCTTCTAGGTTAAGAAAACGCATCCGCGGGTACGGGCTCTCGCCCAAGGACCCGTCAGGTCGGGGGCCTGCTCAGTGGGCCGCGCTGGCAGAAAACTGTACGGAGTGCACAGGGGCCGATGATATTCGTTAACGAGTTGAGGGAAACCTGGCACTCACTCCAACGAGGGGTAGTCGTAATAGGCTGGTACAGGAATGTAACGTTTGCGTTTCCATCTAGCGGTTATAGTCTGACTGTTTCTCGCGACCTTAGTTCCGGTTTATCAAAGATGGTGCAGGGATGGTTAATGTTGCCCCTCAAAATCGACAATATTGCCATTCTTGCCATCGAGGATTACCTGCCTCGGTTGGTTCGCCAGATCTGCCTGCGAACCAACCGCACGTACAGTAAGTGGTGCACTCTAGGTTTTGCATATGCTTGCTTGCGTGAAATGTGAGTCCAGTTATTTTGAGAGAAATTTGAAATTTCAAAGGCTGACCGGGTTTTGTTGCTTCGGTCAACTTGCCAGGCAGGTGAGCGTGTGTGAAAAGGCGTATGGTGATCTGGACTGCGTACGATGTCTGGTTGTGATTGAATTTGTGTTTTGTAAAATTCGAATGAAAAAATTCAAGTTGCGGAGTACCTATTTGATCGTGTTGTAATGAAAAACATCCTTGAAAATAACTTACCTAATTTCGTAATGTGAATGATTTCGCGATGATTAGATGCGAGAAGGGTGGATTTATTTCGTAATGTTTAATCCTGTATACAAAAATATTAAAAGAATCAATATTTCAATCATTCCAATTTCCATACCTCTAGTACCCTCCCTCCCCCCACCAACCTACCTACCGAATTTATTTGTATGTAAGTAGTTGGAACTGTTATGTCTGTTTTTAGAAAATAAGTTCGTATTTTTGTCTTTTGTTGTGTATGTTATTGATGTATGTAGATGTATGTAGACGTACTACGTAGCCATGTACGTACTTTGTTGTGTAATTTTATTGTTGATGTATTTGGTGATCAATATTGTCATGTCATAACATATTCCATCGTTGATTTGATAAGTGTATCATGTATTGTATTAATTATTTTCTATTAATAGTGGTAAAATGTTCATCTTCAAGCTCTCATACGCTTACGGCTTAGCTATCTTTAGCATTGTAATATTATTTTTAGTGTATTTGATTGTTTTCATATTTTTGTACATGTATGACTGTATGTAGGTATTAATTACTCTTGTTACTTTCATCTTTGTAATGATCGATCATGGTTTTTCACTGTTGAGCGGCGAACAGTGTTTTTTTGCCTGGATCGATCAGTAGTATGTATAGAATAAGTCTTCCATTTTTTTTTCGCCGCATCGCCATCGCGATTTTTACTTTGTTTTGTGCGATTTTAATTCGTCGCATGTGTTGAAACTTTATTTGCATATCTCACGAATGATAGCTAGGTAGGTACATAAATCAGCGACGAATCAAGTTAGCATAATGCGCCTATATAGGAATGTTTTACTCATTTTTGAACTCTTGATCGTATGCTAAAACAGAAATCCAATTACCAAAATGCGCGTACCATATTGGATTAAATATTTTGACCAGAGTATTTGGCTTAGCTGTGGTAAATGAAATGATGAAATTCGGTCATTTTTGTTTATTATATGATACGATGTTCGATTTGAAAGAAACTGGGAATTTTGGCATTTAACGTGTGATTTTGGACGGTGAGGTAAACGTTTCTGGCTGAAATGAATCGCTGAAATTGTACTCGACGTCTTTGATTCTCTAGATAATCGTTTTTCGAAGAAGCTGCCTACTCGCAACTTTGCAAGGCGCAGAAAATACAAACACGGCGTTTTTTTAGTAACGCCGCGCCGGTTTTAGTCGATTCAAAGTCGCTGATTCAGCCGCCCGAATAGACATTTTCACTGGGAAGGAAAGTGAATTTTTTAGCTGCCGAAGAAGTTGCCTACTCACAAGGCGCAAAAAATTCACGAAACACGGCGTTATTTCAAGATTCATGAAATAACATTTTTATTTGTATAATATCGGGGTAAGTTTCAGTTGATTTACCTGATTTGTAATTGGTACCTAATTGTGATTTCGATGATAGAATCTCATGTTCTGTCTGTCACACCACTTCTTCCCCCTCCTAAAAATCGCTAACTGTACAAATAAGCCTTTTAAGGGCCGATTCCGCATACTTTTTTGCATAAGCAGCAGGCGCTAAAATTCACACGTTGCAAGTTTACTTAATTCAAGTACATTTACTTTCAAGTACTTGATCAAATAAATTTACTTGTATTTATTATTTTTCATCGTGAAATGGAATGGATAATCCGCCAATTAATTGAAAAGTCAAGTTACTTGCGGTTGTTTGAATTGAATAAACTAGCCACGTGTAAACTCCAGTTGTCACCTTGCATCTTCAGATCTGGAGATCTACTGAACAGAATTGAATGAAATTTAAAATATGTATACTTTGAAACAATTAAAAGAAAATGTCGGATGGGATTTTCATTTGATTGAATATTTTTCGTAGAATTTGAAATTGAAAATCAACGAAATTTGAACACTTTTCAATCGTTGTTCATTCCAAAACTATTCAAGTAATTAAAAATCCCCTCCGACATTTTTTTCTAATTGCTTCATAGTATCTATATTTCAAATTTCATCAATTTTCGTCGGATAGATCTCGAGATCTCAACACTCGAAAATCAGGCGGATCGGGTATGCAATCGTGTATGCGGAATCGGCCCTTAAACAGGGAAAAACGTTGAATTTTACGCGTGTCGAAGAAGTTGCCTACTCACAAGGCATAAAAAATTACACCAAACGTGGCGTTTTTCAAGGTATTTGAGTCGACTCTCCAGCGGACACACAGTGCCACCTATCGGAGAAAAAAATAAACTTTGTTCTGTTTTTTTTTTTTTTTTTGAAAATCGAGGTTGTAAAAATGTGAGCTAGATATGCGCGTGGCGCTATCTCTCAGAATATGAGGGAACTACGATTGGAAAACGCGGCCACAATGCTCGAATTTGACGTAGTTCCGTAATATTCCGATAGATAGCGCCACACGCATATCTAGCTCTCATTTCTCCACTTTTTCAAACTCGATTTTTGGTTACGTTTTATTCCGACAGATGGCGCTGTGTGTCTGTGATATAGCAAAAATTAGTGTCTACTGTCTCCATAAGGCACAATGCTCATACCCTCCGATTGGCCGTGTTATTTAAGTTGCCTATGGATTATTTTTGCAGGGGCATTCTTTATGGGTGAAAAAATTGCCGTATTTTCATATTTTTTAAAATTTTTTCATGAAGATTGATTTGAAGTTGAAATTTGAATAAATATACCTGCATTGGTTCAGAATCTCACTAAATTACACTATTACAGTCTATCTTTATTAATCTTGCGCCACGATTTCATAGTTGAAGTATCTTTTTCGACCTTCGTTCTCCATCTCAACAATGTTCGCTTTGGTTTTGGTGTTTGTTCTACGGTCATCGAGATTGTACTGTTCTGTTCATTTGGATCAAGAGATGAACACTGAAAAGAAGTAAGTTGTTTTTCAGTGGCTCTACCAATTTATTTGTTTATCTACTGCGCAGAAGAGTGATGAAGTTGCACCGAATTCAAAGCTAACTGAATGAAATGAACTCCGAATAATTTGGCGAACGAAGCAGATACTCAAGCTCGGTGAAACCAGTGTTGAAAAATGGTTACGAGAAGTTCAAAAG
This sequence comes from Planococcus citri, assembly GCF_950023065.1. Lineage (NCBI taxonomy): Eukaryota > Metazoa > Arthropoda > Insecta > Hemiptera > Pseudococcidae > Planococcus > Planococcus citri. The sequence continues at coordinate 1,029,995 of NC_088677.1, read as the reverse complement.
TCGATCTATCGAATCCGGTATTCGCTACTCGCCGATGATGGCAAATGATGTTGGCAAAGACAGAAATTATACCTACGCAGCTTACTAGGTATTGATGCTCAGAACGTCAACAAATATACGAGTATGTATGAAACAACATTCTAAAGTTTTATTTACAATATTTAAATAGATTTGAACTTACATTCGATATATAGACTACAGAATCGTAAAATATACAACAGTAATAAAATTTTAAAAAAAAAAACGTTAGGTCTATGCTTTGTACATTTTACTTCGATATCACTATACCTAACTTGTTTTGTTTATTCGTAGCTATACTTATTTCGCTTAGTTTTAGATTTCTAAGAAGAAAATAACCCTTCCCATTAATGGCAGCAAATTGAGAAAGATAATAATTTAAGTAAAATGAAACCACCGCTGGCGCTGGAGTTATCTGTGTAAATGCATCATGCAGGTAGGTAAGTGTACGCGAACACGTCTTATCCTGTGTAATTTTGCGGTGGATCTAAAATCTTGGAAAATGCTCTTCTGTCGGGCGTGTGTTTCAATTCTTTCGACGTATCGTCGTCATTTTTTTCGCAGAAGTATTTCGTCGAACACCACTGTTCACCGTCTTCGTCGGAGTGTTTACCTTTGTATTCTTTGACTGTTTTCGTGTATACGTCGACGTACGTGGATATCTTGTCATTTTGTAACCAGTCGCCTACTTTGTGTAAGTACCTGAAAAAATACAAGAGTTGAATTATTATTAATTGAAAACTATGATGTAAGTTGTGTAATGTTTTATGTTACTTATCAGTGATCAGTAAGTACCTACATATGCGAAAGTAAGTTAGGTTACAGTAGATCTAGGTTATTGTTTTATTTAAATCCAACGATAAAGTATCTGCCGAATGAAAGCTTACGTACCAGTTTACGAAAGGAAAGAACAAAGTTGCTTCTTTTTTCGTTGCTAATTGGCAAGCAATTTTTTCAACGCATTGAGTAGAGCTGAGCAGTTGATCGAAAACCGTCGAAATAGTATCGCTGGAATCGGTTTCTTGATCTTTATTCAATTGTACTCGCGCTTTCGGCGGTCTAATATTGAAAATCGGTATAATAGGCAGCATAGTTATCAACGAGTACAGCGCCGGTGCCAGACCGGCCAGCAGTATAGGCAACGCCAGCAACGCCAATAACAACGGTATCAAGGCAGCTAGCACGATGAGCGGAACTAGCAACGATTTGAGTACTTTGAGTAATTTTAAAAATAACACGAATTTTATAAACATCGCTAATAAAAATAGTTTAAGTTTCAGTAACAGCAGAAATATAAGTTTGAGGATACCGAACGCTTTGAGCTTAGCTAGGCCGATTTTCACTAGAGCCAGAATACCGATTTTTTTCATATCGAATTTGGGCGTGTGGGGCGTATGATGCATATGATGATGGCCGGAAAATATTGGCACATGATGATGAGACGCCGACTCGTGCAGATCTTCCAAAGCGGAACCAGATCCGGCGCTGAAGCTAAGCCCGCTATGGCCGAACGACGTCGCGGCGCTGGCGCCTGTTGAAGTGGAACCGAACGACGACGGATAAGTCTTGCCCGGCTGCGTGCTACCGTAAGTGTACTGACCAACGTGATGTGTCGGCATCGTCGACCATCTGCTGATCTGCGACCCGTACAACGTAACCAACGGTACGAAATCCGTATCCGGTTCTTCGAAACTGTCGCTGTCCGTGAACATATCCTTGAAGCTGGTCGGTCCTCGGCGTACTTGTTTCACTTGCAGTTTGGTGATTCGCGGTCGAAATTTCAAATGCCTCAGCACTGGTTTTTGCGTCGTCGTCGTCGTCGTGAAGTACGGATATATTCCATGGCTGGACGGCGACTCGACCGCTGCCGGAGATGTCATCGCGTAATCCGACGAATAAGCGTAGTCGTTGTAGGCTGTTTGCTGCTGCTGCTGCTGTTGTTGGAGTTGTTGTTGCAGTCGCTGTTGGTGTTGGTGTTGCTGTAACTGTTGAGGTTGAGTAATACCGTGCCATCTGTACATATCGTTGTGATTATTAGTGGTACTGTGCAGATAACGGCTATCTCGGTACGGATATTCGTCTTCGCCTGATCCTGCCGCTGCTGCTGCGGTATCGTCGGAGTCGATGGCGGCGGCGACGGTGACGCTAGTCGTGTTGAAATCCATCGGCAACGTCGTACGGTACGGTTCGGTTGTTGCAGAATAAGCTGCCAGCGACGGTGCCACGACTAGTTTACTGTATGCGAAGGACCAGTGCAATAAGGCGAATACTTTGATCAATACACCATTTGTATTCGCAAACATTGGCATATTCTCGATGATAATTCGATGTTTATTCTATCGCCACCGCGCGTTCGTCTTTATCACCATTATTTTCTCCTTCTCTCTGTTGCGTCCGAATTTATTGACTGCCTGTTGAAAACAGAAAAAAACAATCGTATTACATTCGGAGTGATGAAGCTCGATCAATCGTAATTCAAATTTACTCAATATGAAGCATAATCGGTACAAGTTTAACTTTGAAGTTTGTATGGTCTTCCTTACTAGTCCGGCATATCGCACCTCGGGAGTAATAAGGTCACATCTCAACATCTCAAAAAAAATTGATTTTGACATTTTTGCATTTTTGGGGTTTGTATGACCCCCCCCCCCCTCAACCAAAATAACACTTTGAGTTGGGTACATCTATGTAGATCTTGTAAAAAACACAAATGGCCTAACTCAAAATCTCAACAACATTGCAAGGTGTTTGGAGCTATAAGGGTACATCTCAAAAAACTCCACCTTTTTTGAGCAAATTTCACACACACAAAGTGTTAACAAAGAGTTTTGATTGTTTTGAATGTTTGTCAGTTGGAAAGAGTCACAAGGAGTGCATTTTTTATTGGTTTGTACCAAATGGAAAAATTTTTTTAAATTGATCACTTTTCAAAAAAATGAATTTGCACATATCATGAAATTTTAGTTTTTTGAGAAAAACTCAAAAACTAAGCACTCTAGAAAAAAACCAACGACATTACGTCGATTGGAAATTTAATTCTCTACAACTTTGTTAACATGAATTTTTTTTTGGACGCTTCCTTTCGCCTGCACATCAACTTTAATAAAAGATTAGAACTCAAAATGTTTTCCAAACATTGAAATATTTTCCTCCTTAGGATTTTATTTTTCAAAGTATTCTTATGCTAAATGAAGGTAAGATACCCAATCTTTAAAATGAGATGCTATTCATTTCTCACAATTAATTATAAGTTGATGAAAATAATGTATCAAGTTTTTAAAAAAAAGAAAATCGCTCTCCTGTAAAATTTCACTTTTTTGAGATGTGACCTTATTACTCCCGAGGTGCGATATGACAATAGGAGTAATTGCACCCTCCCTGATCCTCCGGGACAGCTTTTTTCTTAAAGGGGACATCCTAAGGAACATTTTAGTGCAAACTTGCCCAAAAAAAAGTTGGCCTTACTTACAAAATGGCGGTCATTTTGATTGACACTATTGACAGGTCAGCCGAAATCGCAGATTTCGGGTGTCAACATAGGACCTGCACGAAATTTTTCAAACTTTACAAAGGTAGATCGAAAGATCATGCAAAAATTTATCACCTGCCAAAATTTCAAGTGCTAAAGTGCGTTTTTCGATTTTTGATGAATTTTTGAAAATCCCATTTTGGCCAAAAATGAGGGAAAAAATCAAAATGTTACCAAATTGACCAAGAAAGCTGAAATTTGGGATATACCCTGTTTTTGACATGCCAAATCGATTGGAAACGGTTTCAACCCGTTTTGAGCAGTTCTGGTGCCTCCAACAAATTTTTGAAACTCGAAATTCCCACAAAATTCCATCAAATTGGAGTTGTAAAGCTAAAATTTATTCTAAAAACTAATTTCAATGCGTTACGAAGTACTGCAGGTAAATTTCAAGTCGTTTTGGAGTCTCCAGCGACTTTTTGAAAATTCCGGAAGCCTCCAGCAGATTTTTGAAACATTATATTTTCACAAAATTTCATCAAATGGAGATGGAAAGCTGAAATTTACTCTACACTCCAATTTTAAAGCCCTCTGAAAACGACTTCAGGTGGGTTCAAGTCATTTTAGAGCTTCCAGCGACTTTTTTGAAAATTACTGGAGCCTCCAGCAGATTTTTGAAACTCGAAATTCTCACAAAATTCCATCAAATTGGAGTTGTAAAGTTGAAATTTATTCTAAAAACTAATTTCAATGCGCTACGAAGTACTGCAGGTGAATTTCAAGTCGTTTTGGAGCCTCCAGCGACTTTTTTGAAAATTCCTAGAGCCTCCAGTAGATTTTTAAAACTTGAAATTTCCCCAACATTAATTTATCAAATGGAGTTGGCAAGCAGAAATTTACTCTACACTCCAATTTTAACACACTCTGAAAACGACTTCAGGTGTGTTCAAGTCATTTTAGAGCCTCCAGAAACTTTTTTCAAAATTACTGGAGCCTCCAGTAGATTTTTGAAACTTGTAATTTCCCCAAAATTTCATCAAACTAAGGTGGAGAGTCAAAATTCATTCTGCAAACTAATTTCAATGCGGTACGAAGTTGACTACTGGTGGATTTCAAGTCGTCTTGGAGCCTCCAGCGAATTTTTGATAGGATGTAAGACGATTTTTTGGAAAATTGAAATTTCCTAAAAGTAGCTGGAAGATTTAAAACCATTTGAAACCACCATGTAGTCTGCGAAGTAAATTTCAGCTTGCCAACTCCATTTGATGAATTAATGTTGCGGGAATTTCAAGTATCAAAAATCTACTGGAGACTCCAGTAATTTTCAAAAAAGTCGCTGGAGGCTCTAAAATGACTTGAACCCATCTGAAATCGTCTTCAGAGGGTGTTAAAATTGAACTGTAGAGTAAATTTCAGCTTTCCATCTCCATTTTGATGAAATTTCGTGAAAATTTAAAGTTTCAAAAATCTGCTGGAGGCTTCAGTAATTTTTAAAAAAGTCGCTGGAGTCCCTAAAATGACTTGAACCCACCTGAAATCGTCTTCAGAGGGTGTTAAAATTGGAGTGTAGAGTAAATTTTAGCTTCACAACTGCAATTTGATGAAATTTTGTGGGAATTTCGAGTTTCAAAAATCTGGTGGAGACTCCAGAACTGCTCAAAACGGGTTGAAACCGTTTCCAATCGATTTGGCATGTCGAAAATAGGGTATATCCCTAATTTCAGCTTTCTTGGTCAATTTGGTAAAATTGTGATTTTTTCCCTCATTTTTGGCCTTAATTGGATTTTCAAAAATTCACCAAAAATCGAAAAACGCACTTTAGCACTTGAAATTTTGACAGGTGATAAATTTTTGCGTGATCTTTCGATCTACCTTTGTAAAGTTTGAAAAAGTTCGTGCAAGTCCCATGTTGAAATGCAAAATCTGCGATTTCGGCTGACCTGCCAATCAAAATGGCCGCCATTTTGTAAGTAAGGCCAACTTTTTTTTGGGCAAGGTTGCTTTAAAATGTTCCTTAAGATGTCCCCTTTAAGAAAAAAGTTGTCCCAGGGGATCGGCGAGGGGGGAGGGTTGCAATTACTCCTATTGTCATATGCCGGACTATACAGTTTTGATAAAGACGTTAGAAGTAAGATTTTTTTGCAATGTTTTATGTTATGTTGGCAAACAAAAAGTGAGAATTTTCAGCACATTATAAGTTAGGTAGTAGGTATGCCAAAAAAAACCGGTCTTCTGCATATTTTGGTTAAAAAAGTTGGACTGGGCCTCAAAGTTTTGTTTCCAAACTTTGTAAAAATTCTGAGGTACATTCCGAAATTAATTTTCAAACAAATAATTCGGGAAAATGGTCGTTCGAGGAATTTGGGAAATCGGATTCGAAAATTCGTTAGGAAAGTCTGAAAAACGTTCAAAAAAAATTTATTCAATGTAATGGTCATTCGAAAAGATGACTAAATTTTTGATATTAAAGCACGGAGGGGGGAGGCGGAGTTGATGAAATAAAACCGCTGTTTCCAAAATGAGCCCTGCTGGGCCCTTTGGCAGCATAGACCTTGCTCCTTAGATCCGAGTACGAATTGGAAGAAAATTACGTCGAGTTGTTGGGAGACGACTTGGTGACTCAAAAAGACTAGACAAGCCTTTCGCGGTTGATCAGATCAAGAGATTCGTTCGAATTATACTTGATAATGACCTTGCTAGAGTCAATGATGTTGATTCGAAGACGACTGAATGTGCCGTTTTCCACGACGACGTAGAAAAGTCGATATGAAATTAAAAACAAAAAACAACGTTTTGAAACGTGTCCGAAGACGTACGGCTTTCCATTTCAACGACACGGCGGATTGGTCACTTTTACTCGTCGAATAAGTAAGCGAAGATGCACCTAACGCTAACAGACGTTCGTAGAACCTATCTGCAAACTGAAAAATATAATATAATTTGTCGCGATAATAATCGCAAGTCTACGATGTGGTATTGAGAAAAGCCGACGCCGAATCGACATGTACAAAGACCAACTATACTATTCTCTTTGGTTTAAAATAAAATTACGCGAATCAGCCAACGATGAAGCAATTTCGTTCGGGAAGAAAAAAGCGCATTATATTTAATCGGATCGTAACCTGAATTCAGAAATAAGCAATATCGTGCAAATATTAATAAGGAAAGAACACGAAGGCGTTTTGAAATTTTTTCGCCGCCGAGTGTTTTGTACAGGGCGCTTGGAAAAAAGTCACGTAATCGAAGGTATAATATTGCTCATCTTCAGCGACGCTGTTGACCGATTGTTTACGTACGAGTAGGTACAGTGGTCCTCGCGCAGACCATCTCTAAATTCCTATAGTAAGTATAGTCAACTGTGCCGAGAGATGATGAGGGTGTTTTACGATTAATTGCTCACTGCTGTACCGTCCATGGCCCAAAGCCAACTGCATTGGCTGCAGATCTCGGGAGCTGTGAGAGAAAAAACGTCCCAGTAACGTGAATCGTGATTATACCTAAGTAATCGAACGTGCTTTAACGTCTACTTCTGCGTATCCTATCCTACTTTGCGCGTCAAAACATCATCACTTTTACCACCATTAAAGATAGGTACTCGTATTCGTATCTCGGAGAATTACGTACTTACATATTTAAATAAGTGAAAATACACGAGTAAAGAATATCTATATCTACGATACCAACAAATAGGACTTTATTAGAGACAATTTTCATTTTTGTTTTCATTTATTAAACGGCGTGAAATAATGTACCTAATTTGTTTTCAGCTGTGTTGGACGTTGGTTGGCGGTTGGTGTGGTACACGCATACTCCTATATACGATGTGTAGGTGTCCGAAGGTCGAAAAATATCTACCTACCTACAGCAGATCCTCCTACTGTTTCTAAGAGCCGCATCATCGCTCATTTTTACGCATCAGTTCAACCTTAAATAGCCGGAGCCGTTGCTTATGCGTAATGGTCAAACTCACTTTGCGTCGTCGTAATAGATACCCTACGAAGACTAGACATACACCTGCACCGTGGACGACGGACGTAGACTACCCATCGCAGTACGCACTCTCTTTCGAATATGACGCCGATAACGGATCATTTCCAACCATCGATGTCCACTTCATTTCTTCCATCAAACATCGCCTGTGGATTTCATTTATACGCGTACGTAATTGCTTATTATATCTGCAAACAGTCTCCGGGTCTTCGCGGTTTACAAAATAATACTAAAGGCAAACAACTCTCGAAATGTACATACATACATATTAGTCCGGCATAAATGACAATGAGTAATTGCAACCCCCCCACCGCTGATCCTCCGGGACAACTTTTTTTGTTATAGGGGACATCCTAAGAAACTTTTAAAGCAAACTTGCCAAAAAAAAGTTGGCCTTACTTACAAAATGGCGGCCATTTTGATTGACAGTTCAGCCGAAATCGCAGATTTTGCCTTTCAACATAGGACTTGCACGAAATTTTTCAAACTTTACAAAGGTAGATCGAAAGATCATGCAAAAATTCATCACCTGTCGAAATTTCAAGTGCTAAAACGCGTTTTTCGATTTTTGGTGAATTTTTGAAAATCCAATTTACGCCAAAAATGAGGGAAAAAATCAAAATTTTACCAAATTGACCAAAAAAGCTGAAATTTGGGATATACCCTGTTTTCGACATGCCAAATAGATTGGAAACGGTTTCAACCCGTTTTGAGCAGTTCTGGAGCCTCCAGCAGATTTTTGAAACTCAAAATTCCTACAAAAAGTTGCTGGAGGCTCCAAAATGAACTGAAATTCACCAGCAGTCAACTTCGTAGCGTATCTATTGAAATTAGTTTGCATAATGAATTTTGACTCTCCATCTTAGTTTGGTGATTTGCGGAAATTTCAAGCTTCAAAAACCTACTGGAGGCTCCAGTAATTTTCAAAAAGTTGTTGGAGGCTCTAAAATGACTTGAAATTCACCAGAAGTCATTTTCAGAGGGGGGGGGTGTTAAAATTGGAGTGTAGAGTAAATTTCAGCTTTCCATCCCCTGTTGTGTCATCTATACAAGATTTTTGAAAGAGTCATTTTAAATCGCATGGCTGACTGCATAGATGAGGGGCTAATCAGACAGCAGGCTGGATTTATACCAGGAAAATCATGCACTGGGCAGATATTATACACTTAACACAGCATATTGAAGATGGCTTTGAAAAGAATAAAGTCACTGGAGTAGTGTTTGTCGACCTCACAGCAGCTTTTGACACGGTGTGCCACCGACTACTCCAGTATAAGGTGTACCAACTTACAAAGGATTTTAAATTTACACAGATAGTCACTATGTTGATGAAAGACAGAAGATTCTATGTGACACTCAATGGTAAAAACAGCACCCTGAGGCGGCAAAAGAATGGATTGCCTCAGGGCAGTGTATTGTCACCAATTCTCTTCAACATTTACACCAATGACCAACCAATAGGACCAGATAATAACCACTTTTTGTATGCAGATGATCTTGCACTAACTGCCCAACATGATACGTTTGCGGAGGTGGAGGACACACTAAACCAGGCTATAGAAGAACTAGACACATAGGTACTAAAAAGATAACCACCTCAAACCAAATCCAACAAGAAATTGTGAAGCAAAGCGACAATTGAATATTCAATGGGGTGGAACAGATCTGAAGCATGCAGATAACCCCAAATACCTGGGTGTAACCTTAGATAGGTCCTTGACCTACAAAAGGCACTGTGAGGCAACTAAAATGAAAGTTGCAGCCAGAACAAATATAATTCGCAAACTAGCAGGCAGCAGTTGGGGAGCTAAGTCCCAAGTTATGAGAGCATCTGCACTGGCACTGTGCTACTCAGTGGGAGAGTATGCCTGCCCTGTTTGGAGTCGTTCAGCACATGCAAGCAAAGTTGTTATACCCTTAAACGAAGCATGTAGATTGATGACAGGGTGCCTACGCCCAACACCATTGAATAACCTATACAAGTTGAGTGGAATTGCCCCACCAGCAGTCAGACGTGAAGTTGCATCCATGGTAGAGAAGACAAAGGTGCTAAAGAATCCGCTGCATCCTATGTATGGATATGAAGAACTGACAGAAACCCGCCTCAGATCTAGACACAGTTTCATGAAAACAGTTGAAGAACTAAAAGATACCCCTAGCACAGATAGATGCCGCATATGGAATGCAGGTGGCCAGGGAAGAGCTAGGCAGGAAGCCCTACCAAGCAGAGAATACTTGAAATATGGACTGTGGAAAACACTGAACAGATTGAGGTGCGGAGTCACAAGGTCTAAGTACAACCTTCATAGATGGCAGTTGGCTGATGATGATCTGTGTGAATGCGGCGATGATCAGACTGACAGACACTTATTTGAGTGTGAATTATCAGGAAAAATCGATCCTGGAAAATTAAATGGGACACTTGACGATGAAGCAGTTAGATTCCTGGAGTACTGGCCGGGGAAGGGTATATAGATTTAGATTTAGATTGAGTTTTTCATGTTAATTTAGGCATGTCAACCGGATACGAGAAAAAAAAACTTGAAATTTTCACAGGTGAAACCACCATGTAGTCTGCGAAGTAAATTTCAGCTTGCCAACTCCATTAGATAAAATAATGTTGGGGAATTTCAAGTTTCAAAAATCTCCTGGAGGCTCCAGTAATTTTCAAAAAAGTCGCTAGAGGTACTAAAATGACTTGAAGCCACCTGAAGTCGTCTTCAGAGGGTGTTAAAATTGTAGTGTAGAGTAACTTCCAGCTTTCCATCTCCATTTGATGAAGTTTCAAAAATCTACTGGAGGCTCCAAAACGACTTGAAATTTACCAGCAGTCAACTTTGTAGCGTATTGAAATTAGTTTGCAGAATGAATTTCGACTTTCCATTTTAGTTTGATGAAATTTTGGGAAAATTTAAAGTTTCAAAAATCTACTGGAGGCTCCATTAATTTTCAAAAAAAGTCGCTGGAGCCCCTAAAATTACTTGAACCCACCTGAAATCGTCTTCAGAGGGTGTTAAAATTGGAGTGTAGAGTAAATTTCAGCTTTCCATCTCCATTTGATGAAATTTTGTGAAAATCTAAAGTTTTAAAAATCTGCTGGAGGCTTCAGGAATTTTCAAAAAGTCGCTGAAGGATCCAAAACGACTTGAAATTCACCTGCGGTACTTCGTAGCGTATTGAAATTAGTTTTTAGAATAAATTTTAGCTTTACTACTCCAATTTAATGGAATTTTGTGGGAATTTCGAGTTTCAAAAATCTGCTGGAGGCTCCAGAACTGCTCAAAACGGGATGAAACCGTTTTCAATCGATTTGGCATGTCAAAAATAGGATATATCCCAAATTTCCGCTTTCTTGGTCAATTTGGTAAAATTTTGATTTTTTCCTCATTTTTGGCCTTAAATTGGATTTTCAAAAATACACCATTAATCGAAAAACGCACTTTAGCACTTGAAATTTTGACAGATGATAAATTTTTGCATGATCTTTCGATCTACCTTTGTAAAGTTTGAAAAAGTTCGTGCAAGTCCTATGTTAATACGCAAAATCTGCGATCTCGGGTCACCTGTCAATCAAAATGGCCGCCATTTTGTAAGTAAGGCTAACTTTTTTTTGGCAAGTTTGCTTTAAAAGTTTCTTAGGATGTCCCTTTTAAGAAAAAAGTTTTTCCGGAGGATCGGCGGCGGGTGGGGGTGCAATTACCCCTGTCCTATTGTCATATGCCGGACTAGCTGCTTACAACGTCTTTTGGAGCGATTTGAAATTGCTGGAGAAAAGTCAATTTTTGGCTGGAGGCTGCTTATCGGCACCAATGAGTAAATTTTTTGCCAAAAATTGCTGAGAAAAACCTTATTAATAGTTAAAATTGTCAATAGTCTCGTTTTTTTCCAGAATTTACCCAAATTCTCACTCTAGGCCTAATTGCCGAAAAATGTCGCTTTTTCAAAGATTTTAATCATAAACGAAAAGTTCTGTTTTTTTGTGATTTTTTAATCGGGTTTTGTCTTTATTTTGGTTACTTTTGTCGGAAACAATGATAACTGTTGACAATTATCAACCGTTGCGTAACACGACTCCGGTGCGCATCGACGGACACATTGACCACCGATCGTGTTATTTCTACGAATACCTACGTAAGTGACGTGTGCCTAATTACCCAAACTCGTACCTACCTTGGCATTTTTTCGTCAGAAAGAACAAAAGCAGCAGAAAATTGCGAGTAGCCGGTGTATTTTTTTGTTTAAACTTACACAAGGCGAAATACGAGTATCGGGGAGTTTTTCACCATGACGAGTAGGTATCCCAGAACGAAAAAAAAAAAGGAAACAGCTGTCAGTTTTTTTTCGCGTTTCAAAGTTGTTGAAGAAAAACAAGCATCGAAATTCGTCTTATGACATAGCCATCATTTTTCAAATACCAACGTCTACAAACAAATTAAGCGTACTCCGCGTCGTTTTCTATTCAAAGTTATGCTTTTGCGAAGAATACGTACCGTAAACGATATGAAATAGTTAAGACTCATTATCTGTTCTGTTAACCGAGCGACGAATATTTCATTTTTTGTAGCTGTACCTCGAATCGCGATGCGATTTAATTTAATTAAGAAAGAATTTCATTTTGGATTTGGTGTGTTTTTTTTTTATTTAGGCAACTCGAGAAGCAGACTGTGGCATCGCACGAGCAAGGAGCAACGTTATTTGAATTCGATATTATACGAGCAGAGAAGATGTTAGACGGCAGCGGCGGCGCTGCGTTTGAAACCGAGATACCAATAGAGAACCGTATAGTGATAGAAAACTAACGAAATTACTCGTCGTTTAAACGCTAGGTAAACGGTTACGTTGACACAATAATTAAACACGCCGACGTATCCGTACCGTTCGATGCGATAATTTGAAACGTCCATCGATTTCTTCGTACAAGTAATTAAAAGTTAAACGCGTTCTATCGAAATATTAAACGCTTAGATTTCTGCGAATTGGATATAGGAACCGATACAGTGCCGTAGCGTAAGTGTAAAAGTATCATAATTTGCGTCAAGATGCGTATTGTGATTGTGAATTGTAGAAAGGTGCATGTTGTGTTGCATCAAGTTCGTAAGTCGGCAGTATGTGGATGTAGAGTTCGTACGCACGAGGCTACTTGTGGAAGATTTTTTCGCCACTTTTCATTTTCATCTGCTCCTACTCTCAAAAGTTGTCGATTTTCATGATAAAAAAGTCGCTGGAAATTTTAGCTCGTCTGACTTCAAGATTAAGTCAGTCGTGGCGAAAAGTTCTTCAAGTTTTCAAAAAATGGTAAAATTACAGAAATTGAAATTTTCACGATTTTATAAATTCTAATTTTTAGTTCTGATCAATTTTCATTAGAAATTAACCATTTCGTAGTTTCGATTCCTCCTCACCCCCCCCCCCCAATCCCTCTGTGAATGATGGAAATTTGGAACTTCCTGGAGGATCAAGAAAGATTTTTGAAAATGAGGTGATTCAAAAAAATCCTGACACAGATTGAAATTTTGAAAAAATTTACTGCCTAAATAAAAAATTTTCATTGCCAATTTTTTATGTTTTTGAAAATTTTTCAAAAAAAAATTTGATATTATAATGTACCTATTTATACTCATTTTTTTTAATTTCAGGGAGGGGATGGTTATTAGTTGAAAATGGGATCTTTTTGAAGATTTTCATCATAAGAATGGGAACTTTTCTAAAAAATTGGATTTTTTTTATTTATTTTTTTTTCAAACGGAAAGAGAAGGGGCTTTTGGTCGGAATTTTTTGGACTTGGAAGAAAAATATTTCAACTGGTAAAAAAATTATGAAAAGCTGAATCGAAAAAACATGTCAAAATATGTACATCACCCACCAGAATTTTCAAGTGCTGAAGTGCATTTTGCTGGAGGCTTCAGAATCAGAACTGCTTAAAACGGTTTCAGACCGTTTCCAAATGGTTTCAGTGGCAGAGGGGTTCAAAATAAAGCGCAAGCAAATATTTTTGATGATTAATTCTGCCCCCTCCATCATATTTCTGCATTTCCTTTTGTTATTTTAAATATTTTTTGAAAAAAAAGTTTCGAATTTGTTCTCAAAATAATAGATATTTTTTTCATTTTGTCGCAAAAAATAATTGCCAGGGCATATAGTCCGGCATATGACAATAGGAGTAATTGCACCCCCCCCCCCTGCCGATCCTCTGGGACAACTTTTTTCTTAAAGGGGACATCCTAAGGAACAATTTAAAGCAAACTTGCCAAAAAAAGTTGGCCTTACTTACAAAATGGCGGCCATTTTGATTGACAGGTCAGCCGAAATCGCAGATTTTGCGTTTCAAAATAGGACTTGCACGAACATTTTCAAACCTTACAAAGGTAGGTCGAAAGATCATGCAAAAATTTATCACCTCAAAATTTCAAATGGTAAAGCGCGTTTTTCAATTTTTGGTGAATTTTTGAAAACCGAATTTAGGCCAAAAATGAGGGAAAAAAATCAAAATTTTACCAAATTGACCAAGAAAGCTGGAATTTGGGATATACCCTGTTTTCGACATGCAAAATCGATTGGAAACGGTTTCAACCCGTTTTGAGCCGTTCTGGAGCCTCCAGCAGATTTTTGAAACTCCAAATTCCCACAAAATTCCATCAAATTAGAGTTGTAAAGCTGAAATTTATTCTAAAAACTAATTTCAATTCGCTACGAAGTACCGCAAGTGATTTTCAAGTCGTTTTGGAGCCTCCAGCAGACGTTTGAAACTTTAAATTTTCACAAAATTTCATCAAACTGAGATAGAGAGTCGAAATTTATTCTGCAAACTAATTTTAACACACTCTGAAGACGACTTCAGGTGGGTTCAAGTCATTTTAGAGCCTCCAGCGACTTTTTTGAAAATTATTTGAGCCTCCAGTAGATTTTTGAAACTTTAAATTTCCCCAAGATTTCATCAAACTAAGATGGAGAGTCGAAATTCATTCTGCAAACTAATTTCAATACGCTACGAAGTTAACTGCTGGTGAATTTCAGTTCATTTTGGAGCCTCCAGAAACTTTTTGAAAGGTTGTATGACGTTTTTTTGGAAAATTGAAGTTTCCCAAAAGTAGCTGGAAGCTTGAAAACCATTCGTAGTCTGCGAAGTAAATTTCAGCTTGCCAACTCCATTTGATGACATTTTGTGAAAATTTAAAGTTTCAAAAATCTGCTGGAGGCTCCAGTAATTTTCAAAAAAAGTCGCTGGAGGCCCTAAAATTACTTGAACTCACCTGAAGTCGTCTTCAGAGGGTGTTAAAATTGCAGTGTAGAGTAAATTTCAACTTTCCATCTCCATTTGATGAAATTTTGTAAAAATTTAAAGTTTCAAAAATCTGCTGGAAGCTTCCGGAATTTTCAAAAAGTCGCTGGAGGATCCAAAACGACTTGAAAATCACTTGCGGTATTTCGTAGCGTATTGAAATTAGTTTTTAGAATAAATTTCAGCTTTACAACTCCAATTTGATGGAATTTTGTGGGAATTTGGAGTTTCAAAAATCTGCTGGAGGCTCCAGAACTGCTCGAAACGGGTTGAAACCGTTTCCAATCGATTTGGCATGACGAAAATAGGGTGTATCCCAAATTTCAGCTTTCTTGGTCAATTTGGTAGAATTTTGATTTTTCCCTCATTTTTGGCTTAAATTCGATTTTCAAAAATTCACCAAAAATCGAAAAACGCACTTTAGCACTTGAAATTTTGACAGGTGGCAAATTTTTGCACGATCTTTCGATCTACCTTTGTAAGTTTTGAAAAATTTCGTTCAAGTCCTATGTTGAAGCGCAAAATCTGCGATTTTGGCTGACCTGTCAATCAAAATGGCCGCCATTTTGTAAGTAAGGCCAACTTTTTTTTGGCAAGTTTGCTTTAAAATGTTCCTCAGGATGTCCTCTTTAAGAAAAAAGTTGTCCCGGAGGATCGGCGGGGGAGGGGGTGCAATTGCTCCTAGCGTCATATGCCGGACTGATACTTTGACCTTGAAAATTGTGTTTATGTACTCGTATATGTAACGCAATCGAAGGGATCACAAAACTGTGGGGTCGAATTCGCGGGTGCTGGATTTCATTAGGGTTTTCTTTGGTGCCAATTTTTCAAAAATTAGAAAATTCAAAAACGTAACAAAGGCTTCAGATCAACTCGAATCTACCCTTCTGAAAATCGACCACCGAGTACGAACACGAACCAATTTTCAACTTTTTCTCTTCAAATTAAATACAACTATCGATTTTGTTTTCGCGATTCTTCGAATTTTTTTTTCAATTCACCAAATGGCGAAAAATTAAATTCAACGTTTGAAATTTTACGTGTTTATGTATTTTTGGAATTTCAATGATGTTTCCAGAGACTGGGAGAGATTTTACGAAAATAGAAGGTTCTTTAAAAGTTTCGCGATAGTTTATTCAAATCTCTAAGGGCTACTGTATGTAAGTAATTCATGGTGTAAAAACACCCGCTAACGAGCTTTGATTTGTTTTAATTTTACAGACAACTATATTCTGAACAAGAAGGAAGAGGAATACCCAAGAGTCATATTAGACCAGTCACTCTTCGAACGAGTCAATTTATTCAACGGAGGCGATTTTTCGCGATTTGGATTGAAAATGTTCATGTACTTCGTAGCCGTCACATCAATTCTGACATAAGGTATCAACGATTCATTAGCGCGGCGAAACACGAGGTACTAAAGGAGAAGTAGAATGACCACCATGTATTCGTAGTTGGTCGGAAAAATGAAAAATAAGGAACATAGATATACCAATGGATATCGTTCAGAGCTGTATCATTCATCATCTATAACCATAAAGCGAACGATCGAATGTAGACAGAAGATACCTCTATCCTCTATGAGCACAAACACGTACCAGGCAAAGAGCAAATCCGTATACAGGAGGAACGAATATCGTGTTTTTTTTCTCTCAGCGTATCAATCAGCCAGTACCAAGACTATATAGGTAAATGCAATAAGGCGTGATTTTCCAGCTACCAGATAAATAGCATCGGATTAAGGTTCAGTCGCCGTGTTACTTAAACAACAAACCGCGAACGTTAGAGTTGGTAAATTTGAAAAATGACACTCGAAGGCTACCGGCAAGTACCTACCTACTGGTAGTATGAGTATTCGAGTAACACGACGAAAATCGTTGTCCTCGTTTCTCGGACGCGCACTCGATGAAATGCGCCTAAAACTGACTCATTTGATACCGAAATTAGTAAATTGTTCGTACGTGATTTGAGATTTGAGAACGAGCGCGAGCGCGGGCGCGGGCGGTGTAGCTGCGGATGACCCTAGTGAACGAAATCACGTAAAATCTAGTAGCATCGCGTCGTTTGGCGTTTGGTTTGGTAAAATAACGAGGAGTGTAAAATAGTAATATACTAGATAGAAATACACACCGAGTGAACTATCTTTAGGTACCTAGCCTGTACATCTGCAAAACGATGCTGATGCTGAAGCTGGTAAATGGTTGTTACGGAATTTTTCGGATTTACCTTATCCTTCTCTACTCTAGGTGTACGTGCAAGTGTATACTCTGTATACCTACACGTTGTTGTCATCTATGTGTATAGTTATGTGGATGT
This sequence comes from Planococcus citri, assembly GCF_950023065.1. Taxonomy (NCBI): domain Eukaryota; kingdom Metazoa; phylum Arthropoda; class Insecta; order Hemiptera; family Pseudococcidae; genus Planococcus; species Planococcus citri. The sequence goes on along the minus strand of NC_088677.1, from coordinate 1,012,923 downwards.
CGGTGTCGCGTACCAACTGTTTTTATTCGATATTTGTTTCAGTTCAGACTACACGAGCAAAAGCGTATACCAGATACCTAATCGTCAGTTTCCAAACACGAGCCAATTAAACGAATATTATTGCCTGCGAGTAAATGATGGTTCACTTTCGCCATTTTCGCGCCGCGAGGACGATTCCGTTTGCGTTTTTCCTGCAAAAGGCGCGGGCGTATGCGTTCAACGTACACCGTACACCGTACACCGTACACGATGATGGCCCGCGCCCTGCCACGCGTTTTCCTATTCGTAAAGCGGCGTAAGCACGCCCGCGCCCGTTTTTAATACGCATTCCATCTAATTACGCGTCGTTATTACCTATTATTATTATTACTATTATAGGTAGGTACGAAAATATCATTCTATTTTTGTGCAACTGATGCCAAATATCATCATTTCGTTTATCGTTTGTAATAATATTTTAATTGGTCTAAATATTATACCGATAGACACCGCGTGCGACTTTCTATTTCTACGACTGACTATAGGTAGGTACTAGGATACACGTGTATTATTATCTATTTTTATTCTTCTTATTAGATATCTTCTTTTTTTAAAAAAATTATCTTAGGTTATATGGTTTTTATTTGATTCTAGATGGAGAATTCCGAAGCTTGTGTGCGAGGAAAAATTCTATCGATTGAATCGTCGAGTCGAAAACCTGAAATGGAAGCATAGTACTGTCTATTGAGCTGACTGATCTCGAGCTAAATTTTAGTAAGTAGATATTGATCGTCTACGAGTTGGTATTTTATATTTTAGCTTATCATTATTCATTATTTTTTAATCAATGTGATTTAGTGCGAATATGAAAATTTGGTCAACGAATGGAATTTGAAGTGGCAAAGGAGCACTTGAAGGGGAATAACCTAAGCCAAAAAAGCAGAATTTGCTTAGAATTTGTCTAGAAAATTAGGTAATTTTTAAGTGCTATATTTCTGAAATAAACTAAAAACGGGACCAAATTCGTCCTAATCCCAGCATTGTTGAAATCAAAACTTTGTCCCTCAGACTTGAATTTCTCGAAGGAATCTGTTAGATAATTTCTGTTGATTCAGAAGTTTCAGAACCTTATGTTTTTCAAATTCTCAATTTTTTTTCCTCTTGTCCGGTCGGCAATACGAATTATCTAAATTCCCTTCTTGTCCCAATATTCGAGGAACTTCATTCCCTCGTCATCAATTGTCCGGTCCAGTTTGTCTGCGTCAAAGTCGTCGAAAAATCGGCACCTGAAAAGGTGTCTGTCATCTTGTACCTCGCCACATTCACATAGGTCATCATCAGCCAAGTGCCATCTGTGAAGGTTGGATTTTGAGCGTGTTGTTCCGCTTTATAGACACTGCACCTGAGCCCTCCGGGAAGACATCCAACTGCAGGCAACGGGGAAAAGGGATGGTAGTAAAATCTTGTGTCATGCCAATTTCTCCTACTGGGTGCTTTTGGCTGCGCTGTACTTCAACCTGCAGGCAAAGGGGAAAAGGAATGGTAGTGATATTTTGTGTAGTACCAATTTCTCCCGCTTGGTGCTCTTGGTTGCACTGTATTTTGTTCAAGAATTCAACTACAGCGCAGCCAAAAGCACCCAGCGGGATAAATTGGCATGACACACGTAATTCAGCCAATATGGCCGCTAGTTGGATGTCTTCCCGCAGGTCCAGTGTCTATATTCCGCTTCTAATTCTATTCAGCGTTTTCCTGAGGCTGTACTTCAGTTGGTTGCCTTGGGGCAATGATTCGCTCATATTATTGCTACTTGATGCCGTGTTCCAGATTTGACAGCGTTCAACTTTGGCAGGAGCACTCAATTCATTCACTATTCTTAGGAAACTGTATCTAGATTTTAGTCTGCTCTCTGGTAATTTGTTGTAGCCGTTCATGGGGTGTACGGGGTTGTGTGTTGCTTTAGTTTTTTCTGCTCTGGCAGCCGCCTCCCTACGCACTTCCAGTGGTGCAATCCCTGAGAGACAATGCAGAGCTGTATGTGGAGTTGGTCTGAGGCATCCTGTCACCAATCGACAGGCTTCATTCATGGGGCACATCTACTTTTTTAGCATATGCTGATTGTCCCCATGCTGGGCAAGCATATTCTGCAACTGAGTAACACAGTGCTAGTGGTGATGTGCGCAGGACCTGTGGTTTAGCTCCCCATCTGCTACCTACCAGCTTTCGGATCAGGTTTGTTCTAGCAGCCAATTTCATTTTGGTTTTTTCACAGTGTTGCTGGTAGGTGAGTGATCTATCCACTGTCACTCCTAGATATTTGGGGTGGTCATTGTGATTCAGTGCAGTGTTTCCCCATTGGATGTTGAGCTGTCTCTTGGCCTCACGGTTTTGCAGGTGGAACGAACAGGTTTCTGTCTTTGATGGATTTGGCCTAAGGTGGTTGGCTTTGTAGTATATGTACATAGAGTTCTTCTATCACCTGATTCAGTGTGTCTTCCATCTCTACAAATGTGTCACCCTGTGCTGTGAGCGCCAATTGGTTGGTCATTGGTGTAGATATTAAAAAGGATGGGTGACAGGACACTTCCCTGCAGCAAGCCGTTCTTTTGCCTTCTCCAAGTGCTATTCTTTCCATCTAAGGTCACATAGTACCTCCGGTCTTTCAGCAGTGTTGCGATGATTTCTGTAAATTTGTAGTCCCTGGTCAGTTCATAAATCTTGTACCAAAGTATCTGATGACACACTGTGTCAAACGCTGCAGTGAGGTCCACAAACACAGCACCAGTGACCTTGTGCTGTTCAAAACCATCCACAATGTGCTGTGTTAAACTCAGGACCTGACCAGTACAAGATTTCCCAGGTCTGAAACCTGCCTGCTGACTGATTAGGTTCTTGTCAATATGCTCAGCTACTCGATTTAGGACCACTCGCTCAAATATCTTATACAGGTGGCATAGTAACAATATAGAGCGGTAACTTTTGGGATGATTTGGGTCTTTGCCTGGCTTCTGGATAGCAATGACATGGGGCTGCCTTCATGATTGAGGTATTGATGTGTCTACCAGGTGTTGTACAATTCCTGGATCCATGTAACAGTTTTTGACCCAAAATGCTTTATCTGCTGCACATACATTTTATCAACACCTGCTGATTTTTGATTTTTGGCTGAACGTATAGCTGCTGTGACTTCGGAGTATGTGAACTGTGATGAAAAGTTATTCACTTCCTCTGCATGGTTCTGGGTAATTTTTTTGCTTTTAACACTACCAGTTGTCCTTCCATTTATGAGCAGCTGGTGAGCAATCTGGTTTGCCGTTGTCTGAGTGAAACCGCTTGCTTGGCTTATTTCTCCATTCAGTCTTTTCAGCAGATGCTGTGCTCTTTGACTGTCCCTGCCAAAATTGATATCCTCTACCAGTCCCCGCCAGTTCTCCTGCTTTGACTGAGCTATCTCCTCTGCAAGCTTATAAGCTTATTTCCAAGCTCCATGGCGTCATCATCAAAAGGATTTTCATTAAATTTAACAACATATTCGTTGTACCATGTGATGAGGCTTGGTTTCATACCAGAGATGTAATATTTCCTTGTTCCTCTTGGGATGTGCTTGACTGAGATTCATTTAAGGACTGCATTATAAAGATCGTATTTTTCTTACAAAATCGCAATGGAGAAATTACGTGCTAAAATTGATTTGGATGGCTCATTGAAAGTTTATGTCAACCGTACCTCAGAACCACATTTTCAGCTGCCGAAGTTGATTTTTCGAATTTTGGAAAATTTTTGAAAATTGCTGAAAGCTCATTTTATTGACAAGGTTTTCATAAAAATGGAAAATCACGAGATGAAAATCTAAAATTTGGTTTTGATACTAAAGTCGAGCTCTCGAATCGATTGCGACCATTTTTGATACAATCTGAAGCTTCCAGCAGAAGTTAGTTTTCTTCCAGCACACTAGAATCGCTCCAGACAACGCTGTAATCAACTTCTGCTGCTAAAAATTTGGTTCTGAGGTGTTGGTGATAAACTTTCAGTTAGCTAAATTCCAGCCGAATCGTAGGTGAAGAGTTGACGAGGTTCCCTTTCACTTGTTAGAAAATCATTGAATTTCCAAAATAGTGCTGGAAGCTCTGGAAAGGCTCAAAACCACCACTCCGTCAACGAAGCAAGTTGAAATTATGGTATTACGTAGGTGTCGTAGGTAGGTAAACTTCAGAATTCCAACTTCGTTAGGTAAAATTTTGTGAAAATTTCAACTTTTAAAAATCTATTGGGGGTATACCTAGAGTTATTTAGAACAACTCGAAATCGTTCGAATGAATTTTAGCTTTCCAGATGAATTTGGTAATATTTTTCTATTTTTTCCCCAATTTTATTTTCAAAAATTCGCGAAAAATTGAAAAATTTACTTTGATGGCACCTAAAATTTTAGCTGCTGATGTGTTTTTGAATTCTGATTTCGATTTAGCTGCTTTGTCCGGTACAATAAGTAATTTTTCTGCAAATTCGGAAACCTTCGTTCGTTGTAAGTATCCAAAATTTTAACAGAAAAATGTTGATTTTGAAGTGCCAACTATCTGTATGAAATGTTCACATCTGGAAACATTATGATTTTATCAATCGTCGAAAATTTCAGTTTTTTTATTTTTACCTATTTTCTTTTTTTTTTTTTTTTGAATTTTAAAAGGAAATTTTTTTGAATTTGACATTTGATCATTCTATCTTTATCGTGATGTAAAAATGTTCCCTTGGAAATTGTTAGAAGTCGTCAAAAATAGAGAATGAAATACTGTATCTGAATTTTTTCTTTTTTGTGACAGAAAAAAATTTATAAATTTGGCATTGGAAAATCGACTGATGTGTGAATTTTCTTCACGTTTTCGACCGTCAAACTCAATTTGTGGTCGGTTTGAGATGCCCTAGAGCCTTAAGTGGAATTTTGAATTTAAAATTTTTTAAACAATCATTTTCAATGGTTCAAACCAAGTTCAAGCTATCCCTTTAAATTCGGATTCTTTGTAATCGATTGAATCGAGACCCTCTCCATGAATTACGAAACAAAAGTGTCTGGATTTCTCATACGAGGGATTATCGAATCATTTTATTTGATTCAAGATTGAATGAAGAGTCCCTCCTCCTTCCCTAAAAACTGTTTCTTTGGTAAACTTGGTATCTTTAGTTCAATTGACTAATTTGCATTATTTGACACCTTGTATTAGTAAAAAGCTACCTGCCATCTGGTATCACATACTCTCATTGCATCGGTGTCTGTATCTCTATCTAATATGTACATAGGTATTACGCCATGTACGCCTTTTTAAAACGACTAACTAGATAAATACGTTTTCTTCGTGATAATATTTCATTTTTTATTTTATCGCCATTGTTGTTGTTGTTGTTGTTGTATGTATTTCAGATATTATCAAAGCCAGACGTATGTGGTTAGATTTACTCGATTCGTTCAGTCAACAGAATCTATTAGTACACTTTTGTATCGGATGAAAGAATTTTTGTACAATACGGGACATCCGATTCAGAGTTATTCGCGAATTATGAAAAAAATACCAGAAGATAAGCAAACGTCTCGCTGTTGAGGTAGGTATAACTATGGTGTCTGAAGAAGTATCAGATACCTATTTTGTCGCCTATTGGAAAATATTATTTGTAAAATTGAGCAATTCATTGAACGAGAGAGGTCGTCGTCGAATATTCAACTCGAGGCACCAAGGGAAAAAATATACTCGTATATCCAAAAGTCGACATGATTGTGGCAATAGTGCGAAGGGAGGAGAGCAAAAATTAAAAACTCAAACTCAGCATCTCGCCACTCTCGTGACTTTCGCGATTAATTTTTAGAAAAAAGAAGAAAAATCTGTCTTGAGATAGAAACTTTACCGAACCTTTTCCAATTTTTTTCGAAAGTTATTTGCTGAAGATAATATGGGGATTTGAACCATCAGAATAAGACTTCGGGGAAATTGTACTCGACTCTATTGAAAGTGGTACCGACGAAAACGTTTATTCTGAATTTGTAGGCGTTGAATTCCAACCTTGAAAGCTCAAAAATTTTCTGAAAGCTGGAAAAAGGTCCGAAATTGACGCCCATATCGAATCAGGAAAATTGAAACGCGGAACTTGAAATTTTTTACCATTGGAGAGTTTTTGATTCTTTTTTTTGACAATCTCGACATTCAACGAAATTCATCGCTCAATTTTAGTTTAACGTACTAAGTAAATCTAGCTACCTATCTCTAAACATACATACGTGTATTTACGAATGTATGTTGATATTTTACAGATGTACCATGTTGCTACGAGTACATACAATGTATTGTGCCAGATTTCGAATTACGAGAGATTAAAATCAGTGGCTCCTAACGAATGACCCTTATATGTCACTATACGTTCGGTTCAATTTAAACATACCCGATACTTGCGACCACTCTTTCAACAATTTTATATCTCTCGGTAGTGAAAATATTCAGGTATCAAGTGCGTATACTTATACGACTATATACGTAGTACCGACTGACGATGATTTGCATTTTAGATCATTTTGGTGTTTCATTGCGCTTATGCTCGAGCACCGGTTAGCTTAATTCGTGTAATCGACTGTTTGAAAACAATACTCGACCAAGTTCGTGAGATTTACTCGTAACACGAATAGTCGCCGCCTTTGATGCAATAATCGCTGAGTAAGCTTCCATGTACTCGAAGATGCGATCAGCTCGCCCACAGTGCACATTGCACAAACCTAACTAAATAATATAGAAAATCTCATCGGGTGAAATTGTATTTTGGGTTTCAAGTTTTTCAATTTTAACACGACAAAAAAATGATTATTTCTCTTTTTTCTATACGATTCGTCTCCAATATTGTTTCTTAATTTTGATTAAGTATAGGTATTTCGTTTATCGAGATAAATTTAAATTAGGTCCGTAGATTTTACGTAGGAATTCGCGTTAGTTATGTATTGATAAATTTCTAATACATTTGCCTTTTTACTTTATGGTTTCAGGTTCGATTATTGGTTTCAGAAAAGTCGATACGTGAATTTCCAAACATAGAGAAATGCTCGCTTAAGACTTGTCTTTCGATACCTACGTAACGCAGTATATTCTTGCGGAATTTGCATTTGATATGTTGGAGGCGAGGCGTTACTTTGCGAAAATAGGTAGGTTAGGTATACAATATACATATAGAGGAGTAGGTATTAGTATAGTGTCGTTTGTATGCAACCAAATGTTTGCCAAGCCTTTGTAGATAAATGGAAAATGGAATGGCCCGATTTGAAAGCGAATCGTTAATCAAACGAATACGGTTTTCAAAACTCGTATCGTATCGTGTTTCTCGGTTTTCTTCTTTTATAATGCATAAGTTGAACTTGGATAGGTATAAGACGAAGGAATATCAATGATTAGGTATTTAGTAGTAGGTAGGTAGGTAGGTAGAGGTACTGGCTATGCTTAAGGCTCGGTTACCTCTGTGATTCGTTTTACTCGTGTTATTATTACCCATACTTACCAAAATTATCGACGAATAACTCGTACGAATTCATCTCGCTCGATTGAGGAATTAACGTTGGTTAGCGAAACATCGACGAACAATACGCACATACGAGTAAATTAGGTAAATTTACGAAAAACGTTTACGCGTAGGTATATAAAACTAATATAATATTCACTAACAACACCGCGAACGAGCAAAAGAAAAAAAAACGAATCCAGTGCCTATTTTATTTGCGCAGGTACCTACGAAAAGTACCTATCTACTCGTACTTTGCGTAAAGGTAGATCTCGGTACTCGTACATATGTATGTAAATCATAAGCATAGTACAACTGTGGAGCGATTACACACTATATGCGTGTGGCGGTGCACTTGCGAACATTTTAATGCGACGCGATGTCATTCGGACCATAAACAATACGAAACTGCGATCACGTCAATGAAATAAAAGTATTTTAAATTCAATTTCTTTTGCACAGTCCAATTGTATCATTGAAATTGTTAGTATTTCCCCTGCCACTGCCACTGCCACTGGCGCGCATCTTCAACGTACAATGTATATTGTATACTGTATAGTACCGGTTACTTAATTTGTCCCCTCACGTGCTCTCTTCATCTGGCCATAGTATTTCGCTACGCTACGCGCCAATAGTGCGCGATCGCCATTCTCGATTTTCTTTCGAACTCGAGCTCGAGCTCGATGCCACAGACGCAAATTTTTACCATTTTATTTAGATTATGTTTTATTGAGACATTTTAGGTGTATTATGCAGCTAGGTACTATCTATGTACATAGAATTGTAGACTTACCTGAACAGCGAACAATTGTCTGGCAGTGGCTGATAATTAAAATTACGATATCGTTGCAAAGATTTTTTTTTTGGTAAATTATACTTTGCATAAGTAATTAAATATGGAATAGGTCTTATTGAACCAACCACAATACTTTACCAAAGTATTTTACTGGGCTCGACTTGAATTCTCAGTGAACCGGCAGTAACCAATTTCTACCACCTACAGGCTGCAATTCATTCAAATGTGATTGGATCAACTAGAATGATAACTGCTTATGGAAACAGGGAATCTGCTTTGATACTCTGAGCCTTTCTTTCCCGCTCATCTGGTCAAGTTTATTAATTTGTTTGATTTTTATTTGTTTGTAGCGTTGGAAACTGATTCAAAGATGAATAAATGGCACGAGTTGCATTTTCTATGAAGAGGCATGGAAAAGATTAAGAATTTGAACATCATCATCTGAGTGCTCCTCGCTTACTCTTGAAGCAAGTTTTTCTACCTATGGTGAGTGCGCTTTCAATTTCTGTATAAATTTCAATTTAAAATGTATTTCTAGTTGATATTAGTTTAGACGTGAATTGTATTTTTAGCTCGATGGGTCATCTCTAAAATGGAATTAATAGCCTAATGATTTCCAAAATAGCGACTTTAAAAAAAAAAATGAAATTTTTTGGAGCATAAATTAGTTTCCACGACTATAATATCACTTATAGTCCGGAATATGACAATAGGAGTAATTGCACCCTCCCCCCCGCCGATCCTCCGGGACAACTTTTTTCTTAAAGGGAACATCCTAAGGAACATTTGCGTTTCAACATAGGACTTGCACGAAATTTTTCAAACCTTACAAAGGTAGATCGAAAGATCATGCAAAAATTCATCACCAGTCAAAATTTCAAGTGCTGAAGTGCGTTTTTCGATTTTTGGTGAATTCTTGAAAATCAAATTTAGGCCAAAAATGAGGGAAAAAGTCAAAATTTTGCCAACTTGACCAAGAAAGCTGAAATTTGGGATATACCCTATTTTCAACATGCCAAATCGATTGGAAACGGTTTCAACCGGTTTTGAACAGTTCTGGAGCCTCCAGTAGATTTTTGAAACTTGGAAATTTCATCAAACTGAGATGGAGAGTCGAAATTCATTCTGCATACTAATTTCAATACGCTACGAAGTTGACTGCTGGTGGATTTCAAGTCGTTTTGGAGCCTCCAGTAGATTTTTGAAACTTGAAATTTTCTCAAAATTTCATCAAATGGAGATAGAAAGCTGGAATTTACTCTACACTACAATTTTAACACCCTCTGAAGACGACTTCAGGTGAGTTCAAGTCATTTTAGGACCTCTAGCGACTTTTTTGAAAATTACTGGAGCCTCCAGGAGATTTTTGAAACTTGAAATTCCCCAACATTAATTCATCTAATGGAGTTGGCAAGCTGAAATTTACTTCGCAGACTACATGGTGGTCAAGTGCTTAAGTGGGTTTTTCGATTTTTGCTGAATTTTTGAAAATCAAATTTAGGCCAAAAATGAGGGAAAAAATCAAAATTTTACCAAATTGACCAAGAAAGCTAAAATTTGGGATATACCCTGTTTTCGACATGCCAAATCGATTGGAAACGGTTTCAACCCGTTTTGAGCTGTTCTAGAGCCTCCAGCAGATTTTTTAATCTCGAAATTCCTACAAAATTCCATCAAATTGGAGTTGTAAAGCTAAAATTTATTCTAAAAACTAATTTCAATACGCTACGATGAAGTACCGCAGGTGAATTTCAAGTCGTTTTGGATCCTCCAGCGACTTTTTGAAAATTCCTGACGCCTTCAGCAGATTTTTGAAACTTTATATTTTCACAAAATTTCATCAAATGGAGATGGAAAGCTGAAATTTACTCTACACTCCAATTTTAACACCCTCTGAAAATGACTTCTGGTGAATTTCAAGTCATTTTAGAGCCTCCAGTAGATTTTTGAAACTTGAAATTTCCCCAAATCATCAAACTACGATGGAGAGTCAAAATTCATTCTGCAAGCTAATTTCAATACGCTACGAAGTTGACTGCTGGTGAATTTCAGTTCATTTTGGAGCCTCCAGCAACTTTTTGAAAGGTTGTATGACGTTTTTTTGGAAAATTGAAATTTCCTAAAAGTAGCTAGAACTGCTAGATGCTTCAAAACCATTCGTAGTCTGCGAAGTATATTTCAGCTTGCCAACTCCATTTGAGGAGGCCCTAAAATGACTTGAACCCACCTGAAGTCGTCTTCAGAGGGTGTTAAAATTGGAGTGTAGAGTAAATTTCAGCTTTCCATCTCCATTTGATGAAATTTTGTGAAAATATTTAAAGTTTCAAAAATCTGCTGGCGGTTTCAGGAATTTTCAAAAAGTCGCTGGAGGCTCTAAAACGACTTGAAATTCACCTGCATTACTTCGTAGCGTATTGAAATAAGTTTTTAGAATAAATTTCAGCTTTACAACTCCAATTTGATTGAATTTTGTGGGAATTTCGAGTTTCAAAAATCTGCTGGAGGCTCCATGCCCACGCGAAACAGTACCAGTGGTCACCAATGGTAATGTATGGTAGACCAGTGGTACTTCACTGGTACCCACTGGTATCGAAAATCACCAGTGGTATACTGGGTGATTTTTACCAGTGGCATTGGTGATACCATTGGTACCAGTGATGAAAATGTGCCACTGGTAAAAATCACTTATTATACCACTGGTTATTTTCGATACCAGTGGGTACCAGTGAAGTACAAACTAGTCTACCATACATTACCAGTCTGTTGATATTGGTATTTATTATTCTGGATATCTCCAATGTAATTTAATTGAGAAACAGAAAAATTTTGTAAGGGAAATCAAATCCATATTCACAAGGCTCCTTCTTTCAAATTTAAAATAATAAAAAACAATATTGTATATATATAGGTAGTATGTATGTTTTAAAGTGATTTTTTTAAAAAAGTAACACTTGCGATTTTTTGTAATGAAGTAAAAAATTACCAACCTTCAAAATTTGGCCCCATATCCGAAAAATTTAATCATGTGTATAGGCAGTTTTTATTTGATAAAATCATCTAACTTGAAATTTTTTAAAGTCCAGAATGCTGAAAAGCGCATATAAACTCTTTAAATACATATCTCTTCAACATCTCCAGTGGCTCAATTGGTAGGGCAGGTGTCTACTGAACCAGGGGTAGTGGGATCGGATCCCTCCTCGGGCACCAAATTTTTTTTGACGTTTTAAATTTTTTTAGGAAGAATCCTTTGTGGTAGGAGGGTCTGCAATCAAAAACAATAACCGGGGTGCCGTAAATATATTTTTAAAACAATTCGCAATCCAAAAAATGGTGACATTACCATTGGTGACCAGTGGTAATATCACCAGTGGTTCTTGACGAAAGTACCAGTGGTAATATCATTGGTAGTTTTCTTTGATAAATACCACTGGTACTGTTTCGCGTGGGCAGAACTACTCAAAACGGGTTGAAACCGTTTCCAATCGATTTGACATGTCCAAAATAGGGTATATGCCAAATTTCGGCTTTCTTGGTCAATTTGGTGAAATTTTGATTTTTTCCCTCATTTTTGGCCGAAATTCAATTTTCAAAAATTCACCAAAAATCAAAAAACGCACTTTTGCACTTAAAATTTTGACAGGTGATAAATTTTTGCATGATCTTTCGATCTACCTTTGTAAAGTTTGAAAAATTTCGTGCAAGTCCTAAGTTCAAACGCAAAATCTGCGATTTCGGCTGACCTGTCAATCAAAATGGCCGCCATTTTGTAAGTAAGGCCAACTTTTTTTTGGGCAAGTTTGCTTTAAAATATTCCTTAGGATGTTCCCTGTAAGAAAAAAGTTGTCCCGGAGGATCGGCGTGGAGGGGGGGGGTCCAATTACTCCTATTGCCATATGACGGACTATTTATGATACTGGAGAAATCTGAAATAACGCTGGAGGCTCCGAGATGGCTCAAAATAGAAAAATTTCCATTCGGAAGATTCGTTTCAGACATTTCCTTACACATACATATATGCTGATCGAAAAACTCTGCTTGAGGTGTTCCAAAAAAAGTCGATTTTTAGCTGCCCAAATTATTTTTGAAAAATTTTAAAATTCTGAAAAAATCGAAAATCGGGATAAAAAACTCCAAAATGGCTCAAAAATTGTGAAATTCGGGTTTTGCGAAGTTGGTTTCAGACGAGATGCTAACGCATTTAAAGAATTTTCCACAAGAGCGGAAAATTTTTGATTTTTTTATAAATCACGTATGCTGGTCAAAAAAAACGCACTGTAAGTGTTCGCTAGGAAATCGACTAAAATGTAAATGAACCCTTTGAATAGGTCGAGAATAAGTCAGAACTCGATTTTTCGCTGTCCAAATTAATTTTCACGCTCACTTTTCAGGATCTTCCTAAGAACACTCTCCTTTTTTTGCAAAATTGCTATCAAGTCGTGACTTTTCCCCCTAAAAATAGGTAACCCATCTTGTTTTTTGACCAAAATTAGCAAGAAGTCTCGCCTTTTGCCTAAATTGCTAGAAGGGCTCGTTTTTTTGCCAAAAATTTGTTAAAAATTGTGGTTTTCTCATTTCATGGTTAAAAATCCCAAAAAGTCTCACCATTTTGTATACTTAAATTGTCCCAATGGGAAGATTTTTTATCAAAAATTGCTAAGAAGCCCTTTCATCGTTAAAATGGTCAAAAATCTCCCTTTTTTTGGCAGAAATTGCAAAAATCCTTGATTTAATTAAAAACGAGAAAATCTGCGTTTGATTTTTTATTTTTTTTCTGCATCAAAACACTTAATTTTGTTCGGATTTTTTCATATTTTTGGTTACTTTTTCGAGCTTTTTTTTGGTTTCTCAAGTACCTTTTTTATGTTGAAAAAAAAAAAAATGATTTTGAGCCCCCAGCAAATTAGTTGGAGATTGGAACCAACTTTTATGCGATACTTTAATTTTTCTCGAAATTTTTTTTTCTGTATTTGCGTTTAAAATTTGATAAATTGCATTTTAACAGGTACCGTTTTCGTACGTTCTATCGTAATGCACTTGAAATGAAACCTGTAACCGGATGTGGTCAATTTTGGAGATAACTGGGCGCTGATGCCGATATTGACACTTGACAGTAGCCAAGTTGGAATTCATTAGCTGGCAGAAGGAAGTCAAATAAGATTTCGAATATACGAGAACGTCATCTGCGTTGGTACCTGAAACGGACGGACGGACCGGACCTATGCTAAATGTACGCCTTTTTCATCGTAGCAGCGTTGAGCGTAGCATATCGGAGAAGTCGGATGTTTGCGGTCACCAGTTCACCACCCAGGTCAAGGTAAGTGAAAAAAATACTCGCAGAAAAGGAAAGTTCATTAGGTAGTTATACCGTGGTTAGCGTTTTGAATAAGTAAAATTCTGTTTTCAAAATACGTTCGCAAATAACCCTCTATGAAATTAGCATACCTAGACCTAGTCCTTACCTGCGTTTTCGCGACTCTTCAGGCAGTCTTCTCGGTGAAAATCTGCTGGCGGAATCTCTCGTTTCCCTGTTTCAACGGTTTTTTTTTTTTTAAACCATTACGATGGGGGTGTGTTTACCGTGTATAAGGAGTAACCGCAGGAACTAATTACCTAGGTAGACTTTTAGCTAATGTTGTTGAGTTTGAAACATATTTCAAAGGATATCTGTGTAATGTAAAATGTGTGCGTATACTCGTATGATTGGCAAAGAAACGAGTGCTGCTACTTGCAAGTTCACAACACATGCAGGAACTTGAACGTACCTTTCTTCGCAATAATATTCAACGCGACTCTCGAGGTCGACGGTGTGTCTGTTTGAAAATTGAAATTCATCGACGATTAGTCGCTCATCTACTCGTATTTATGGATACGTGTGTAGCTGTAGACGTAGACGTAGACGTAATTTGTTACAATATCGCATTGGAAGATATGGGCTGCGCTGCGCTATGCTGCGCCACCATTAAACCGCAACTTTTTCTCCCTCATTGCGAATGCATGTCGGTTTTGGAATTAATGTGTGTTTTCCTGGCCAAGGCGACGCGACGCCGACAAATGAAAGCAAGAAGAAAAAATGGCGAAATTATGTGGAAATTTGTTCGAATGACGACGTAATTGTGATAAATAACCATCACGTACGCCAGCAGAACGGTGATTGTTTTTACATCTAGTTCGCGTCGAAATATTCGTAGAAATACATCCAAATTGCCGGCTCGCTCATCCGAGAATGGTGCTTCTGCTTGGTGCTTTAAACACCTACAACAGATACCAATACCAATGTACAAGTGTACGAGGCAACAGACAGACTGAGAGGATTAAGTACGAGTATTACAAGTCTGCATATAGATAAGCTGTTTTCAGTTGAAGGGAAAACAGTGATGCTGACGACGTTTTATTGTTTAGTTTATACTATTCGTTGTGTCGTCTTCGTTGCAACAAATTACCGCACATGTCTGCAGTGTCGACGACCAAAGGCTGAAGTAAACCGGTCAAAGACCTCTTACACTTTGACGTGTAAATTTGAAAAAAATTGCCAACAATGTAGGTATTTGACGTGTCTAGAAACGTACAAGTTGATAAGTGTGTAAAAAAATTGAATCACTTATTCCCTCTCTCGACTCTTGAAAGATCGGATGATCATTTCATCACCAAGACATATCTTTTTTGATGGTTTCCAGAAAGAAGATCACAACATTGAAACTGATTCAGAGTGTCCAGTCTTCAGAAAACCTGGAAAACTGAAAAAAATCTAAGAAAAAATGTTGAGAAATTACAAATCTTTACCGTTGCTCCAAAATCAGGGAATTTCGCAAATAAAACCAATTGCAAATTATTTTCTACTAAAGGAAGGAGAGAGAGATTTGATATTTCTTTTTCAAAAAGGCTACAAAAAATTCCTTTTTTTTGGTCCGAATTTTCAAATTGTAATTTCTAAACAAAATTGTGCGATGAAAACATCGCAATTTTTCAAAAATTTGTTTCGATGATTTTATGATTATGATATCTTGAGGAGGGGGAAGGGAGGGGAGGTAGGCAGGTAATCGAGGCCCATTTTTCATTTTGAAAATGATTATGATATCTTGAGGAGGGGGAAGGGAGGGGAGGTAGGCAGGTAATCGAGGCCCATTTTTCATTTTGAAAATGTCCTTCTGCAAATGTTTTTAAGGTCATTATTTTTTTTGGGGGGGGGGCCTGGTATGAATAGGGATCTTTCGTCATCTATTTGTAGGGATAGTCTGTGCTGATGTAGGGAGGGACAGTGAAATAGTAAGTGTTGGACAGATACATATAAGTTCTGACGTGCAGAACTGGCATGTGGGTTTTGGGGCCTTTTCATAGACCCGATTCGCGCAAATGGCAAAATATTTTGCCAATGCCACTAGGTGTACTAATGGCAAAAAAAAGGCAATATAATGGCAAAGCTCCAACCAATGAGAAGACAGCATTTTAACTTTGCCAATGTGGCAAAAGATTAAATTTTGCCAATAAGATTGCCACTGGTGGCAATCTCATTGGTAAATGTTTTGCCACTGTTTTGCCACTAGTGACAATTTAATTGGCAATTATTTTGCCTCTGTTTTACCACTGCTGGCAATCTCATTGGCAATTATTTTGCCAATGATTTTGCCACTCAGTGGCAATCCTATGGCAATTGATTTAGGTACCTGTAAAGAACACATTTGAAATTTGAAAATCGTTTATTTTAACGGTCAAAGTTGCAGGGAATGATGCAATTAATGTCTGAAGTCGAAAATCAATCTGTACCTAATTATATGTACCTGTATACATTCATTGTAGCATTAGTACCATGTGCTTTGTTTTATCTTGTTGTAAGTAGGTACACGCATATTATGTAATTTGGTTTTCAAGTGATTCAGACGTTGTTACAGTATTGTTTTCATTAGACTATCATTATGGAAACTGCATAATCTAAAGACTTGGCTGGTACATGGTGAGCATAAATACACCCAAGTTATGATACCAGATGATGTGATTTCCTCAACGATCACTGTAACATAACGTCTGAATCACTAAAAATCAATTCGCAAAATACATACGTGCATAGGTATAGGAAGTTACAGATACCCACAACAAGATAAAACAAAAGTCATGGTACCTATCCCATGATAGATGTATACAGATATATGGTACTTACCGATTCATCTTCGACTTCCAGACGACATTTTCACGCATCAATTATAACCAAATTTCTGTACAACGTGTTCACTACTTCACCATCAACTGAAAACTGAACCAAAGTATGAAGTAACCAACGAGGCAGAGTGGAACATGCGCTCGACTCTGCCTAATCTCATCTTATCTTCCCCACTTCTGCGAATAGATTATTTTTTGAAATTTAACGGACAAAGTTTTGTCACTATTGGCAAAATGTTGTAAACGTTGGCAAAATTTTGTCAAAACTAGCATAAACAGAGTGTAATCTGTATTGTAGCAAGTTTTCAAAATTGCCATCACTGGCATTTTCATCTGGTTTTCATTTCAATTTGAGCTTTACCACTCTTTTGCCAAGAATGGCAAAAAAAAGTGCCAATCAAATTGCCACTGCGCGAATCGGGGAGGTGATTGTACAGTGATTTATGTGTGGCCAATTCTCAATCTGGTTATAATGATTTCTTCGAGTCTATTTAGTTGAGATAGGTTTTTCCAAGGCTGAGTAGTTTTTTTGTGGTGAAACAGCTTGTTTGATGTTTGGAGGGACCAAAAGTTTTGCCATTTCTTAAGTGTGTTTTGAGTGAAGATAGATTTAAGGTCGTCAGCTGTGATACATGTGAGAGGAGAAAGAGTAGTGGCGGATTTTGCATTTTCATCTACAATTTCATTTCCTGTGATTCCAACATGGCTGGGTACATAGACATACATACATAAACTGGATGGAGAAGTTTGAATTTTGTAAATCAAATAGAGTTTTATGAATATTTTGAATTAGGGGGTGGTCAGAAAACAGATTTTTGATAGCAGTTAGTGAGCTGAGGGAATCACTCAGAATTAAGAAAGATTTATTTGCTGATTCATAAGTGAATAAGTATATTACAGAGGCAGTGGAAAATAGCTGCGAGTTCGGCAGTGTAGATTGAAGAGCGGTTACGGATTTTAAAATTTGAAATTTTTATCATTAATAGAGTAAAGGCATGCCCTGAATGAAGTGTTGGTATTTTTGATCCATCTGTAAAGCAGAGATTGAATTTTTTGTATTCTGATAAGAGTTCAAGATAGTTCTGTTATATGTATAACCAATGGAGAGTGTGTGATGAGCAGACATGCCCTAACCGCCTATGGTGGTTATTAGCGTAATTATTCTGATGGTAGTTTTTCATAGAATAACTGGTTTAGAGGCAGAGGGGAAAGGTTACGTCTCTTAAATTACCGCGATCCTGGGTCTGGACCAGGATGATGAAAATCACCTTCTTCACTACTTGTGCAAGATCTCGAGCTCTCGGTACAGTGGTCATCTCTTGACTATTTTAGGCTTCGGCCTACTTGCTCTTTTAACCCCTTTATTATTACCCGCTTGTTCGGTTTTTACATGTGTCTATTTTAATGTAATTCGCGATATGTATTTAATTAATCGTCGCGTCTTTATGGTATTTTGGATTACCCCCTATCTGTCGACCATAGGGGTGTGACCGTGCTAAATGTGTATTTAGATATTAAATGAACAGAATCATCGTTGGCGAAGATAACGTAAGTCCCTTGGAGATGATTAACGCGAACAGTTGGGTAAGTGTTGAAACACACTCCAAATAATCACATTACAATGTTTTTATTACTAGTTAATGTAGAAGCATCTCATATATAGCGCCGCTGTCGCACATTACCTACATGAGTGAAATTCGTTCCCTGCTTAACGTAATAATCTAGAGCTAATCATCTATTTTATGATTACTGTATTAATTAGCCTTATGATAATTAATACTTTATGCATTGCACGACATATTATTGCATTTCATTGATATTTATTTCATCAATAAATCGATATGTAAATTGTTGTCTCATAAGTAATTTATTAGTTACATGCTCAGAAAAACTAGATTGAATAGTGAATTGGGATTATTGAGTTGCCTATTTCTTTGTAGTAGGCATAGGAAGATTCTCACCCCCTGAGGAGATATTTTCCATCACCCTTCCTTTACTAATTATTATTACCTCTATCACCCATTACCAATAATTCCCACTCGCACTATTACAAGTGGCTATTTTTTGAGTAGTTAATAAGCTGTAAATTGACTTGAGGAGGCTTTAGAAGCCAAGGGTGTATAATATTGGGTTTTTGGATGAGAGTTTTAGGATTGATTTGAAGATCATTCAACATTGTGATGAAATTAGTAATGGGTCCTTCTATATGGTCAGAATGTTGGGGGTTGGGTGGGTTAATTGAGTTTTGGAGTGGATGGGAAGGGTTGGTGGATGCATTTGAGATGAATTTGTTTGTTATATTATTATAAGAGTTCTTCTAAAATCTGGGGGTAATTCTGCTGCTTCACAATAAATGCTATCTATTGGAGAGGAATAGAGGGCTCCTATACAGATCCTTAGGGCTGAATTTTGAATTGTTTTTAGGATATTAGAAGTCCTATTTGAGATATTTGCAAAACGTGGGCTTCCATACTCAATTTTACTGCGAATTAGAGATTTATACAAGTGAAGTAATAGTTTGTGGGATGGATTATACTTAGTATTTTTGATTATTTTCAACAGATTTAGGCATTTCATGAGATCTGATTTTACTTTTAGGAAACGAGGAGTCCAATTTAGTTTCCTATCAAAAGTTAAGCAAAGAAATTTAGTAGTGGTTTTAAATTCTAAAGAGTGACCTTTGAAGTTGAGAATGAGATCTGGGAGAATCTTATTTTTTTGCTGAAAAGTATACAGTGGGTTTTTGACTCTGAGAAGGTTAGACCATTAGAATCTGCCCATGATTCAATTTTGTCAAGGGTTTCTTGGATTACTTGAAGAGCTAGTTGAATATTATTTGAACAAAAGGAAATGTTTATATCATTATCAAAGATTCTCCGAGAAATGGGTCTAGAAACAACATTGGAAATGTCGTCAATCAAAAGTATAAATAAAACTGTGCTAAGAACTGAACCTTGGGGGACTCCATTTTCAATTTCAAAAAATTCTGAGTATGTATTGTTGACTCTCACTCTAAAAGTACAGTTTGTTAAGAAATTCTGAATAAAGTAGGCCAAAAATGTCCTCTAATTCCAATGGAATGTAATTTTTGGAGAATTTTATAACGCCATCAAGATCAAAAAAGACTGAAAGAACACTTTCTTTATTCTGGAAGGCTGAATTAATTTCTTTTTGGAGACTAAAGAGGTGATCTAGGGTAGATCTTTTCTTTCTAAAACCACTTTGATAAATGCTAAGAGAGTTTGAGGAATCAATATACCAATTAAGACGTTTAATAACCATTTTTTCAAGTATTTTGCAAGGAACTGGCAAGAGAATAAACGAAATAAGCTATGCAGATGACAAAGTGATCCTTGCTGGGACAGAAGCAGAGATGCAAAAAATGATCGACCAAATTAACAGTGCAGGATTAAAATACGGAATGAAAATAAATGCAGGCAAGACTAAGGTGATGAGATTTACAAAAGGAGATGATAAAGTGGTCAAAATCAACATCGGATCACAAGAAATTGAAAATGTAAACCAATTCAGATACCTTGGAGCGCTGATAAACAACGATGGCAGAGATAATAAAGAAATTAAATCACGGATTGGAATGGCAAAAACCGCTTTCTACAACCTTGCCAATGTGCTGGGAAAATCGAACGATGAGTATAGATCTGAGGAAGAGAATTATGCGATGCTACGTATGGACTGTTCTGAAATATTCCTGCAAAACATGGACCATGAGTGCAGAATGCGAGAACAAAGTATCCGCTTTCGAGATGTGGTGCTATCGAAGGCTACTACGAATCTCATGGAAGGACTTCATTACCAACAAGGAAGTATTAGCAAGAATAGGAGAGGAGCGGAAAGTCGTAGTTGAAGATATCAAAACTAGAAAGCTAAAGTACACAATTTAGCTCATAAAATACGAGAAAACGGTATTTTCATGCTAGCGGTACAGGGGAAAATCCAAGGAAGATCGACGAGAGGGAGGAAACGATTGGAGCTGTTAACAACAAACTCACCAGCCAACTCTCCCTGTAAGACCCTGAAAGAAACGATCAGATACGCTAGATACTGGTATAGATGGACATATATGCTATCTCCTGTAAAGGAGCGCGACTACGACGACGACGAAGTTAAGGAGATGGGACAATAACTAGATGCCAGATTTCGGTTTTTATCAGGTTTTAATATTGGAATGATTGTTGCCTTGAATGGGGGGGGGGGTGTTGAGAGGTCGAATATCAAATGGGTTCCAGGTTTCCCTACTGCATCGAGATTATTCATTTCGATTTTTTAGCTGAGAAAATTGTCGAATCGGGAGCATTATTGTGGTTTTTAACAATTTTAATGCCCATAAGTCTCTTCATTTCCTCAAAAGGGGAACGTGAAATCAAAAATGATTGTCAGAAATTCATTTTGTACGCATATTTTTGGTCTTTGGATCTAGAAATGCCCAAAACATTTTTAAATACATTTTTTTTCAATTTTCAAGGCATTTCATCTCCTACCCCTTCTCCTCCTCTCATTGTCTCCAAGTTCTTGATATTTTGATAATAACAAAATACATTGTCCGGCCGACGGGTGGCTTTCTTAATCTCTGTCCTACTCTTTCTATCCAAATTATCAGAAATTATTTTTTATCATAATTGCAAAATCCTGCCTTGTTTTTTTTCATTTTTTTCCTCTTTCAGAATTTTCATTTTTCTAGTTCTGTTTGAAAATGAAAAAAAACAGACTTGGATAAATTTTTAGCTCAGCCCCTCTCCCCACCCGTCCCTGAATTGAAACGACTTTTTTAAAATTTCTGCCAATTTAAGTCCCGCTTTTCCATTTTTCAGTCCAACTTCGGAGTTTCCATTTGTTCACTTCTTGTTTCAAAATTTTCATTTCATTTTTTGGTTCTTTCAGTTGTTTCTGAAAATGAATATGTTGACGTTTGATTGAAATTGAATGCGTTTTTCCCACCCCTTGCCCTTCCAATTAAAGCATCTGAAAAAATTTCGGATCAACTGCTTTTTTTTACCCCAGCGATCCAACTTGAAAATGTCAAGTACCTGCGTTTTGCGTTCGAGTATTTTCTTCGTACATTCATCAAAATTTCTAATTTTTTCGCTTTTTTTTCCAAGTTTGAAAAATAAAGTAATTTTGAAATCATTACCTCATCACCTCTCTTTCGCTCTCCTTTCCTAAAATTACCCAAAACACTGAAAAAAATCCTTCCAAAAGTCGTGTATGTATAAGAGTTATAGGTATCTAAACTCTTCTTCTTCGACCTTGAAACTTTATAAATATTCGAAAAAAGTTGATAAATTAATTGAGAAAATGAGGCGCTGACAGTGATCTAAAAAGTTTTAATCCCCCCCCCCTCTTTCGGTCGGTTTGTGTGTGTGGTTGATATTCGATAGATCTGGATAATTGGAAAAGTTGGGAAAACTCGTTTCTTCGAAATAGGGAACTCTCAGATCGCTGAGTTGTTGGTTTTGGGTCTACAAGAATTTTTTCATTTTTACCCTTCAATACCTAGACTGAAAATAATTTTCATCAATTTTTTACGAGATGCTTAAAATATTTTTCATTCCTGTATTAAAATGCAGACCTCGTTATAATTTTTTTTCTGAACGTAGCTCTGAATTGAGATTTTTAAAAAGACTCGTTAGCTGATCAGGTGTACTAAGTAAGCATACCTAGACTTCGAAGTGTGCGTTTGAAAATCGAAAGTGCTAGACGTCGTCATCGGCATCGCGTTATAATTCGTATACTTACAGTACACTATACAATAACGATGCTATAATTACGCGGTTTGTTTTACAAACCGTTACAGGCAGACGCGCAGACAAAGACCATCTAATGAAACAAAAAAAAACAAAAATCGCATCTGTATAAAGACGCTAAAGAAGAAGAAAAAAACCAATACGTAGACATACCGTAAAGACCATAAAGTGCGAGAGAATTTCCTTATGACAGCTGGACAGGCGTTTATGTAGTAGCAAGGACAAGTAAAAGTGCATCTTGAACGCAACTAAAATGTGAAATACTCGTAAGTATACTTACGATGTTGGAAAATAGCTTGCTAATAATATAGGCCATATTATGACTGGCTATCGATAATAGTCGATCTCGATGGTCAATGGCTAAATAGTAAATAGCATAATATTGAGAAAGCGCTCGCTCGCGCTCGTCTTCAAAGGTCGTTGATTGAGGAGCTGAAAATGAAACACAAGAGCAAGACGTATTGGCGTATAGTTAATAATCATTTATTCGTCATAAATATCGACTGTAGCTGGCGAATTCCGGTCTCGCATATAAGGCCGGAATATTACAAGGGTACAAGTCATCGGTACATATGTCACTGTCGTCTAAATCTGTTGTCGAGTTGTTGTTGGTATTTGTTCGGCTGCCATTGTCGCTGTCGCTGTCGCTGCTGCTAATGGTTACTGCTTGCAGATATGCGTCTCTGTAGCGTTTCAAAGCGCTTCTAATTTCCACGTTCTTCTGCACGAACTTGAAAGTTTGCAGGAATTTCAATAACCTGCGCAAAACAAATTACTTTCATTTTTCAAACGCTTTTCTTTCGTGTCTGTTCTGGATTTGTGAAATTTTCCCCAACCGTTATACTCGGCACCAAAAGACTAAAGAGCTAAATTGCTTACGCAGAATACCAGTAGACTATCTCAGCTTTTCTTATTATACGCGTAGGTAGGCCTACTTGCCATCTTCGCAAAAACCATCGGTACCCTTATAGCACTGTATCGTGTACCTAATTACCTGCTAATTGTGCTTACGTTAGATCAACCCTTACAATATGCACAGACGTACCTGAACCTACCTATCCTTGAAAATGGAAACCTTAAGTATACCTACTTAGTCACCTCTCACCTTGGGTACCAAAAAACCGTAAGAATTTTCACGGCGTTTGGCGGATTAATTTCTTCGTACCATAAATCCGTTATTTTTAAACGGCTTTTAATTTCCTAGAATTAGAATTACGAATGCTTATACTCGAGATTCGAGAACCCGTTGATTGTTGGAGTTACGCAAATTTGCCAATATCGAAAAGAATCAATTTTTCGGCTATAATCGAACTTACAAATGTCGTAATTCCGCGAATAATTTTTCGTTTGGTTTGATTACGAGTAGAAAGCGATTTAAATAGTACCGCTAATCGACTGAGTAAATACGAGTACGAGTTACATTGCAATAGCAATAGCAATACTGCAATAAATACGCACTGCGTAGGTGCATACCAATTGAATTATACTAATCGATTCAACTCGTAAGCTATACGCCATATCTAACGGGTGATAAATGAAATCCAACTTATGTTTGATTCATCTCGATACGTGATCGGTGATTTTTTTCGCATGGTTTCTAAAATAAATTATTCCGCCTTGAAATCGTAACCGAGGATCCGAAATTCAGTGTATTTGAAGATTAAGTATTCGTACAGCATTAGGTAGACCTACTCAAATTTTACGAATAAGTACCTGTGATTTTTATCTTACTTATCGACAAAAATTTCGATAAATTCTCTTCATTGACGAAAATTTTAGGTTGTGAAATTTATTTTTCGATTTTTGAAAATTCAACCAATCTGGTACGTTTCTTATAGAAGAAAATCGAAATTAAAGTTTTATAATTATAAGTACCCTTCCTATTTCTGATTTTCCGAGTCGATTAATGATGGTTTTGCACCGTTTTGGAGCCTCCAGCGGATTTTTGAATTCTCCCTATTTCGGTAGGGTGAAAATTAAACTCATGCTGTTGGATCGATATTTGCATAAATATTTTCAAAATATCTTTCTATGTCGGTTCAAATTCAAAATTTTCTCCAAAGATTATTTTTTTTTCAATTTGAAAATTTGAAAATTTTAGGCACAGAAAGATTTTGAAAATGTGTTCATATCGATCGAAAGGATCACTAAGATGGTAAATCCAAGTTTATTGTACTGAATTTCATTTTCACTCAATTGAGTTTTTTTTTTGTTTCGAAAATTGGAAAATCCAAAAGTCCGCTGGAGGCTTCGGAACGGTACGAAACCATCACCAATCGACTCACGAGGTTGAAAATTGCGTACAAACCAATTTTTAGCCTTTTATATCAATTTTATTAAATTTTGATTTTTTTTTTCAACGAAAAATTGAGTAATTTCAAATTTTTAAGAATTTTGCAAAAAATTGAAAAATGAATTTGGAGTTCCTTTTCAATTCAATTCTGTTCAGTTCAAAAAATTTTTGTGGCAATTGGGATACTTCTCTTGTTAGGACAGCTACCAAAATAAATTTCAGTTGCAAGAGCGGAAAATTGATAGTTTCGCGAGGCGAATGACCCAAAATATTCCAAAAATTGCTCATGATTGATGAGTTTTTGTCTCCCAAAAAAATCTAGCTACATTCAAAGGCCCGATTCTAAAATAAGCTGGGAAAATGGTATTTTTGGAAGACAAATTTTTCTTCTAAAATAAAATCATGTCTCGTAATCTCAAAGATAGCAATTTTTTGGCTCGAGGGAGAAATGTCGAAATTTACAAAAAAAATAAGTAAATAAACAAATAATATATCGCTGCTTTCAACAAAAATGTAACGAGAAAAAAATAATTATAATGATGAAGCCAGTTTTTCAAAATTAAAAAAAAAACGTGTTTTCACTGATTTTTTCAAATTTTTGAAAAAAGAGTTTATCGGTTTTTGAACCAAATTAACCAAAATCGAAAGAGTTTGAAAAACACATCATTAGACAAAATTTTAGAGTTCAAAGTGCAGTTTTTCGATTTTTGGTTTTTTTTTGGAAAATTAAACCGGCCCAAAAATGGGAGGAAAAATCAAAATTTCACAAAATAAACCTATGTAAAAAGCATAAATTCGGCTAACAACGGCCTCGAATCGTTTCGAGAAATTCTGGAACCGCCGACAGATTTTTCAAAGTTGAAATTTTCACAAAGTTTTAATTACGTAGTTGAAAAACTAATTTTTTTTTCGCAAAATGCACTTCTTAAAAATTGAGACTGATTGAATATCTTCCTCATTTTAGAGGGGGGGGGGGGGTTGAAAATACATATTTTCTGTGCCAAAACTCTGTTTTTTCCATTTATCCCCTTTTTCTTTCAGATTTTTCATTTTTTTTCATTTTTCCAGTCTTTTTTTTAATGGAGATTTTTGACCTGATTGAATTATGATCAAAACCCTCTCTCCCTCCCTTTCCTATTTCAAACCGTGTTATAGCTTTCAGCGAATTTTCAAGTTTTTAACCCTTGAAAAATACTTACCATTCTAAAATGTAGATTTGAACCGCCAGAAATTGATAAATTTTTTTTTCATTTTAAATAACAATATTGTCCTTGTTGCTGCAGTAGTTTTTCTCCTCGTTTATTCTGTTATTAAAGTCGTAAAACCAAAAAAGAAAGAAAGTTTTTCGGAAGTACGAACATTTTGACTTGTTAGAAATTAAGTACTTAATTAATTAGCTCCCCTGTTCGTTCACGATGCTGATGTTTATTTACTTTGGTACGAACGAAACGAATCGTTTTGAAAATAAAACGCCGAATTACCGAAGGCGATACTGAGCTTATTCTTTGGATGACAGCAAATTTGAGACGACCACCACCGATACAGCATTTTTCGTGTTTAAGTAAGATATGGGGGAAGGCAGGGGGGGGTTATTTTCGCACTTGTGTAGTCTCATACTATCTGTTGGGCGTTTTATGTTTTATGCAAATGCTCGTTCATTAGATTCTCTGCTCATCTCTTTTTCGCTTTTTAAACACCGCCGCGCTGCTCCGTATTGTTAGGTATCGCGAGATGAAAATTTTCCATTTTTATAAATTATTCGCTTGTCTGTCTCTTCGACTTTTGAATATTTTACTCCAACTCGAACCTTTTTAACGTTTTAAAATAGCACGCGCCGAGAGGGCTCGGTAATTTATAAAACTTTTTCTAAATTAAGCGCTATTTTAGGAAAGACGCTCGACGCTTAGGTTTTGAATATTCGTCGTGGTTGTAATCGTACCCCTTCTTCTCGTCTTTCCGAGTCTCTCGGCGTTGTTTTAGAGTTACGAGCAATTTACCTGCGAAAGGTGGAATTATTAACTTATGGTTTTTTTCCATTTCGAGATATTCTGCCCATTTACGTGTAGTTTTTTTCTTGAAGTGATTTTGATGTGTGGTGAAAACGCGATCGTTTGCTACATCCCCTCTCCCTCAGATCTCTGATGAAAAAATATAATGCGAATTCGAGTTCTCACGCGGAGCCGTCGAGATTTTATGCCTCTCGAAGTATACATTTTCAAGAGCTTTCCCCCTCACTTGGGCCTGTTTTCTTCTCTTTTTCAAAAGTAGTAACTTCCTTCAAAAAAACATGATTCGAATTTATGAAATTTGAAAAACCCAAAAATAAACTCCTCGAATTAAAAAACCTCCTTTTTAGGCCCCCCGCCCCTGGAAACTTCTTCTTTAATAAAAGTACATACATGCGGAGGGTCATTCCATGTCAACTCAACCAACGTTTTTGAGTCATGTCTTTCAATTTCGCTCAAATTTTGTTTACAAGACATAGCCATTACCCACCCCCCAGTAAGTAAGAACCCCGCAATTAGTTTGGTCCCAGCCCCCTCAGGGGGTGGGTGAGGGGGCTTCGGCTTCCATTATTTTCACATTGTCTCGAAGTACTCAACTTCAGCAGCCCATTCCTCCAAAACTATGATACTTTGATCGAAACGGATTTCGCAGTCCATTGCATTTAAAACTTTTATCACAAGATTTTTTAAAAAAATAATAAGAAAGAATCAAGTTCAAATTTAACGTAGTAGGTATAAATATAGACAAAAATAACACATTGTAACTTGATTATTTTGGGCGAAACTTTCGAAGGAAAATTTGGGACATGTGACGTATCGAATTATATGTTTTTGGTGACGCTGAACACAAATATGACGTCAGAGTTTTGATAGGACCTCATCCATGGCCCCCAGCACCTCCCCAAGTGGGGTAAAAGTTAAAGAAAGTGTTTTGTTCATGCGACACATGGAATATAGTCCGGCATATGACAATAGGAGTAATTGCACCCCCCCCCCGGTCGATCCTCCGGGACAACTTTTTTCTTAATGGGGACATCCTAAGGAACATTTTAAAGCGAACTTGTCCAGAAAAAAGTTGGCCTTACTTACAAAATGGTGGCCATTTTGATTGACAGGTCAGCCGAAATCGCAGATTTTGCGTTCCAACATAGGACATGGACAAAATTTTTCAAACTGTACAAAAGTAGATCGAAAGATCAAGAAAAAATTTATCACCTGTAAAAATTTCAAGTGCTAAAGTGCGTTTTTCGATTTTTGGTGAATTTTTGAAAATCAAATTCAGGCCAAAAATGAGGGGAAAAAATCAAAATTTTACCAAATTGACCAAGAACGCTGAAATTTGGGATATATCCTATTTTCGACATGCCAAATCGATTGGAAACGGTTTCAACCCGTTTTGAGCAGTTCTGGAGCCTCCAGCGGATTTTTGAAACTCGAAGTTCCCACAAAATTCCATCAAATTGGAGTTGTAAAGCTAAAATTTATTCTAAACACTAATTTCAATAAGCTACGAAGTACTGCAGCTGAATTTAAAGTGGTTTTGGAGCCTCCAGCGACTTTTTGAAAATTCCTGAAACCTCCAACACATTTTTGAAACTTTAAATTTTCACAAAATCTCATCAAACTGAGATAGAGAGTCGAAATTCATTCTGCAAACTAATTTCAACACGCTACAAAATTGACTGCTGGTGGATTTCAAGTCGTTTTGGAGCCTCCAGCGACTTTTTGAAAGGTTGTATGGCGTTTTTTTTTTGGAAAATTAAAATTTCCTAAAAGTTGCTGGAAGCTTCAAAATTATTTGAAACCACCAAGTAGACTGCGAAGTAAATTTCAGCTTGCTAACTCCACTTGATAAATTAATGCTGGGGAAATTTCAAGTTTCAAAAATCTACTGGAGGCTCCAGTAATTATCAAAAAAGTCACTGGAAGCTCTAAAATGACTTGAACCCACCTGAAGGTCGTCTTCAGAGGGTGTTAAAATTGGAGTGTAGAGTAAATTTCAGCTTTCCATCTCCACTTTGATGGAATTTTGTGAAAATTCAAAGTTTCAAAAATCTGCTGGAGGCTTTAGGAATTTTCAAAAAGTTGCTGGAGGCTTCAAAACGACTTGAAATTCACCTGCAGTACTTCGTAGCGTATTGAAATTAGTTTTTAGAATAAATTTCAGCTTTCCAACTCCATTTTTGTGGGAATTTCGAGTTTCAAAAATCTGCTGGAGGCTCCAGAACTGCTCAAAACGGGTTGAAACCGTTTCCAATCGATTTGGCATGTCAAAAATAGGGTATATCCCAAATTTCAGCTTTCTTGGTCAATTTGGTAAAATTTTGATTTTTTCCCTCATTTTTGGCCTAAATTTGATTTTCAAAAATTCACCAAAAATCGAAAAACGCACTTTAGCACTTGAAATTTTCACGGGTGATAAATTTTTGCATGATCTTTCGATCTACCTTTGTAAAGTTTGAAAAATTTCGCGCAAGTCCTATGTTGAAACGCAAAATCTGCGATTCCGGCTGACCTGTCAATGAAAATGGCTGCAATTTTGTAAGGAAGGCCAACTTCTTTTTGGGTAAGTTCGTTTTAAAATGTTTCTTAGGATGTCCCCTTAAAGAAAAAAGTTGTCCCGGAGGATCGGCGGGGGGGGGAGGGGGTGCAATTACTCCTATTGTCATATGCCAAACTAATAGGCCTAGTATGTTTTTGGTAACGCTTGAACACGAATATAATGTCTGATTTTTGATTGGACCCCATCCACGGCCCCAGGATCCCGCCAAAGGGGGTGACCCAAAAAAAATTTGTTACATTCGTGTGATGACACATGAAGTAAGTATGTTTTCTATATCGTTGAACACGAATATAGCCATAGTTTTTCAAATAGACCTCACCCATGGCCCCCAGAACCTCCCCCAATTGGTAAAAGTCCAAAAAAATTGTTGGAGGCCGTGGATGGAGTCCAATAAAAAATCTGACATCATATTCGTGTTCAGCGTCACCAAAAACATACTGTTCCATGTGTCGCATGAACAAAACACTTTTTTGAACTTTTACCCCATTTGGGGAGGTGCTGGAGGCCAAGGATGGGATCCTATCGACAATCTGACGTCATATTCGTGTTCAGCGTCACCAAAAACATACAATTCAATACGTCACATGCCCCAAATTTTCTTTCGAAAGTTTCGTCCGAAATTGGTGATGGTAGCTCCCACTTACAGCGTCATTTTGAAAGTTGAGCTTTCAATTTGAAAGTTCAACTTTTAACTTTTGAAAATTTCAAAATGCTTAAAAAGTTTTAAATGTAATGCCCTTTCGAACTGTGAAATCAGTTTTGATCAATGTATCATAGTTTTGGAGGAATGGGGTGCTGAAGTTGAGTACCTCGAGACAATGTGAAAATAATGGAAGCCCCCACCCGCCCCCTGAGGGGGCTGGGACCAAACTAATTGCGGGATTCTTACTTACTGGATGGGTGTATATTGTAAAAATAATTTGAGCGAAATCGAAAGACATGACTTTCAAAATCGCACTTTTTTGGTCGAATTGACATGGAATGACCCTGGAGTAAGTATATAGAAAATTGGAAAAAATCAAAAATAGTGTAGAAAATCGATCTGAAAAACCTGGAAAAGCCACGGAAAATGACTTGCCAAAAATACTGAACACCCTGTTGTCAACTCTCCCAAATTTCTCAACTGCGAGTAAGTTCTAATTTTTCCCAAAAATTTCCAACTTTCGGCTCGTCTCTAGCTAAGTACGCCTCCTATAGGAGAACTACTCGTACGTATACGAGTAGTTATAGGTAGTGGAAAGGATATTTATCGGGTTTTTGTTGGCCCAGATTTCGTGACGGAGTCGAATCCGTTATAGAATCTGACCCAACCTAAAAATTAGTACGAAGGATGAGTGTGATTTAAACTTTGAAGTTTCAACGCGTACGTGTTTTGGAAATCATTTATCTGTAGGAATTATCGATTTTCATCTAATTAATGTTGCTTTTTCATTTACTTTTCGATGTGAAAAGTGATCGTTTGTCGGTGTCGGTGTCGGTTGATTAACGAATGTCCACACCTTTGGTTGGTGCGACAAAGTACCTAATGCCGTTTCATTTTGTAGTTACTTACTGGTATTTTGAAATACCGATCATTTTATTCGATAGGTTAGGTAGGTCGATCGGTCGGTCGGTAGACTGTGCTCTGTGCATCGTATCGAAAGTGAGCGCCGCGCCGCCGCCGCCGCCGCCGCACCGTACGATACGTGAATTAGATTAGCGTTAAATTGGTCGGAAATAAATGCACCGCACCTATTTCGAAGAATAGATACTCGTAGTAGAAAATAGCGTTTTTTCTCGATCTTATTTTATTTTGTTTTGTTTTGTTTGTTAATTTTGCGGCGGTAGGTATTTCATTTTTTCGGCGTTTCTTTCTCTATACGAGTACACAGATGCTGCATAAGGCAGAGAAAGAGCGAGCGAGAAAGAGTCAGGCACGCGGCGCGGCGCGCCGGCCGCGTTCATAAGACGGCCAAAATATGTAGCGAGATTCTTGGTTATAATAATCGAACGGAAATACGCTTTAAATGGCTGATTATTGTCGGCTAGAATACGGCTGTGGCTGTGGCTGTGGCGATGGCGGCGCTCGATATGCTAATTGCTAATTGACGGTACCTATCGCGTTGCTCCGGTGTGAGAAGAACGAATGCGTGAAATGCGTACGGTGCAGTGGAATGCGTTCGCCTTGCTCTAGCTGCCGAGTACCGAGGAGTACAAAGTACGTGTATTTTACTTACCAAGACACGGGCTTGACGAAAACCGAGCCGGAGTCTCGAGAGCCCAACTGACAAGCCAGCTTTTCCAGACACCTGTCGGATTGCACCACGGCTACCAAAATATCTCCGGCAGCGCTGGTCATCACAGATCCGCTGTCCATGTCACCTTCGTCGAGGAAAGATCTTGCTTTGGAGGCGGTCGTATTGGTGGTATTCGGCTGCATGACTAAGAACACGGGCTGCGGAGTGGCCGGCGACGGTGTCGTCGTTCCGGTGAACACCTCCCTGATGCGATTCCACAGCGGCGTAAACAGCAGCAGAATCGGTAGCAGGATTGGCAACGAGAGCACCAAGAAACCCAAAGGCAACAGGAACATTTTCACGATAAGCGCCTTTACCGCCAGTATTATAGGTATTTTGGTGAGAATGGCGGCTGTGACCGCTCCCACTAGCGTTCTAAGGATACCTACTCGTGGCACGCCGCTGGTCGACAGAAAGTCTCCGATCATCGTACTCATAACGTGGTCTTGGCAATCGGGAAGCGATCCGGCTGCAAAAGCGAATGCGAAGCGTATAAATTAAAAAAAAACTGCCTCCAAATTGGTAATGGTACAGAAAGTATAGTTAGGTATTTAATTTACCAGATGGATAGTACGCTGTGGGGTACGGAGGAGGAGGATACGTGGGTTTCTTCTTGTTATCGGGCGTAAGGCTGTTGTAGTAACCGCCGCCATTGTAGTCGGATGGCTTGAAAGGGTCCGGGCCACCGGCGCTGGTCGAAGCGTACGACGGATATCCAGCGAACGTGGTGTAGTAACTCGAGCCACTGGCGCTCGGGTAGTCGCGACTTGAGATCTTATTCGTTTCGCCGGCTGCTTTCAGCATATCGTTGCATGTGCACACATGTAGAACGGTCAATAACGTCGTCCAAATTATCTTCTCTGTAATTGTTTCATATTACATAGATTTTTTTCAACCTTATACTCGTAAATTATTGCCAATTTTAACGTATTGCCTAGTGCCTACAAAAATTTGGCGTGCATTCGTGTGCAATTTTCAGCATCAAGTTGCTTTGAGAATTGCAGGTCGAACGGAAGTCTGGGGGAGGGGGAGGGGAGTTGAAGTATCGAAACCGATTACTTTATGGAGTAGGAATGTTTTTCAGTGTACCTACTCAGGATACCCAAAGTTTTAAGAAAATGAGAAAATGTCGAGAACCCATTTTTATTTTTTTGAGGCATTAGCATGAGAAAAAAAACATTTCTTTTGAAAATAATACATACCAAGTTGAGAAATTTAATCCAGAGACACTCGAAAATAACATTTTTGATCTGCCAAAATCACTTATCGGTGCACTTATTTTTTAAATGAGCTTTTAACCCATCGCTGTAGGCCTATTGCTCGACCGGGGGGGGGGGGCGGCTTGTCAACCGAAAATTAGCCGGATGATATGAGAGAAAAAATACCAATTTTTCCGAATAAAAAAGTGAGTTTTTTAATGTGAAATTAAAGATGAGAAGACAGTTTTGCCAATTGATATGCGAGGGCAAAAGCTTTTGAATATTCATGTTTTGATAAATGAAAGAACAATGGTTTTTTTTGTGGAACGAGGTTGATTTTTTTTTGGCTTAAAAATTTTAGAATTTGAAATTTGAATGATTTTTTTTTAAATTTCAGTTACAAAAAAGGACAGCAAAAAAGCCCGGACGAAGTGAGAGCAAAAGCTCTCAAAATTTCTCATTTCGAGAAGTAAAAAAAATGTTTTTTTCATGTGGGAAGTTTGATTTTGGATTTAAACATTTTTTTTGAGTTTGAATAATGGATTTTTAGAAAGTTTGATGTTGAAAAAGAAAAGCCAACAGGCTTGAGTAGTGAAGCGAGGACTGAAGTTTAAGGCTAAAAAGTTTCAAAATTCATCGATTTGGTCGCGTCGAGTCTCGGAAACATTTTACAACGGGGGGGGGGGGGGATTTCCCTCATAGTTTCGCCCCTGATTACGAGAGTTCATGAGGGTGTCGCGATTTCATTTTTGAAGAGGACTTGACTCCAAAACCGAAAGTGAATCCCAAAATGGAGGTACAAAATTGAAAATTTTCAAAAAGTATCTCCCTTTTGCCTTACTTATAGTGAGGTTATTTTTGATCTGAGGGGCAAATGGTGGATGAAATTGAGATCAGCGCTTCCGAAAACTTGTGATTCAATACTCGTGTGGTATTTTTGAAGCATTCAATTTTTCTTTCCACGAAAAAAAGAGTGAAAAAAGCAGTTTAAACATTTTTTTTGATTAAAAAAAAGAAATATCAGTAAAATACAACCTAGGTTCTAAAAAAAATATATATATCAAAATTGAAAGTTTTATCATAGTAAAACCATTTTTAAAATGTTTGAAATAATGTTGCTGAAAAATTGTTTGATGTTATCTAAAAATCGGTAACCCCCCCCCCCCCCTCTTTCCCAAATGAAAAAAAAATGTTTGAAATAAAGAAATCAGTCGATTACAAAAAATCGCCAAAATCATAAAACATTATTCAAACTCTCACAACATCCACAAAAACACAGAAATGAAACAAATGTTTGTAAAATGATTCAAAAAATGTGCAAATTATCGAAAAAAACTTGAAGTTGATCAGAATATGTAAGACTATTAGCATGAAAAATGAACGGATTGTCGAAAAATTGCCAAAGCTAGAAATTGAGAGAGCATCATTGAAAGGTCATCAAACAAAATATAACATCATTTTAAAATTTTGTAAATTCATAAAAAGTAGCTGAATTCACACGAAACTCGTAAAAAATGAAGTTGAAGTTCATAAAATGTCGCCAAAAGAATCGAATTATCGCCAAACTTCGCGAAATACAAACAAAATTAATGAAGTTGACGCACAAGCCATTAAAATTTATAAAAATTTGAATGAAATTATTTTTTTAAAAATAACATGATGCAAAAATGAATTAAAATTCTGAAAAATTTGATACAATTTTACTAAAACACCAAAAAAAAAATGAAAATTGACGATAAATTGGCCGAAATTACGAGAAAATCGATAAAATCGACATAGGATTTAGAAAATGTTGCAGTTGATCAAAAATCAAAATTATGCGATTCATTTTTAAAATTTATTCCTTAATGGTAAATTTGCATAAAACTCACTGAAAATGAAGCAATTTTTTTGAAAATGCCACCCAAAATTATACAAATTATACCTACCTAAAATTCTAGAAGCTTAACAAAATCACTGTACATAGAACTGACAAAAAAAGTGTAAAAAATTACTAAAATGATAGAAAATTGTTAAAATGATCAAAAAATTAATAAAATTGACGAAAACTTTTTGAAAATGAAGCAAAAGTTCATTTAAATTCCAAAAAAATACCTTTCATTAAAATCCTCCAAATCATTCAAAAATTATCACTGATATCGTAAAAGGTTAGAAAATGGCGAAAGAGTTGGTTAAAATCATTAAAAAAAACAATAAAATTAACATTACGAAGGGTTAAAAATTGGCAAAATGTTGATTAAATGTCACTAAATTCGCGTAAGAATTTACTGAAATGTGTGGAAAGTGGACCCTTTCGATTTTTTTTGCATCATGCTCCGAAATTTTTGATCCCCTCAAAAATTAGTCCAATTCGACAATCAATAATGGCAGTGATGAACAGAAATACTTTTAGGTACTTCGACTTGATGCATATCATCTCGAGTGACCCTCGTGAGGTAAAAATTATTTTTGAAATAATTAGCTTTTTGCATATTTTCTATTTTTTATGAAAAAGTTGATGCGATGCTAAATCCCCCCCCCCAGAACTAAAATATAAATTTTAAACATTTTCGGGGCCTCGCGCCCTTCTTCTTAGTTCGTCTTTTGATCTTATAATCCTATTTACTTCAATTTTTCATCCAAATTTTTTTTGAAATTTCACTATTCAGCTTTTGTGGATGATAAAATCAAATCGTTCTTTGCCCTGTACTCTGATTTTCTGACGGTTCTAAGAATGAAAATACTGAGGCAAATATCGAATTAAGAGAAGGGTATGTTTTATTTTTTCCAGGTTCCGAGTGTTGCTGGAAGTTTAAATTTATTTTCTAATTTTTTGCCGAGTGAATTTCATTCAACATTGTTGAATGTCAGCCAAAAAGTAGGTAGTCAAAAAAAAAAGTCGAATTTTCAGAATTCTGTAGGCACCTTGATTCTAATACGATATTTTTTAAATTCTAAAACATTTTCTCATCACCAATAAGAACATTTTTCATAGTTTAGATTTAAAAAAAAAATCAAATTAATCTGGTCTTTAAAAAAAAAAAAAAAACAAAAATGAAATTTTGGAAATGTGAGACACCAACGTAGGTAGTGCAAAAAAATGTTGGATACGATGAAAAAATTGCACACGAAACACAAAATAAACCTATATCGATTTAATATGTACATGTTCTCGGTACTTACTACTCATCATTGTTTCAAGAACTTTACACCACTTGCAACATATTCGCACAATTTTTTTTATTCGTGTTTTCAAATTTCTGTCGCCACTTACGAGCTCGAAAAAGTAAACGTAATACGCGTGCGAAAACGATATGAACTGTCAATTATCAGCTTATGTGTTTTTTTTTTATACCAGTCTCAAAATGTCGGCGTACTTTTGAAAATATTTTTACATACGATTTACTTTCTACGTTGAAAATAATAAATGAAAAAAAAAAAAAAAAATAGTGGGAGAATTCTTAAAGTACCTGTGAGATGAGGTACAGTGTGTAAGTGCAAAAATTACATATTCCGGTCATTTTTTTATTTTTTTGTGAAAAGTCGCTTCAAAAGAGGTCATGTGATATGGCAATTGAAGAAGAAATTTCGTCCATACGGCGTGCGTATTGTTTTTACGGATGGCAATGTCGCACTACATAAAGAAACCTTAACAATGATGACTAATTACTATATCGGCCGCAAAATACGTGCAAGTTTTCTGTTTTTCTGTTTTTATTATGGTATGCTTTTTCTGCTTCTTATATTTTTCGGTACTGGTACCGGTGCCGGTATATCCTGGAAGGCTTTTATAGACGGTCGTGTCTACGTGCGTAGATTTGAAATTGTCAAATACTTTCGAGGTGATTAAATTTTTTATTTTCCGTTTCTTTTCTTCTTTTTTTTTCTTTTTTCAGTTCAGCCTTGCCAGTGACCGAGAATTGCGAAGAAAGTTTGCCCGACTATTTTCACTTTCCGATGCCGAATACGAGTATACGAGTACGAGTACGAGAACTCTCGCTCCTGTAGGTCTAGGTTAAAGTACGAGTACGTTCATCGGCGCAAAGCTGTGAAATAAGCTCAAATTGTTGCGAATTGTATAGTGAACTTGAACAAACGAATATTTTTGCTGTCGCATCGTCGCCAACAATATATTATTATGATTTTTAACGGTATGTGGGTTTACTCTCGTTTAGGTACCTACTACATACATATAAACGTTGTAAACTAAATTGTGCTTATTTATTCGCTTCGATCGAATCGTATTTTTGAAAAGTTAGGTAGTAGGTACCTTACTTTCTTTCATGTGGTTATTCGCAAAACATTTTCGAAATCTAACGATTAAATAATGTGATCGTACGAAATAAATAATGTACCTCCTATTATTTAGATATTGTTTACAGCAATCTGTTCGGTACAGGATGTTCCAGAAGTTCGCGCAGATGGCTTTCTATATGGTTTTCGATTCGATGCAGATTGCTAACAAGGGAACCTCTTGAGGTGTCCGCCTCCGATTTGAACGGGACCGCGACTTTTTGAAAGAGCATGGTCTAAAACCCCAAAAACCAAATTTTCAGCTACCCAACTTCATATCTCGATTTTTGGCCAACGTCGCTGAAAATTCAAAATTGACTGTTTTTGGTGATTTATACTTTTTTTTCAAAAAAGTACGTACATGATCAGTAAAAATTATCAAAATAAATCCTAAAACTGATATTAATTTTCCAAATCCAAATTTCGCCATTTCCAGCCATTCTGGAGCCTCCAGCGCGATTTTTCAATTTCTCCAGAATTTTGAATTTGCTCCAGAAGACGTGAATAATAAGTTGGGCATCTGAAAATCGAGTTTTGTGTTATACTCGACCTGTTTATCGAATTCATCCACATTTGAGCCGATTCTGGAGGGGACACCTCAAGAGTGGGTTTTTGACCAGCTTTTTTTCAAAATAATGCATTTCTGGCAAATTTTTCCGAAGTCACATAGTTTTATTTTCAGAAATTTACAAATGCACTTTTGCAAAAACTGACATTGCATAATTTTTTTAAATGATTTACATTCACTTTATGCTTTGTTTTTGTGTTATGATTGGTTTCAATAACGTTTCATTTATTCCGAATTTTGAAAAAAAAAATGCTGAAGATTCGTCAGTTTTTGTTCATTTTTACTGAATTTTACGCTTTTGTGTTTTTTTTAGCACACTTTCGTGCAGTTTTGGTAAAGTTGACAGAAATTTTCTAATTTTTTTTAGACGATTTACATCTAATTTTATAGCGTTTGCTTTTTTTTCTCTTGTCCGGTCGGCAATATTCAGTATCTAAATTCCCTTCTTGTCCCAATACTCGAGGAACTTCATCCCCACGTCATCAATGGTCCGGTCCAGTTTGTCTGCGTTGAAGTCACCATAAGTATAATCAACACTTGAAAAGTTGTCTGTCATCTTGTAACTCGCCACATTCGCACAGATCGTCATCAGCCAAGTGCCATCTGTGTAGGTTGGATTTTGAGCGTGTTGTTCCGCTTTTGATTCTATTCAGCGTTTACCAGAGGCTGTACTTAAGTTGGTTGCCTTGGGGCAATGATTCGCTCATAGTATTCCTACTTGATGCTGTGTTCCAGATTTGACAGTGTTCAACTTTGGCAGGAGCACTCAATTCATTCACTGTTCTCAGGAAACCGTGTCTAGATTTTAGTCTGCTCTCTGGTAATTTGTTGTAGCCATGCATGGGGTGTAGGGGGTTGTGTTGCTTTAGTTTTTTCTGCTTTGGCAGCCACCTCCCTACAAACTCCTGGTGGTGCAATCCCAGTGAGACAACGCAGAGCTGTGAGTAGAGTTGGTCTGAGACATCCTGTCACCAATCGGCAGGCTTCATTCAGGAGCACATCTACTTTTTTAGCATGTGCTGATCGTCCCCATGCTGGGCAAGCATATTCTGCAACTGAGTAACACAGTGCTAGTGCTGATGTGCGCAGGACCTGTGGTTTAGCTCCCTATCTGCTACCTACCAGCTTTTGGATCAGATTTGTTCTAGTAGCCACTTTCATTTTGGTTTTTACACAGTGTTGCTGGTAGGTGAGTGATCTATCCAGTTTCACTCCTAGATATTTGGGGTGGTCATTGTGATTCAGTGCAGATTTGTTTCTCCATTGGATGTTGAGCTGTCTCTTGGCCTCACAGTTTTGCAGGTGGAACAAACCGGTTTCTGTCTTAGATGGATTCAGTCTGAGGTGGTTGGCTTTATAGTATTTGTCGAGTTTTTCTATTGCCTGATTCAGTGTGTCTTCCACCTCTACAAATGTCTCACACTGTGCTGTGAGCACCAAGTTGTCTACATAAAGGAAGCGACTTGCAGGTCCTTCAATTGGTTGGTCATTGGTGTAGAAATTAAAAAGGATGGGTGACAGGAAACTTCCTTGTGGCAAGTCATTCTTTTGCCTTTGCCAAGTGCTGTTCTTTTGATCTAAAGTCACATAGAACCTCACATCTTTAAGCAGAGCAGTGTTGTGATGATTTCTGTAAATTTGTAGTCCCTCCCTACTGACAAGGAATCCGCGATTAAGCTGGTGTAAATGCCCCTGAAAACGCGGTTTACTGTCAAGTTTACCCGGTTTTGTGAGCGATTGACCGCGGATAATGGCAAATCCGCGATTATGGATGACAGTGTCACCGCATACAAACCGCGTTTACTCACTTACGCAAAGGTGTAAACACTGCGTAGGCCCATTTAATTGCATGAAATACACACTGTCATTTTTACGCAATGCAGCACTGCGTATATCTTGTCAGTAGGGCTGGTCAGTTCATAAATCTTGTACCGAAGTAACCGATGACACACTGTGTCAAACGCTGCAGTGAGGTCCACAAACACAGCACTGACCTTGTGCTGTTTAAAACCATCCTTAATGTGCCATGTTGAACTCATTACCTGACCAGTACAAGATTTCCCAGGTCTGAAACCTGCCTGCTGACTGATTAGGTTCTTGTCAATATGCTCAGCTACTCAATTTAGGACCACTCCCTGAAACATCTTATACAGGTGACATAACAACGATATCAGGTGGTAACTTTTAGGGTCATTTGGGTCTTTGCCTAGCTTCTGGATAGCAATGATATGAACCTGCCTCCATGATTGAGGTATTTTTGATGTTTCTACACAGGTGTTGTACAATTCCTGGATTTGTGTAACAGTTTTTGACCCAAAATGCTTTATCTGCTCCACATACATTTTATCAACACCTGCTGCTTTTCAATTTTTGGCTGAGCGTATAGCTGCTATGATCTCCGAGTATGTGAATGGTGACCAAAAGTCATATTTACTTCCTCTGCTTGATTACGAATAATTTTCTTGCTTTTAATTCTACCATTTGTCTTTCCATTATGAGCAACTGGTGAGCAATCTGGTTTGCTGTTGTCTTAGTGACACTCCTTGCTCAACTTATTTCTCCATTCAGTCTCTTGAGCAAATGCCTTGCTCTTCTACTGTCCTTGCCAAAATTGAGATCTTCTACCAGTCCCTGCCAGTTCTCCTGCCTTGACTGAGCTATCTCCGCTGCACATTTATCTCCAGATACGAGTGTTTGAAAAACTTTCCTGAAATTTCATCATTTTTTGTTGATTCATGTTCAGTGATTTTAATACTTTTTCGAGCGTTTTTCTTTCATTTTAACGCGTTTTTAATACCTACTTCCGCGGCCCTGCCCCCGCCATATTTATTAAAATGATACTCTGAAAACTGTAGACTTTTGGAAATTTTCCATTTCTATTTTTTTGAAAAAGTTTTGAATCAAACAAATTTTTGCTGTTTTTAAAACTTTCGATGTGCATTAATCCTCTCGAAAAAGCCCGGTCAGGTAAAAATTAATCAGCGAGATTCTCTTATAATTTACTTACCTACTTATTTTTGGGGTTTTGTGTCAAAGAAGTCAGGGCGTTACCAAGTTCGGAAGATGAAAATTATCTACTATAAGTTGTTACTTGGAAGTTTCACTTTTTGGTGTTCACATCCTACGAAATTATCGGGTTTTTCATGTTTCCTTTTCCTCACTAGAGTTCAAAAAGGTTAAATCAAGAACCTTCCAAAGTTGAAAAAAAAAATAAAAAATTGAAAAAATGTATTTATTAAACTTTTTTTCCTACATTTTGAGACCATTTGTGACGTTTTTTAAAAAAATGTTGGCCGAGTTCTGTTTTCGGAACACAGTGTACCTACTTATATTTATTCGTGCGTTAACACGCGTACAAAACGTCAAGCTCGCAGTTCACCCGAAAATAAAACAAGTACGAGAGTATAGTATAGTATAGGTAGATATGGCTTTTTGCCGACGAATCATTTACTATGACAAGTGCCTACATTGTGAAAAACCAGTGATGACATGGCATGCCGCGTGCCGCGCTGCTCCGTTATACATCGTCATAGTCATTGTGTGAGTAGTGTGTACCTTACCTACTACCTACACCTATGTCAATCTAAATTACTCGTATTTCTGTATGAATCTGGAAAACAATCGTCATCGTATCGTACACTTCACTTACTTATAGGTATCGTACATGTGCATACAGGTGTAAGAGTCGATTTTTTTCGAAAACGCGTGACAATACCTTACCTTACCTTACCCACCTACAATAACGAGCAATGCTCCATAGAATTTTTACAAGATAGCGGGTTTTGTTTAATGTTTAGCGATCCGCAGAAGGGATAGCCAAGTGGCTATTTGAGTTGAACTGTCACCGCGCTCATCATTTCATTTGCATATACTCGTACATACATAAATATACATAGCTATGCATGGTGAACGTGAACGAAAAGGAAAACCGCGAAAAACCTATGACAACTGTGCTAATACAATAATGACGATTAATTCACCGATGTAAGGACAAGATACTATCTGCTAGTGTGGGTACATACAACCGTATTATACATGCACTTAATCGTTGGCATTCGTTCTGTCCTACTAAAAGTGTCAACTGTGAAGCAAGGCGAGAGCAATTTTGGAGATGCAGATCGCATATTTCCTCGCATCTGCATCTTACGTATCTTCATTTCTCGACTCGAAGAGGTTTGAGGAATGTTTTTGGCCTACGTAGGCAAATTCTTGATGGGATTTCTCCGTTACAAACTTGAAACCAACTCAAAACTCTCTAGTATTTCTCATTCATCAGCTTTGATTTATTCGGTATATTACGAGTAATTACATACATATAATAACAAAGGATAGTTGCATTTAGTTTGTGACCTACACTCGTAGCTGCTTATCTTATTTTAAAGCACTTTATGCATTAAATTGTTACCCACACGAAAAATGTTTGCATTACCGAGTTACCTGCGTTATATAAAATTAGTTACTCATTAAAAATGAATAAATCAATAAAATTATGTGAAAAAACCACCGAATTTCGTACTTTTAATGACGTTTTCTGGCATAATCGGGCCTGGATTGAACAGGGCCGGTGGAAGCCCAGGTGCAAGCGTGCGCTTGCACCTAGCCAGGATTTTCACCTGGTGAAAATTTCAAAAACTAAACCTATTTTTTGCATACAAATTTTAAAACAAATCAAAATCCCTCGAATTTGAAAATTATATAAATAAAAAAAAAAAAAAAAAATGGAATTTTTATTTCTGTTGCATATAAGTACATAGATTGTGCAACGACCACTCTGCCATGTAAGGAAAAAGTAAAAAAAATATCCTGAATTTTGACAAAAAATTGGCGACGAATTTTACTGAGAGGGAGATTACTCAGAAAATCAGATCTTTAATGTAAAAAAATACCTCCTACTTATGTTTTTTTACAAACCCCTCCTCAAAAAAAGGGCCAAGACTGAATTTGATGAATTGAATTATATTTTTTTGGTTACGTAAATAAGTATCCCTGTATTGTTGTATTGTTTCCAACAATTTTTTTTCTCAAAAATAATAAATTTTAAACATTTTGGCGCTTTTAAAGTGATGGATGAGAGGTAGATGAAAGTCTAGAGCCCTGCGCCGCCGCGCCGCGCCGCCGCCGCCACCGATTTTTCGAACATTTTTCAAGCCGCCGCCGCCGTTTCAAAAATTACTTCAGCCGCCGCAGCCGCCGCCGAGTAATCTGCTCGGCTGAGCCGGCTCAACTCACTCAATCAGCAAATTTCAGGAGGATTTTTCGAATATTTTGACTTTTTCAAAAACAAAAATCAAAACTTTTCGTCATTAAAAACAGCCAATCTTCTCAGCTCGGAAAAAATTGGTATTTTCATTTCAGAAGTTGAATTTGATTTTGCTTTCCAATTTTTATTTTGGGGTAATTTTAAAATTTACGAAAAATTACCCCAAAATTTCAACTTTGTAGCCGGCTGAGCCGCCGCCGAGCAAAATTTTGGCAGCCGCCAAGACCTTCGGCTGGAATCGGCTCCGCCGCCAGCCACAGTGCTGCGCGTACTGTAGCCGCCGCCGATCATTTCGCTGTCGGCGCAGGGCTCTAGATGAAACTATTTTTTTCGGAGTTCCAGTTTTCGTCATTGTAGTCTTTTAAACATCATTCAATTCTTGTTGAAAATTGACCCTGCGCGTCCCTGCCGATTGAATTTTCTCAAACTTGGAAAAACCTATCGAATGAAATCTTATCTAAATGAGCAATTTTTTTTATTTTTGGAAAGTGCCTCATGCATACTTGAATAAGCTGTGAAAAAATTAGGTCGATCTCAAAAACCTATCCATTTTGGAAGGTAGAAAATTTGAAATTATATTTTGTATTGAATAATTCCAAAGGGGGAAAAACTGATTTTTTTTAAAAAGCAGTTGATTATTGATTCAGGATATGTATTTGAATATTTCTAACCTTCAAAGACCTAAATCATATTAAGATGTTTCAAAAATTTACTAAAAATTAAGGGATCAATAGTTTTTTTTAGCTAAAAAAAAATCCGAACTTCAATTTGAAAAATCAATTCCATTGAAACATTTTCAGTTTTCTTTCCAGCTCTGCGTTTGTATAGACAATGCAGTGCTGATTGCTGCAATCTCACCACATTTTTTTTACCCTCCTCTAATTCAAGATTTTTGTGGTTTTTGTTTACCCCCCCCCCCCAAAAAATTATTCACACTATTCACCAGAGTTTGCACCTGGCGAGAAATTGAAAAAGTGCCGGCCCTGGGATTGAAAAATGAACGTAATTTTCGCGTTCAGCGACCTCAAATTAGTCCGAAAACGTCATTAAAAACGCAAAATTCGATGGTTTTTTGACATTTTTTTTTAAACTTGAAAAAGTGTAATTTTCGAGTAAAAGGCAGCTTCGTCGGGGCAATTGGACACTGGAAATAAATTCCTCGTCTCAAAAAACCCCCTGGCCAAAAATTCAGCTCAATTACGCCGTAATTTCGATGGGTCAATAATTCAATATTTTTTGGCTTAAAATGCAGATTTTTTACTCAAAAAATTACTTACCGAAATTCGCGC
This sequence comes from Planococcus citri, assembly GCF_950023065.1. NCBI lineage: Eukaryota > Metazoa > Arthropoda > Insecta > Hemiptera > Pseudococcidae > Planococcus > Planococcus citri. Next base: position 968,988 of record NC_088677.1, on the reverse strand, counting down.
GTTAGCGAGTTCAGTTTTTGGCTAGGTCATTTCCGGTGTCAAAATGTCGCGACGCCGCCTTCAACTCAAAAATTGCACTTTTTAATATATCGAAAGTTACGTTCAAAAAACCACCAAGTTTAGCACTTCTGATTACGTTTTCTGACTCGTTCGGGGATGGATTGAGAAATGAACGTCACTAAAAACCAACACATTCAAAAATACATTATATAAGTAGGTATGATAAAATTTGTTTTGAAACTCAGTATTTTTAACTGTTCAGTTACAATAACAATTTTTACTGTAATCTTATAGTAAAAATTATCATTTTAATAAATTTTGCTATACCAATGGTAAAAATCATTTTGTTTTAATAATTTTTACTAAGGCATGATAATAAAAATTACATAAACCAAGTTGTGTAAAAATTACTCATTTTAAAGTAATTTTTATATCATAAAAAGTAAAAATTACTCATCTTCAGGTAATTTTTACTATACTTATGGCGGCGCTATAGGTAGGTAGTAAAAAGTATTGAAATAAATGAAATGAAAATTTTTTTTAGCAAAATGTTATCATCATATTTCATAATTTGATTTTTATAAATTAAAATAAGGTGGTTACAGCGGAGCATGTGCTGACCACTTGTCAGAGGTTTGGTGTTGGACGGCCAAGTATTCCTTTGGATGTAGCCATACTATCACATTTGGAGTATATGAGAACCACAATACAAAAGCTTTGGGAAGAAGAAAGAAGCGAGACATAGTAGGAAGATAGAAGCCTTGAATGCTGGGGCATACCAGGGATCAAGAGGACAGAAGAGCTTGCCCCCAATGATAACACATAAAGGCCCCATCACAGGGGTGAAGAAGCCTCCAAGGCTGGGGCACTTCCATGGGCCAAGAGGGTAGAAGAGCCCACCCCCAACAATTCTAATAACATTCTGGAAAGGTGAGTATTGGTAGGGTATTGTATATATATATCTATATGGAACTTGCTTACTATCCGAGACCCGGTACATCGTACTGACGATCCGAGGCCCGCGTCTTTGACACTTAGAAAAATTTTAAAGAGTGCCTGGTAAATTCGTTCGCGCATGCGCCTTGCTAGCGGCTATCAAGCCTGGTCTAGAACCGTTGGTGCGATCTCCAAGCAGTGATTTATACAGGAATGACGCGAGTATGAAGTTTCTGTGTGGGGTGAAGTAAGGTAAGCTGTATATACTGTAGGTATGATACCTACTTTGTGAGTCCCAGACAAAAATTTGTCTATAGCATCCCTGAAGTGTGTACATCATGAAAATATAGTTTTTAATAGGAAAACGTTCCGAGACCCGCTAACGGGCCTCGGAACGTCGCGTCGGGCCTCGGATAGTCGATGTCACTTCCAGAAACGGGCCTGTATAAGCTGTAGCAAGCCTGTATGTATATATTTGCTTGCGACCAGACATGTCAACTATGCTTGGCATATATGCTGAAAAGTGAACAAAATTTTAAAATTGGCATAATTTCTGTTCTAATTCACCTATCAAAATTTTATTTGCAGATTCAATTTAATATTAAAAAAATCTGTGTTGGAAAAAATTATCAGATTTTTAGGCTAAATTTTGAACAAAAAAATTCGAAAATGGAGTCGAAGTAATATGAATTTTAAGAAAGTTAACACACCACAAGAAAGCTTAAACAGCATAAAAATTTTTAGTGTTTTTAATTTTTCCATAGGCCAATAAAATACTGAAAAATTTCAAGTCAAATTTGTTGTCGTGCACACTCAGGTTCAATGTATTTACATACATCTCCACCAGCGCATCACATTCTACTCACTACAAATTGACTGTAGACCCTGCGTTCGTCCTCACGCCTTGATTTCTAAGCCATGCGCGCTCTGCTGGAAGTTTCTAAAAACTCATAGTTGACTTGTATAGTAAAATTAACCCATGACTTGTCAACTATAGTTGAGAAGTTGGTCAGTCCACTTGTATAGTAAAATTAACCCATTCATCAGTTGACAAGTCTGGTTACTAATACCTATATATATATATATATGAATATACGTACCTAGTACCTTGTGGTGCCCTGGTCTTTTATGGTAATTGTGGTGCCCGCGCATATATATGTATGATAAAGGTGTTTTGGTGCAGTTTGGATTTTTCATCATAGTTAGTCATAGATGTGCCCGATACATAAACTTGGTACTTGTGTTGCCTGCCTCAAAAATTTTTTTTCACCTTAGAGTGCATTTCACTCGATTCTGCATCGTTTTATATAAAAAGACCTTGTGGTGCCAGATTTGGGCGCCACAGGCCCAAAACAGGGCATTACAATGACTAAGTTTAAATCTATGTATATATAGATTGCCCCCATACATTACGCAGCCCATGATATTTCACTGACTATTTGCTGACCGACTTAGGTTTGCACTAGCAGGGGCGCGCTCCATTTCTTCCACGTGTTCTCACAGCAGCTTACTGCTGGGCCATGAGAAGAAGGTATATACTCCACCAGGTTGGAAAAAGACTTATATTTAGGCTTGTAATTCGATTTTCAATTTTTGAGGAGAGCTCCCCACTCAAGTGTATGTTTTTTAGATATTCCCCAGACTTTTTCCGCCATCAAAAAAATGTTTTCATCGACTTTGTGAGAGGTGAGGAGCTCGATTCGCTCGTGCATGAATTGCCAAGTTGATGAAATCGGATAATGCAGGTCTTTAGTGGTGTTTTGCCTTATGTACACACTGCGTTGGCTTGTTTTTGAATGTCTGTAGTAGGAGAAAACAGAACAGACTTTTTGCAGCCCAGTGCCGGGCTGCAAAAAGTCTGAGGTTTATCTAGTATGGGCTGCGTAATACCACTTTTCATGTGTAACTATAGAATTACTATATTACTGTAAGATATGTAGTATAACTATATAATAAGATATGCATTTAGTTCTAAGTTTTATTTAGTGTTAGTTCTAATGTTTATTTGCTTAAGGTCTACCTAGTTTATTATTTTTGTGTGCATCTTATTTTAAAAACCAATGTGTAAAAAATTATAATGTGATATTCCTCTAATGAACTTACCCCACCCCGCCAGCAGGTTGGGGACTGGGGAACCCAAAAAAAAAAGGGTTTAAAACTCGTTTTTTTTGCACCATCATCATGTATTCACTCCACACAATTTACCTATCCATTACTTCCAACGAAAAATCTGTCACCTGTACCTACCTACCTCAAGGGGATTCGAACCTGCGACCCTACAATTCCTAACCCTACCTACATGCCCTGACCATTCGGCTACGAGTTCATTTTGAAGGTTAGGGCATTAAAAGAATATATTTGTTTGGTAAACGTCCCACCAAACCACTCCCACTTGGAATCTACAGCTAACAGACAAGCGGTGTAACAGGGTACAATGAGACAGCTGATTAGAAAAGCAGTGATGAAATAGACGGGTGGTATAGCCGGGTACAATGAGCAGTAGGTGTTTTGCAAGTCCCCTTTACCATTTTTTTTAGGAATTTATGCGTTAAAATAATGAACTAAAATTGCAATTACTCAGCAATTACCCATCCGAATTGAATGGAAAATAATCTATACCCTCCGCCTTAACAATTCTCATATTCTGTGCAATAGGTACAAAAAACGGTTGGATAGTTTAAGAGAACATTCATTTCCAATGAAATTTCATTTCTAAAGCGAAACCAATAGTGTGCTACGCACACTAAAAATGCGTAATTCAAGCTCTTAAAAATCGACAAATGAGCTCTTTTCTGCGGAATGAAGATCGAGAAAGAGGAACGCATTTGAATTTTTTCATTTGTTCACTACCTTTTTAACAAAATTCACTACTTTCACTACCTGTTATATAGATACCCTGGCCACCTAGTGAAGACTGTTTGCCCAAGTGTATTTTTAAATACCTCTCTAAAAAAAAAAAAAAGTGAAAACATTGGATAATTTTATCTGAAAAATTTTACTCAGGTATGTTCGGCAGGTTCGTAGTCATTATTTCTGGTGCATTTTGAAAATTTCAGAATCCTTGGATCTTCAATTTTTTGATGGTCAGCAAAAACTTTTTGAGATGCTAGTCTATTGAAAGAGACAAAAAAGTAATTGGGAGGCTTTGATTAATTCTAAGAGAAATTATTTTTGAAGATCGACGAGATGTAATGCATACCTACATAGCTATAGATTAGTATGTTCATGAGAAAATATGAAATTTCAGGTATAAAATACAGAGCACCGATGTTTTTTTCTCCTACGTTGTATTACACATATTCCTTTTTTTTTTCCACCACCTGCATATTTATCAAATGAAATACGAACCAAATTCATGTCAAATTGATTAACGAGCAAAATATGATTCTGCGAAAATTCAATTTCATGAAGCTGTGGATTTATGGTACCGAATGCGCAGGTCGATGTTAGCATACAAACTATTTTTCATTTTGATCATTACAGAGTACCTAATGCTTGTTTTTCCCCTTATTAAATGTTTTTTCACCTGTTTTTTTAATCAAACTTCAGATTTCTGCATCGAAGATGTAAATTGTAAATCATACATGTTTCGCATTCAACTTCCATTTTTTGAACGGATTCTGTTTGCACAGAATTCATCAAGGCTTTTTTTTAAAATTCAAATAATTACTTTCCACCATCATAGTTGTTTTTCGTATTACCTACATACTTTCATTTCATACCAGGTTTTTTTCGGTACAAATAGAACCAGCATTTACATTATTTTTTCAGTTGAATTTTCGCGTATAAATTACGAGCCACCTTACAGGTGGTATCAAGTTCGCTTATTTGCAAAATTTTTGCTCATACTCACGTACCTACACGCGTACAATGAGTCGAAAAGTATTCCCTGTACTGCAGATTTTGGTGATTTTGATAACCAAGAGTACATGCTTCAATGACCATGACCATACACCTACACCTGCCCCTACACCCACTCTTCCGAATTGCCCCGCAGCAACTGCTATTGTAAGTACTACTTAATAGTACAACAATTTAAGGAATTGTTTCTACATATTTGAATATAACTTCTACCGATTCCTGCCGACAAATATCCTAATCCCAGAAGGGATGAATCAGTCGAGGACACATATGCCTGCACCAAAGTACGTATTTATTTACATATAAATTATGATACACTGATGATATGTACTTTTTTATCCGAAATTCATCATGAATATTCATTCACAATAGGTAAAAGATCCGTATAGATGGATGGAAAATTTAAACTGTACTGAAACCAAAAAATTTCTCGAAGATGAGATCGCCATTTCCAAACCTTATCTAGAAAAGAGCCCGTTTCGAGCTGAAGTGCAAGCTCGCCACGAAGAAGTAGCTGATTACTCTATAACCTTATCGCGTATTTTCCAACAAGGCAAATATTTCTTCTCGTTTCGAAATACTGGCATACAAAATCAAGAGTAAGTGATCAATATCTGAGCTATGTACTTTCACATGGAGGTGTCGTGCTCGGATACCTCTTACATTTTTTTCAACAAAACTATATTTTCAACGAAGTCTCCATTTGGTAAAATATCTAATAAATAAGTACCTACCTATACCTACGTGTTTCAGTGTGATTTATGTATCGGAATCAGCGAAAGATGAAGGAAAAATATTTATAGATCCGAATTCATTTAGTAAAGATGGTTCTGTCAGTATTGATTCTTTTTCAATCAGCGAGGATGGACTAATTTTCGCATATTTGTTGATGAATGATACTAGTGGTTGCTTTTCGATGCACTTCAAACACGTGGAAAAAGGTTGTTACAAGATTGCAATCTCGTAAGCTAGAATGGGGTTTCTCTAAATAACCTGGAGGACATTTTTTTTTTTTACACAGGGGAGATTTATAAAGATAAGATGGAAAATATCTCAACATTGAATTTACGATTTGTGAAAAATAAAGGAGTATTATATACGGTATGTGACATATACTTACGTAGGTACCTACCTAGGCACATTAAATTGGATTTTTAAAAATTGAAATACCTAATCAAAAGCTTGATTAATCTGTTAAAATCCAAGAACAAAGACAGAAAACAATATAAACTGTATTATCACGAGTTGGGAACTGAACAATGTAAAGACATCGTTGTAGCAGAATTTCCAGACCATCCTGATTACATAATGTATGCTCTTTTTATAGAATCTGCCCGAATTTACACACATACAGCAACTGAAGAAGCAATAGATATCATTTTTATTTTTATTTGCCTATTTCAGATTCTGCAGTTTGAGTGACTGTGGTAACTACCTGATCATAAATCCATACACACAAGGCTTCAAAAAATCTTTGGTGTACTTAGCTGACATAAGTCAAGGAGTCAAGCCCAACCTAAAACTTATACCAATTATCACAACAACAGAAGCCCAATACAACGTATGGGTTTTGAAATTTTAATAATGTACCTAATGCATTTTAGCAAACATTGTTTTCTTACAGTTTATTGCCAACAACGGAAACGAATTCATTTTCATATCAGATAAAGACCCTGAAAAAAAGAGAATATTTTCTGTTGATATCACAAACCCGGATCCGAAATCATGGAAAGACACTGTACCCGAAAATGATAAAGATACATTGGAATGGGCTGCCGCAGCCTACAATTACTTGGTTGTATGCTATACTCGGGATGTCAAGGTAGAGTGACAGAAAAAGGAAAGAGGCAATCTCGAATGAACTTTTATGTAGGAACTCAATAGTCAAAAATAACCATTTTCATTTTTCTTATTTAGAGTGTTCTTCAAGTGCATGACATAATGACAGGTGAAATGATCAAGACACTCGAAATAGATATTGCGACTGTTAGCGCATCTACTTTCTTCAGCGACAGAAAATTTCCGAATGCATTTTTCTCCGTAGAAACATTCCTTTCACCTGGTATCACTTATCACTGTGATTTTTCTAAGCCATCGTTCGATCTTGAAGTAGGAATTCAATTTTACTATTCATTGTTATCAATGAAAAAATTTCAAGTTTTGTGAGGTTTAATTTTTTGCCTCAGATCATCAATGAAATCAAGGTGAAGAATTTCGATCGCGAGAAATTCACTGTGGAACAGGTTTTCTACAAAAGTAAAGATGGAACCAGTGTGCCCATGTATATTGTCTATAAAAAGGTAAGTCGATGACCATAAAAAGGCTTAAAATTAAATTCACCATTTATAAATTTCTTTCTGACTTCTTCAATCGATTAAGGCATCTATTTTTGCCTGCTCAAATCTAAAAAAATTTCCAAGTGATTTTTTTAAAAGAAAAAAAATTAAAATTCGTTGTTCACAAATGATCAACGCATGAGCCTAAAACTTGATTCATAACCTAATTTTTGACTTCCAAAATCGATTGTTTGGTTCTTTTGAGCAACAGGGGGTAGGGCAGGTTTTTGTGGGTTTTTTGATTACCTACCTCATTTTCTGAAGTGATATGAGTTCTCAGTGGCAGTGAAAACATAAAATTCTAGTAGGAAAATCAAGATTCCCAAAATGCTACTTTTATTGTGTGAACTGGTTGTATAAGAAAAATACTTCATATTAGACCTGTTCATCCCACATAATGATAGATCACTTTTACCAAAGTCATAATGCCTCAAGTTGAGTCAAAAAGAATAATAATATCAGTAGGAAAATGGTATTTTTGAGAAATTTGAAAAAACTTTAAATCAAAATTTCGCAGCACCACATTTGCACATTTTCCTACTGACCTAATGTACTAATCCAGCCAAATTCTTCACATACTTTCTCAAGACACAAATTTATAAGTCCCCACGAGGTAATTTCTTCAAATATCAGTAAAATATCTCCCCCCCCCCAAAAAAAAGCAAAAGACAAAAAATGTAAGCAATTTAAGAAACATTTCCATCCCTGAGAAAATTCTCCCATTGGTACAAATAATATTACCTCGTGGGGAATTAGATATTTAGATTTAGAACATAGAGTTCAAGATATTTCATGGATAGGTATTGCATATTAGTAGGAAAAGTGACATATAGGAGGGAAAAAAAACTTTTCAGGAAATCAAATTGAAATCTAGCATATTACAAACTACTCACAAATTACACCTACAAAGTCAACTATCCCACATCCGTGAGTGTGGCTGAAATCCCTCAAATGTGCAATCCAACCCACCTCTTTGACATCAAAAACTTGGTAGGAAATTTGCGCAAATAGGCCAAAAATATAGACAAAGCAACAAATTACAAAATTACAACAAATAAGCATGCCATTATCTCAAATTCTGAAAGAATTGGCAAGGAGAGGAAAAAACGAGGTCACCTCAACAAAAATCAAGCATTTCCCCAGTAGGAATCTGCTCGATGATTTGAAATTTTGATGGGGGTGAATTTGCATTGCTCTTACATGTGTATGAAAAGTTGTATCAAATTCACAATTCATCAGTCCTACCAAGTTTACACACTTTCAGGCATGTTTACCCAAACTAAAATTTGGCAAACAGTCGAAATCAACAAAAATCAGGATAATCACAACTTTTCATCAACAACATTGGTAGGAGGACAACCACAGTCAGTATTGATGAAGAAAAAAGCTCAAAAATTTGGATATCCTGATAACCTACCACTCAAAATCATCATGAACTTTCTTTACCCAACAAGGAAATTTTCTATCACCTGAATTTTCAATACTGTATTTGGTATTATCATAATTCTTCATCAGAAATTTTAGTAGGGATCAATTTTCATTGCTCTGATCATTGCAAAAAACGTTCTCAAATTCACATTTCATTCGTCCTACCAAGTTTACTCAAATTCAGACATGTTTACCCAACTTGAATTTCCCAAGTGGACTAAATCATCGGAAATTAGGATAATCAGAACTCTTAATTTGCAATTTGTGTAGGAGGGCAACCACAGTCAGTATTGATGAAGAAAAAAGCTCAAAAATTTGGATATCATGATAACCTACTACTCAAAATCACCATGGTCTTTCTTTATCCGATCAGGAAATTTTTGATCACCTGAATTTTCATTACGTGGGGTTATCGATATTATTCATCAGAAATTTTTGTAGGAATCAATTTACATTGCTCTGATCTGTGCGAAAAATGTTCATAAAGTTCACATCAAATAGTCCTACCAAGTTCACTCACATTCAGACATGATTACCTAACTGAAATTTCTCAAAGGGGATAAAACATCAGAAATTAGGATAATCAGAATTTTTCATGTGCAATTTTGGTAGGAGTGAAGGCCATAGGCCTATTCAGTTTTGAAGTAGGAAAAGCTCAAAAATTTGGGGTTCTACAGCAACCTACTCAGATTCAGTGTAGAGAAAGTGGATTATCTCGGAACCTGAGCTAAAAACTCAACAGAGGGTCATTGGTGAGGTAATCAATTCAACTTCTAATAGTCTGCTGTAGGTTGTGAATTGTGATCAATTATGCGTTTTCCATTACAGTAGCGATGTTACGAGCTTCAATACAAAATTCCTACGTCCCTTTTCATTTTTGATGCGTAATCTTCCACAATCATGTTTAGGAAATGTGTCTGATCCATTTTTGAGGATTATTCAAAAAACGGGTTTTTTCAACCTAAAATCTGGCCTACCCCCTTAAGAGACCTCCAGTCCAGCAGCATTTTGAGGAAAATAGGCCTTTGGACGTTTAAAAATTTATCAAAAAAAATCTAAAATGATATTAAGCGCCTGAACTTTTGCAGGTGTACTGTACTTGTTTTTGGATAGTAGTAGAGCAATACACGCTTTTAGAAAACAGCCAATTATAGCTGAGGCCTGAGGCCAAATAATTTGATTATTTCCAACACTGGTACGTATTACTTCATTTACTAAACGAATTTTTCAACGTTTCAGGGCCTTAAAAAAGATGGAAACAATTTCACGTTTTTGTACACACGTGGCAGATTCGGTGGCACCATGGCACCTTATTTCTTCCCAACTCAACTAGTAGTCGTCAGTAATTTCGATGGAATATACGCCATGCCAAGTGTCAGAGGTGGAAGGTAAGTGATGAGAAAATCTTTTCTTCCTTACTTCGTCGTGTTTTAAATGAAGTACCATATTTTATTAATAAGTTAATTATGCTTTTTTCTTAAGCGATTATGGTGAGAAATGGCACCAAGGTGGGTCACTAGAGAAAACACAAAATTCATTCGACGATTTTCAAGCCGCCGCTGAGTGTTTGATCGCAGAAAAATACACTAATAGTAAATTATTGGCCATCTATGCTACTGGAAACGGAGGTCTTATAACGGGTGCTTGTCTCAATCAAAGACCCGATTTATTTGGCGCTGTTATCTGCGATTTAGGGTGAGTACAAGCCCACAAGTACATAAATAAAGAAATTAAGAAAACTCGGAAGAGGGGTGAGAGGAGGGTAGACGAAATTCTATTTTTTGTTCAGTCTAGCGAAGTTGATGAATATTGTCTGATTGTTTGCAGCACGTTTGATATGTTACGATACGACCAATTTACCGATGGGAAGGACTTGGTAGTCGAATATGGTGCGCCATCCGATCCTAAATTCTTTCCTATTTTGTACAAGTACTCTCCTTTACAAAATATCAAAATCCCCGAAGGTGGTGACAAGCAAGTAAGTTAAAACTTGTACCATAATCATAAGTTTATTCTAAGCTTTCATACTGATTCGAGTATAATACATATCAATTTTTAAGAGCAATATATTACGCGTTAATGCTTTGTACCCATTTACAGTATCCAGCTACCATGGTGCTAACTAAACCTACTGATAACGAATCTCCTAAACATGGTCTGAAATTTATCGCCACTTTACAATATGAAGCTAAGAATCACACCAATCAGGTAAGAGAGAAAAAAATGAGCACCTACCTATTTTCCTTATTTTTCTAATTTATAAAAATTGAATCAAGGTTCCCTATGTAAATTTTTCATTTCTTACAACAAAATTTCGAATTTTTAGAAAAACCCTTTCATAATACAAGTTTTACCAGACACCAGTGCAGCATCCACTACTAAGGTAAATATTTCAATCTCTATACCAATATCATGTTTTGTTTTATTGTACTCAATTTTACATTTCTTACATACCTATTACCTACATCACTATTCGAAACAGTATTCCGATTACACGGACATGATATGTTTCTGTATAATCAACCTCGGAATCAAGTTCCATCCTTACATATGTCAGTAAAATTTCATGCAAGCCACATTAATGGATGAAATGTGTTGAAGTGGAAATAATGGATCATTTTGGCATCTGATAATGAGCGATTCCAAAAAATCCACAGCACACCTATCATTATTTAGCACTATTTTTAAAGCCTTTTTAGAATTATCTACCTGTTTGACAGGTTTAGTTTTATTATCTTAGTCACGTCAACCAAACCTAATGTAAGTAATGTACATTTTTAAATACCTGTATTATCTAGATAAGTATACCTAAGTGAGTACCTATAAAATATTTCTGAAAATTGATGTGTTTCCTCTATAGCTTATTCTGTTCTATTAGTTATTCAGATCATCCAAATGGAAACAATTTCAAATTGTATTTTGGAGGGAGGGAAAGAGGGAGGGAGGGAATGAAGAAATATTGTAGGTGGTATCCAATATCTTTTTTTAGAGCAGTTTGAAATTCCTGGAGAAAATTGAAAACTCAATGGGAGCTCCCGATTAAGTCAATAGTAGTACTTAGGGTGCTGAATCCGACTGTGGGGGTTGAAACGTTCGCGAACGATTCTCATGACCCTAAATCTGAGGTCAAAAAAATAGAGCAACTACAGTAAAAGTTGAATTTTTTTTTTGATTTTTTTGAAAGTTATGTTCTGGGGAGTCGAAATGCAAATTTGTGCAACAATCGGCCCACATTTGGAGGATTTGTGCCACATTTTGAAATTTGAGTATGGCTTGAGCTGGAAAAATCAACTCTTTTCACTTTGAACAGGGCCTTCCCCTATAAGATGGGTGAAACGGCCTTTGATCCACAATGGATCGAAAGTGGTCCAAAAAGTCACCCTTGATGTAGAAACTCTCCATAACAATTGTTGACCTCCCACCCCCTCCCCTTTTGGAGAAACTGCCCCCTAAACATCAAAAATTCAAAGATTTTTATCTCGGAGGGGGGTTGATGAAAAATTTTGAAATTTTCACAGATTGTGTACATCATGTAGGGGTACACACAGTAATTTTTTGAAAATTTTCCCTCACCATTTTCCTAGTTTTTCAGGGGGTTGAAAACTTTGAAGGGGGGCAGAAAAAATTTTTGGGGGGGATACATGGCTGAATTTTTTTTCAAAACTTGCTCATACCCTAAGGTTTAACATATAATTTTCCCAAGGTCCCAAAGGGGGGTGGAACATGGTCAAAAAAAACAAAGTTTGAAAAAAAACACGTATCTCCCGTACTACCGCGCGTTTTGTCAACACTGTTCCACGGCGCCACCGTGAGGAAACGTCATCTATCGCGCGCTCTAAAACTTTGATTTTTTTTAGAACCCTACTGAAATACCATAAGTGCATTCAACATTTTTTTTTATGAATATTCTCTAGGGTGGCGTGGTGAACAACAGAGGTATACCTACAAGAATTTTCAACCCCCCTCCCTTCAAAAGGGGAGGGGGTGGGAGGTCAACAATTGTTATGGAGAGTTTCTACATCAAGGGTGACTTTTTGGACCACTTTCGATCCATTATGGATCAAAGGCCGTTTCACCCATCTTATAGGGGAAGGCCCTTTGTTAAGAAACGTGATAAATTTAATAATAATAACTTATTCTTCAATTATAATTCATACTCGGGTAGTTTGTAGAGGGTCTATATTCTCCTAATGAAATTGGTCTCTTTTAGCATCAAATATACTTACTCGAAAAATTCCAAAATTTGAAAAATTGTGCTTTTTCAAAATTGAGCTTTCTGCCCAAATGATCGTCAATTAGGGTGTACGAATAGTCGATTATCACTAATTCGCATCGATCACGTCAAGCTCGGTTCTTCGAGTCGATCGAGCTTTCTTCCATCTAAAGCTCAACCTTTATGAAAAAAAGCTTCATTTTGGATGGAACATTGAGCTTTTTGCAAGAACCAACACCGGAAAAGAATTCGCCGTACTCGAAAACCCTCCTATTCGTACAGTTCGTATAGTCTAAAAAGCTCTCCAAAGCTCGCAAAAATCGATTCGAAAGTTCAAGTATTAGGAGCATCGAACCTTCTAATATCCTATATTCTCCTAATGAAATTGGTCTCTTTTAGCATCTAATATACTCGAAAATGATCAAAATTGGAAAATTTGTATTTTTTGAAAATTGAGCTTTTTATCCGAAAGTTTATCAAATAGGGTGTAGGAATAGTCGATTATCACTAATTCAGCATCGCTGATCACGTAAAGCTCGGTTTTTCGAGTCGATCGAGCTTTCTTCTTCTTGAAAGTTCAACTTTTATGAAAAAAAATTTCGTTTTCAATGGAAGTGTGAGCTTTTTGGCAGAACCAACACCGGAAACGAATTCGCCGTACCCGAAAACCCCCCTATTCGTACAGTTCGTATGGTCTAAAAAGCTCTCTGAAGCTCGCAAAAGTGATTCGTAAGTTCAAGTATTAGGAGTATCGAACCTCCTAATACTCCATATTCTCCTAATGAAATTGGTCTCATTTAGCAACTTTTATTACCAAAAATGGTCAAAATTGAAAAATTTATACTTTTTCAAAATTGAGCTTTTTGACCGAATGCACGTCAAATAGGGGGTACGAATAGTCGATTATCAGTAATTAAGCATCGCTGATCACGTCAAGCTCATTTATTTCAAGCTATCGAGCTTTTTTCTCCCTGAAAGCGCAACTTTTTAGAAAAAAAGCTTCATTTTCGATGGAACTTTGAGCTTTTTGGCAGAACCAACACCAGAAACGAATTCGCCCTACTCGAAAACCCTCCTATTCGTACAGTTCGTATAGTCTAAAAAGCTCTCCAAAGCTCGCAAAAGTGATTCGAAAGTTCAAGTATTAGGAGTATCGAACCTCCTAATACTCTATATTCTCCTAATGAAATTGGTCTCTTTTAGCCTCTTGTATTACCAAAAATGGTCAAAATTGAAAAATTTCTGTTTTCTCAAAATTGAGCTTTCTAGCAAAACAATGGTCAATTAAGGTGTACGAATAGTCAATTATTACTAATTCAGCATCGCTGATCACGTCAAGCTCATTTATTTTAGTCGATCGAGCTTTCTTCCAACTGAAAGCTCAACTTTTATGAAAAAAGCTTCATTTCAGAGGAAACTTTGAGCTTTTTGCAAGAACCAACACCGAAAACGAATTCGCCGTACCCGAAAACCCACCTATTCGTGCAGTTCGTATAGTCTAAAAAGCTCTCCAAAGCTCGCAAAAATAATTCGAAAGTTCAAGTATTAGGAGTATCGAACCTCCTAATACTCTATATTCTCCTAATCAAATTGGTCTCTTTTAGCATCTTTTATACTCGAAAATGATCAAAATTGCAAAATTTCTGTTTTTTCAAAATTGAGCTTTTCAGCCAAATGAAAGCCAAATAAGGTGTACGAATAGTCGATTATCACTAATTAAGCATCGCTGATCACGTCAAGCTCGTTTATTTTAATCGATCGAGCTTTTATCTACCTGAAAGTTCGATAATTATGAAAAAAAACGTAAATTTTCGATGGAACTTTGAGCTTTTTGGCAGAACCAACACCAGAAACGAATTCGCCGTACCCGAACCCCTCCCCCCCTATTCGTACAGTTCGTATAATCTAAAAAGCTTTCAAAAGCTCGCAAAATCGATTCGAAAGTTCAAGTATTAGGAGTATCGAACCTTATACTATCCTACAAATGATCCCAAACAGAGACGGAAGTTTGCACTTCTAATGGCGTTTTTCAACTGACTCGAAAAGGTCGAGTCTTATAATTGGTAGTCTATTTGGAACGTGGATCGCCGCTTCATGGAGAAATTTCGATTATTCCGCAAACTGCGTTCTCAATAAAATGGTTTTGTGTTGCTTTGTTTCAGATTTTATTGTGCATTTGTACATGCGAAGCTGAGAGATTCTATAATTTCTAAGATGTTCGAGTAGGTACCTAGTAGGCTAGTACATGCAATTTGAGAAGATTCTGTAATCGTAATCAATTTCAATTCTAATAAATGAAATCATCAAAATAATCGATATCCTCTAATACATAAAATGTTTGTATTTTGTTGTATTCATTATTTTACACACATGGAGATCATAAATAAACAATTTTGTAAGTATTTTGTTGCGTTTGTCATTTCACTGATTACTTATTTAATGGAGTGCAATTTACTATAGAGCAAGCATCGAGCATCAGTGCATCACTTTAAAACAGCTTTTTGAAACATGATAATCACATGAAATTCGTAACCAACAACCTTAAAAACTAGCATACCTCTAAAAAATGAAGATAATCGAAATCGCCATCAGCGACCTTAAATAATTAATAGTACATATAAATACCCTGAAAAAATCAATCTAAAAATTGGATTCTGAATATAAATATCAACAGAAATCTAATGAGTAAAAATAATAAATAAAGATCTGAATTTTACATTTTTTCAAATTTCAAACACTTTCAAATTCAAATGTACAATTAATATGTACCTACCAGTATTGCTAAATAAATGGATGCAAATTTAAAACTTCCTAGCACGCAGACAATTAATTTGGACACACCCTGGGATTTTAGTGTGAAAAAAATAGAACAAAATGTGCTGCATGTTACCACATGTCTTTTCTGGACTAGAATCCCAGGAAGTGTCAGACTCAACCATCCATCTGGTACTTATAAACACCAATACAAACAAACATCCCACTTCGGGTACCGCATTTTCCAAAAACTGTGATGTGTGACTTTCAGAATTCTACTCCACGTGCAGGTACTTCTTTTGTGGGCTCCAGAACATCATGATCAACCAACTGAAAAAAAAATCATTGAACATTGAAATTACAGATACATCGTATAAAAAGAATTCATGGCAAGCACCCAGCAGTGGCAACTATCGAAGCAGATTTTTAGAAAAATTGTTTCAGTTTCGGGATTTTCATTTCAACCAATTTCAAGGCCAAATGGGGAATCCGATGGTGTAATTAGTTTAATGTTTTAAAAATGCATATTTTGCTCAATTCGTCGAGTAATTATTTCTATTATGATCTGAATGAATGATGATGGGAAAAATCAAAAATTTGAAATTCCGAAACCGAAATGATTTAATATGTACCTAAATAACGATTTCGGTTTTGGGATCGGATTTGAATCAGGATTTAATCGGTTCCAGTTGTGGGATCGTTTCAGACCCACAGCTCTGAGGTTGGGTGGACAACCTGTCTCACTACCCTCCTCTCCCCTCGTATCTAGGATTAAGATTGTAACATGTAAATTAAACATTGCACAGATCAGTCTTAATCTTATGGTAGTCAAAACTAATCAATAATTACTTACCTATATTCAATATGATTGAAACGACATTGATTCTACATCTTTCTGGCCATTGGTTAAACAGGTGGCGGTGAAATCATAACATTCCTGAAAAAAAGCAAAAAATTCCGTAAATTCATAACCGCACAGTTTGGGCATAAAAAAAAGTAGGCACCTATTTAATTTATTTACTTACACCGAAGGCGGATTATAATATAATAAAATATAAAAATATCATAAAAGTTTTCCTCCCTCTATAAATGTCAAATCAGTTCGAACGATAATTTACAACATCGAAAGGAAGACGAAGAAAAAGGGGGAAAGGAGCAGCGAGAAGAACAAGAAGAAGAAAACTCGCCACGTAAAATATATTACCGTAATAAAATACGTAGTACGGTAGGTATATGTACCTATGTATTGTATAGAGTATAGTATAATATACGTGGCTTCTTCGCGAATATGTTAAGCAGCGTTGCAATAAAAGCAGACGTAACAAAGTCGTAATCTCGTCCGACCACAATTTCATCTTTAATGAAAATAGCACTTACAACGCCCTCGCTAAGCTTTCCGAACGTCGCGTATAAAGCCATGCCGCAGCGTCTTTGGGCGAATTGCGTTTTCAACGCCGCTGCTGATTTCTCCCCTTCGAATTCGACATAAAAACTTTTATATTACGAAAAATTTTCCCAACACGTTAAAGTCACCAAGGTACTAACTTGTTATGAGAATAAAAACTATTTGTCCGCCAAGGTGCCAATGCCGCCGGAGGTTGTGGTACTGTACAATGCAATGGTTGGTGGTGGTGCTGGTGGTGTGGTGGTCTCCTGCGCCCGTGTTTTGGTTCGGTTTTTCTATTCCATTCATCTGTGAACAGAAGAACACACGTGTTTGGATAATAATATCGATGCGGGGAGAATGAAATTAATTATTTTTTAATTAGGTACCTATTGAATAAAGAGATCAGTACATACCTATTTGGATATTTAGGTACCGGATTTCAGATCGATCATTTTTAGATGTACATACATATGGTACATAGGTGGTTCCACTATCAATATTGTCAGCACTGTCCCATTTTCCGGCTAAAACATGTTTCACTCGTCAATTATCAAGCTGTTGAATACGAATTAAACATCTTTTACGATGATTTACTAAAAGAATTTTATTCGAACTCTTACCAAATAACTGTTGTTGCAACGATAATCAGTAATTTACTGACAGAATCCAGTTTACCAGTTTGATTAGTCTGCAATAATTCTGCATGTTTGGAATGGCTGACGAGAGGCTGAGTTTATCGTTAAAATCCAAACTATGATTGGCAGCGACAAGTACCAACTTACGCCTTCGTTTCGTTTCGTTGCTAATTCGTATAGTTTTCCTTCGCTACCAGGACTCGGTCGAGCTGAACCAACTTTCGAAGATCTGCAAATGAAAGGAGCCACAGATGATGAGAATGAGATAGTGTAAGACATTCGTCGTCGAGTAAAATCGAACGACGAGAAGAAAAATTGGCTTTCAACGATGCCGAGTAAAAACTTTATACGTTATAACTTATGCATATTTGAAAGAGGCGCGGTTGTCAACGACGAGTGTATTTTAAATAATTTATTACTTACTCGTACGAAGAGAACGATGAATTTCAATTTGATTAGGTTTCGAGACATTCGATTGATTCTGTCCTTGAACCGGCAGCGACTGTTTGGCCAAAATTTCGTATTCTTCCCATCTGATTCCAACTTCGCCGTCTCCCAAATGCCTGCAAAAACATCGTCATGCGTGAATACAAATTGACAAGAAACGTATAGGTACCTATTTAATACGTACAATATTTTCCACAGCCTTCGTAGCACAACGTTCAAAATTTTAAACTTATGAGAGAATTTTTCAAAAGTTGTAATTTTTATTCTCCACCTCTCTCTTCCATGTTTTCATCATATTAAAAATTTGAATTTTTCAATTAAATTGTAGACACTTTTGAATTCTGTGGAATTGGTTTTCCCACCTTTATAATTTTTTTTTTTACTTACATAATGTAAACCTGTACTCATTCTAGTAGTCCGGCATATGACAATAGGGGTAATTGCACCCGCCCCGCCGATCCTCCGGGAACCGTTTTTCTTAAAGGGGACATCCTAAGGAACATTTTAAAGCAAACTTGCCCAAAAAAAAGTTGGCCTTACTTACAAAATAGCGGCCATTTTGATTGACAGGTCAGCCGAAATCGCAGATTTTGCCTTTCAACATAGGACTTGCACGAAATTTTTCAAACTCTACAAAGGTAGATCGAAAGATAATGCAAAAATTCATCACCTGTCAAAATTTCAAGTGCTAAAGTGCGTTTTTCGATTTTTGGTGAATTTTTGAAAATCCAATTTAGGCCAAAAATAAGGGAAAAAATCAAAATTTTACCAAATTGACCAAGAAAGCTGAAATTTGCGATATACCCTACTTTCGACATGCCAAATCGATTGGAAACGGTTTCAACCCGTTTTGAGCAGTTGTGGAGCCTCCACCAGATTTTTGAAACTCGAAATCCCCACAAAATTCCATCAAATTGGAATTGTAAAGCTAAAATTCATTCTAAAAACTAATTTCAATTCGCTACGAAGTACTGCAGGTGAATTTAAAGTCGTTTTGGAGTCTCCGGCGATTTTTTGAAAATTCCTGGAGCCTCCAGCAGATTTTTGAAACTTTGAATTTTCACAAAATTTCATCAAATGGAGATGGAAAGCTGAAATTTACTCTACATTCCAATTTTAACACCATCTGAAAACGACTTCTGGTGGATTTCAAGTCATTTTAGAGCCTCCAACGACTTTTTTTAAAATTACTGGAGCCTCCAGTAGATTTTTGAAACTTGAAATTTCCCCAAAATTTTATCAAACTAAGATGGAGAGTCTAAATTTATTCTGCAAGCTAATTTCAATACGCTACGAAGTTGACTGCTGGTGAATTTCAAGTCGTTTTGGAGCCTCCAGCAACTTTTTGAAAGGTTGTATGACTTTTTTTGGAAAATTGAAATTTCCTAAAAGTAGTTGGAAGCTTCAAAACCATTGAAGTAAACATCAGCTTGCCAACTCCATTTGATAAATTAATGTTGCTGGAATTTAAAGTTTAAAAAATCGGCTGGAGGCACCAGTAATTTTCAAAAAAGTGGCTGGAGGCTCTAAAATGACTTGAACCCACATGAAGTCGTCTTCAGAGGGTGTTAAAATTGGCGTGTAGAATAAATTTCAGCTTTCCATTTCCATTTGATGAAATTTTGTGAACATTTACAGTTTCAAAAATCTGCTGGAGGCTCCAAAACGACTTGAAATTCACCTGCAGTCAACTTCGTAGCGTATTGAAATTAGATTGCAGAATAAATTTCGACTCTACATCTTAGTTTTATGAAATTTTTTGGAAATTTCAAGTTTTAAAAATCTACTGGAGGCTCCAGTAATTTTCAAAAAAGTCGCTGGAGGATCCAAAACGACTTGAAATTCACCTGCAGTACTTCGTAGCGTATTGAAATTAGTTTTTAAAATAAATTTTAGCTTTACAACTCCATATTTGACGGAACTTTGTGGGAATTTCGAGTTTCAAAAATCTGGTGGAGGCTCCAGAACTGCTCAAAACGGGTTGAAACCGTTTCCAATCGATTTGGCATGTCGAAAATAGGGTATATTCCAAATTTCAGCTTTCTTGGTCAATTTGGTAAAATTTTGATTTTTTCCCTCATTTTTGGCCTAAATTGGATTTTCAAAAATTCACCAAAAATCGAAAAACGCACTTTAGCACTTGAAATTTTGACAGGTGATGAATTTTTGCATTATCTTTCGATCTACCTTTGTAGAGTTTGAAAAATTTCGTGCAAGTCCTATGTTGAAAGGCAAAATCTGCGATTTCGGCTGACCTGTCAATCAAAATGGCCGCCATTTTCTAAGTAAGGCCAACTTTTTTCTGGGCAAGTTTGCTTTAAAATGTTCCTTAGGATGTCCGCTTTAAGAAAAAATTTGTCCTGGAGGATCGGCGGGGGGGGGGGGGTGCAATTACTCCTATTATCATATGCCGGACTATAGGTATTGGTAATGTTCAATGATTCTAATGCTTTTTTTGAGTATTTTTACAACTCTTTGACGTATTATAAACGCGTTTTCGTTCCCTTTGATGAAATTTTACCAGTTTTTGGTCATTTTGAAAGACTTTAATGCTTTTCAGATCACTTAAAGAAACAAAATAAAAACCGAACTTCTTTATTTTAAAGTAAAGTCGAGCAAAAAGATTCGATGTTTGCTGTACTGGAAATCGTCATCTTGTGTACCTACATACTTTATAAAGAAAGTGAATATTTACTTGATGCGATCCAACTGCATTGACTCCTCTAATCCAAAAACCAGATCGAACAGATCGTCGAAAAACTAATCCACGCCAGCGACTCGTGATGGAACACCAACTCTTTTAATGTGGAAATCTGTAAAAAGACAGAATAACAAATCGTATAGAAGGGGAACCCAATTAAAGAAATGGAGTACCTAATATTTCGCACCTCGGGAGTAATAAGGTTACACCTCAAAAAAATTGATTTTGATGTTTTTGCATTTTTGGGGTCTGTATGACCCACCTCAACCAAAAATAACACTTTGAGTTGGGTACATTTTCTAGATCTTGTAAAAAACCCAAATGGCCCAACTCAAAATCTCAACAACATTGCAAGTTGTTTGGAGTTATAAGGATATATCTCAAAAAACTCCACCTTTTTTGAGCAAATTTTGTACATACGAAGGGTTAACAAACAGTTTTGATTGTTTTGAATGTTTGTCAGTTAGAAATAGTCACAAAGAGTGCACTTTTTATTGGTTTGTACCAAATGGAAAAAAAATTTAACTGATCACTTTTCAGAAAAATGAATTTGCACATCTTAATGAAATTTCGCTTTTTTGAGAAAAACTCAAAAACTAAGCACTCTAGAAAAAAACTAATTCTCTACAATTTTGTTAACATGGAATTTTTTTTTGGACGCTTCCTTTCGCCTCCATATCAACTTTAATGAAAGGTTATAACTCAAAATGTTTTCCAAACATTGAAATATTTCCTTTTTAAGATTTTATTTTTCAAAGTGTTCCTATGCTAAGTGAAGGTAGGATACCAGATCTTTAAAATGAGGTGCTATTCATTCCTCACAATTAATTATAAGTTGATAAAAATAATGAATCAAGTTTTAAAAAAAAAGAAAATCACTCTCCTGTAAAATTTCACTTTTTTGAGATGTAACCTTATTACTCCCGAGGTGCAATTTGTAATGAATGAAAAAAAAAACAAAAAAAAGCTTACCCAAAGACGAAACTTTTCTCATTTCTGGTATCCGAAAACGCCAAACTCTTGACTCCGACATCAGATTCATCGGCCAAATACCTCGTTTCAATTTGAGCTCGTGCTCGACTCGAATGGCTTCCAAGAGCGGTTCGTTTCCCAGCATACTACGACTTGATAAATCTAAACGTCAAAAACACGCGCGATTAATTACGTAGATCCGCGATTAATAAGACTCTTTTTCCGTTTTGTCATCGTGGTGTCGCGATGCGCAGCTTTTTGTTTCATCGTTATAGGTACCTAACAATAATTTGCCTCGAACGTCCTTTAATATAGCGTCCTTCGTCGTCTTTGCTTTGCGTCAAATCGGAGAAATCGAAATCTAGTCGACTGTTTAGCCATGTTTACACCCAATACTACGTTCAAAGGTTCTCTATTTATACCTACACAATGAAAAAGTTTCAACGGTTAAAAAAAAATCACGAACGGGAAGAACACGAGGAAAAAAGAAGAAGAAAAGTAAAACGAAAATACGAGTAAATCGTCGAGCGGTGTCTAACCCAGTCAAACTGTACGAGTATTTCCGGTTTTCCCCTCATTGACTAACGGATTCTAAATTATCGTCTTCCACTTTACTTCATTCGACGTCTATATCGGCAGAAATTTCTTGAATCCTTTCCATCGACTGCGAGTGATACCTGTCATCGAGTCGGCTATGCGATAATCCTAATTTCTCCAGTTTTAATGGCTTCTTCTCCCGTCTCCGTCGCACTCTTCGTAGTAATCGTCTCTGCCAAATAGAAATTTTTCAACACAAGCGTCATTTTTTTGCTCGTCATTACGTACGCCCATCGTTTTATTGTCAAATAAATTGAAAACCTCGATACAAAAGCCAAAGTTGGGTATTATTATTATTTTTTTTCTTTCCAAAGGGCGGTTATACTACTCGTATTATCGTTTACCTAACTTTAAAGTTTATAAACCCACGCGTTCAACGGTAGGCAGCTAGGTACCTATAGGTAGAGGTAGGTACACGAGGGTTTTAAATTTGACAAATTCCTTAAACGTTTCAGTGTCTGTGTCTGGTTCGGGGCGCAGCACAACACACAACGTTCGTTATTCTATTCTCTCTGTGTCTGTGCCTACTTCAACGTTAAACGAGATGTCATTTTAATTAAAAATTTTTCACTTTTCGTCTCGTAACTTCGTGTTTATGCTTAACCAGTCACACAGACAAACGCGCCGAAACAATAGCAATGCTATGGCAATTATTTTAAACTCGATAGCGATAAGCTTTATCCGAATACCTAACGAAATGATCGCTCAAAATGAATTATCCAGAGTTCGTGCAAACTTTTGCACCCTTTTTTTGTTTTGTTGCTTTTTGTTTGTTGACATCTTTGTCGAAAAGCTTCGCTCACCGGAGACAAAAACGTATCCAAGTTGCATACAGTTCACACTCGATAATATTTTCCAAAAAAGGAAACTTACGAGCTAAAAACCTTGATCAATTAACCAAAAAGTAATCAAAAAAGTGAAAAACCGCGAGAAAAACGTTTCAATGAGAACAAAAATGACCAAACAAAACAGAATACATTTTCAATTTTTAAAAAATTGGACTAGGTATTTTGCAGCTTTTTTACAAGTAAAAATTTTCGCAACTTCTAACGAACAAGATTGACAGAAAGTAAGACTTTCACAATTAAGAAGTGGAAAAACTGATTGGCAAGTTTTGAAAAAAAAGGGACTTTTGAACAATTTAAAATAAAAAAAAAATCCTGGAATCATTTGCGAAAAACGATTTTTAGTCATTTTGTTAAAAACTTTTAATTTTGTCAATTTTTCAAAAACTCAAAAAGCAAGCATTTTTTACAATTTTTGGAGAAAACCGAGACATGGACCATTTTAGTTAAGAATCAGGACTTTTTCAATGGGGAATCGTTGGTAAAAAAGTGGCAATTCTGGAAAGCGAGATTTTCTGCCAAAAAGCAACTTTGAACAGTTTTAGAAATAACAGCAAAACCTTTTCTAATTATTTTTTTTAAATTTTTAGCCATTTTGCTAGAAGACCGCAATTTTTATCATTGCTGAAGAAAAGAGAATTTACGACAATTTTTAGTAGAAAGCAAGAATATGACAATTTCAACAAAAAGAAGAACTTATTGGCATATTGTAGCAAAAAAAATAGTAGAGTTTTGGGCAATTTTTGAAAAAAAGTGAGACCTTTTTGATAATTTTCACCAACAAAGGGATGAGCGAGACTTTTTAAGAATTTTTTGCGAAAAAATGACAATTTCTAGTAAGAAAGAATATTTTTGGCAATTCAAAAGATGAGATTTTTTGCTATTTTTATATTTTTTCCAGAAAGTAAAACTTTGCTATAAGCTCCATAATTACTGTACTCAAAAAGGTCATCGAGTACGATCGCTGAGCTGAATCTCATTTTTGGTTGAGCATTACATCACATAGTAAATTAGTCCATTGCGGGATTACACACCTTAAAGTCGTTAAATCGTAATACATCCAGTATTGAAATATTCGACGTTCTTTTCTACTTTCATACACGATATTCGAGCATCCAAATAGGTAAAAAGTGAACCATACAAAGCTTTGACGAAAACATCTCTGCCCTACCGGCCACAAACGTCTAATAGACATCTATTAGATATTTTTTTCAGCCAAAGATACAGCTAATGGATAACTGGAATAGCTGAAATTACCTTGTTTTAATAACAGGAAAGTACCTTTTATGTAGTATTACATGGTAAATACAAGGCTAATAGATATCTGTAAAGCATTATGGCTGCAATGCGCCAAAGAATAGATATCTATTCTCCAATGCCTTGTAGCCATAATGCTTTACAGATATCTATTGGATGTTTCTCAGCTATTAAAATGACTGAAATTCGCCCTGCAAAATGAAGGTACTTTTAACAATGTGCAACTTGTTTATTTGAATAAATTTAAAGAAAACTTGAAGTGATCAAAAAGTAATAGGTAATATTATAATGAGTGACAAAGTTTCAAGTGATTCAGGTGTAATTAGAGAAAAATAATAGCAAAATGATGTCAGCAGCATACTCGTAGGTGGGTATTCACCTTATCAGTAAGTTACCTAATTAACATAGAATAAGAAATTCACGATTAGGTACCTAATCATATACACTCCATAATTTATTTGTACACTTCACAATCATAAGTTTCTTTCGTTTCAATTATTATAATACCAATACCTATCAACTTACTATAGATAAAATGAACATGCTGCTGACTTCATTTTGCCATTATTTTTTGTGAATTCTTCTTAGATTAAACCTAAATTACCTACTAGAATCTTTGTCACTTATTATTTTTTAAACACTTTAAATTTTCTTCACATTTACACAAAAAAAAACGCGTTTTAGAATATGTATTTTCTTATTAAAAAGCAAAATTGAAGAAAAAACAAATTATAATGTGATTTAAGAACTCGTTTATTGTAATTTATTGCGATTTTGACGCGTTTTAGTCAAAAATCGACCACTTTCAAGCACAAAATAACGAAAATACTCATTTCCGATACGACACGTTCTTCCTTCCATCACGAAAATTTGTGTACTGAAGTTCTTGTTTAATTTTTTGTTCATTGGTTTAAATCTGAATGAACTCGGACATCAAATAGATAGCTAAAGTATATCTGTCACCAGACAAAAATTCATACTAATTTACTGTATGTCTATTTGACATCTAGTTGCTGTAGATTTTTTGTTTAGTTATTTAATACCTGGTGACAATATATTTTAGCTATCTTAAATTTGTTTCTAATAGATATTTTAAATTTGGGCTGATAGCTAACTATTAGACGTTACTTGAAATGAAATATTTTAACAACTTTTACAAATATCTGAGAGATATCTAATAAATAGCGGAATGGCTGAATAGCTGAAAAGCTGTTACAGTCATAAATATTCCGTCTATTAGATATATGTGGCCGGTAGGGTGATGTCTGAAGATTGGTCAACTCGTATATTCAGCGCTGTATACTTGTAAATGGTCTTTCATTTCGTGCTTCCTGCAAAAACAGTAACAGGCGAGTTAATAACTGACTGTGACTATAAAGATACAGGCTATTCTTCGTCGAATGGCGTACTCGTACTTTACTTACATTGAAAATAGCTCAACATCTTGCCGTCATTTTGGTGGTTGAAGCTTGCTTGATAATTCCAGTCCACCTGATCTCTGTGTCTGACTCCTTCTTGGCCATGTTTCATTTCAATTGTTCACGATGAAAGTACACGTTTCCATAACGTAAAACTGTCAACAAATCGAAAATTATAATAGATTCTCAAGTGTAAGAATTAAAAAATATGCTAACGTGAGAACGATTTCAAAAAGAATGATGAATTTTTGCAAATATCCATGGTCTTGGGAGGAGGAGGGGGGCAAAAAACCACGTGGAAGGCGATAATCCTGAAAATGGTACGTACCTCGTTCGTCGTACGTGCATTCCAACACTTGCACAGCAGACAACAAAGATGGGAAGTCTTCTCCATCGTATTTACTCGTGACGTACCATCGCGTCGATGTCGCAGCCACCACCCTGTAAAGTGTAAAACGTAGGTATATTTTTATTCAACTCGACGAGACTGACGCTGAGACTCGGCTCAAATCGATCAAGACGTAACTAAATACGGCTTAACTTATGCGACAGCGATAACGGCGACGAAGACGAAGACGACGCTACACTCGACTCAGGAAAGCGCATTACGCCAGCTTGTCATTTATCAAACGTGTTTTTCAAATAGACGAGAAGAGGAAAAAAAACAACTCGCTGCTTAGGCAGTATACTGAGTATACAGATATACCGACTGCGAGTATGCTTCGCTATGAAAAATAGCAGCTTTTAAAACTTCACTTAAATTGTAGCAAAGTAGGCGCTTATTACGTTAGGTACCGTAATAAGAGCAGCACTTGTTTAGTTTACGTCTTCTTCCTCGTTTCCTAAGTACCTACTACCTACTACCTACTACACTTACTCTTTTATTTTTCTTTGACTCGCCGTCACCGTCACCGTCTTCGTCGTTGTCATTGTCGTCATCGTTTAACAGCAGCGTTCAGCGTTCAACTTGTAACCAACAAGCTCACTGGATTTATTAGCACCTATTTCTCGACTCGATCGATACAATGTAGGTACCTACCTATTATTTGGGCGCAATTTTCCGCACCAAATTTCGCATCGAATTATGGAGGGATGACGCCGTAGGTACGATTGTAATATTTCATTAAATTCGTTTCTCTCTATTCATTATTCAGAAGTTTGACGAACGAGGGGTGTTGCACCCTCTTCTCCCAGTCAGAAAAATGTTGGCAACAAAGTTGAAAATTTTTGGGATAAATTGGGTGAGTTGGAAAAAGTTGGGAAGAATTTGCGAGTATGTAGGAAAAATCAAAAAATTACCAAAAAACTATGGGTTCATACTTCTTGAATTACAAATTTTCAAAAGCTTTCGCACGGGCCCGATCATTTTCCCTTTGGGGGGCAAGGGATGAGCCTCCGCTAATGCTTTTTTAAGAACTGTGAATAAATTTTCTCGATAAGCTGGCACCCCCTGGAAACAGTAGTTCAACTACTGGCCAATCATCCCATCACTGGTCGATCATGCACCCTACACGCGGGTTAAAACGGCCCTTCTCAGGGCCTCAGACAAGGGCACCTCCCTTAAGGATCATGTCCATAAACATAGAGAGCCTGTCAGGGCCAAAGGAAGTTATACTAGCTGAAATGGTTAAGATAGTGTAAGCTGGGGATATGCTGAAAATGATACAGAGGTGACCTAGTGGAGAAATAGGCTGAAAAGCAGCAGCTGAGCGTGATCTTTGATGCAAGACTGCTGGCATCCTTCAACAGTGGAAGATGGAAATGCGGATATAACCCAGATAACATTTTTGTTTTGGAGCAAATCTCAAGTCTATGTCACAAACGAGTAGCAGATCCAATTCCCCGAACCCAACACAGACCAATTATATGCAAAATTAAGGGGGTCATCAGCCCAATTAAATGTGAAAACCCACTTCCAAGATTCAATTTCAAAAAGGCCAATTGGGAAGCTTTCAAACAGGCAATTGAAGAAAAGATAGACAAACTACTGCCAATACCAGAAAATTATGAACTCTTTAATGAAATCATTAAGAAAGCCTCAAAAGAGCATATTCCAAAGGGGGGAAGAAAGGAGCATATCTCTGGAATGGAGCTGCACCTCATGACACAATATAAGGAGTATGTTAAAAAATTTAATGAAAATCCTTTCAGTGAGGAAACCATTGAACTAAGAAATCAATTAGCAAGTGATATAGCAGAATCTAGACAGAAAAAATGGCAGGAATTAGTAGAAAATCCGGATTTCTGCAAAGATAGCCGAAGAGCCTGGCAACTGCTGAAGAGACTTGATGGAGGCAAAACCCAACACAGCAATTTCACTCAAGTTACAGCTAACCAAGTAGCCCATCAACTACTCCTGAATGGCAAGACTGATAGCAAAAGCAGCCTAACAAAAGTGGAGAAATGCATGGATGTGGAAGTGAATAACTTTGCCAAACCAATTACTAACAAAGAAGTGAAGTCTGCAATCAAATTGTCCAAAAATAGGAAGGCTGCTGGTGTGGATAACATGTATACTGAACAGATCAAACACTTCGGACCAAAGGCAATAAATTGGGCCCAAAAAGTGTTCAATGCCTGTATAGAAACTTCAAAAATGCCAAGACTATGGCAACAGGCACATGTTATTGCATTACAGAAACCAAGCAAGGATGCAAATGACCCAAAGAATTACAGGTCTATCTCCCTGTTGTGTCACCTATACAAGATTTTTGAAAGAGTCATTTTAAATCACATGACTGACTGTTTAGATGAGAGGCTGATCAAACAGCAGGCTGGATTTAGACCAGAAAAATCATGCACTGGCCAGATATTACACTTAACATAGCACATTGAAGATGGCTTTGAAAAGAAGAAAGTCACTGGAGTAGTATTTGTTGACCTCACAGCAGCTTTTGACACAGTGTGCCACCAACTACTCCAGTATAAGATGTACCAATTTACAAAGGATTTTAAATTTACACAGATAGTCACTATGTTGATGAAAGACAGAAGATTCTATGTGACACTCATTGGTAAAAACTGCACCTGGAGGCGGCAAAAGAACGGATTGCCCCAGGGCAGCGTTTTGTCACCAATTCTCTTCAACATTTACACCAATGACCAAACAATTGGACCAGATACCAACCACTTTCTGTATGCAGATGATCTTGCACTAACTGCCCAACATGATACATTTGCGGAGGTGGAGGACACACTAAACCAGGCTATAGAAAAACTGGACACTTACTATAAAGATAACCACCTCAAACCAAATCCAACAAAGACAGAGACATGCTCTTTTCATCTCAGAAATCGTGAAGCAAAGCGACAATTGAATATTCGATGCGGTGGAACAGATCTGAAACATGCAGATAACCCCAAATACCTGGGTGTAACCCTAGATAGGTCCTTGACCTACAAAAGGCACTGTGAGGCAACAAAAATGAAAGTTGCACCCAGATCAAATATAATTCGCAAACTAGCAGGCAGCAGTTGGGGAGCTAAGCTCCAAGTTATGAGAGCATTTGCACTAGCACTGTGCTATTCAGTGGGGAGTATGCCTGTCCTGTTTGGAGTCGTTCAGCACATGCAAGTAAAGTTGATAAACCCTTAAATGAAGCATGTAGATTGGTGACAGGGTGCTTACGCCCAACACCATTGAATAACCTATATGAGTTGAGTGGAATTCTGTACTCCAAAGCAAAAAGGATGGAAGTCCATATGACCAGGCATAAGAAAAGGAGGTTAGTGTGTTCAGTGCAGTTTTGAGAAACATACATTTTAAATTTTGAACTGAAAAGTTTAAAATCCCTGTATCAAACTGAGAAGCTCATTGCAAAAGTAGCCCTTGTCACATGAACCTAAGCAATCTCCAAAGCTCTCCCTTGAGCGTAACCCCGTATCATGAATGTAAACTCTATAAAGCAATTCCTCTCAAGGCTACTCAGGGTAGACCAACTTGATGGTCATTTCATCATTACAACATGATCTCCGCAGTTGGCAATAGGTGCAATTGAGTGAAAAGGGTCTAAAAGTTCATGTGACAAGGGCTACTTTTGCAATGAGCTCCTCAACTACATTAAAAACACTAACCTCCTTTTCTTATGCCTAGTCATATGGACTTCAATACTTTTTGCATTGGAGTACAGAATTGCCCCACCAGCAGTCAGACGTGAGGTTGCATCCATGGTAGAGAAGACAAAGATGCTAAAAAATCCACTGCATCCTACGTATGGATATGAAGAACTGGCAGGAACCTGCCTCAGATCTAGACACAGTTTCATGAAAACAGTTGAAGAACTAAAAGATACCCCTAGCACAGATAGATGTCGCATATGGAATGCAGCTGTTGAGGGAAGAACTAGGCAGGAAGCCCTACCAAGCAGAGAACATTTGAAATATGGACTGTGGAAAACTCTTAACAGATTTTTCGAATTGAACTTTTATTTTTGTTCCTGATAGGGATACAATTTAAAAACGAAAAGTATGGAAATATTGGTGAACTTTTTGTAAGCACAAACCTGATTCAGATAGAAATACGAGTGTTAGTCCAAATTTCGGTGCTTCTTCCTCGGCTAATCCGGCCAACAGTTCGTGAAACACGAGGTAATTTCTTTCGGTGATCCGGTGTTGCGTTGGGAAACGATTCGTGACTTTTCCAGCAGACATTCGGTTAATTTGGATCCAATAACGACGCCTCTGCGCAAAACAGACAAAGAATCATCATGAAATATGTATGTACGAGTAGGTATACATTGAATATTCATCTCAAATACGAAATGATGAAACTTTAATCGCAAATGTGGAATTGCGAATGTGTTTCCAATTTCTATAGGTATCATTAAGCTATGCAAGTAAGTACGTAGGTGTAGATACTGTACATTGTATTCTCACAAGTAAACTACTAGGTATGCACGCTACAGCATTGCAAAAGGCACGCAACGCAGAACAGAAAGGAAAAATTGGTCGAAATTAAAAAACTTGTCGCGCGATGGGAAAAAGCACCGAGACCGACACTGCGCGGCCTGGGCCAGCCAATCATTATGCGTAGCGGATACTATTCGCAATCAAAAACCGATGGAGGTAGGTACTCGTACTCGTATAGTAGGTAAGGTACGCAGCTAGGCACTAGGCACGAATAAATAGGTATAGGTATCCGTACTACGCTACGGTATAGGGTATATTGACAAATAGTGGCAGCGATCACGTTCGTCGTATAAACCCTTTAAGAATACTCGTACCTACGATATAGACGATAGACGAAAGGTAGAGAGGTACGTAAAGGTAAGGTACAAGAGGTTGGTGGCTTTCTGGCTTACGCTAGTCGAGTCGGCTTTAAAATTCAAACCATGGTTGATTTTTCGCCCGCGCTTCCAACTTATCGTACGCATGGGAAAGCGAAGACGAACGATGCCTTTCCAAAGTGCAATAAATCTCTCCATTGATCAAGGATACGATAGGGTCGGCGAAACGAGCGCGAATGGGGCGCAGGGACGCAGATGAAGTGGCAAATGAACTCGTGCTCGAGCCCGAGTCGCATCTCCTGCGCCTTCTTTCCCTACTTTTCGCTTTTCCTCGATGAGCTTCGATGCTGCTGCTATGCTAGCTATACATCCACCAATCTAACAAATATAAATAATTCCTTCTACCTCGGCCGATTGCCGAGGAAAAAACCAATAAATTGTGTAGAGATAAGCAACGTTCAATCGACCAATACTTTTTACTAGAGTGCAAGTAAGCAACAAAAAATCAATAAACAGAAAAGCTGAGAAAATTTTCTCTCAAAACATTCGACTTTTTATTACGAGTACCTATTATTAGGTAGGTATTTTTTTCCTTCCGTAAACACCTCACACACTCGCGAGGATGGCGATTGGAGAGCAGTCCCACTCTGCTCCCTCTGCATGTGAAAGAAAATTCGCTTTTCTTGATAGCTGACGTTATAAAATACATTTTTCACGACTCATTCTTAGGGTATCCGACGACGACGACTTGAAGCCAATAAAATTTACCCGTACCATTTTCAACCAGCAATTGAGCAAGAAGTACAGCTACAGGGTTCATTAGCTGTTAGCTACACCTGATGCGGAAAACAACAAAAAAATACACTGCTTCGAGATTACACGTAAATTATATGTATACGACGTTATCAAATAGTCTGCACTTCAACTGGCAAAAAGTGCCCTAGGAAATCGAATTTGGCTGGAATTATCACGGCCTGAAAAAGTCGTGGGTATTACTCGTACTTGGTCAAATTTTCAAAGTTCATATTTTTTCATACATTTTAGTACAAGAGTAAGTACTAAGAAAAATTCATGCAAAAAAAAGAAAAAAAAGAAATGGACAGTTTGATCGAAATAATTGCAGGTCACGATTCTCAGAATTTGATTTCAAACGAATTGATTAACGTCAATTTAGGACTTGTCAACAGAATATTCACCAAATTAAGATCGATGCTGTGGAAAACTCAAATTTTGATTTTACAGCAATTGATCCAATCCAGCTTGTAAGTAAGGTACCTACAATAAAGCTAAAGCATTTGAGAAACATGGTAACTCGGGTAAAGCAGAGGATAGGTAAGTTGGTGAGAAAATATTCGTTCGAATTTTCCATCGTTATGGCATGGCATAGGATAAACGCGCGAAAAACTATTTTTTACCATTACTACCCAACTACCTACTACCTAGCTCCCAGCCAGCTATTTTAAGCCCTTGTATGCGCGTACGATAACAACTATAGGTGTGTCTACGTATGGTACGCTGTGCCCTGAACTGGCAACCCGAATCCCGAGGGTACGATGTATTAAATTATCGTATTAACGTATTATTTTTTTCGACAATAATTGCGTTATAAATCAAAAATTTCTTCGACTCTGGCTTGTAAATTATGATTAATACTCGGCGTTGTTTTCTTTCAAACTTACCAACTCACGCATGTAAATTTTATT
Source organism: Planococcus citri (assembly GCF_950023065.1). Classification (NCBI taxonomy): domain Eukaryota; kingdom Metazoa; phylum Arthropoda; class Insecta; order Hemiptera; family Pseudococcidae; genus Planococcus; species Planococcus citri. Next base: position 936,273 of record NC_088677.1, on the reverse strand, counting down.
TACCTTGGCGCTTTTCTCTCGTTTCTCAATTTAGACATCCGCATCGTCGGTCTCGGTACGAGTACAGCAGTACACCTGTTCTTCCCGTTCTCGCGGTTTTTTTCTCGCACTTTTCTATTTTTTCACTTATTGTGAAAACTTGACGCGATGAATACGTAAATACTCGTACACTATAGGTGCGTTCGAATGGTTACCGATGTATCGCGTCGAGGTACAGGGGGTCTGTTCACCGATGGATGGATTGAATTTTGGCTTTATTTCTTAAAATACGAGTACGGTTGAAAAGGGAGTTTTTCATAATATGAAAACATGCGGCCAAAGAAAGTTGAACCATTTCAGTCGTATTTTACAGCCGTCATATTATACTCGAATTTTTCAAAATCGCAGTTCGAAAGTTTTGAATAAAAAATGAAACTTTCAAGTTAGATGAAAAAATAACATCAATTTAGGCGAACCGAGCGTGTTTTGTTAGTACAATTAGGATAGCTCGTGTACACACTCGTGAAATTTTTTTTGAGATTTTTTCACTACCACTCTCCAAAAAAAATTGTTTAGATTTAACGGAGAAAAAAATACAAATCATGTAAAAGAATTAATAAATTCACATTACTGTACTACACTCTAATACTGACAATGAGATCTGGTCCATATGACCCCCCCACACCGCTCCAACGTAACGAAAAGGTGAAATTCGAACTCCTTAGAAAATAAGAAAAACAAACAAAAAAATTGAATTGTTCGATTTTTTACATTTTAACGCTCGTGCAGTTGGTCCATTTTCATTAGAAAAGCACTAAGGGAGTCGAACGAAACTTGACAAAATTTTATCATCAGAAACTGGGTTCAACTCGTTCGCGAACGTTTTGCTCAAAATCGACGAATCATTCGAGCACGACTGAACACGTGAAAAAGCACGTAGAAAAATTTGACGTTGTCAAATCGATCAATAAGAATTGAAGACGATTCGTTCGCGAACGATTTGATCAAGGTCAAAAAATCGATCGTTAACGAATGAATTATCAATAGGTGAATCTAAACGGATGAAAAATTATGCATAAAATTTGATACGACAAATCTATCGACAAAAATTCAAGTCAATTCGTTCGCAAACGATTCGTCCTGAATTCACAAATCATTTGAGAACGACTGAATCACTCATTCGGTGGAAAATAACGTTGCACAATTTGACTTTTTCAAGTCCATCAATAGAAAACCGAATATAATTTACCCATACGTAAGAAATAGTTCACCGATGGATTTTGAAACAAATGAATATTCGTGGGAGACGAACGGAGCGGTCCATCTACTAAACCATCAGATCCGCCCTTCAGACGAGGACATTGCGTACATTAAATAAAAATTACCGCAAAACGGACGTAAAATGCAATTTTTTCAAAATTTCTCACCTCGTTCGAAGGTGCCCTTTGGGCTTTGCGTATACGTATAACATTGAATGAGTAGAAAAATAACACCATTAAAGGCACTTACGAGTAGGTCAGGTACGGTGGTGGTAACGTTTCCAAAATTTGGCCTTCGTACTTCTTGACCATATCGCGCATTTTGCGAGGGAAGATTCGCATTTCGCATTTCGCAGCTACCAACCAAAATGCTGCCGGTATACGTCTGCAAAAAGGAAAGAAAAAGCAATAGCCATTAGTTACGATAGCGTTGCCTAACCGAGCTATAGCTAAAGTCGTAAATATGAAATAAATAAATATAAAGCGTTTACGGCTCTCGCCCACAGCCTTCATTTTGGCGAAACGCAGCGACGTGAAATAAAATTCGGTCCCTCGGCAGAGATCGGATGATTTAGCACTTACGTTATACTCATAGTCGTAGAAGCAGCAGGTAATGATTAGGCCTTTTGAAACGGTTCACAAGACTCGTTAGTACGTAGTTATTAGATTAGATATGTAGGTGGATGGATATCGAATCGTCGGTGACGCGACGTTAATTTTCAGCCATTATATGTAACTTGTTCTATTAAAAGTTATCGTAAAATGGACCAATTACTCGGCAGCGCACTCCAGGGAGATATACTCACGCCGAGACTGCCTATCCAACTAATACGAGTAGCTATTAGTTAGACAGCTATTTCAGTCACCTTTCTTGCGAAAGGCCTGTCGCCGCGCCACGCCGGCACGTGATTCAATTTTACAGCTAATTTTATAATTTCGACGACATTTCGAAAAGTCGACTAATTTTTCGTTGTTTTCAATCAAATCATAATTTAAATTGATGAAACAGAAAAATTTTTTCTGATAAAAATGTCAAAATGCATTCAAAAATAGTTGAAAATCATAAAAATTGGTAGAATAAGTAACTACAGTGAAAAGTTTTTCAAAAAAAAAAAAAAAATGATGAAATTGACTCAAAAATGGCTAAAAATTGAGAAAGAATCGAAATGCCCGAAATTACGTATCTAAAAATGGTCAAAAAAATAATACAAAATACTCCTCAAAAGATTCGATCACGAAAGATTCGTTCAAAGACGATGAATCATTCGCGAACGACTGAGTCACAGAAAATCAAATCGGGTTCGGGTATAACTGAAATCACAAAACTCGAGAATTTTAATCCTATCATCACTTCATCAGGAATGGGATTCATTTCGTTCGCGAACGATTTTATCAAAAGTGAGAAATTGATCGGGAACTATACCATAAAACTTGGCATTAAAAATCTGTCAGCCAAAATTGGAGTTGATTCACCTGCGAACTAGTCACTCTGAAATGATGAATCAATTATCGTTCGAGAACGAGTGAATCATTTCGGAGTTAAATCAGATAATACGCGACAAGGCGAACACAAACATTTTCAAATCTGTCAATAAAATTTGCGAATGAATCGTTTGCGAACGATTAGCTCGGAGAAAAAAAATCGTTCGCGAACGAACGAATCACTAAAAAATTGAATTAGGTATCGGTGACACGATGAAACATCGCAGCTTTTAATCTTTTTTGAATAAATAACTAACTACCTAAACTGAAACATAAATTATTCTAACTTTCGAGTGCAGCGTGACGATGAGTTGGACATTCGAGAAAACTATGAAGATTCGTCGAGGAAGGGGAAGAGCGATGCATTTAACCGACTAATTTACGTTTTTAATTAACCGGCCTGCCGTACGGCGTACGCCGTACACACGCATCACATATCAGTTAAACACCAGTGATTCGACAAACTGAAATCTCCAGTCTCCACATTTTAACCTGCAGCAGCACTTGGGAGTCCGGGGGTGGAGCAGAGTTTCTCGAGCAAAGGGCTGAATCGTTTGCCAACGCGTCAGGTACACTTTCAGCAGAAAAAATTCGCCCTCCGTCCTTCGTCCTTCGTCACACGTCACATCGCTATACTCTAAATGAAGCCGATTTTTTTTCTTCTTTCTGTTCGCCATTAATCACAGGCATAGGCATAACACGCGCCTGGTAGCTTTTTCAAACGCTATGTTTTTTTTCACTCGCTTTCAGCTCGTTCGTTTGCGCGGAATTCTTCGCTAAATAAAATATAACCGACGACGATAACTAGACCTTTTTCCTAGTCCGAGCTCGCAGAGCGCAAAAAAAAAAAAAAAGAAGCCAAGCAGCCTTCAAGACACACGTAACTAAAATGAATAGAAGCTTAATTCGAATAATCCGCTATTTCTTTCCCTTTTTTTTTCTTTCTGTATTTTGCCCACATTTTCACATACACTCGTCGCTATCGCTTTTTTGCTTCTAATTACGACACGAAATTTTTATAAATTCTTTTTTGTAAAAAAGAACGCCAAGAAGAAGAAATATATAGCGAGCAGAAAAGAGAGGAACTCGTTAAAAATCAAATTAACGCGTGTACGCGAGTGTTCGCCTTTTATGTAGAATAGGCTGTACGCGGTTAATTAAAATCTTTTATTCGACGACTTATAAATAAGCCTCGATTATGTGGCGAAATTAAGGCGAACACCGACGCGACGCCTTGTCTCGCGTCGTCAATCGTCGATACCGATTCATCGTCATCGGCTTCGGCGGAATCGAATGGCATGGCGATGGCGTAAAATGACGATGTTTATGTAAAAGGCGAAAGCGTACTTACGTAAATTAATTCCTTTTCGTAGCGTATTTTTAAATTTCCTAATAAGCGCGCTTCTTTCAAATCACTGAAACATAAATCATAACACTAGCGCGTTTTAACGTTTACACGTTTAACGTTTACGTTCAATCATTATATTTACGTAATTTTTCATGTATTTAGACGAAAGTTCCAGTTTCGTTTCGTTTGGTTTCATCAATTACACCGTACACGCTTTTCGTAATATTTGTCGTACCAAACCAACCAATTTCAATACCTACTCCACTCGAGTGGTTAGCAATTTTTTCACACTTGGGATAACTTATTCGCCGTTGAGGTGTACCAACTATGTAATGTACTAAGCACGACACGACCACACTTTTCCCTTACCTACTCGTATTTCCATAACCTTAAACTCTGATAAATGTACCAACCACTAGTTGCATGATGAATACGCCGAAAAAACTCCCGCCATTTTGACGAGATCGTTCACGCAGAAATCATCTCAACGATATGAAAACTCACAAGTTACAACATGGAACATGCACAAAATTTGCTAAAGGCTCAAGAATGTCTTGAAACTAGCATAATTTTCGATACATTAGATGAGAGATTTACCTAACACGGAATTACTTAGCTTGGTAAACCTTACAACTTTTTACCCCAATTTTATCAGATTTAAAAAATTACTACCTATTTGAAATTCAAACATTCGTTAAAAATTTGAAAAATGAAATTCATTAGGTACTCGAGCATTTCATCTGTAGCTATGTAGTAGGCCTATGCATTTTCGATTTTTATTTGTTTGATCGAAAAATGTTTCAACGCCCCCCTCTCACCTGATATAAGTACATATTGGACTTATACCTTATTTGATGTATGTATGGTAGAAATTTTTTAGTATGCTACACACACTATTGGTTTTGGTCTGAAAGAGGTCTCGGTAACGACAAAACTACCGAGGCCCTGGTCGACCTATGTGGTCGTAAATTATATGGCGGGGTATTACCCGCAATGTCCGCGCGTCTGACGCGACCTACCGCGTCCCCAGTTACCCCAAATACCTACGATGTCTCTAAAACGTAGGGAGACCCGTACCGAAGTCCGGATCGCTAGGATAGGGTTAATACCTGTCCGTACCACGCGGCCCGTTCAGGTATTGGCGAGAGTGCGATTCGTGCGTACCACACGGCCCGTCCGAATCGCAAGAGCGTTGAGGAAATATCCGTCCGTACCACACGGCCCGTCCGGATATGTAACAGAGCGCGATTCGTGTATGAATCGCGAAAGAAAAGGAAATACGGACGTCGCTCCTGTACAACTACACAAGTACCACGTGGCCCTCGTGTAGCTAGATAGGTGTGAGAGAGAAAAGAGTCGAGAGAGAACACCCTTGTCCAAATGCGCACGTACCACACGGCCCGCACGTAGCTGAATAAGTGTGAGAGGGAAGAAAGAGCAAGAGAGACAGAGAGAGAGCGCGCGAGAATGTAATGATAGCGCGATCGAGTCAAGTCAGAGAAACACCAAGTTAAAAGAGAGATGTTATTCGAATAGATAATTGTATGTACAAGACTGACTTTCTACCCTGGCTAGAGCTTGTATTTATATAAAATCTAGCCAGGGCAGAACCAAACGTATGACCATATATGGTCAAAAAAAGAAACGCATAAATTAACTCGTAGCTAGAGTATTTAGAAGGGTGGATGTGAGATGCGCGCGGACAGAGAGTTCCGTTTTAGAGTACCGTTAGGTAGTTCGAACCAGTACAATGGAAACATGACAAATTGACAAAAACGTAAACGTAAAGGCTCTCATATGCGTGACGCGATCTCACATCCCCCTACAGGACTCCCCCCGTAGAGGCGGAGCCGATAAAAAAATGAAGAAATATGTACACAGCGTAAAAATAAACAGTGCAGAAAAAAGCAAAATTGACATAAGTTTCAAAAAATTGAAGCACTGTGAGTTAGAATTAATTATTGAGTAGAAATTAAATTTAAAATGAAATGTACTTTAGAATACTAAGAGAAATAGCGAATATTTTGTAGGTTGGATGCCCATGTTACTCGTTTTTTCGTATTTAGGGAAGCAACATACCGGTCTGGTTGTTTGACTGTTCTCCCTGATCTAGTGGTGTACTGTACCAGAGCAGGTTCAAGGGGAGGAAAGTTGTCTGGTGTATACCAAGAGTCTGGTATGTTTGTTGTGCTGCTACTTTCACTTTCTATAGCTGTGTTTTCTTGCAAGTAAAATGCAGGCTTCAGTCTATCAATGCTAACAGTCTTTTTTGTACCATCCATATCTATTGTGAAGACCTTTTCTGTTCTTTTTAATACATCATAGGGACCAGTGTAGTTGAATGAGAGAGGTTGCTTTACACTGTCCGTTCGGAGATATACTTTTTTTGTTGTTTGTAGTTTTGGGTGTATGAAGAATGATTTTGATGTCTTGTGTAGAAAAGGTGCAGGTTGGAAGGTGGCAAATGCTTTTTTTAGTCTGTTTACATAATCTGGAAGAGGTAGAATGTCTTGCCTATCTGTTGATTGAAGGAAATCACCAGGCAAACGAATTGCTTTCCCAAACATAGTTTCAGCTGGGGAAAATGGAAAATCATCTCTGCAAGCTGTCCGAAGGCCAAGTAGCACAACTGGTAGTGACTCTGTCCATGTTGAGTTGTGGCATTTGAGTGCTTCTTTGAGGCGGCGATGTAGGCGTTCAATTATGCCATTACATTGAGGGTGATAAGCTGTAGTAGCGAAATGTTGAGCTCCGAGCAGAGTGATGAACGAATGGTGAATTTCTGATATAAATTGGGTCCCTCTGTCAGTTGTGATGACCTTTGGGACCCCGTACCGGGAGATCCAGTTGTCCATTATGGTTTTCACAACTGTTTCGGCTCTGATGTTTGGAATGGGCACAATTTCCATCCATCTGGAAAATCTGTCAATCATTGTGAGCAGATACTTTTGGCCATAGCTTTCGGAAAATGGACCAACTATATCAATGTGGACTCGTTCGAATTTTTCGGACGGTGGAAATGCCTGGTAGCTGGATCGAGTGTGTTTCGTGATTTTGGCTTTTTGGCAAAGGTCACAACTTTGAGCCCAGGTACGAATTTGTTTTCTCATTCCTGGCCAAATGTATCTCTGTTGAATTAGGCGTAATGTTGCATTTGGGCCAGGGTGAGATAAGTTGTGAAGTTGTTGGAAGATTTTGAGTCGAAGATTGGCAGGTATGTATGGCCTTGGATCGTTGTGCTCATTTTTGTCGCATTGTAGAACTGAGTTGTCAGCTAGCAGGTACGGAGTTAAGGCGAATGGACAGTTTTCAGTGCCATCTAGCCATTTCTTCAGTTGAGGGCAATTTTTCTGCTCATTTGCAATGGTTGATTGGTTGATAGGTGCAGAAATTTCATGTACTCTGCTCAGCATGTCGGCTACTTGGTTGCTTTTTCCAGATATGTGTTTGATGTTGGAGGTAATTTGAGCAATTTCGTCGAGATGAGCTGCACGCCTGGCATTGTATCGTTTATTGCTGACTGGTTTTTTCGTAAATGCGTAAGTCAGTGGTTGATGATCCGTGAAAATAGTGAAATTAGGATGACCTTCGATTAAATGGCGGAAATGGAGTAAACCTTCGTGAATGGCGAGGAGTTCACGATCGTAGGTAGGATAATTTTGCTGACGTTCGTTCAACTTGGCAGAATAAAATCCTAGAGGCTGGATTACTCCATCTGGCTGGATCTGCTCTAACACTGCTCCGATTCCAGTGTCAGAGGCGTCTGTGGTGAGTTGTAAAGGCAATTCGAGGTTGGGTATAGCGAGAAGTATTGCATTTGCCAGACGGTTTTTACACTCAGTGTAAGAAGCGAGCGCTTGGTCATTCCACGGAACTGGAGTTTTATCGCGTTTCTTAGTATGACCTTTGAGTAGATCGTTCATTGGAGCGAGCAGAGTGGCTGCATTCGGTATGTGTTCCCGGTAGAACGAAAATGAATTAATCACTCTTCTCAATTCCACTATGGTTGTTGGAGTCGGTAATCCAAGGATTTTGTTCACATTTTGCTGTTTTGGAAGGATACCATCTGCCGAGATTGTGCGCCCAAGGAAGGTGACCTCACGTTGTCCCAGTTGGCACTTTGCTGGGTTTATTGTTAGGCCGTAGTCACATAGGCGCTTGAAGAGGAGTTGTAGATGTTCTAGGTGCTCATCTTCATCCTTTGAGAAAATCAGGATATCGTCCAGATAGCACATAACAAAATCAAAATCTCTCAAAATCATGTCCATGAAGCGTTGATAAGTGCGAGGGGCATTCTTGAGGCCGAACGGCATACGTAGATACTCAAAAAGCCCAAATGGAGTAGTTACAGCTGTTTTTTCGATGTCATCTTTATGGACAGGAATGTAGTGGAAAGCTTTAACGAGGTCGACGACTGAGAAGATTTTGCAGCCTACCAGTTTCGGAGGAACATCGCTCATGTGAGGCAGAGGGTATTGATCAGCTTTGGAGATGGTGTTGAGTTGACGATAATCCCCACATGGTCGAAGTTCGCCATCAGATTTTGGGCGCAGGAGTAGAGGTGAAGCCCATGGCGATTTTGAGCGTCGTACAATGCCCAAGCGTAACATATCGTTGAATTCAACCTTGGCACGTTTATACATATCTGGTCGCAGGCGTCTTGGTTTTGAAAATACAGGAGGGCCAGAAGTTTCGATATGGTGCACAACGTCGTGCTTCGGTTTTTCTTGGAATGGCGCTGGCCTGACCAATTCGGGAAACATTTTCAGTAATTCGGAGAATTTATCAGATGAGTTGAGCATATGAACGGATGGTGTTTTTGCGGTTTTTATGGTGCTAGGAATGTACCAATTATTTCCCTTTACTAAACGGCGGCGGCGGAGATCAGTCATCAAGTCATGTTCATACAAAAAATCAGCTCCAATGATTGGATGATCGACGTCGGCGATAATGAATTTCCACTCGGTCGATTTTGCAAAACCGAGGTCGACATCGAGAATTTCATAGCCATAAACTTTAATTTTTCCGTTGTCAGCGCCAAAAAGAGAGAAAATCGGTTTGAGTTGTTTTTTTCCTTGAAATCGGGAGAGACTAGGTGGCAAAACAGAGAAATCGGAGCCGGAGTCGACTAAGTATTCAAGTTGAGATTTTTTGTCTTTGATGTGTAGGCGGCGAGAGCATGGAAAAAGGGGCTTGTGTGCCGCAGCCACGAACCCAGTTCTTAGTTTTCCTGATTAGTTGGTGGAACCAGCGGAACGAATTTGCACGGCTGGGTGCATTTGGTGGCGTCTGCACCGAATTTGTAGTGATACCAACAGTATGCGTAAGTACGAGAGCGAGATCTACTTCGATTTCTAGGCCTATCCTCAGAACGATCACGATCTCGTCCTCTGGACTGGCGTTGATTTTGGATGGTCACGGCAGAAATTTGAGCGGTGTGCGCGGTGAGAGCAGCGACTTGGGCAGTCAATTCTTCGATTTTTTTACTGAGCATTTGTTCGAATGACGAGAGTTGAGGTGGAGCATTAGGTTGTGGTGAAGGTTCGGGTTGTGGAGTAAGACTGGCTATCGAACCAATACTAGGTAGCATAACAGCGTGTAACGAGTCTGCCATAACTGCTAAGCTGTCTAATGGTACTTTATGAATCGAGAGATGTTCTTGCATACGTGGTGGTAATCGGCGTAGCCATAGCCTTTTTAATAAATCTTCGTTAGGGCACTGTCCTGCGAGCAAACGCATTTCAGTTAACAGAACTGAAGGTTTTTTGGTTCCTAAAGAAACGTTTTTTAGGAGTTCGTCTAATTTTTCTTCATCAGACACATTGTATAGCGATATGATGCGAGCTTTCAATTTGGCAAGGGTACTGTCAGCACTCTCATTCGATTGTAAAATATCGCAGGCTCGAGCTACAACGTCCGGTGGTAATTTAGTACACAGGATTCCTAAAATTTCGTCTGGGTCGGTAACTTTATGGGTACGAAATTGTCGATCCGCTAATGTGAACCACAGTGAAGGGTTTGAATGTAAAAAATCCGGTAACGTAACTCGATTGAACGGCATAGTCGAAAATAGCGGAGGTAAACCACTTGCGGATGTGCTTGCTGTGGTTCCAGAAGTTGCAGTCGATATGCTAGTGATAGGTGGGGTAAGGGAGAAAGTAGTAGAAGTCACGGTGGTAGATGGAGTCATTTTTGGATTTCGCGGTTTTATCCCGGGTTTCGGCACCACTTTTCTCGGTAACGACAAAACTACCGAGGCCCTGGTCGACCTATGTGGTCGTAAATTATATGGCGGGGTATTACCCGCAATGTCCGCGCGTCTGACGCGACCTACCGCGTCCCTAGTTACCCCAAATACCTACGATGTCTCTAAAACGTAGGGAGACCCGTACCAAAGTCCGGATCGCTAGGATAGGGTTAATACCTGTCCGTACCACGCGGCCCGTTCAGGTATTGGCGAGAGTGCGATTCGTGCGTACCACACGGCCCGTCCGAATCGCAAGAGCGTTGAGGAAATATCCGTCCGTACCACACGGCCCGTCCGGATATGTAACAGAGCGCGATTCGTGTATGAATCGCGAAAGAAAAGGAAATACGGACGTCGCTCCTGTACAACTACACAAGTACCACGTGGCCCTCGTGTAGCTAGATAGGTGCGAGAGAGAAAAGAGTCGAGAGAGAACACCCTTGTCCAAATGCGCACGTACCACACGGCCCGCACGTAGCTGAATAAGTGTGAGAGGGAAGAAAGAGCAAGAGAGACAGAGAGAGAGCGCGCGAGAATGTAATGATAGCGTGATCGAGTCAAGTCAGAGAAACACCAAGTTAAAAGAGAGATGTTATTCGAATAGATAATTGTATGTACAAGACTGACTTTCTACCCTGGCTAGAGCTTGTATTTATATAAAATCTAGCCAGGGCAGAACCAAACGTATGACCATATATGGTCAAAAAAAGACACGCATAAATTAACTCGTAGCTAGAGTATTTAGAAGGGTGGATGTGAGATGCGCGCGGACAGAGAGTTCCGTTTTAGAGTACCGTTAGGTAGTTCGAACCAGTACAATGGAAACATGACGAATTGACAAAAACGTAAACGTAAAGGCTCTCATATGCGTGACGCGATCTCACATCCCCCTACAGAGGAAAAATTCTTTGAAACGAATGTTCTCTTAGATGAATGGGCCGATTTTTTTTTGAAATTTCCATACGTAGATGTGGCCTAACGATTGGACTGGCATCTTTTTTCATTTTCGAGAAAAAAAATTACAAGTTTTACAATTGCTGCAAAAGTACCATCCGAAACCTAAAAAATGAAAATTTTTGCATTTTTGAAATATTTTACCAATGTGTAGACGATAACGTGAAAAAAATCCCCCTCCCCCCATTTGTCAACGAATTGACATTTTTCGTGCTATAAATTTTTATTTCGAGAGTGAAAGTAATGCATTTTTCGTCAATTTGTCGACAAATTGGGGGGAGGGGGATTTTTTTCACATTATCGTCTACACATTGGTAAAATATTTTAAAAATGCAAAAATTTTCATTTTTTAGGTTTCGGATGGTACTTTTGCAGCAATTGTAAAACTTGTAATTTTTTTTTCTCGAAAATGAAAAAAGATGCCAGTCCAATTTTTTGATATGTTATTCTACATAAAAAGGACTAAAACTGAGAATTTTATCAGAATTTTTACTGACGGACATCGTAGTTATATTCAAATTATAAGTTTTAAAATCGATTTTTTTAGGTTTTTGAAAGTGGCAACACTGATTTTGACATCACTCGTCGATTACCCTCTCAAAGTACTACAATTTGAAAAAAAGTTTCAAATTCTATACCACGTACAACCGGAGCAATTTGCAACTGAAATTTTCCATTTTCGGCTATTTTGGAGAACTTTGAAGCGCCACAGCTCCGTCAAAAAAAATCGAAAAAATGTTCGGTTTGCGTCATTCGTCATCGTTTGATGACCTCTACAAATGATCTGATTTTGAAAAAAATCGAAGACCCCTCGTGCAAAAATCCGCCGATTTGGCATGGAATGACCCAGTGTTATCTTTCCCATTGTTCAATTTCAAACATTTCAAATTTGGTTATTTTCTAAAAGTTATAAATCAAAGTGATTTGCTGCCTATTGATTTTCAATGATCCATTGTATTCGCCTATCTGTCTCGCGCTTATACCTACAGGGGTTATAAAATTTTCTCTATTATTCAATTTTGAGAAATGTGTTTAGAACCCCTGCAGGTGTTTCATTTACACACATACTGTACCTAAGCACTGAAAGCAGGTGGTTACCCTTTCTGAATCAAATCCCACCAGTCATTTGTGATTTTGCTGTGCTCCCAAGAGGTTCTCTCTGTACTGTAGTGCTTTTGGAGTTGCATTATATGCTTTCGACTCTGGAGCTTTCAGAATAGCATAGGGTATTCAAAATCGTGTTGTGCTTCTTTTTTTCGAAATCGCACTGTGTGTTTTTTTTCAAATTCGCGTTGTGCTTTTTTTCAAAATTGTGTTGTGCTTTTTTTGAAATCGCGTTTTCATGTTCAAAATTACGATGTGCTTTTTTGAAATTGCGTTGTGTACGCTTGTTTTTAAAAATCACGTTGTGCTTTTTTTTCAAAATCCCATTATTTTTTTCTCAAAATCGAGTTTTCATTTTCAAAATTGCGATGTGCTTTTTTGAAATTGCGTAGTGTACTCTTTGTTTGAAAAATCGCGGCGTTTTTTTAAGACCGCATTGAGCTTGTTTTAAAATTGCGTGTATATGCTTTTTTTTCGAAATCACATTGTGCTTTTTTTTCAAAATCGTGTTGTGCTTTTTTTTCAAAATCGCGTTTTCATTTTCGAAATTGCGACGTGCTTTTTTGAAATTGCGTGGTGTACCCTTTGTTTGAAAAATCAGGTTGTGTATTTTTTTTTTACATTTCGTTGAGCTTTTTTTAAAATTGTGTTGTGCTTTTTTTCAAAATCGCTTTTTCATTTTTTTGTGTTGTGCTCTTTTTTTGCAAATTTGCGTTGTGCTTTATTTCAAAATCGCGTTGTGCTATTATTTCAAAATCACCTTTTAATTTCAACTTTGCGTTCCGTACTTTTTTTAAAAATCACATTGTGCTTTTTTTCAAAATCGCGTTGTGCTTTTTTTTCAAATCGCGCTTTGTTTTGGAAATTGCGTTTAGCTTCTTTTTCAAAATTGCGTTGTGCTTATTTTTCAGATTCGCGTTGTGCTTTTTTATGTCAAAATTGTGTTATTTGTGTTGTGCTTTTTTTTTGAAGGTTTTTTTAAAATTGTGTTCTGCTTTTGAAATCCAAATTGTGTTTTTTCAAATTCGCGTTATGCTTTTTTTCAAAGTTGTGCTTTTTTTTGAATCACGTTGTGCTTTCAAAATCCATAATTGCATTGTTTTTTTTTTTGAAATTGGGTTGTACTTTTGTAACAAAATAGGCTACGCATACTGTTACAGCTGCGCTGCGCAGCTGTCTAGTTTTCAGTTGTTTTTTTGCTTCACCCCCCCCCCCCCCATTGTTACCACGCGTGAGAAAATCACACTATGAAATTTTCAGCCCCTTCGTTGAAAAATAAGTGGTGCTAGTGAGCCCCCCCTACTTTACAACAACATAAGAAAAAATCGAAATATCGGAGAATATTTTTAAGTTTTCAGCTTCTCGAGGGAATTTTGATGAATTGAAGTTCCAATGATTTTTTCAAAAATTATTTTTGACACAAATTCAATTTTTGAAAATTCCATCACCAAAAATCGTAAAGTGCACTTCAGCTTCTAATGTTTTTTGGTTGTTGATTATCTCTTTTAAAAAAAATTACATCAAAATTGCAGACCTCTGAACCCCTTCCCATTTTCCTGTAGTATTTCAAATTTTTAAATGCCAAGTTTCAACTTTCTTATACATTATTGTGAAAAAGTGAGATTTCGCAGTGAGAATTCAGCTTTGAAAAAATTTTCGGGCCATTTTACTACGTATAGACCATTGTAGGTATGGAGAACATGTGAAAAAAATACTTACGCCAAGTCGAAGAACTCGACTTCCGTTTTAGTTCAAATTGGTTGACAAAACTAGGTATAATTTTTCATTTTTCGACTTTGTCGGTTAATTTTTTAATGTTGAAAAACGACATCATTGACGGAGGTGGGGGGAGAGCGGATATTGCAGCCGATAACCATTTGGGTAGGTATACGAACTCGATAATGTAGTAACAGGATCCGAAAACTTGTACGCTCGGTTTTTCATTTATTTTTACGCGTCGTCGTCCAAGTTGCGACGACTTTATTATCGGTCAACTTTGGACATGAAAAAGCCATTCTTCGAGTAACTAGCGAATTAAAAGTCGTATAAGAGAAATGTTTATAGGCTTTACACGTATAGAACCAGGATGGTAATTAAAATGAGAGGGAAGCGGATCGTGCTGCTCGTTCGCGAACAACTCCTCCTCCTCCACCGTTTTTTATGGAGAAAAAATAAAACAAAAAGAACCATTCAAATTAGGGAGGAACAAAGTGATTAACGAGGGTGAAAAAAAAGAATTGAAACGCTCGAAAGGCGTAGTATTCAGAGTAGGCACTAGGTACATAGTAGGTATCTATCCTTTGACCCTGTAGTATGAGTACATTATGTGTAGCACTCGTAGTCTCGTAGATACACCAACTGTACTGTACGTATAACTAATTCGACTTATTTCCCTTCTCATCCTCTCCCTCGCACGAGTACAGCGAATCCTATACATTAAAAAAAACCACCATCGTCGTTTCTTTCTAAAGCTGCAATTTTTAACCAACGCACGGGTCAAACATTGGTATACAAAAGCGTTCATTTGGGAGAAAAAAAATCGCCTAAAAAAGACACGGTTGGGGATGTCTTTTTCGTGTGCCAGAATTACAATGTTTACGGATGCGACGCCAACGACGAAGATGCGAAACGTGGGAATGCGGCGAGAAAATGTCATCAACGAAGCTTTTAAAATTGTCACGAGAAACCCTAAGTGGAAAATATTTTTCAGCTTTTCGCTTCGTTTCGTTTCGTTCGGTTTGGTTTGGTTTTTAATTCGTATTTCGTATACTTAATGCCTATATGTTGGTGTCGCTCGCTGCGACTAGGTCCACGAAGTTATCGTCATTTTTTTGAAAATGACTGACAATTTTGTTTCACTCGATTGGAAAATGTTATCGGTCTAGAAAGAAAAACTGCAACTGAAATTTGTGTTGCTGTTCGCTTCTATGTACTGGATTTCAGACGACCGACCTCGGGAAACCAGGCAGACAGTTCAATGAGTCAATGACCTTAAAAGGTTAAAACAGTCAGACAGACGATCTTGAGAAGTCGCTAAATAGGTCAATCACGTCGAGAAGCCAGACCGGTAAGTCAATTATCTTAAAAGGCCAGCCAGGCTTAAAAAGTCAGACAGGCAGACGTACAACTTTGAAAAGCCAAACAAATAGTTCAATAACCTTGAGAGGCCACACAGAAATTCAGACAACGACCAGACCTTGGGACACCAGCCATAGGGGGGGCAGTGACCTTGAAAGGCCAGACAGACATTCCGACAACCTCGAGAAGTCAGACAGGCATGTCAATGACATTACAAGGTCAGAGGTCAGACGACCATGAAAAGATTAACAAGTAGGTCAGTGACCTTAGACAGCCAAACAGGCGGGTCAGTAATCTTCTTCAGCCCCTGAAATGTTATAGTAGGTGATGTACCAATTTTTTCATGCTCTTTTGATTCAGCTTCGTCCGGTTCAAACTCACCCCCCCCGTTTTCCCCCTCTCTATTGGAAAGAAAAAAATTTAATTCGACAGCGTTGAAGGTCGATTCCTGTAGCTGTAAACATGGTGGGCTAGATTACCAGCGCTTGAGACGAATTCTTTTCGACTTTTTCACAGAAAGTATGCAACGTAATGTAGCACAATTTTCGAAAATTCTCAACGCATTTCATTGCACTGCAGTATAGTAGTGGATGGGGCAGGCGCTGGCGTTGCGGAATGAAATTTCGAATAAGACTCTGGTACGGAATTTTGCGAAATTAATTATCAAATGACCCGTTGGTACTTTTGTAAGTTGTATTCTGTAATTTGGCGCGTCGCATCGTTCGTCGGGTACGAATATTTCAAAGAAAACACAAACAATCTGTCCTTGGAGCTTAGCCTGCATTTCTTACTTTCGGCGCGTCGTAATCCTCATCACGCTCACGCTCACGCGGCGACCGCGACCGCGACCTCCGCATCCTTAATACTCGTCGTAGTATAGTAAATTTAATTAATTTATAAACGCTGCGGCCACTATCGTACAATTTTATCAGCGAGCTGGCAAAATATTCCGTTAATGTAATTAATGATTTTCAACACGTTTTAGAATTTCGTACAACAAGAGTCGAGTCGCGGCTTTCGAAATACCTTTTTAACAAGACCAACGACTAGCGACGAGCGACGAACGTGACAATACCATTTTTTGCCTCAATAACTCGACATATCGCACGATACCATATCCGTACCTATTATTCGTTTTTTTTTCGCATTACCACATCGGCTACCCGCAAATATACGAGTACAATATGGTAAAGAAAAATCCACCTATACAACTGCTAAGAAATACCAATCATCTGTCCGTCCGTATGCCAAGTCCATGTCGCGAGAATTCCTTTACTTGTACACGGTTATTTGGTTCTTTTTTTTTCAAGCTTTGAAAAACACCAAACAAATAACCCCTTCTTTCCTTTCCGCTTCCAAAAATTTAGGTCAGATGTGCCGTGCCAGCCGCATCGTGGCGCAACCTCACAGCCAGAATGTTTCGTTTTCCGTATTCCGGATGAGAAGTTTATATACGAAGTATACCATCTAAATGCTAAAATTATGGCATTATCAAATTTCAACTTTAACCTAATAATCAGACTTGTTTTTGCCAAAAATCGAAAAAAATGAACTTCTGATTCTTCTACGAGTATTTTTACCAGAAATTTTGTTCAAAGTAGTTAGAAAGGTAGTTACCTATCTTTTCGACCGTGCCCAATTTTTTCCATTTCAGAGTCAGTTTTGATTTTCAAAAATTTATTATAATGTCACCGAAGGCTCCAGAACCTCTTGAAACCAGCTTCAATGCAAATCTTAGCTTTTCTAACTTCAATTTGATAGAATTTCGAGGAAAATTTCAACTTTTAAAAAACCACTGGAGGCTCCAGAACTGCTTAAAACGGTTTCCTATCAATTGGTGGGGTCGAAAAAAGGTCGCTACATCCGTAATTCAACTTCCTTAAAAGTCAATTTGGTAACATTTTAATCCTTTCCAATTTGATATTTTATAAAAATTCATCGAACCTCATACCCAGCACAGGCCAATAATCTGTGAGGTCAGAGCAGCAGTCTGCCTAATCAGAAGTGCAAACCCACCACCAAGATTCAACTTTAAAAAGGCTGATTGGGAATCCTTTACTCTGGAGCTGGATGCAGAGGTGGATAACATCATACCAGCACTAGAAAATTATGATCTTTTTAATGCAGTCCTTAAACGAATCTCAGTCAAGCACATCCCAAGAGGAGCAAGGAAAGAGTACATCTTTGGTATTAAACCAAGCCTCATCACACTGTACAATGAATATATATTGATAAAGTTCATGAAAATCCTTTTGATGATGATACCATAGAGCTTGGAGATAAACTTGCAGCGGAGATAGCTTAGTCAAGGCAGGAGAACTTGCAGGGACTGGTAGAAGATCTCAATTTTGGCAAAGACAGTTGAAGAGCATGGCATCTGCTCAAGAGACTGAATAAAGAAAAAAGTCAAGCAAGGAGTTTCACTCAGACAACAGCAAACCAAATTGCTCACCAGTTGCTCATAAATGGAAAGACAAATGGTAGAATTAAAAGCAAGAAAATCATTCGTAATCAAGCAGAGGAAGTGAATAACTTTTCGTCACCATTCACATACACCGAGGTCACAGTAGCTATACCCTCAGCCAAAAATCAAAAAGCAGCAGGTGGTGATACAATGTATGTGGAGCGGATAAATCATTTTGGGTCAAAAACTGTTACACAAATCCAGGAATTGTACAGCACCTGTGTAGAAACATCAAAAATACCTCGATCATGGAGGCAGGCCCATGTCATTGCTATCTAGAAGCCAGGCAAAGATCCAAACGACCCCAAAAGTTACTGCCCTATATCGTTACTATGCCACCTGTATAAGATATTTGAGCGAGAGGTCCTAAATCGAGTAGCTGAGCATATTGACAAGAACCTAATCAGTCAGCAGGCAGGTTTCAGACCTGGGTAATCTTGTATTGGTCAGGTCCTGAGCTTAACACAGCACAATTGAGGATGGTTTTGAACGGTGCAAGGTCACTTGTGCTGTGTTTGTGGACTTCACCGCAGCGTTTGACACAGTGTGTCATCGGTTACTTTGGTACAAGATTTATGAACTGACCAGGGACTACAAATTTATAGAAATCATCAAGACACTGATTAAAGACTGGAGGTTCTATGTGACTTTAGATGGAAAGAACAGCACTTAGAGAAGGCAAAAGAATGGCTTGCCGCAGGGAAGTGTCCTATCACCCATCCTTTTAATATCTACACCAATGACCAACCAATTGGAGGACCTGCACGTTGCTTCCTTTATGCAGACAACTTGGCACTCACAGCACAGTGACACATTTGTAGAGGTAGAAGACACACTGAATCAGGCAATAGAAGAACTCGACGAATACTATAAAGCCAACTACCTCAGGCCAAATCCATCCAAGACAGAAACCTGTTTGTTCCACCTACAAAACTGTGAGGCCAAGAGACAGCTCAACATCCAATGGGGAAACACTGTGCTGAATCACAATGATCACCCCAAATATCTAGGAGTGACACTGGATAGATCACTCGCCTACCGGCAACACTGTGAAAAAACCAAAATGAAAGTGGCTGCTAGAACAAACCTGACCCGAAAGCTGGTAGGTAGCAAATGGGGAGCTAAACCACAGGTCCTGCGTACATCAGCACTAGCGCTGTGTTACACAGCTGCAGAATACATTTACCCAGTATGGGGATGATCAGCACATGCTAAAAAAGTGGATGTGCTCCTGAATGAAGCCTGCTGATTGGTGACAGGATGCCTCAGACCAACTCCACTCACAGCTCTACATGGTCTCGCAGAGATTGCACCACAGGAAGTGAGTAGGGAGGTGGCTGCCAGAGCAGAAAAAACTAAAGCAACACACAACCCCCTACACCCCATGCATGGCTACGACGAATTACCAGAGAGCAGACTAAAATCTAGACACTGTTTCCTGAGAACAGTGAATGAATTGAGTGCTCCTGCCAAAGTTTAACGCTATCAAATCTGGAACACAGCATCAGGTAGCAATAATATGAGCGAATCATTGCCCCAAGGCAACCAACTGAAGTACAGCCTCTGGAAAATGCTGAATAGAATTAGAAGCGGAACAACACGCTCAAAATCCAACCTTCACAGATGGCAGTTAGCTGATGACAACCTATGTGAATGTGGCAAGGTATGCACAAGACGCCAGACACCTTTTCAGGTGTCGATTATATGGTGACTTCGACGCAGACAAACTGGATGGGACAATTGATGACGAGGGGATGAAGTTCCTCCAGTATTGGGACAAGAAGGGAATTTAGATACTTAGTATTGCCGACAGAACAAAAGAAAAAAAAATCGAAAATAGAAAAATGTACTTAATCACCCGCAGTTTGTGATATAAGTATTTTAGCGTGCAAATTTGATCTCGCTTTATTTGGTTCGAAGAATTTTCTGCCAGTCGTGATATTTTTTTTACTAAAAACTGCAGTCGATGATCATCTCACACGAATTTTAAAATTTTAGGATAACAAGATAGGTACATCGCTGTTCTGTTCATTTGTCGCTTTCTCGCTCACTCGTATGCGTAGGTCTAGGTACTTCGCTTCTAGACAGTAATTTCTCGGATGGCCAGTTTCACTGAAATCTGATGTTATACTCGTAGCACCGGTGCTCGCAGACATAGGCCCAAGGCAACCTAGCTAAACACGCAATATAAACAATAGGTACGTGTAATACGCCGGAATAGCACTTTTTGCTTTCGCACATATCGTTTTGATAGCGTAGGTAGTTCTAGCCAGAGATAGCCACTAGCTAGTCAACCTCGTAACCTAACAGCGTATACCTCCTATTACCGACCAAATTACCAACCAACGACTTATAAAGTCTAATATATGTACATTGTACACAGACACACCGACCAGCGCTTCTGGAATCTACTTTAAAAACGAATCTACTCGGTCGTCGATGGCAAAAGGCAAATACGAAAAGGATTAAGCTAACACGAGGTGAAATTGTCTTACGTTTATTCCCATTTCAGGTAACTTTTCGCTTCGTTCAATTTTCTAAACGTCCGACGCGACACTTTAAAATTGTTCGCTCATTGCGCTCGGATTTCAAATTTTTTTTTCTACCAATTTATTTAAACGGTACGAAACACAGAAAAAACGGGACCTTCGACACGCATAAATACGTATACTCGTACCTGTACAGTGTACAACCCCTACGCGCTATTCGGAAGCTAATTATTCGTCACACGCTCTCGCGAATCTCTATAGATAATGTACCAGAGAACCTACGAGTACGTACGAAATATTATAGGGAGCAAAAAAAAAAAAAGCTATACACTCGAAGAAAGCACTCGATGAAATTAACATTCTTCGCGCCTTTGTAGCGCATTTCGTCTTTCGTGCGATGTGATTCAATTTTCTTAATGAAAAACAGTCGCTAAATTTAAACTCTGTTCGAACTCGTTCGAGTTTTTTTTCTTCCCTCTTCTTTTCTGTCTGTCGTTCTCTCGGCGCGGCGTTCTTCAAAACGATACACGTCGAGATATCAATCACTTCGATGAAAGCTTCAAAAATGAAATTAGATCGCACCCGCGAGGGGAGAAACAACACCGCGAACGAGCAGCCGAATAAAAAGAGAAAAAAGAAAAAACGATAGATACGATTACGTTTCGTAGCTTCTTGTTTCTGTTTATTTGAAAAACGTACGAGCGTAATCCGAAAATGGCGACATCTTCGACTTAACTTGTCGACGACGTCGACGTTACGAACAATCTGTCCATAGTCGCCAGAGAAAAAAACACGAATCTATCAATTTTGAAAATTATTACTTTTTTTTTCGGTACGCCGTACGCGTAGTTTGCGAGTTGTACTCGTAAATCTATACCGTCTCGATGCTCCCCAAACGACTTACATAAAAATAATCGGTCAAAATAATACAAGGCGTACTACTCGTAGAACGGCTCTTTCTTAGTTGTATTGGTGAGATTTTTTTGGCATTTTTTATTGCTCCCGCCACACACAAAGTTCTTGGTGTTTATGAAAAAAGAAAAAAAAAGAAAATGCCAGCCCTCCAGCTAGAAATTAAATCGCGTGTTAAAAAGTCCTGCGAGCTCAAAAAAATCTATAATTTATCCAAACATTTAACATTTTTGCGTCAAGATTCTTTGAATAATCCCTTTTTCAAGACCCCTTCCACCGATGCCCCAGCTAATTCAGTCACCCTGCCTTGTACCCTCACCAGCAAAAGCTGAAAAAATTCAAAACTAGTCACCCGAGCAAGTTTTCCCAAAACAGGTTGGGCAGCGATATGAGCGAAAAATTCACGCTTTTTTTCTCGAAAATTCGTCCCTTCTTAGGAGCCCATTTCACCCATCCAGGGGTACCTCCGGACCTGAAATTTTTTCTGAGTAACTCTCAACTCAAAATGAACTTCTCTGCTAAATTTGGTCAAAATCCGCCAACTTTTTTTTCTTGATCCATAACCTAACTAGTTTCAAAATTGCAAGAAATGATGAAAAATTGGAAATAGAAGTCTGAAATTTTTTGATAAAAATTCATAATTTCTGATCAGAACCACCCCCCCCCCCCACCAAAAAAAACCTGTCCGCTCCAAACTGAATGTTGTACCTCTTGTGAAGTGCTCTTCAAATCTGAACGAAAAATTACTAATATTGGTTGAGAAGGAGCAAGTTTTCCCTTGAAAAGGAGATTATTCAAGACGATTCCTTTTCCAAAAATTAGACTTTTTTGGTTTCTTTGATTTTTACAACTTGGAAAAGGGGCTCCCAGCGCGACTTTTTTCGGCTTGAGGGAAAATCCCAATATAGAAAATTATTATTCATCATAAGATCCGACAAAACTTCGGGTGGTGGCAGCGCGAAAGAGCGAAACTTGGAAATAAAAGCCGTTATTACTCGTATTTCTCGTTGAGCATAATCGACCCTCGTAAACTCCAATTTTGGCCTTTGCTGGTAACTCGAGCAATCGTATTAGCGTTTTCAACGAGACTTTCGAGTGGGCCTAATAATTTTCTCAACGACGAGTCCGCATTTCTGTGCGATATCTTTTTCTTCCAGCTATAAGACGTACACATAACACAGAGATTGAAATCGCAACTACACCGCCCCCTGCGCCCTACCGAAGCCTTTTCTTTACCGATTCGCCTCGCAGATGACGAAAAACTTGATCTAGCAGTGGGAGCAGGAGTAGGGGCAAAAACCATCGAAGAAATGAAATCCGAGCTCAGACGAATTCCATTATTTGTATACTCGTAAACTCGACACAATTAGCTCCTACGAAAGAATGTGCGAAAAATTTCCACTCGAAAATACGACGAGTAGGTACGAGTATTGGGCGTCGCTGGCTGGATATTAGGGCCTACTGCGTATACAAGTACTTGAAGAAGAAAAAGGTATCGTAGATACGAGTAAGACAGCGATGCGCAAAATGACGATATTTTTTCAGAGACGTAGGAAGGTATAATTTCACCCTTAATAAAACGAGCAAAGGAGCAAAGAAGCGAATAAGGAGCATTCTTAGGTAGGCATAGGCATAATGATAAAGGTAGGTAGACGACGACGCTGCGATACAACAACACCCATGCCATCGTCATAATGTACATTGTATAGAGGGCTGCAACACAATGTACGAGTATACAACAGAACCGTACCGCCACCTCACCGCCGATCCGGCACGGCGACATTTCAACGCAAATTGTTCGCCGCCGAAGCTGTATATTCCTTTGACATTTTCAAAAAAGCCTCGCAGCACGAGCCGCAGCGCCGCGTCGCGTTACTATGGAAAATTAAATAATTGATAGGCCTATCCTATACTCCTATAGTCGAACTCTAAGTTGCGCTTTTATTATCAAATAATGAATACTCCGTCGACTGCGACTGCGACTCGCGTGTCTCTGCTCGATTGTTTCTAGTACTGTAGCTGGAGCTGTAGCGAATACGAGTATACAGTACACAACAACAAAAACAGCGATAAAGTAACGTTGCGAAATTGCCAAAAGGAAGGAAGTTTAAAATTCGAGAATTACGAGCGTATATTACGAGTATTATTATTAGCTCTATCGACGAGCATCTCTCCAGTACCAATTTTACGAGTCACTTTTAGTTCCCTTCCCCCTACCCCGCATTCCCACACAGTAGTCAGGTAGGTACTCATCCCAAATATGCTTACCTATACCTCGTATTACGAGTGCCTCTGAACGGAAAACTGGCAATTATGATGCCAACTTGTGCGGAATGTGTACCTCTAGTCCTCTACCTACCTATCTATATACAGAGTATATTCGACGAAGAAGAAAAAAATATATAAAGTAGGTAGATAAAGGTACGTAGGTACCTATTCAGTCATACAAAATCAATTTGCTCGATATGGCAGAAAGGCAAAAGGAAAAAAAAATACGAAAAACACACGTAAAATAAGAAGATGAAAGAAGAAAAGAAAAAAACGTCAAAAACATATTATTACGTATTTGCTTTCGATACTGATTTCAAGAAGCAAAAAATCTAATAAAGGGGCTTTTGTACAAATTGCGACGAAATTTTCCCATAAAATTGCCAATTTAAAGTCTGATTTTTACAAAAATACCATAAACAAAGAAAACGAACCTAATGTGAAAAATAAATACGAGAATAATAAATATCGAAACAAAAGCCATCGACTATAGAGAGAGGTTAGAGGTATATTGAAATTGTGCTTTACAAACATGATTAGATATACACCCACCCAACCTAAGCGCACAGCGCAAGGCTGGAGGGATAGGTTTACTATAAATTTAGTACATACGCCGATGCGCTATTGCGCGAGTGACATATGGCTCTCTTTATAAATAAGTTACATAGTAAATTACGCGAAATAAGCTAATATGTATAACAACATAGGCTACTTTTCAAGGGTAACAGACAACACATGAATAAAAAATAAAAAAATTATCAAATTGGACATAATCACAAAGTTATAGCGAGTGAGAATTTCTGAATAATAAACAATGCAAAATAAACTAATGGAAACATGATACATGTAACATCATACACTATGTTTTAAGGGGAATAGAGAACATATAATATAAATAAAGTATAATTCGGACATAAACATAGGCTTAGAACAATGTTATAGCCAACTAGGTGAAGAATTTTGAACAACATTCAATTAATGAGATTTTTACACGATAAACGGAATTCTAAATAATTAATAACCAAGAAACTGTTGAATAACAAACAATCAATCAACAGTAGGTATGAGGGAAATGTAAGCTGCAGACTGAGGGAAAAAAACCAGAACTTTGGAACAGCCTTGGTGCATAGATAACAAATTAGGTGACGAATTCCTACATAGTAAACAACCAGCCAAGTATAAAATACAAGTTGGAGTACCAACTAAATAGTTTCAAAAAGATTCTCCTTCAACCTTTTTCTAAAATTCTCCACCCTGCTTTTGAGGCGAATTTCAAGAGGAACATTGTTGTAGATTACTGGCAGTCTATATGGGGCCTGCATGCGTGTTCTCTCAACTGACCACCTAGGAACCTCAGCCACAAGGTCACGGGCCCTTAAACCAGGTCTTCGAATGTGACCAACATGAAATGATGGCTTTTTTTTGTGTACATAGGAAGCAGCAGCAAGTTGGTATGCTTCTTTTAGCGGCAAAATACCAAGCCTTGAAAACTGACCTTTGGTTGTATCTCTCCTTTGAAGACCCACAATATTCCGTACTGCCCATTTCTGCAAGACCACAAGAGGCTGAATATGACTGTCAGCAGCTCCACCCCAGGCAACCAGCCCATATTTTAGAACTGAATCATAAATTGCAAAATATATTTTTCTGAGATGGTATTCCTGAAAAAACCCAGACAAATAATACAGCAGGTAGTTGAGTCCACGTAATTTGGCCTGCAGGAATTCTGTGTGCCCCTTCCACGTTAATTTAGAATCAAAATTTACCCCCAGATACTTTACAACATGTGTCTGTGCAATTGGGCTACATTGACAACCTTTAGAACAATCTACCCTTTCATGTAAGAAGCACTTCCCTGAGATGTCTGGTATGTCTCTGAGTGCATATGCTATTACTTTTGTCTTTTTAATATTTGGTGTTAGCTTGTGAGCAATAAACCACCTTGTTAATATTTCCAGAGCTGCATTGATAACTTTTAGTAGGAGGTTCACTGCATTAGCGTGAAAAATTATAGAAATATCATCCGCAAATGCAAACAGTACACCATTAGCAGCGCTCAGCCTAAAAAGGTCATTTACATAGATGAGAAATAGCAGAGGTCCCAAGACGCTACCCTGAGGTACACCCCATTTAACAGGTCTTCTTCTCCCCAGCACACCTCCCACCTTGACTAACTGTTCTCTACCAATCAGATACGACCTCAGCCAATCATGGATAGTCCCCCTAAACCCACAGTTATAGAGTTTTGTTAAAAGTATCTCAATATCCACTGTATCAAATGCCTTCGATAAATCAATGTATACTGCAGCAACTGATTTTCCAGCTTCCAGCTGGGTTGAAATCTCTAGAATCTGGTCATATAATGCATCATCTGTGGATTTATGTGGTAGAAACCCATATTGTTTATCCGCAAAAAAGTAAAATCTCTGCAAAAATTTCAGCATTCTCTCTTTCATAATTTTTTCGAATATCTTAGAGATCACTGGCAACAGTGAGATTGGCCTATAATTACACATACTTTTAGCATTTCCTGACTTGAAGACTGGTACAATTATAGATTTTTTGAAGCATTTAGGGTAGACACCTTTGTCCAGTGAGAGGTTAAATAAGTCTGTGAGAGGGGGGGCTAATCGGTTTCAGCTTCAGTAATTTCGAAATTTTGAAAACTACCAACAACTTTGGTTTCTGAATCAGAGGGACTATTATTTTCGAATTTCTTTGCCAGGTTTTCCACTGTATTCCCAAAATACTCACCAAACATATCAGCAATAAATGCACTATCCTCACCAACAGCATAGTCTCTACCATCAATTTGAATTTTTTCAATATTTTGCTGTTTCTGGCCTTTCACTTTCCTAATATGACTCCAGTAACTCCTTGTGTCACTACCATAACTTTCCAAAAGTCTAGAGTGATACTCTCTACTTTCAAAACGACTCTGTTGGACTACCAGCCTAGAAACTTCTTTGTATTGAGCAAACACCCGAGGATCACTTTTTTTCTTTTTTACCAGATTATAGAGCCTTGCCTTTTCCTGTGATAGATATACTAGTGTGGGGGATGCCCATGGTTTACGGGCCTTCTTAGTCGAAGATGGATTTATGGTAGCTGTGCTCTCCAAGACTAATTTTTGTAATTTCTGCAGAAAGCTCTCCATCTGCATATCCACAGACCCCTCACCATTGACAGTATCCCAATTTTCATTCTTAATTTTTTCCCTCAGTCTGCCATATTGAATATATTTTAACCCTCCATCAGTAGAGACCTTTTTAATTAGTTGTATCTCTATCAAAACTGCCCTATGATCAGCCACATGTGGGTTCTCAACCTTACACCCAACTTCAACCAACACTGAACCTGCATTGAACCTCCCTTTTAAGAAGACATGATCAATACAAGAGTTTAGGTCACGAAAATACCTAGTGGGTTCATTCAATATACACTCATATCCAGAGGACTCTAATAAGTTGAGGTAACTTGCATTTTTCAAATCTCGTTCAAGAATATCAACATTCAGATCACCTGTTAGACAAACAATATCACCCAGTGTACCCAAGAGATCGCCCAACTCAGAGAGGAAAGTACCCTCTGATGCCTTGCAAAATTTATACATCCCTACAATGTCAACTTTAAATTTTGGTAAGTTTAAAACAAGACAGTTGAACGAATTGCTCGAAATTCCCAAAACGCCAACTTCAATAGAGCACTTCACATAGCATACAACACCACCAGCTGATACATTTTTCCTTTCTTCACAATATGCCTTGTATCCAACAATTTCATAATCACCCAATTCACGATTAGTAATCCATACCTCAGTTAGGATAATTATATCAAATTCTCTATCCCTAACATATTTTAAAATTTTTAGAAAATTTGCTCTTAGTGATCTAACATTTAAATTTAGCAACGTAAGGGAATTCTGTGACATACAACACACAAAATTAATATAAAATAAAGATAGAAAATAAAGTAAGTAGAGTTAAAGTATATGACACTAAATGAATAACAAGATAAGTACCACAGAGATTAATCCCTGTTGGTTTGCGTGGAGGCCTTCAACTCTCCAATGTGGCCCAGAGACATGATGTTTATTCTAGGAGATGACTTGTTTTGGACATATACAATACCATTAGCCACCCTGATATAGTCGAAACTGGATTTCAGCTGTTTCTTTGCCTCTCTGTATAGTGTTGCAGTAGCTGGAGCCAAGTGCTCATTGGCATAGATGTCCACTGACTGGGAGCCTCCAAAATGATCAGCCTTTGGTTTTACACGACGAAATTCTTGGATAATATTGCGTTTGAGCTCGCGATTCACAAACTTGACAATAAATGAGGGAGGTTTCCCATCAGCACCTCTCGTAGCTGGTAATCTATGACAATCAACGATGGCATTTCGATCAACATGCACCCCTGCAACTTCGGCCGCCTTTATTGCCACTTCATACGGATCCTCATCCTCGGAATAAGGGATGTTGGTGAAGACTACGTTGTCCTTTCTGGTATAATTTTGTAGAGCAACTACTTGAGTCGCATGGTACCAGGAATTTTGAGTCAATGAAGTAACTTCCTTTTGAAGAGTTTCACATTTAGGGCATCCGTTCGTTTCTAATTTGTGTACTCTTTCATCAATCTTTTTGATTTGCTGAGACTGTGCTGCAATTGAGTTGTTTATTTCTTCGAGCTGGTCTTTGACTGGCTTAAGATGTTCTTCGAATTTTTTGTCTATCATATTTTCCAGCATCTTCAGTAGCTCCGAGTTCCCATTACCCAGTTTACGGATTTTGCTTTGCTTTTCGGATGAACTTTCGTCCTCGGAGCTTATATCGCCATTATTACTGTTGCTATCGCCAGCAAGTGTTCTTTTATTGTCTTGGCCTTTGAGTGGGTGACCTCCGCAACCATGACATTTCCATATTACTTTATTATCAGGAGACTTTTTATACCAGGATGTTGCTGTCACTGTAGCACAACCATCCTCTTTACCGTGAAACGTTTTCGAGCAAGCACAACAAGTAATAATATAATTAGGAGCTGCATCAATTGGCTCGGAACATGTTCCGCAGGTAACTTTCATGATAGGTGATATCTTTACTGCCTATGGTAATAACAACGCAACCAATTTGACACGGAACACCAGCTGTCTTGATAAGCAGCAGCACGACAGTTGAGAGAAACGAAGATCAATAATCAACCTAACGCCATCAACTGGTTGCGGATTTCTTCGAAACTAGTCCGTTCTAACAATAATAACACGGCCTTCCTTGATAACGAATAGGGCCGAATGACTAGTCAAATTTTACGAAAAAATGCCCGAATTATGGCCAATTTAATTTAAAAAACGACATATTTCGAATCACCGAGCACATCATGAAAAGCAGAACCGGCAAAACAACACAAACATTCGAAGTTGTCAGAAAATATATCCACTTATATCACTCTTCGAAAAAGCACCCGTTATCAGTACACTATCCGCTACACTTTGCGAAATTATCGAATTGCTAATTATTTATGCACTAAAAAACGTTGAATAAACTACCGAATAGTGCATCGTCACTTAGTTTAGCTATATACAACAACTTGAGCTAAAAAATCACGTTGTATAGGAAATATACGCGAAATATTACGGAGCCTATGTTACTGCGATGAGAGAGAGAGAGAGAGAGGTTAGAGGTATATTGAAAGAATAAGATATTACATTTTTTTACGAACTATTCATACTAACTACATATTTTTTGTACAGTATACCAGTGCGCCATGGCGCGAGCGGTATAAGGGCTCTCGTTCAAATTTATAATAAATGGATTAATATAAAAAATAGATCACAGATATATCTATAACAACAGCATAAAACGAACACATCAAGTGAAAAACCACAGAGTAGTAAATAGCGAATAACTTAATAATATAACCAATAGCACAGTTACAGTTTGGTAATAGGATCAAATCAAAACAATAATATAACCAGTAGCATAGTACAGCAAAATAATATGAGCAAATCAAAATGATACAATTAGAAATCAGGAACAATCATATGCATATTACAAACTTCAAATTAGAATTAGAATTACTACAGTTCATTATTCAACTACAGCAAATTAAGCAATAGCACACAAAGAACTAAGTACATAACATGACATAAGGCAGGTAACTTTTGACAGGTGTTATAAATCAAATAAGTAGCAGTGGGTATTTCGCAAACAGATGGATGTGTAGTACTTAATAATTAGGAATCAGCAAGCAAGCTTTCTTTCAGACGTTTCTTAAAGTTTTCCACCCTACCTTTATTGCGAATTTCAGTGGGTACCTTATTATAAATTATTGGAAATTGGTAGGGTGCCTGCATGCGTGTTCTCTCATACTTCCAGTTGGGGACCTGAGCTACATTGTTCCGTGCCCTTAACCCAAGCCTACGTATATTCCCAACACCAAAAGAGTCCTTTCTCTTATGCACATAAGTCGCAGCATACAGATCATATGCCTTCTCTAGGCGAAGGATCCCCAATTTTTCAAACACTCCTTTTGTTGTATCACGCCTCTGGAGGCCAACCACATTACGAATTGCCCATTTCTGTAGAGTAATTAATGGCTGGATATGAACTTTTGCAGCTCCCCCCCACGCGACAAGACCGTACTTTAGGACTGAATCGTACAATGCAAAGTATATTTTCCTCAGGTGGAATTCGCTGAAATACCCCCTAAGGTAGAACAGTAGGAAATTTAGGCAACGTAACTTGGCTTGTAGGTATTGGGAATGAGCCTCCCATTTTAATTTCGAATCAAAAACTACCCCCAGATATTTGAATGAGTCAACTTGGCTTAATGGGCTACAGTTGCAGTTTTCCAAGCAATTTAATTTTTCGTGCAGAAAGCATTTACCGTGGAGTTTTGGGATATCGCGCAGGCAGTAGGCCATGAGTTGCGTCTTTTTCCGGTTAGGAGTTAATTTGTGAGCTGAAAACCAGCCATTTAGGAGGATCATAGCTGAGTTTATTAATTTTATCAGTTTATTTGTGGAGTAGTTACCAAAAACTGCAGCCAAGTCATCCGCAAATCCATACAGCGTACCACCAAGATCTACTTTAAAAACATCATTGAGGTAGATGAGAAACAATAGAGGACCTAAAACACTCCCTTGAGGAACACCCCTTCGTATCCCCCTACCATTACCCAAGTTTGACCCAATTTTTACACGCTGCACTCTATTGGTAAGGTATGAACTCAGCCAAGCATGGAATGTGCCACGAAAACCACAATTGAACAGTTTCTGCAGAAGTATATCAAAATCGACAGTATCAAAAGCCTTTGAGAGGTCAATGTATACCACCCCAACCTGTTTACCTTCCTCCAAGTAGGAAGTAATTTCTCTAATTTTATCAAATAGCGCATCATCAACACTTCTGTGTGGTAGAAACCCGTATTGACTTTTTCCAAAAAACGAATACTTTGTAAGGAAATTCAACATTCTGTTTTTAACTATTTTTTCAAAGACCTTTGAGATAGTAGGGAGTAGGCTTATTGGTCTATAGTTCGTAAGGTCTTGGTCACTGCCAGACTTAAGGACTGGCACTACAAGAGAGTCTTTCAGCAACCTTGGGAAGATACCCTGCTCAATGGAACGGTTGAATAGGTTTGTGAGTGGCTCTGCAAGAACTTCCGCATTTTCTTTTAAAGCACGCGCTGGTATACCATCATGACCTGTGCATGGCTTTGCTTGCAATTTCATGATATACCTAAACGTTTCAGCAGTTGTTATTTCATACATAGCAAAGCTATTGGCAAACCTGGTTTCTGGGTATTCATTGGTAATGACTTGACCATCAAATTTTGAAGAAAATTTCTCAACAACCTCGGTAAAATACTCCCCAAACACGTCCGCGATTTGTACCCCATTTGACTCTGAATCAAGTAGTTGACCACCAACCAAAATTTTTTCAACATTTTTCTTCTGACTGCACCTAACCTTTTTTATATGTGCCCAATATTTTTTAGGATCATTCCCATAGCCATCCAAGATATTTGTGTGGTACTGCCTCTTTTCCCATCTACTCTGTTGTACTACCATTTTCGAAATTTCCTCATATTGTAGTCTGATGGTATCATTATTCTGCCTCTTTAACAGCTTATACAACCTAGCTTTCTCTTGTGAGAGGTATACTAGCCTAGGTGAGGCCCATGGCTTGCGGGCTTTTGTAGATGAGGATGGATTTATGTGGGCTGTACTATTTAAAACTAATTCCTGTAATTTATTGAGAAATTTTTCCATCTGCATGTCCAACGGATCCCCGTCATCCCCCATATCCCAATTTTCCCTGCTAATTTTTTCCTTTAGCCTACCATATTGAATATATCTCATCCCTCCACCAGGCAATGACGCTTCAGCAAGATGCATATTGATCAACACTGCCCTATGATCTGATATATTGGGGTCATCAACCCCACACTCCACTTCTAACATTAGACCCGGGTTAAACCTTCCTTTCAGAAAGACGTGATCAATACAAGAATTTAAATTACGAAAATACCTAGTGGGTTCATTCAAAATACATTCATACCCAGAGGACTCCATTAAATTAAGGTAACTAGCATTTTTCAAATTCCTTTCAAGAATATCAATATTTAGATCACCTGTTAACAAAACAATATCGCCCAGTGTGCTTAAGAGATTGCCTAAATCTGACAAGAAAATGTTCTCTGGTGCCTTGCAGAATTTATACATCCCTACAATATCAATTTTAAATTTTGGCAGATTTAGAACAAGAGAATTAAACGAATTGCTAGAAGTCCCCAGAACACTAACTTCAATAGAGCATTTAACATAGCATACAACACCACCTGCCGAAACATTTTTCCTTTCTTCACAAAACGAATTATATCCACCAATTTCATAGTCATCCAATTCATGTTTAGTAATCCACACCTCTGTTAGGATAATTATATCAAATTCTTGGTTCCTGACATATGTTAAAATTTTAGGAAAATTTGCTCTTAGTGACCTAACATTTAAGTTCAATAACTTGAGATTTGATGCCATGAACAGACCTAAGAAATAAGTAATATGAGATATGCAAATAAACGTAATAAAAAAATAAAATAAATAAATAAATATAAAATACAGAAGAGTAATAAACGATGTATATGATACGGTCTAGAAACGAACCCAGGCGTCTATTTGTCCTGGTTTTGTGAATTACGCAAAATGTCACCGATTTGCGCTTCAGAGTAGATCCTAACCTGATCTGGTCCTTTCTTCGCATACACAAATCCATTCGTTGCCCTTACACGATAACCAACTCTGACCAACGACCTGGACTTCCGAAGGAGATTGCTGGTAAATGGAGCTAAATGCTCATTTGCGAAAATTTTTACATCTGAACTTCCACCAAACTGATCTGCATTGGGTTTTTTCTCACGATATCCGGACAAAATCAATCGTTTATTTTCCCTGTTTACAAATTTAACAATAAACGATGGTGGGAAATTTCCATCCATTTTGCGTTGTAATCGGTGGCAGTCAACAATATCACCGCGATCAATCTTCACACCTGCTATAGATGCCGCCTGAATAGCCACATTATATGGATCTTCCTCCTCGTTGAACGGAATGCCTGTAAATACTACACTATCTTTACGTGTGTAGTTTTTTATCGCTTCGATGTCGTTAACATTACGCCACACTTCGTTTTCCAACAGCTTGTTTCTTTCCTCAAGGTCAACTACCCGTTTTTGCAGTGATTTTAGTTCGTCAGCCTGCTTGGTCGTCTTGTCATCTAATTTTTTTAGGTGATCATGCACTGGTTTCAAGTAATTGGTAAGTTTTTCATCTAATATGTCTCTAAGGGAGCCGACTGTCACTATCTCGGAGTTGGCTATCTGCAAAAGTGAGCTGGCATCGCGGTGGACATTCTTTAAACAGGGCTGCTTCGCTCTTTCTGACACGTCCGATGCCACAGAATCGTCATCCGAATCGAGGTCCTTCCTTTTGGAGGTGGGTTTACTAACATCTGTACATTTGTGACACGTCCATTTTTCCTTTGCTTTTGCATCTTTTTTATACCAACTACTTTCTTTGACACTTGAACATCCCATGATTTTGTCATGATACGTATTTGTACAGTTACTACAGGTGATCAGATAATTGCCCCTTGCCTCCACAGGTAAATTACACTCGCCGCATTGCAAGGTATTCATATCAATTTCAGGTATCAATAACTTTATCAATCAAGATAATCACTACGAACGGATAGCTTCGGATATACTCGTCAATGAACTGATAACTGCAACACTGCCTACAATATCAGCAACGCAGCCCATTCAACACGCAACACATCAATTGGTCTGTCTGACAATTATCGAAAACGACTTGTGCACAACCGCAATCGTTTCTAGCGCTCCATACGACAATTTTCGAAGCTAAACTGTGGAATGCGAACTGGTTCGTATCAGAGCCCTGGGGATACGTGACTTCGCAAATTTGCACTAAAATATTCTCAAAAATTACGATTATTTCGTATATTCGTTCATTTTTCACGGTCACTGAATAAAAAAAACCATCTATAATTCGAAAATCGGACACCAAGAACAATATATACGAATATTTACACCAGAAGATACACAGTAAGCTCATATAATAGAGGAATCATGACCACTTCACTGATAACAGGTTGCTAATTTTACACATCACGAAAATCGCCAATAATTAAATAATAACTGTCCGAATCGCCACGATGACACAAAAATTGAATTCTTTGACACTTTATACACTCGAATAATACATTATTACTTTATAAATAGACCATGTATCGAAATAAACTCGAATTTTCCGAGGAGCTGTTGTTACCGACGAGAGAGAGAGAGAGGTTAGAGGTATATTGAAATTGTGCTTTACAAACATGATTAGATATACACCCACCCAACCTAAGCGCACAGCGCAAGGCTGGAGGGATAGGTTTACTATAAATTTAGTACATACGCCGATGCGCTATTGCGCGAGTGACATATGGCTCTCTTTATAAATAAGTTACATAGTAAATTACGCGAAATAAGCTAATATGTATAACAACATAGGCTACTTTTCAAGGGTAACAGACAACACATGAATAAAAAATAAAAAAATTATCAAATTGGACATAATCACAAAGTTATAGCGAGTGAGAATTTCTGAATAATAAACAATGCAAAATAAACTAATGGAAACATGATACATGTAACATCATACACTATGTTTTAAGGGGAATAGAGAACATATAATATAAATAAAGTATAATTCGGACATAAACACTCGAATTTTCCGAGGAGCTGTTGTTACCGACGAGAGAGAGAGAGAGAGAGAGAGAGAGAGAGAGAGAGAGAGAGAGTGATCTGAGGTTTATTGACTTCAACCTGAACAATTTTTAGTAGGTTACATTTGAAAACATATTAATATTACAAGTTGTAGGTACATATTTTTAGACTAAAACCTACACCTATGCGCCTACGGCGCGAGCGGCGAGGGGCTCTCATATCGGATTTATCAACATGTGTAAAAATAAATAAATAATTAATAAATAAACAAATAAATAATTTAACATTAAGGGAGACAAATACACTAGCTAAGATGCACAACACAGCAAATTAGGTAATTTCTGGATTCCATATACACAATATCAAGGGAGAATGCAATAATCGATTAATTTATGTAAGATTAAAGTGGACACCGGAACTAATAGGCAACCAAAGTAAAAAAATGAACAAATAATAAACATAATGAATAATTAAATACATGAATAAATTAACGAACTGGGAATTGAGGTAAGGCACAGGTAAATTCCAAGGGATATCAATAATCTGTTAAGTCAAGTAACTAGATGAACAGCTTCATAAAAAACCTAAGTAGGTGGTTAGTTCGGAGAATAAATATCTGCATATAGGAGTCCATCTAAGCTAATTGCAGAGGCAGGTAATTTTAATAAGTATTGTAGAACAAATAAAAGTAGACAAGCTTTAGACAGAGGGTTCTGCGAACATGACTAGGAATCAACCAGTAAATTTTCTTTCAGGCGTTTCTTAAAGTTTTCCACCCTTCCTTTATCGCGAATTTCAGAAGGTACCTTATTATAAATTATCGGAAATTGGTAGGGTGCTTGTAGACGCGTTTTCTCATGTTTCCACTTGGGCACCTGGGCCATGTTACCCCGCGCCCTCAACCCAGGCCTACGTATACAACCCACACCAAATTTGTTCTTTCTCTTGTGTACATAAGTGGCAGCAGCTATGTCATATGCCTTCTCTAAACGCAGAATCCCCAATTTTTCAAACACTCCTTTTGTTGTATCACGCCTCTGGAGGCCGACCACATTACGGATTGCCCATTTCTGTAGGGTAATTAATGGCTGGATATGTACTTTTGCAGCTCCTCCCCAAGCAACAATACCATACTTTAAGACTGAATCGTACAATGCGAGGTATATTTTCCTCAAGTGGAATTCACTAAAATACCCCCTAAGGTAGAACAATAGGAAATTTAGGCTACGTAATTTGGCCTGTAGGTATTGAGAATGAGCCTCCCACTTGAGTTTCGAGTCAAAAACTATCCCCAGATATTTGAATGTCTTGACTTCGCTTAATGGGCTACAGTTGCAATTTTCCAAACAATTCAACTTTTCGTGTAGAAAGCATTTATCCTGCAATTTTGGAACATCACGCATACCATAGGCCATGACTTGGGTTTTTTTCCGGTTAGGGGTCAATTTGTGAGCTGTAAACCAGACATTTAAGATGTTCAAAGCGGCGTTTATCAATTTTATCAGCTTAATTATGGAGTAGTTACCAAAAACTATAGCCAAGTCATCCGCAAATCCGTATAGTGTACCACCAAGATCTAGCTTAAAGACATCGTTAAGGTAAATGAGAAACAACAGAGGCCCTAGCACACTTCCTTGGGGAACACCTCTCTGAACCCCCTTCCCATTTCCTAACTCTGACCCAATTTTTACACGCTGCACTCTATTGGCAAGATATGAACCTAGCCAAGCATGAAAATTACCACGAAAGCCACAATTGTACAGTTTCTGCAGTAGTATCTCAAAATCAACAGTATCAAAGGCCTTTGAGAGGTCAATGTATACCACCCCAACTTGTTTACCCTCCTCCAAGTAGGCAGTAATTTCACTAATTTTATCAAATAGTGTGTCATCAACGCTTCTGTGAGGTAAAAACCCATATTGACTATTTCCAAAGAACGAGTACTTCATGAGAAAATTCAACATTCTATGTTTAATTATTTTTTCAAAGACCTTTGAGATATTAGAGAGCAAACTTATTGGTCTATAGTTAGTTAGGTTTTGATCACTGCCTGACTTGAAAACTGGCACTACAAGGGAGTCTTTCAATGACCTCGGGAAGATACCCTGCTCAAGAGAACAATTGAATATGTTTGTGAGGGGTTCTGCCAAACGTTCTGCATTTTCCTTTAAAGCTCGTACAGGTATACCATCAGGACCTGTGCATGGCTTTGTCTGCAATTTCATGATGTATCTCAATGTTTCCGCAGTTGTTATTTCATACATAGCAAAACTGTTGGCAAATCTGGTTTCTGGGTATTCGTTAGTGATAACTTGACCATCAAATTTTGAAGCAAATCCCTCGACAACATTGCTGAAATAATCCCCAAATGCATCTGCAACTTGAACCCCATCCACCTCAGCATCCAACAGTTGGCCATCAACCAAAATTTTCTTAACCTTTTTCTTCTGATTACCCCTAGTCTTTTCTATATGAGCCCAGTATTTTTTTGGATCTTTCCCATAGCCATCTAATATACCTGTGTGATACTGCCTATTTTCCCATCTACTCTGTTGTACCACCATTTTTGAAATTTCCGTATATTGTAGCCTGGTGATATCATCATTATGCCTCTTCAACAGTCTATATAACCTAGCTTTTTCTTGCGAGAGGTATACCAGCCTACGTGAAGCCCAAGGTTTGCGAGGTCTTGAAGAGGAGGATGGATTTATGTAAGCTGTACTATCCAAAACTAATCCATGTAATTTTTGGAGAAATTTTTCCATCTGCCTGTCCACAGACTCCCCATCATCATCTAAATCCCAATTTTCCCTGTCAATTTTTTCCTTTAGCCTGCCATACTGGATATACCTCATTCCCTTACCATGCAATGTTGTCTCAGAGAGTTGAATATTGATCAATACCGCCCTATGATCAGATAAATGGGGGTTCTCAACCTTACACCCCACTTCAACCAACACTAGACCTGCATTAAACCTTCCTTTCAAGAAAACATGATCGATACATGAGTTTAAATTACGAAAATACCTAGTGGGCTCATTCAACATACATTCATACCCAGAGGACTCTAATAAATTTAGATAACTAGCATTTTTCGAATTTCTTTCAAGAATATCAACATTTAGATCACCTGTTAGTAAAACAATATCCCCCAATGTACACAAGAGATCACCTAACTCTGAGAGAAAAATGCCTTCTGGTGCCTTACAAAATTTATATATCCCTACAATATCAACCTTAAATTTTGGTAAGTTCAAAACAAGTGAATTGAACGAATTGCCTGATTTTCCCAAAACACTAACTTCGATAGAGCTTTTCACATAGCATACAACACCACCTGCTGATACATTTTTTCTTTCTTCACAAAATGCCTTATATCCATGAATTTCATAATCACCCAATTCACGATTAGTAATCCAAACTTCCGTCAGGACAATTACATCAAACCCCTGGTCCCTTACATATTCTAAAATTTTAAGAAAATTTGCTCTTAGTGACCTAACATTCAAATTTAGCAATGCAAGAGAATTCTGTGACATACAACACACAAAATTTAGAGAATAAATAAAGTGAAAATAAAGTAAAATAAAATAAGGTAAGTAAAGCTAAAATATAAGACGATAAAAACGATGATATAAAATATAAGTAGCACAGAGATTATTGGTTATCCCTGTTGGCTTGAGCTGAGGCCTTCAATTCTCCAATGTGGCCCAGAGACATGATATTTATTCTTGGAGATGACTTGTTTTGGACATATACAATACCATTAGCCACCCTGATATAGTCGAAACTGGATTTCAGCTGTTTCTTCGCCTCTCTGTATAGTGTTGCAGTAGCTGGAGCCAAGTGCTCATTGGCATAGATGTCCACTGACTGGGAGCCACCAAAATGATCAGCCTTTGGTTTTAAACGACGAAATTCTTGAATAATATTACGTTTGAGCTCGCGATTCACGAACTTGACAATAAATGAGGGAGGTTTCCCATCAACACCTCTCGTAGCTGGTAATCTATGACAATCAACGATGGCATTACGATCAACATGTACCCCTGCAACTTCGGCCGCCTTTATTGCAACTGCATATGGGTCCTCATCCTCGGAATAAGGGATGTTGGTGAAAACTATGTTGTCCTTTCGGGTGTAATTTTGTAGAGCAACTACCTGAGTCGCATGGTACCAGGAATTTTGAGTCAAAGAAGTAACTTCCTTTTGAAGAGTTTCACATTTAGGGCATCCGTATTCTTTTGAGAGATCGCGAGTGGAATTTTTCGAATTTTTTCTCCGTTTTAGGCGAAAAGAAGTAGAACAGCTGAGAAGACGATGGTTCAAATCTCCTCGGAGGGAGCTCCCAAATTCTAAACCAAAAAAATAGTAGTTTATTATTCAACTAGGGAGTAAACGTGATTTTCGACGAATTTTGAGGTTTATGCCCGAGCGAAGCGAGAGAAATACTCGTAATTCAAAATCGTCGAAAATCACTCTTACTTCCTGGTTGCAGAATAATATTATATTTTTCATCAATCGTTCCTGTTTTTTGAGGCTTCGTGCGATTTAATTTGTAGGGAAGGGAGGGGAGGGTTAGAATTTTCAGAATTTTTTTCTCGTGCGAACCAACAAATAAGTCAAGTAGTCCGTCATATGACAATAGGAGTAATTGCACCCCCTCGCCGATCCTCCGGGACAGCTTTTTTCTTAAAGCGGACATCCTAAGGAACATTTTAAAGCAAACTTGCCCAAAAAAAGTTGGTCTTACTTACAAAATGGCGGCCATTTTGATTGACAGGTCAGCTGAAATCGCAGATTTTGCGTTTCAACGTAGGACTTGGATGAAGTTTTTCAAACTTTACAAAGGTAGATCAAAAGATCATGCAAAAATTTATCACCTATCAAAATTTCAAGTTTACTGCTGGTGAGTTTCAAGTCGTTTGGGAGCCTCCAGCACCTTTTTGAAAGGTTGTATGGCGTTTTTTTGGAAAATTGAAATTTCCAAAAAGCAGGTGGAAGCTTCAAAACCATTTGAAACCACCAGGTAGTTTGCGAAGTAAATTTCAGCTTGCCAATTCCATTTGATAAATTAATGTTGCGGGAATTTCATGTTTCAAAAATCTATTGGAGGCTCCAGTAATTTTCAAAAAAGTCGTTGGAGGCTCTAAAATGACTTGAACCCACCTGAAGTCGTCTTCAGAGAGTGTTAAAATTGGAATGTAGAGTAAATTTTAGCTTTCCATCTCCATTTGATGAAATTTTGTGAAAATTTGAAGTTTCAAAAATCTGCTGGAGGCTCCAGTAATTTTCAAAAAAAGTCGCTGGAGGCCCTAACATGACTTGAACCCACCTGAAGTCGTCAGTTAAAATTGTAGTGTAGAGTAAATTTCAGCCTTCCATCTCCATTTGATGAAATTTTTTGAAAATTTAATGTTTCAAAAATCTGCAGGAGGCTTCAGTAATTTTCTAAAAAGTCGCTGGAGGCCCTAAAATGACTTGAACCCATCAGAAGTCGTCTTCAGAGAGTGTTAAAATTGGAATGTAGAGTAAATTTCAGCTTTCCGTCTCCATTTGATGAAATTTTGTGAAAATTTAAAGTTTCAAAAATCTGCTCGAGGCTTCAAGAATTTTCCAAAAAACGCTGGAGGCTCCAAAACGACTTAAAATTCACCTGCAGTACTTCGTAGCGTATTGAAATTAGTTTTTAGAATAATTTTCAGCTTTACAACTCCAATTTGATCTCAGTTTGATGAAATTTTTTGAAAATTTAAAGTTTCAAAAATCTGCTGTAGGCTCCAGTATTTTTCAAAAAAGTCGCTGGAGGCTCTGAAATGACTTGAACCCACCTGAAGTCGTCTTCAGAGGGTGTTAAAATTGTAGTGTAGAGTAAATTTCAGCCTTCCATCTCCATTTGATGACATTTTTTGAAAATTTAAAGTTTCAAAAATCTGCAGGAGGCTTCAAGAATTTTCAAATAGTCGCTGGAGGCTCCAAAACGACTTGAAATTTACCTGCAGTACTTCGTAGCGTATTGAATTTTGTTTTTAGAATAAATTTCAGCTTTACAACTCCAATTTGATGGAATTTTGTGGGAATTTCGAGTTTCAAAAATCTGCTGGAGGCTCCAGAACTGCTCAAAACCGGTTGAAACCGTTTCCAATCGATTCGGGTCAATTTGGTAAAATTTTGATTTTTTCCCTCATTTTTGGCCTAAATTGGATTTTCAAAAATTCACCAAAAATCGAAAAACGCACTTCAGCACTTGAAATTTTGACAGGTGATCAATTTTTGCATGATCTTTTGATCTACCTTTGTAAAGTTTGAAAAATGTTGTGCAAGTCCTATGTTGAAACGCAAAATCTGCGATTTCCGCTGACCTGTCAATCAAAATGGCCACCATTTTGTAAGTAAGGCCAACTTTTTTTTGGGGAAGTTTGCTTTAAAATGTTCCTTAGGATGTCCTCTTTAAGAAAAAAATTGTCCCGGAGGATC
This sequence comes from Planococcus citri, assembly GCF_950023065.1. NCBI lineage: Eukaryota > Metazoa > Arthropoda > Insecta > Hemiptera > Pseudococcidae > Planococcus > Planococcus citri. The sequence goes on along the minus strand of NC_088677.1, from coordinate 894,927 downwards.
GGCGGCGGGGGGGGGGGTGCAATTACTCCTATTGTCATATGCTGGACTAAAGGGACGGAGTAAAAAAATCGCAAATATTTTTTTTTCGATTTTCGGTGAATTTTTAAAAATTGCGCTCGCCGTCTCGTCTTTGAGAAAGCTACGCCTCAGAAGCATGTCAACTTCGAAGTTTGTTGATAACGTCATCGACGAGTCTCTTCGTCTATAATTTCAAACGTTTGCGTCTGAAACAACACCCCGTCCCCTGCCCCTCAAAATGATCGTACACGAAACGTAATTTAAATAGGATCATTATTTCGACCATTTAGGAAGATGAAGCAGCCGGGGCTTACGTAATTACACCGTACCATCGTATATCGCATCGCCTCGCCAGTAATTGGCCGTCATTTGACTACCAAATGCAGTACAGAGCTATGTGCAAACGATGGCGCTAGCACAGCACTTCGTTTAGCCTGGTCATCGTGTGCCCTGTGCCAAATTGCCGACCCGACGCGACGAGTTCCAAATTCTTTCATTTCGAGTATGTCTTTGTCTGCGGGGTTTGTGGTTATGGCCAAAGGCTCGATTTTTAACCGATATAGCTGCTGAAAAGGTCTGCGAAGTAGTAATGTGGGCGGTGACTTCGGTTTTGGTGCGTAATTTCCGAAAATGGTGATGGAATTGGCGAATTTATAATTTGTATCAAATGATTAAGTAAATTATTTTGTTTCCTGTGACGTGATATTGAAACAAATTCTTGGTTTTTCTGTTTGTCGTTTGTCGAATGAGGTTGGAAATTCACCGTACTTATTAGTCTCCGCATATCGATGTATCAACTTTCAAAACTGATTATATTTTCAGGCGTACTTATCAACCTCATTTTTGATTGAACTCTTTCTGTCCAAAATCAACAAGTCAAATTTAATTTTTCCATTTTTTTTGTTGTACGAGGAAGGTCGATTCATGTCAAATCAGAATTTTTCAAGTGGGTCTGGGTATTTTCTAATCCCGATACTTTTTTCAGAACTTTTCGAGTGGTATATTATTTTTTCATTGAACTTACTTTTGAGGATTCCTGGCATTAGCTAAGTTTCGGGGACTACAAATTTTTCTGATCATTCCCCTACTCGAAGTAAACTTCCTTCTCGTCAATTTTCGTTAAAATTCACAAAATTTAGATCGTTTCCGTTGGAAAAACGTACTTATATTTTTTTTTAGATCGAATCTCGAATTGTGATAAAAACAGTTTTATCGACTCTGTTCTAATGGTCTCATCCTAACGAGTAATGCGTAATTTCCTTTTGAAATGAAGTTGAACTAATGGATCCTTTCGAAAATTTGATATTTGATTTGTAAGGTAAAATGGATTGACAGATAGATGCACACACGAATAGATAAATGGACAGATAACGTAACTGGTCAGTGGTCGTTCTCGCAGGTACGTCCAGTACAATTGTACCTACTAATCTAACCAAGTAGGGGTACTCGTTAAATGCCGAATGGTTCTTCATTTGATGAACAATAACGCGTGGCAATTAAAACCAATCGATGGGTTGAAAAATAGGTCTCGTCTCGCGTTACCCTTTTTAACTATACCTACTTTCACTGTATTTTGGCAAATGTTCGTCGAAGCGCGTGAAAAATTTGCATGTCGAGTAAAATTTTTCGACTTGACGGTTGCTCATTACGGTTGGAGGCGATTCGTACAATACGTAAAACCCAAGTTTACGATTAATTATTCTCAATTTTCTAAATTTTACCAGGTGATAAATCGAATGCCAAATTTGTATGTAAAATATCTTCGATTTTTTCTACTCGTTTTCATCGATATAGGATAGAGTTCCGAGTTGGAAAATTTATTATACCCATCGTGAATATAGGAAAAAATCGGAGATTTCTAAAAAAGAGTCGAGGGTTCCATAAATGACGCGATTTGATTTCCTAAAATGTTGATAGAGTCGATCTCCTCTTCCCTCACCCCCTCCTCCCAATCATGGAGTCCATAAGGTATATTTTGGACCCCGAACATTCGAAAAATTGTCCAAGAATGGTCGCAAAATACGATTAGGCAGTTACAACTTTGTGAATCGTCTCTTCGAGACAAAAGTCGACTTTCAGATGATTTTGAAAGTTGTAACAGCCCAGTCGCATTTTTTTTTTACCATTTTTGGGTACTTTTTTTGAAAATTTTGGGCCCAAAAAATACCCTTTCGAACGCGGAGACTTTAAATTTAGCCCGAACTCCAGGAAACTCGACGTTTGTCTAAAATCCAAACTTTTAGCTGCCCAATCGCATTTTTCACTTCAGCCATTTTTGGACAATTTTTTGGAAATTTATGGCCCAAAAAAATTCCAGAAGACTCGACTCGTCTTGTGACTAGAAAAAACGATTTCAAAAGTCGTAGTTACCCGATCGCTTTTTTCGACTATTTTTGTGCAATTTTTCGAAAATTTTGGGCCCTTGAAATTTCCTTTAGGATGCAATGTGGGACCAGAATCGAATACTTACTTGATTCGCATTGGCTCACTTTGCTAAAAAAATAATCATATTTCATGAAAAATGCTGAATAAAAATCGCCTTCGAAATCAGTTCTTGTAAATTTTTAAATTCCAAAAATTGTCCAAATTCTAAAAATAAAACTTTTATAATCTCCTGGAATTTGGATTACGATGGTTTCAAGATGTGCTCTTTCGATATACTCGTATACGAGTAGTTTGGTTTCTTTCAAATCGCAAAGTATCAGCTCAAAGGGTTCTTCTGCGTAAATGTGGGTGATGAATGGGTAAGGTCGAGGTGCAACACACTGTGTATAGATATTGTATCGTAGACGAGGCGGTAGATTTTTGCAGGCTGCTGGCTTGTAAAGAGAAAATTTCAAGTTAATGCTTTTACGCTGCAACGAGTTTTTTTTTCAGCCCAGCAATCTACGAGCGAGGGTAATGGTTTTTAATCGGGTTAACAAAGTGGTAAGCGAATTACATCGGCGACGATGAGATGACATTTTGGGTATCAAATGGCTGGCTGGCTGGTGGCTGGTGGCTGCTGCGTTGAATAATTGGTCAAACGAGCGTATTACGCGCTCGATTCGAGAGTAATTACAAACGTAGCCCGGCCAGCTTATCACCCCTAAGTACATGTAACCGCGATGCTCTTTTTTACCCCTGCCCCGTGCGGGGTGATACTCCATCTACTCGTACCTACGCATGTGCTTATCTTTGCCCACATACATACATATCTTGATCGAGTTGCGAGAACGCGAAACAGCTGCAAGTAAAGCAAAGGCACAGGTAAAGGCAAAGGCAAAGGCTAGGTGAGGAGCTTATAATTAATTTTTTCCACTGCCCCGGTCTTAGCCGCCTTTAAATCGTACTTATCGAATAATCTTCGCGAGAACCTCGGTCGTTTCTAATTCTCGTCGAGAGAAGAAAAATAAAAATAGAAAGAAGAAGAAAAAAAAAAGCGCTGGAAAATCCACTTTGATAGCTTTTTCATTTCTATATAAGTTACATTAGACGGAGAAGGGACGAGGGTGAGGGCGAGTGCGAGTGCTATTCGCAATTCGCAAATGAAAAAAACGACCGTTGATTAAATGAAAACTTTTGCTTCGCCAAGATCAAAACGAGCGAACGAAGAAGCGAACGAACTAATATAGAGTGAGAGTGCGAGAGCGAGAAGTAACGAGGAAAAGAGGAAAAGCCCTTATCGAATGAAACGTAGCTAAAAAAAAAATTCAATAAAAGAGTTATTTTGGGTTTTTGTCTTAACACGCGAACCAACGAGGATAATTATTTTCCGAATCTAATATTTTCTTTTCGTTTGGCAAATAGATGGGGAAAAAGAGTGAAGAAAAAAAAAACGTCGCTATCGCGTTCGGCGAGTCCACTTCGCTGCAAATAAATCACGTCGGCGGATGAGAATATACATTTCTCTTTATCTCGTCCGGCTAAATAAACATACGGGCCGAGTAGGTATATACCAATATACCACATTAGGTATTAGGTACATTCTCAGCTTTATTCGTGCCCGATGCCCGAGCCTCACGAAATTCGAAATGAAAAAATTTTGTTGCCTGGTTTATCGATAATTCATCGTTAAATTAAAGCTTTTTAATAAAGGGGGGCCTTTCGTACGCGCGTCTCGTCGCGACGACGTAAAGCGAAACAAAATTAAAGCTTATAATCAATTTCCACGCAGAAACTTTTCAAATATACGAGTATGCCTCGCCTTGCCCATCGTGTCTTCTCTCTCTCTCTCTCTCTCTCTCGCTCTTTCTCTATAGTTATGGCTATGGCTATATGGCCTATACGCGATCGAAAAACCAGCCACCGACGACACAGTCGACGTATTTGAATATAAATTTTTAAAAAGGTATATATTTACGCGCCACAGTAAAAACGTGACTGAAATAATTACGTTGTCCGAGATAAAATTCAAATGTGACGCGTAGCCTCCCTTTAGAAAAAAAAAACCGCGAAATCTCAAAACTTTAAGCCTTCGGCCGACGAAAAGGTCACGTTTTTATTCATTTCCACTTTGCCGCAAAAATCGTAATACCCACTTGAAATAGGTAGCAGGAGCAGCCAGCAGCCAGCAGCCAACCTGGCATCGTCGTCGTCGTATCGTCGCAGCTTTCTCGTAAGTCGTCGTTATTTTTTAAAAATTCACATCTTTTATGGCTTCCTACGCCCTCGCATAGGCACGCCGATGCCGACACTTTTTGCGCCTTTACCAATATCGTGATCGAGAAAATGTTTCCGCAAAGCGTCTGCTGATTCTCAAAAAAAAAAAAAGTTTTTGAAATACGCGGTAAATGTTTCGTTCCTTTGATACGCGGAATGCTTTGGGAAAATTCTTGAAGGCTGACATTCTCAGTTTCGCGAGTTTTTTTGTAACTGTATTTAATCGTGACTCGAGGAACTTACTAATCAAAATAGTCAATCATAAAGCTTCGGTTTATTCTAAATACGGCTCAGTTCTCAGATGAGGTATTCCCGAGTAAAATAGTTATGAAATGCCCTTGTCCTCGGATTTTTGAAGTTTCGATGAAACATAATTAGTCCAGCATATGACAATAGGAGTAATTGCACCCCCCCCCCCGGCCGATCCTCCGGGACAAATTTTTTCTCAAAGGGGACATCCTAAGGAACATTTTAAAGCAAACTTGCCAAAAAAAAAGTTGGCCTTACTTACAAAATGGCGGCCATTTTGATTTCAAACATTTCAAAGGTAGGTCGAAAGATCATGCAAAAATTTATCACCTGTCAAAATTTCAAGTGCTAAAGTGCGTTTTTCGATTTTTGGTGAATTTTTGAAAATCCAATTTAGGCCAAAAATGAGCGAAAAAAATCAAAATTTTACCAAATTGACCAAGAAAGCTGAAATTTAGAATAAACCCTATTTTCGACATGCCAAATCGATTGGAAACGATTTCAACCCGTTTTGAGCAGTTCTGGAGCCTCCAGCAGATTTTTGAAACTCGTAATTTCCACAAAATTCCATCAAATTGGAGTTGTAAAGCTAAAATTAATTCTAAAACCCAATTTCAATATGCTACGAAGTACTGCAGGTAAATTTCAAGTCGTTTTGGATCCTCCAGCGACTTTTTGAAAATTCCTGAAGCCTCCAGCAGATTTTTGAAACATTAAATTTTCACAAAATTTCATCAAATGGAGATGGAAAGCTGAAATTTACTCTACTCTCCAATTTTAACGCCCTCTAAAAACGACTTCAGGTGGATTCAAGTAATTTCAAGGCCTCCAGCGACTTTTTTTGAAAATTACCGGAGCCTCCAGTAGATTTTTGAAACTTGAAATTTCCCCAAAATCTCATGAATCAACTAAGATGGAGAGTCGAAATTCATTCTGCAAACTAATTTCAATACGTTACGAAGTTGACTGCTGGTGAATTTCAAGTCGTTTTGGAGCCTAGCTCGAGCAACTTTTTGAAAGGTTGTATGACATTTTTTTGGAAAATTGAAATTTTCTAAAAGTAGCTGGACGCTTCAAAACCATTTGAAACCACCATGTGGTCTGCGAAGTAAATTTCCGCTTGCGAACTCCATTTGATGAAATTTTGTGAAAATTTAATGTTTCAAAAATCTGCTGGAGGCTTCAGGAATTTTCAAAAAGTCGCTGGAGGATCCAAAACGACTTGAAATTTACCTGCAGTACTTCGTAGCGTATTGAAATTGGTTTTTATTATAATTAATTTTAGCTTTACAACTCCAATTTGATGGAATTTTGTGGGAATTTCGAGTTTCAAAAATCTGCTGGAGGCTCCAGAACTGCTCAAAACCGGTTGAAACCGTTTCCAATCGATTCGGCATGTCGAAAATAGGCTATATACCAAATTTCAGCCTTCTTGGTCAATTTGGTAAAATTTTGATTTTTTCCCTCATTTTTGGCCTAAATTCGATTTTCAAAAATTCTCCAAAAATCGAAAAACGCACTTTAGCACTTGAAATTTTGACAGGTGATGAATTTTTGCATAATCTTTCGACCTACCTTTGAAAAGTTTGAAAAAGTTCGTGCAAGTCCTATGTTGAAACGCAAAATCTGCGATTTCGGCTGACCTGTCAATCAAAATGGCCGCCATTTTATAAGTAAGGCCAACTTTTCTTTTGACAAGTTTGCTTTAAAATGTTCCTTAGGATGTCCCCTTTAAGAAAAAAAGTTGTCCCGGTGGATCTGCGGAGGGGGGGGGTGCAATTACTCCTATTGTCATATGCCGGACTATATTGGGTACATTCGAAAAGAAATGTTGAAGCCAAAAAAGTTTTCCCCACCTCATCCCCTTGCCCACAATGGCGAAAAAACGCTTTTTTCGAGAAAAAATCGTACCTACTCGAACGAGTTTCGAATAAAAAATTTTGAATTCACCCAAACGTGAATTATTTCAAAAATTTACGACCCTTAGGAGGGTCTAACTGCAAATCTAACTTCGTATTCGTGTTCAGCGAGTTCGATTCATACGATTCTTTCATCTCAAAATTGGGGGAGAGGGTGCCTGACGACTGCCTGCCTATGGCCCAAAAATAGGAATTCCAAGAAGTTGGTTGATTTTACATTGTTTTTGGAGGCTCGCGTGCAAAATTTCAGAATTATACGACTGGCAGTACGGCTTTTTTTAGTGGTGTTGTGACATAAAACACATTTTTGATAAAAATGACTCGCCTTGAGGAAAAATGCCCGCTTCTGATTTTTGGAAGTAAATACCGGCGTTTTTCTCCCTCATAACGAAAAGTAAATTCCAGCGTTTTTACATTCTAATTGTTTAACCCCCTTCCTCTCTCAACATGATGAAAATGTTGAACATAGGTCTTCTCAAAAAAAAAAAAAAAAAAAAAAGAAAGGTCAAAAAAGTTGAAATTTTCACGCTTTTACATTCTAATCCTCGAATTTGATCATTTTTTTTTTTAATCAAAAAAGTACTATTCAGTAGTTATGACTCCCCCTAAATGATGAAAAAGTAGAGCTTGGTCTCCCGAAATGTGGAAAAATAATTGGATGCGCAGGGTTACTAGAAATTCTGACTCAGGGACTGAAAATTGAAAAAAATTTAACCGTGTCGGATTCGTTCTATTTTCAATTTTTCGACATTTTTCAACTTCAAGAGCCTCAGTATGAAAAGAAAAGACCAACTGCATTGCTGGGGAACTGAAGGGAGTTCTCAAAAATGTGCTAATTTAAAGCAATTCTGATACAGAGATTGAAATTTAAAGAAAAGTGTAGCTCAATCAGTGCAGCTTTACCTCCATCGAAATCTGCGTGTTATTTGCACTAAAAATTTACACCACAAAAAAAATGAAAAAAAAAACTGGAAGAGAGTGCAATTCATCGGTAGGTAACTCGCGCAGTTCCCTCGATATGTAAGATAAATACGAGTATCCTATCCTAAATAGAGTACGCGAAGTAACCTTGAAAACATACCGGCGAATACGATTACGCCTTCGAGCAGTAATACGAGTATATGTACGTAATTGAATTTGCTCCTTACCTTTTTCCAATTCGCTAAGGGTCAGTCCAGTCGAACTCGCCATGTTCAATGTTGATTGGTATATTCGATTCGATTCGGGTACCACTCGAGTTTTCATATTCCTGAAACGAAAAATTTACTTACATTTAATGTCGGCGGCACGGTGGGGCAGAAGAATTACGTAGGTATTTTCAAAGCAACGTACATAATAAATGTGTACGCAAAGCAAATAGTACGAGTAAGTATTCTTGGTGAATTTTGACGCGTAAGTAACGAGTAAACGAGTAGCTATGGAGTGCGGAGTGCGGCGTGAGTAAATATCTAAATATTGACTTCTGTTGGTAAGAACAGGTGTAAGGTGAATGTCACCGCTGTATGCTCAACGCTCTATACCGTTGTTATAACCAGCGTAAACCGACACGACCAACAAAAAATTACAAAAATTACAAAAATCTAAAAATTTGTACCTATTTTTTTCGTTTTACTTTCATTCACTCCACTCTAAGTCAGTTTTCAACTCGACTCTAACGGAACCAGGCTGGAGGTCTCTGACGTACGAATGAAACTTTCTTCTAAATAATGACCCCCACCTTTCCCAATTTTCCATTAAAAAGAGGGAGAAAAATGCCATACGAGTACCTACATTAAAAGTGGCGAATACAACAAATACTCCATGTCTTACTCGTATAAGCAGAGCTGAACTTGAAATAATCAAAATTATTCGACGTACAATCATTTCGAAACATTTTCCATAAGCGAGCTTCACCTACTTTCAAACAAATAATTCCATCATTTCATCTCGTGTACACCTACACGCACACACACACACACACACAGACACACACACAGAAGGAATACTCGAACTCGACCCGCGTGTTAAACTTTTCACACCCCTCCCTCCCCGTTCCTTCCACTGCCATCTCACACCCTGCCCGAGGTACTTTCGCCAATAACACACAGCATCCTCTTTGAAACCCTACTTGTATTTAAAACCATTATAACCATTTTGCATTCTGCACGGGCATAGATATTAGATACCTAGTGTGTAATATTTGCGAATTACGCGCTCCGTCTGAGCAAACGGTACGAGTATCTCCGCACATTAGGCACAATCTCACACACACACACACACAATTACGTACGTATACGTACACTACGTAGACGTACAGTATTCACGTAAGTTTGCGAAGGAAAGCACGTTGAAAGTGCTTATTGCTCAATGCTCATCTTTCCGTCAACAATCGACTCGTAGTCGCAGGTATGCGGAAACTTGAAAAATCATAACCGAAAACAGGCGTTTTTTCAGTACTTCGTGGTCTCGTATACGTAGGTCTAGGTACATACCTACATTTTTCTGCTTGTTTTTCGCCTTGATGGGTTTTCTTTTTGTGTAGTTCGTTCGTCGCGTCGGATGACCAAAAATTTATATTAAATTTTTCCACACGTAGGAACCGAACACGAGATGAAAACCAACCCTACTCCTCCTTCCCAAATAATGGTTCGCTCCGCTGATCTGTAGTTTCATTCTTTCTTGAAATGGAAGACGAATCGAAACGCAGTGGTGCTGTGGTGCCAATTTATTATTCTATCGCGATTGCCAGTTTGAAAAAATTGAGAAAAATAGTCAAAAACTTATCCATCAAATCTTTTCAATTTTCTAAAATTGCCCTTTTCGAGTAATCGTATCTTCCTTCCCTTCAGACACCTCCCGCGATCAGAGACGTGACGAAGAGATAGACGGGTCGATGGGGAGGGGGGGGGGGGTTGAGACTGACATTTTTTCAACTTTTTTCGCTAGATTTTCATAATTTTTCTTCACTCAGACCCTCCCCCTCTCACTCCAATATTTTTCATGCTAATCAGCCAGATGTGATTCCAACAAATTTTGGAAAGGGAAGCTGGAAACAAAATGATTATTTTTGATACAAAAAGTCAGTCTTTATTTTCTCTTTTCCCAAAAAATTTTTCAACTTTTCGCCTAAATTTTTATTACATGGGAGGGGGAGTGGTGGCGGCGAGAACCCCCCCCTCACGAATCACGCTAATGTACGAGTACTTTCATATTTATCAACTCACGTCGCCAGACTCGTGACCACATATCACCATCGTACATAATACCGACGCCGAGTTTACCACGGTTACTAACGTAATAAGAAGGGTATCGGTAACTCTCGACCAGTCCATCAAAATAAGGAAAATATTTGCGAAATTAAAAGCAGGGCGTAGCGCACCACCTATGATTGATTGTAGTCTAAAAGGGCAACAGAAAAAAAAAAAAAAAAAAAAAAAGGAAAACCGAGACCGACGATGATGATGGAAAATGTTCACCTAGAACGATTTCTTTTTCTCTCGTACGACGCGACGACAGCTTCGAATACGAGTATTTATGTCACCACCGATTCGTCGATCGTTTATACGACAAGTGTGGAGTATGCGATGCGATGGGACGTGTTGCCACCATGAGGTACTCATTTTCCTTTTTTTTTTTTTTTAAATTAAAATTAGGTACTCGAATCATCGTTTGACCGTGACCAAAATTAAATTTACGAAAAATGTTTCTCGCTCGCGTTGAACGTTGATGACTGGAATCTCGAACCGCCCGTTTCATTTGATGGGATCACAAATCAGAAATCAGCGATAACGCTTTACGATTGTCGTTATTCTGTCGGAAAATTTTCATCTCCTTTTCCCTGCTACTGTTCTTCGTCCAACTCCTAAAGGTGAAACTTGTCGCTTCAAAAAGTTGACGAGAAGACGGGGTTCGACCTCACTCCTCCTACACTCGACACCATCATCATCGTCTTTACCATCCCTCTCATGTGCGCGTTTGCCAAAATGTTGGCAAGGTCGTAAGGGCAAAAAGCTTAATAGGTTCAGTGCCGCGGTTTTCAACTTTTCAAAATTGTTTTAATGTGTTTTAAGTATAAGGCGAGTGACGTGACGTGACGTGTGTCCGCGTACACGTGCGTCGTTGTGTGCTTCACCTTTTCGGAGAAAAAACAGCGCCAGTTTATAATACGAAACACGTTGTAAACGTTTTAAACATCGAACTCGTAAACTTGACACATTAACTAACGATAAGAGCACTGCGCTAATTAACTAAAAGTAGGTAGGTACAGGTACATTGTACTTGTACACGGACGAGTAATAATTACGAATATTTTTTCCATTCGCAAAACACCTCCGAACTGCGGAAATAGATGAGGAAATTTTTCATCTCGCGCGTAATCTCTTAAATAGCAAAGTCACAGCGAAAAGCTTTCGTTTCAAAGCGAAGAGTATTAACAACGGAAAATTATTTCATGTCTCGCCCGTCTGTTTTTTTTTTGCTTGTTTTTGCCTATTTTTTCTCGCTATTTTACATATTATTTAGTCGTGAATAAAACTGCAACTAACTCAACCCGAGTACCTACCTCTACTGGCTACTGAGATGAAGAAAAGTGTCTGTCTATTTCAATCGGTCAAAAAGGAATCGATGAACACCCCGACCAAAATTTCATTTCAGGCGCAGAAATTCTTTTTTCGACTTTGGTGAATTTTAAAAAATTGGAATTTCCACCAGAAATGGGAAGAAATCAAAATATTACCAAATTGAACTAGAAAGCTGAAATTTAGCTTGTATGCTATTTTCGATCTTCCAAGTTAATTGGGCATTAGTTTCAAATCATTCTGAAGCCTCCTTCATCTCGGATTCGCGATTCAACTGTCCCAGTCGATTGAGATTTTCGAATTCACCATAGTATCAAATTTTCATCAACCGAAGTTGACTGCAGCGCTCTCTAGACAGACTCCAGTCCGCGGGAAAAAATCAAACTTTGGCTGCAGACTCCAGATCGACTCGAAAATGATCGCAATCAATTTGGGAGACCGACTTTAGTGCACTAACTAAATTTCGTCAAAAATTGAAAAATCAACTTCGGCAGCTGAAAATAAAATTACTTAACAATTATTGACGATTAAAAAAAAACAACAACAACAAAAAAACTGTGCATACGCAATATTCGTAAAGGTAAGGTACAAGTACAATGCTGGAGAGCTCAAACTCGATCTCGGTGGACGCTCTGAACCAACTTTCGCCAACAACTTAACCCTTTACGAAGACGCAGACGCGAGACGATACACGTAGTACAATCATAAATCATGCAAAATTCATAATAACGAAACGACTGTAGCAGCTCGTTATACCGTAAAGATGTAATTTGGGAGCTCCGTAGCCGTATTTCGGATTTCAATAATGGTAAAATTATGATCCACAACCAACCAGGCAGGCAGGCATCGCGTCGTACTCGTATATGAATATGGGAACCGCAACAACGACGACGACGACGACGGACTCGACGTGATACATTTCGGCTCTTTATTTCGCACCGAATGGTAAATTTGTTCGCTTTGAAAGATGCCAAAAAGGTTTTACTGGTCTACGTGGTACATTCCATGTAATTCTGGACGTCGTCGGCGTAAGTCAGGCACAAACATTAACTTTCAAAGAGCAATAATACTCGAGTGATCATTTGAAAAAAATGAAAACCGAAATGAAAAAGAAGTCCAAGATGAAAAACAAAACACCGAAACAGAATAAATCTACACTTGGCCGAACTCTCGCAACAACCAAACACAAGCGACAAGCGACGGATGCGCAATGAGAGACGAGAGTTGAGAGAAAGAGAATACGGCTCTAGTGACACGGACAATTGGCAACGGACAACCGGGCAACCGATCTTCACAAATGAGAGAGTCGGACGAAGATGGGTAACGGGGGCAGTCAGCAGTCTCGCTTTGTTAGCTAAGGTTCTTCCTCCAACTTGCAATTAGTTTTCGGCTCTGTTGCTTTGGTTCATTAACCTGTACACTACAGCTGTGCCTGCAAACAATTGCCCAGGTACAAATACGTACTTATATGCTTCCTCCTTCGCACTTTTCTTCAACTCCAACCACCGCTCCAGCGCACGTTTGTAGTCAGAATATAAAAAATTTATAATCAAAAATAGAACTTCAAACTTCACAGCGAAACAGTTCAGCGTGATAAAATTACTTACATGGAAAACCATTTCAAGTCACACTTTCTGGTCAGAATGAAACCAAGCCGGATTGAAGCAGTGCAGCGTGTCGTATAACATCCATAACCAAAGTTTCAGATGCTAAAGATCATTTTAAAAGTTTTGACAAAGTTTAGAAAATTGATAAAATTCAAAAAAGCTGTTTAACGATGATTTTTTTAATTTTTTCACCGAAACTGGCAAAAAAATTTGGATCGCAGTGGTGCCAATGTTTTGGCCACCATTGCCATTTCCTTAAGAAATAATATTTTTGGATATTTTACAGAGCTCGCGTACCGAATTTATTTCCAAACAATCAGCTTTAGTAACAAAAAAAAAAAAAAAAAGAAAAACTCGTAAAAGTAGCTAAAAAGTGACAAAATGCGGGTAAAACATGTCTTTAATGTAAAAAAAACCACAAAAAAAAACACAAAACATTACGATTTAAAAATGAAAAATCGAGACTTTTTTGAAAATTTTTGGCAACGAAAAGAGAATTTCTTAAGGTCAAGCGAAGAAGTCAATTTTTGGAAAAATAAAACAAGATTGAAAATCTTTCCAACCGGAATGATTTTCAAGCTATTTCTGGCAAAAAAGTGAGATTTTTGGACAATCATTTTAAAAAGTACGGCTGGAATTATTTTGCAAAAACGACTACTTTTATGTAAAAAACAATTTTTGGCAAAAAGCAAGACTTTGACAATTTCTGGCAAATACCTAAGCAAGGCTTTTGAATAGTTCATTTAAAAAAAATTTAAAAATTAAGAAGCAAAAATTTAACAATTTAAAAAAAAACAGGACTTTTGGGAATTATTAGCGAAGAATTTACAGTTTTTTGCAATTCATTCGAAACGCGAAATTTTTCTATTTTCCAATGTTTGCCAATTCCAAGTGAAAAATCAAAAAAATTTGGCAACAGGTAAGCAGGACTAGAGGGAAATTTTTGCCAAAAAATAGTGCTTCTTCGCAATCTTTGTTGAAAATTGGCGATTTTTTTGGACAATTTTTCCGTTAAAAAGTGATATTTTTTTTGAATGTTTTTTTAAATCAAAACAGCGCGTGAAACTTTTGGGAATTGGGATTTTGTCATTCAGGAAAATGTCTTTTGGGAAAGTGGATTCGGGGAAGTGTCTGATTACCAGGAAAACAAACAAAACATTTTTTTTGCAAAAAAATGACTTTTAGGAAAAAACGAGACTATTAAGAAATTTCGACAATAGTTCATACCAGCGCCAGAAAATTATGATCTTTTTAATGCAGTCTTTAAAACGAATTTCAGTCAAGCACATCCCAAGAGGAGCAAGGAAAGAGTACATCTCTGGTATGAAACTAAGCCTCATCACACAATACATACAACGAATATGTTCATAAATTTAATGAAAATCCTTTTGAAGATGATACCATAGAGCTTGGAGATAAACTATCAGCGGAGATAGCTCAGTCAAGGCAGGAGAACTGGCAGGGACTGGTAGAAGATCTCAATTTTGGCAAGGATAGTCGAAGAGCATGGCACCTGCTCAAGAGACTGAATAGAGAAAAAAGTCAAGCAAGGAGTTTCACTCAGACAACAGCAAACCAGATTGCTCACCAGTTGCTCATTAATGGAAAGATAAATGGAAGAATTAAAAGCAAGAAAATTATTCGTAATCAAGCAGAGGAAGTGAATAACTTTTCATCACTATTCATATACTCCGAGGTCACAGTAGCTATATGCTCAGCCAAAAATCAAAAAGCAGCAGGTGTTGATAAAATGTATGTAGAGCAGATAATGCATTTTGGGTCAAAAACTGTTACACAAATCCAGGAATTGTACAACACCTGAGTAGAAACATCAAAAATACCTTGATCATGGAGACAGGCCCACATCATTGCTATCCAGAAGCCAGGCAAAGACCCAAATGACCCTAAAAGTTACCACCCTATATCGTTACTATGTCACCTATATAAGATATTTGAGCGAGTGGTCCTAAATCGAGTAGCTGAGCATATTGACAAGAACCTAATCAGCCAGTAGGCAGGTTTCAGACCTGGGAAATCTTGTACTGGTCAGGTCCAGAGTTTAACACGGCACATTGAGGATGCTTTTGAACAGCGCAAGGTCACTGGTGCTGTGTTTGTGCACCTCACTGCGACATTTGACACAGTGTGTCATCAGTTACTTCAGTACAAGATCTATGAACTGACCAGGGACTACAAAGTTACAGAAATCATCACGATACTGCTTAAAGACCGGAGGTTCCACGTGACTTTAGATGGAAAGAACAGCACTTGGAGAAGGCAAAAGAATGGCTTGCCGCAGGGAAGTGTCCTGTCACCCATTCTTTTTAATATCTACACCAATGACCAACCAATTGGAGGACCTGCACGTCGCTTCCTTTATGCAGACGACTTAGCGCTCACAGCATGGTGTGACACATTTGTATAGGGGGAAGACACACTGAATCAGGCAATAGAAGAACTCGACGAATATTAAGTATAAAGCCAACAACCTCAGGCAGGGTGTCTACTGGATTTGAAAAATCAAATTCCTTGCTATTTCCTTGTTTTTCCTTGCCTCAAATTTGAGTTTAAAAATACAACCCCCCCCCCTTGTGTACAGGTACTCGTTTAGTAGGAAATTTCTTGTTTTTGGCGTCCAATAAACGGTAGAGCGAAATGTGCCACTCTGATACCCACCACCACACTCCCCCCTTATTTTTTAATTGTCACATTAGCAGAAAATAAGTATTGAAAGGGGAAATGAACAGCAATTTTTCTTGGTATATGTAGGTAGGTACTGAAATCAAAAATTCGTACCTTTTTTCTTCGTTTTTGTGATTTATTCAGCTTTTGAACTTTGAAAATTAAATCTGAGACTAGAAGAGAAGGGCGAAGATTTTAACAATTTAGCGCAGTAAAATCTGTTAAGAAGAAGCTTCAACGCTAAAATTTCGTGCTTTTCAATGCTCTTGAAAAAAATTTTCCATCTCTCTTCGCTATTTTGAGCTGCACAATACACACAATTTTGCGTGTTTTGAGGCACAACCCTGAAATTTTATAACTTCCAATTTCAAAGCAAAGTGAGGGCAAACGCTTTTGAAAATTGATGATAATTCAAGAAGTATAAGACCATTATTTTCTATTTGAATGTTTTTTTCAATTTTCACTTTTCGCTTTTGACATGTTTAATTAAAGACTATTTGCGATACAAAATAATTCAGCCCAAGCGAAGCGAGGGCGAAAATTTTGAAAATTTATGATTCAAAAAGTAGAAATCAACTATTTTTAATGAAAAAAACTACAAGAAAAAATGGAAAATGCATTATGAAATTGAAAATTCAAGAGGCACTTTTTTGAAAATTCCTTGCTATTACACAGAAATTGTCAAAATCCCTGCTATTTTCCTGCTTCCTTGCTACCTCGAGTGAAATCCCTGCTATTTCCTTGTTTTCCTTGTTTTCCTTGCCAGTAGACACCCTGTCAGGCCAAATCCACTCAAGACAGAAACCTGTTTGTTCTACCTGCGAAACTGTGAGGCCATGATACAGCTCAACATCCAATAGGGGAACACTGCACTGAATCATAATGACCACCCCAAATATCTAGGAGTGACACTGGATAGATCATTCACCAACTGGCAACGCTGTGAAAAAACCAAAATGAAAGTGGTTGCTAGAACAAATTAGATCCGAAAGCTGGTAGGTAGCAGATGGGGAGCTAAACAAAAAAAGGTTATAGGTAAGTACATGCTTTCGGGAATTATTCACTTATCAATATTATTAGCATTTCTTTTTCTCCAAGACATGTTTTTTTTTTTATTTTTAAATTATGATCCATTTATGTGTATTTTTGTTTTCAACTTAATAAAAAAGTTGAATTTTTAACAATTTTCAAAAATAAATTAAGTAGGTAACTTTTGTCAAAAAAAAAAAAAAAAAAAAAAATTGTAGACTTTTAGTAACTCGAGTACGAGCCTGGTTTGACATGTACAAATACCTAATCAGAACCCTAAAAGTGATCTTGAATTTGGATAGCGATGACCCAGGTCGTCGATGCAGAATCTGAAACTATTATCCCCAGGGACCCGATCGGACCGGACCATTTCTCTCACTAAACAGGTTGGGTACAGGCCGGAGCGAAAAAACCACAATTTTTTTTTTGTTGAAAATACCCCATTTTTGAGGACCTATATTTCTCTTCCATGGACACCACCAGAGCTAAAATTTGAGTAACTTTCAACTCAAAATAAAAGTCTCCACTCGATAAACATTTCTTCTCAAGACTGGTAAAACTCGTCGAACGATTTCAGCACGAGTAAAAAAAATCCAAAATGCTAAATGCTTACGATGACGATGCGAAGAACTCTCGTTGCAGGCGTAAAATTTGTATTTATACGAAGAGACGTTGGCGCGACTCGTTGATGAAATTACCACTTCAACCACGTTCGCAGCTAAAGGCGTGTGAACAGCGATATAATCTTGGCCGACAAATCTGGTCAATCGTTCGGAATGACTGAAAAAGAAAAGGAAAGAAAAAAAAAGTGTCAACTCGCATAGCGGAAGGAAGAACTTGGGCTAGCGAAGGAACGAACGAGTGAGCGAGCATTTCAATCAAGATAATTCGTCGACGAAATTAATCAGCTGAGGCGGCAAATGGCACCTGCCAGGCTGCCATCTGGCATCTCGTTCGCATTTATAATTACGTTACGTAGGCCTAAGACGCGTATAACGACCGATGAATATGCCAATAGATGAATAGATTATCGTTTAATCAGTTTAAAACATCAACTTCTAAGAGTTAGTCGTATTATCGAGTAGTATAGCATAGCCAAAGCCATCGATGCGACGACGATGACTACGTGAATAGCGATGGTTTAACGGGGAAAAAAATGACAGTTGCGAGGAATATAATAGACACGAGGCCCTCGGGGGAAAAAAATCTTGGGTGGCGAAACATCGAAACATGGGAAAGCAGCAACAGCAGCAGCCGCCGCCCCACCGCCTCCGCGTTAGGAAAAGCAGGAAAAAGGATAAGAAGCAGCGACAACAAGAACAAAAACAACAACAACAACAACACATCGCAGAAATACTCGCGAAGAGTAAGAGAGTAGGTATATAGTACGTCTCCGTCTATCTGTATTCTCTCTATACATGTAGTATATGTATCATTAGGCATGATGAGGATGAGGATGAGGATGAGGCTGGGCTACTACGACGACGAGTATGATGAGGTGGCAGGTGGCTGGCGTATAGTCGGTGTCGGTGATAAAAGGGCGCAAGCGTGCGAATTTTCAGTGATAACAGAGCCGAGTATACGCACGTAGAGAGAAGAAGTAAAGCTTCGAGTCGGAGCTGGCCGTCAGTTCACACGGCAAACGGTTGACGGACGAACGATCGAACCGTCGTTGCCTCGACACGGTTTTTTTTCTCTCGTACTAATTCGTAGATATCGTATACTCGTAACTCGTATATCGTATTCTATCGCATCGCATCGCATCGTAACTCAAAGTAACGTAAGGTATCGCGACCAAAATACGCGTACGCGAGCCCGAGACGGCCGATCGGTCGGTGACGCGAGGGGAGGGGTAGTGGCGAGCGAAAATCGCGAAAAAAGGTAAAAAAAACCGCCGTCAAAATGACCAACACCAACGTAACCGGTATCGATAATCTGCGCTACGAGATGTGCCAGAATCTGAGCCTGACCGAGAACGTGAGCGATATCGCGTTCTGTATCAATAATTCGATACCGGATCCGGTGTCGGACAGCGAGTTCGGCCACATGCAACGTATGGTGACCATAGTGGTGATATTTT
This sequence comes from Planococcus citri, assembly GCF_950023065.1. Taxonomy (NCBI): domain Eukaryota; kingdom Metazoa; phylum Arthropoda; class Insecta; order Hemiptera; family Pseudococcidae; genus Planococcus; species Planococcus citri. The sequence continues at coordinate 876,146 of NC_088677.1, read as the reverse complement.
TATTTAGTATAATCGTAATCGTAGGCTTAATCGGTAATAGCATGGTAGTGATAGTGGTGGCTTTCAACCAGCAGATGCGAAGCACCACCAACTTGCTCATCATCAACCTGGCGGTCGCCGATCTGCTGTTCATCATATTCTGCGTACCGTTCACGGCCACCGATTACGTGCTGCCGTTCTGGCCGTTCGGCGACCTTTGGTGCAAAGGCGTACAGTACCTGATCGTGGTGACGGCCTACGCCAGCGTCTACACGCTGGTGCTCATGTCGCTCGACAGATTTCTCGCCGTCGTCCATCCGATCGCCTCCATGTACGTGCGAACCGAGAAAAACGCCAATACCGCCATCGTCATCATTTGGGCGGTCATCCTGATACTGGCCGTACCGGTGCTCTATCGCCACGGCGAAGTTACCTACACCTATTCCAGCAAAGAGCACACCGTTTGCGTCTTCCTAGATCAGGACCCCATCAGCCGGCCCGACGGATACAGTCAACCGGTTTATCAGGTACACATACCTTACCTAACTACAACTACTCGTACGTATGTACATACCAGTATATCTATCCATCATTCTCGTAAGTCGTATCTTTACGTAGGAACTCGCAAGTCGCAATACCAACTAAAAAATCACGTGCTATCGAAAAACCATGGGAGTTCGTAATCCCCCAATATGAACTCTCATTAAAAATGACAGAGAACTCGGTCGTGACTATCCTCGGCCAGGATGAATCGAACGAATAAATAATTTTTTTAATTCAAAATGCCAATAAAATACAGAGGCGAAACTATTGGGGAACCCCTCCCCTCCCTCCCTCCCTCCCTTCCAACTTGAAAATACACAAAAAAAGCGACAAATTTTCGAGTAGCAAAATTATCACATAAATATGACAATTTTTAGATAAACTACAATCAAATCATTCGCAGAATCACGAAATTCAGAAAAAAATTAGCGTGAAATCAGCAAAATTAGAAAATCCGGCGAATTTCTCGAAAAAAAAGAACTGAAAAATCAAAGTAAAGAATAAGAATCATCTGCGAAGTTGGCAGATGTCACAAATTTAAAACAATTTTATTACTGAAAATCTTCAAAATCGATGAAAAATAACAAAACGTGTCAAATTTTTATCGTCTAAGTAATCAACTACATAACTTGACCCTTGAACGCTCCGAAGAAGTTCAGCGGATAACTTCGAGAAATTTCCATACGAGAAGTTGATCTAAAAATTTGCAACAAAATTTCATCACTTTAAAAATATTTTTTTGATTTTTTCCTCTAAATAATTGAGATAATACAGGTTAAAATGTCATATTTTGAGATTTTTGGAATAGATACCGGTTGAAATACAAAAATTTGACACTATTTCTGTGCACCATAAAAAATTTTCGTTTTGAAATACTACAAATACATATCGGACTTGTATGGAAAATATATAATAAAAAATAAATTGAAATTTTTGATCGCTTTTGAAATCTACGAGTATTTTGGAATTCGATACTGAAAATTTGTCAATTCCTCAATTTTTACATTGAAATGGGATGCTCGCCTCTCAATTTTCGCGTCTAAAATCAAAAATGTAATTTTACAAATCTTAAAAATTTTTGCTCTTTCACTCTCCACATAAATTTTTTATTTCATCGAAAACGGGAATTTTTTTAATCAGAAATATCACGAATCACTATTTTTCAATTTATTTATCAAATTATCCCCGAATCTTAAATTTTCAAGACGAACTTTTTTCGAAATTGAAAAACCTCGCGACATCTGACCCAGTTTGATTTCAATTGTGTCGAAAATAATATCAAAATTTTGCAATTTGAGCTACCGAAGTGATCAAAAAAAAGAGGGAATGAAACGCCAAGTTGAAATTTTACCATCGTAGGTTTGAAAAAACTAGAAAGGGGAATTCAAAAATTAAATTTCAACAAATTCACATATGTACTTACATATTTCCATTTCATCTACAACAGAAACTTTTTCAGATTTAGAAAAATTACGATTTTGTTCGTTGTTCAAAATTTTTAAATATATCATTTTTAGTATTTTTTTTTTTGGGGTGATCCAAAAATGAAATTTTTGTGAAATTAGAAATCCGAGCGACAGCTACATACCTACGTCCTATCCAGTTTCATTATAATTTTATAGTGCCCCCCAGGAGCGGTCACAAAGTTGTCAAAAAAGGGGGAGGAAGTTGCAAAAAAATTTTCGCCATGAAATTTTCTATCAAATTTCTACCAACTCGGCTTTTCGTTTCTTTCCGCATCTTTGAATTTAACTTTGGAAATCAACACGATCGTTTAAAAGAAATTAAGGAAATTACTTTCCAAAGTGAGCACCAAACGATTAATTATTACATTAAATTTTTATTTAAATAACACAGCTTTATTTTTCAGTTTATTGCTAGTTGTTTGGTAAACTGCACATAATACGAAATTATAGCAATAATTTCCAAATTTGCTGGAATTTCGAACGGTTCCTGGAAAAAACAGCAGAAAAAATTTGATTTTTACGCCAAATTAAAACCACGAAATACTCAAAAAATTTTAGTTTGAAATTTAAAATTTAAAATTCTGCACCATCGCGTTGCTTGGGGGCACGTTCCTTTTGTTTTTTGAATTTTTTGAAGGAGAAGGGGAAATGTAATTTCTTTTGCACAAGTTATTCAGAGATTTTTTGGTGGATTTCACAAGTAAATGAAAAATATGTATAAACGCTTCGGAAGGCGACCTAATTTTTCTGAATACTTGACTAGTTTAGCATCATCAAAAAAAATAAATAAATAAATAAATAAATAAAAATAAAATAAAATAAAATTTTTCGAACCAGACCAAATAAAATTCAGAGCATCTAGAACAACAAGTCGATTTTCAGATGTTCAAGTTCATTTTTCGATTTTTGGCAAATTATTATTTTAAAATTCAACGGTCCATTCTCTACGAAAAAAAATCAAAATTTCACAAAATTGACTTGGAAAGCTTTAATTTAATTTGCATCCACATTTTCACTCCCTCCCCCTCAAAGGTAGAGATGTGGTGGTTTCAAAGCAAACTGAAGCTTCAGACAATTGACTGAAAGGAAATCGAATTTTCGATTCAAATCCGTTTCAAAATATAATTTTTTCCAAATTTTGAAAGCTAAAATAAGAGATGCGCTAAATTTCAGCTTTTTACGGTCGCGTTGATGCGTTTGTGAACAATTATTATTATTATTATTATTATTATTATTTTGAAGAATGGTCGAAGAAAATTTAGGATTGGAACCGGCAGAATCGGATTCTGAAAGTTTGTGTCTAAACTGACCAAAAAAAATGTTAAAAATGCTGCATCTGAGTGGTAGATGCGGACTGAATTTTTTATCAAGATTTTTGGGAAATTTTCGAAAAAATTCGAAGGCTCATTTTAAAAGAAAAAAAAATTTTGAAATTTCATTAAATTGATGTAGAAAGCTGAAATTTGGTTTTACCCCATTTTCGACCTTCTAAATTCATTGCTTGCAGGTAGTTTTGAATCGTTCTATATAGTTCCTCAAGCAAATTTTTGAATGCTCGTGTTATGGAAAAAAATCTCAAAAAAAAACCATTAGAACAAAAAATTCTCAAATTTAGGTGATTTTTGAGCTGGATTTCATACTTTTTCACTTGAGCAGAAATGCTCGTTGATTTGTGATACTTATTTCCTTTTGTAGGGCATGAAATGCACGAATGATCTGAAATCGAGTCACTTTTCAAACAAAATTCCTTCCTTCAACTATCAAAAAAAAATCCATCTATTCCCGTATATAAACCTTCGAAATAAACAAATCAGATGTCGATTACTTAGGTATATAGTTATACTTTAAATTGGTGCTTTACCACGTAGATGGATTTTTTGAAGTGTTGAAAGACCAAGCTGTCCATAATTGAGTACTTAGATATGTAGGTATCTTACTGAACCACATTATTAATTACTAAACGTACAGGTGTAGGAAGTAGGAAGATAAACATTCGTAAATAATTAAATATCTATCGAGTATCGACTAAACTTTGTTTTAATATATCGTCGTTATACGTTCAATTCGACGAGTAGGTATATTAAACCAACAGTCGCCATTACCGATAAAGCAATTAGTAATCGTATTTACGTAAACAGGTACTTCCAATACCTACGGATATCGTACGTATACGTAGACCTACCAACCAACCTATACCCATTACCCACCCATCTATAGGTATACCTATTGGCTCATCGTAATTATAAGAATATCGAAACTATACAACGACGATCGAGCATCTGCTCTTTACCTATACTTCTATCTTTCGCTATTGGTTGCGAGTAAATCTCATTTAAAAACTAATTAAAAAATAATTTGCGAAGAAAATTAAACAAAAAAAAAACACCGGAGCTCGTGTCAAACTAACAGTACTCGTACTATAAGGTCGACTGCGATTTGCAGCCGCACTAATTTCGTTTTACGAGTCGTATCGAGTCGAGCCAAGGTATTTGCAATTTTTTTTCCTCTTATTTTATTCTTATAGTATAATTACGTGGAAAAGTACGGCGGTTAATCTTTTAAAAACCTCGAGCTTTTTTTTTTTTATCAATTATAAGTAAACGCCTTTAATACATTTATTCGTAAAATATGGAATAAGGCAACCCTAATAGTCTGCGTTAGATATAATAATTACGTGAAGTATCAACTCGATTAGGTAGTAGGTACGTATTAAATTAGTACCGCATCGCTATGAAGACCCCACTGTTATTTTCCATCGTTGAAAATGTCACAAGACCGAATGAAATATCCGAAGAAAGGCGAAGAAAAACAATCCTCGAATTTAACGCAACGTACTATGTATACCTAGTTTAGGTAACGATACCTATTAGGAATAGCAACGTCTTGCAGGCGAAACCTTAATTTTTTCAGGTCAAAATAGCAAACATCTGCACATCATCCTCTTCCCCTCTCTCACTAACCAGTACCATACCATACAAAAAATTGTATTCGCTTTATACCTATTACTAGTACCTACTGTTTGCGTATCGAGCAATATTCTGAATTAGAAATTTAGAATGTATCTACTACAAGATAATGCGGAGTTGGAGCGAAACAATTTTGCCAACTATGCCACTGACACTATCAAATTCGAAAGACAAGGCTTTAGTAATCGCAAAAAATCTCACGCTTACGGGTAAATGATAAACAAACTCTCACGACAATCTGAAATAAGTACTCGTATCTACCTACGAGCACCGTATACCTACTTACGAGTAAGTATAGTCGACGAAAAAAAACGTAAATGAAATTTTGCACCAAAATTCAGCGAACAAGATGCAAATAAACGAAATACAAAAGTCTTATTTGAATAATCCGAAACTGAATCGAGAATTTGTAATTTTTTACACGAGTGAAATTTTAAAATAGCGATACAAAATTGTGTACCGATGCGTCGCGTCGTCGTTTAAGAAAATTTGTTTTACCAAATTTTGCACAGTTGACCCCGAGTGATTGCATTTTTTCGCATCGTTCCCCTCCTCGAATTTGCCTTTGGAACTACTTTATGTAATTCGTCGACGTACTCGTATTATTTTTCGACACTACGGACTTGTTTACATCTTTCCTCACCAACCATCCATCCATCCAAGTCTTACGGAGCGTTTGATCGCGAATTTTTCTCAATCCACAGCCATATCTACTCGTAGAAGCAGCTTCAAATAATTTTACCGTAAGTTCCCCCAATAGCTGACGCTTTCTCGTAAGAATTTTTCGTTTATGTGCGTTACGTTTATTTGGATTTTTTTCGACGATGCATTTTTGGAATCTTCTTCTTGAAACACGGCAGCGAAAACCGGAGTACGTGCGCCCAAAATCGCTTCACGAGTCGGATAATTGCTACCTTTCGGTACGAACACGACGTCGGCGAATTTCGCATTTTCCAGCATCGATTCCAAGTTTTCGGAAAGATTACGCTTGATGATGGTCGTCTCGGGTGTAGACGTAGACGCAGAGTCGGCCGCACAAATACTCGTATTAGGTAACCTTATTGATGGTTCGGATGACCATTTAGGCCTAATCTGGATTAAAAGCGTCAAGGTGTCGTTTTGGAGTAAGTTACAGTTGTAAAGATGAGTTTTTCTGCATAAGTAACTCGTCGATCGTACACCCGCCTCTCCCTTTGTGAACTTTTGCAGCTTCGTATTATTTAGATCGATTAGAATTTGTTTTTCAGTCGCATTTACACGCACGAATCCAACATTGGTCATTGCTAACATCTCTTCAACCGCACTGCTGTTCGATAGAAATATACGAATAGCGATTGCTTCAGTTCCGTTTGCGGTGCGATTAGGTACGAATATAAATTCAATTCGCCATTGATATCTATTAGTTGTGGGTGTACGTAAAATGGGTGATAAAATCTTAGTACCGAATGTCTGCTGTTGTGTGAATTCGTGAATGGCCCATATATAGTTTATTTCGTGAGTTTGCGTGTACGTGTACGTATCGCATCGAGTCTTATTTTCAGAATCCCAACTGACGATGAGTTCTGAGGTCTCAGTCTGAAAACAAGCAAAAGACAGGTACCTACAAATTGTTCCTCAGTATTCGAAAGTTTGCCGAAATAATATGCGCCATCATTATTTTGAAACAGAAAACGCGACCCGTCAAAAAATGTTATCAATTTTCGAATTCGATCAACTCGAGATCTAAATTCACATCAAGTCCAAGATAGGGAAATTGACAAAAAATAATTATTTGTTTAAAAACTTTATTAACGGGTGTTAAGCCGGATTACAAAAATAGATTTTGCCACTGCTCTGAAGAAGCTTGATGTAATTCTTGCGAAATATTAGCAAAATCTATTTTTGTAATCCGACTTAATACCCGTTAATAAAGTTTTTAAACGAACAATGAGTGGCCGTATTAGTTTCAAAACTCTTAAAAAATAATTATCCATTTGTAGGAGGAAAATTTTAGGAAGAATGGTGAATTTACAGAAATACTCACAAGACTAGAGCAATAGGAAGCGAATGATACTATCCATGTAATGTAGAATGTATACATGTTCGTTTCAACAGTGTGAAGAAGCGTTCCGCCTTACAATTGAATTACATAGGCACATATGTATGAAGGTTCCACATTTTGAGTACCTAACATTAAGAAAATTAGAATTTTTCGAGTAAGTACACATGGATTTGTAGAATCAAAAATTGAAATTAATTTGCTCCGAGCAAATGCGAGGAAGATAACTCCTTATCTGACTGTAAGTTACTAATGATTCGAATGAGTTTTGAAATACATATAGAAACATTAGATAAATTTTAAGCTTCTGCGGTCTCGGAATAACGAATCATTTTGATCAAATTTTCATAATTTCATAAAAAATTTCTAGCCAAGGAAAATATGGTCGAGAAACGAAAAAGTACGGTAACAATTTCAAATATTTCGTGTTTTTGAGGGGGGGGGGATTGAATGCAACAGCTCCGTCTTTCCTATATCTGAAATGGTTCACAAAATTTTGAGACCAATGATTAAGTAACAAAATCTGATTTTAAAGACCAGATGTCGTATCGTGCAGATTATGGGGTGGATCAAGAAAAGAAACTCGAAAGATTCTGACCAAATCTGGAAATTATTTTTTAGCTGGAAGGTGCCCCTTTTTTTTCTCTTGTCCGGTCGGCAATACTAAGTATCTAAATTCCCTTCTTGTCCCAATACTCGAGGAACTTCATCCCCTCGTCATCAATTGTCCGGGCCAGTTTGTCTGCGTCGAAGTCACCACATAAGCGACACCTGAAAAGGTGCCTGTCATCTTGTACCTCACCATATTCGCACAGATCGTCATCAACCAGGTGCCATCTGTGTAGGTTGGATTTTGAGCGTGTTGTTCCGCTTCTGATTCTATGTATTCAGCGTTTTCCAGAGGCTGTACTTCAGTTGGTTGCCTTGGGGCAATGATTCGCTCATAGTATTGCTACTTGATGCTGTGTTCCAGATTTGACAGCGTTCAACTTCGGCAGGAGCACTCAATACATTCACTGTTCTCAGGAAACTGTGTCTAGATTTTAGTCTGCTCTCCGGTAATTCTTTGTAGCCATGCATGGGGTGTAGGGGGTTGTGTGTTGCTTTAGTTTTTTCTGCTCTGGCAGCCACCTCTCTATGCACTTCCGGTGGTGCAATCCCTGAGAGACAACGCAGAGCTGTGAGTGGAGTTGGTCTGAGGCATCCTGTCACCAATCAACAGACTTCATTCAGAGGCACATCTACTTTTTTAGCATGTGCTGATCGTCCCCATGCTGGGCAAGCATATTCTGCAACTGAGTAACACAGCACTAGTGCTGATGTGTGCAGGACTTGTGGTTTAGCTCCCCATCTGCTACCTACCAGCTTTCGGATCAGATTTGTTCTAGCAGCCACTTTCATTTTAGTTTTTTCACAGTTTTGCCGGTAGGTGAGTGTTCTGTCCAGTGTCACTCCCAGATATTTGGGGTAGTCATTGTGATTCAGTGCAGTGTTTTGCCATTGGATGTTGAGCTTGTAGAGGGTACTTGGGGCTCCTTGTTACCACTCTACAATGGTAAATGGATGCCCAGGCAGGTGGCAACACTGAACCTGGCACAACGCCATCTGGTGTGCTGGTTCAGTGGAAGCTGACGGCCGAGAATGCCATAGCGAGCCGCCTCGCAGTTTTCCTAGTATCTTCTCCCAGAGTAGACAACGAGCTTTTACGCTAGCTATAGGGAAACGCTCTTGCCTTAGCAGAATCTTTTGTACATTACGAATGGTATCATTGTGCATCGTAGCAACGTGTACATTTGTGCTTTAAGAAATATCTTGAATAAATCGCTTATGCCATTTATTGTGTATGTTTATTGAAGTACATTGTGTGGGTATTTGAGAGATAGGTATTTATACCTTATGATACTTTTGATCTATACGGTCTAGTCGAATATAGAGACCTCAGAGCAGGTGGCGAGTGAGTCTGAGGACTCTATATGAGAAAGTAGGGCATTTACCTTTACAAGCTGTCTCTTGGCCTCAACAGTTTCGCAGGTGGAACGAACAGGTTTCTGTCTTGGATGGATTTGGCCTAAGATTCGTCGAGTTCTTCTATTGCCTAATTCAGTGTGTCTTCCACCTTTACAGATGTGACACACTGTGCTGTGAGGGCCAAGTCATCTGCATAAAGGAAGTGACCTGCAGGTGCTCCAATTGGTTGGTCATTGGTGTAGATATTAAAAAGGATGGGCAACAGGACACTTCCCTGCTGCAAGCCATTCTTTTGTCTTCTCGAAGTACTGTTCTTTCCATCTAAAGTCACATAGAACCTCCGGTGTTTAAGCAGTGTTGTGATGATTTCTGTAAATTTGTAGTCCCTGGTCAGTTCATAGATCTTGTACCAAAGTAACCAATGACACACTGTGTCAAATGCTGTAGTGAGGTCCACAAACACAGCACCAGTGACCTTGCGCTGTTCAAAACCATCCTCAATGTGCTGTGTTAAACTCAGGACCTGACCAGTACAAGATTTCCCAGGTCTGAAACCTGCCTGCTGACTGATTAGGTTCTTGTCAATATGCTCATCTACTTGATTTAGGACCACTCGCCCAAATATCTTATACAAGTGACATAGTAACGATATAGGGTGGTAACTTTTAGGGTCATTTGGGTCTTTGCCTGGCTTCTGGATAGCAATGACATGGGCCTGTCTCCATGATCGAGGTATTTTTGATGTTTTATACAGGTGTTGTACAATTCCTGGATCCATGTAACACTGGAGGGGAGATCTCGAGGATACAGAGTTTTCCCCGAGAAAAACGTGTTTTTGGTTATATCTGTCAAGAAGGGGTTGGGTGGGGGCAGAATTTCGTCTAAAAATTTTTTCAAAGGTACCCATTACCCAACAATAACCCATCATTATTTCCTAAATCTGGGGAACAACGGTATTTCATCTATCTTATATACATTACCTGGAAATACCCTGGTGTCCCTGGTCTTTTGAAAACTGTCTCTTCTCAAATAGGTTGCACAAAGACGAAAACATCGAAAGATATCATTTTTGAAACTGGGGATGTATTTTGGAAAATGGTGATGCACAATTTTAAAAAATCTAAAAATTTTGCTCTATTTTAAGCTAATTTTCTCGATATGAGGGCTTTAAAAGGATCAGATTTAAAGAAAAAAAAAAAAAAAAAAAAAGGATTCGATTAGGAATGACCCAAATGCGTAAGTATGTAATACTCGTAGAAGCTCCAACATAGCTTGAAATAAACCAGAAAGCTTCTTTTTTTTTTAATAGCAAATTTCAGTTTTCAAATGTCAGATCTTATTAATACGGTATTGTACGCGTACATTTTTGTCGTTATTATTGTCGAGATACTCTTGATTAAAAACGTTTTGGAAATCACACAGCAACTCGAATACCTACCTAGAAAAATAAGCAGATTCGAGTATAAAAAAACAACAATGCGGCCGCATTCGAGGCAGAAAACTGTACAAAAAATAATATACAGAATCGGCGGAGCAATCGGAGAATACAATAAAGTTGAAACGTCACAGAGAGAGATAGAGAGAAAGAGAGAAGGAACTTATTTGACAGCCGAAAACTAGGCAGACTGTACGAGTAGAACAGAACACAAAGCACAAAGTGGGCACTGGGCGGTCCGGTAGGGAAAATGACAGCATCATCTTGAAAACACGAGCAGAATAATAGAAAATTAATAGAATTTTTTGGTAGTCGGGCTTCTTCGCAAGGTAAGATGAGGTTTTATACACAGGAAGGGACGTAGTGTACGTCTTACTTAACGTTAGAGTTGGTAGATTCACACTCTACAGGTCCCCTGTGCTTTTGGGCGAGGTATAGGCTGGTAGGACGGGGCGGGGCGGGGCGGTGACGATGATGGAGACAATTCGCAAGTGGCGCATCGACACTCACATACGAATGTTGCTCGTGTTCGTTCGTTTCAATTTTCATCGAAACTACCACCAAGTAAAACTTGAAAGTTGAAAGCTTGTCAAAGTAAAAATGAAACGCGGCGCCGCACCGTACGTTCATATGTAAGTATGTACATATATGAAAACAGAATCATTAGAAAAATGGCAACGAAACTGAGAGTTTTCAATTTTCGATATAGGCTACTTTCGCATACGTTATCGCACATCGTCGTCGGTCGTCTCGTCTCGCTTATAGAAAATATTCCTAACCATAGGTTCCTTATACGTAATTTCAAACTATCCGAGAGCTAGCACAGAGCAGCAGCAGATACGAGTAGTTAGGCAACATACGTATTTATTCTACGTTAAATGAGACAATGAATGCCGAGTAGAATTTCCTCAGTCGTTAAAAACATCCGCATTCTTCGCAAGTTCGCACAAAATGAATCCACGCTCTATCGTGTTAGGTCACTAAAATTCGTTATCTTTTTGCAGCCTTTTCATCCTCCAACGACGTCGTAGTCGTCGTCGACGTCGTCTAGATTACAAGTTACATTTCCCGCCGCATCTTTTTGGGACACTCGTCGAATAACTATACGCACAGAAATGACAGCAAAAAAAAAAAAAAAAAAAAAAAAGCAAAGCTACGTCGAATATATTTTCCGTATACTTTGTAACAACATTGTCGTAAAAATTCCCAACTTTTTTAAATTTCGAAAAAAAATTCATTTATATTTTTCAAGGTTAATACGATTCAACGTTATAGCCTCATCTGTTTTCGGAGAAAGGAAAAAAAAACTGGCTGTCGCGTCGGTCGCTCGGTACATTTCACTCGCATAGGCTAATTTTCTCATTTCCTCGCACACCGAATCTCTTTTATTGAGAAACATCTGACGCTTTGCGCCTTGCGCCTTCTTATTTACAAACCAAAAACGAAAAACAAATAGCGCCGCGTCGATAAAACGCCACCTTCGATAAAATACAAAATAAATTTAAATACTTATAATCTCGCGTCTACGTAAATAGAAGGCGAATACGATAAAGAAAAAAAAAACACGCCAAAACCATACGAAAAAATAAAGCAGAAAAACTGTCCAAAGTTTATGAAAAGAGGAGGAAAAAAAAGGAAACGAAAACCAAAATAGCTACGATGCTGTTTCAGCCGAATTTTCCGCGTAATATAATTTCCAAAAAGGATACATTCTGAAAGATCTCGAATAATACAAATATATATCTGTTCGGTTTGCTCTAAATTTTTACAACATTTCGCTACATGTAAGCTCTACTCGTACGTATATAGACTTACACACTGGTACACCAGCCACGAGCAATTCAAAGAAATAAGGGTAACCTTTTCGGCTCCTTTTCCCCTCAAAATATCAAGAGAGCGGAAATACGTCGAGAAAGTAAATCTTTCTTTCAGAACCAAAGCTAAAAAAATGTGAGCACTGAGCGATGGCTGAAAAGTTAGTATGTACATATTACAATAGAACACGTACACTACAGTGTTTCCTTTATTCAAATTGTCCGCAGAAGTCGTCGGAAAAATAACACATGGGCTATGTAGAGACACGAAGTCCTCTAGAGATCCCAATTCCCTCAATTTTATACTGCTCGAAAATAGAATTTGAATTATGCCGTTTCATTTTTCAAGCTCAACTCTTCTGTTACTCGTACATTTTCCTCGTCCTCGTCCTCGTCCTCGCTGCGCAAAAAATTAGGATAAATGCGAATTTTGAATAAAAAATTCTCCAATCTATCATCGCTTTATTTTGCTGACAGACCAACAAACAACCAAGTTGCTTAATTTGCACGCGTGGTTAGCATCAAATACGCGTATCCGTCAGTAGGACGAAAAATGCACAATTTACGAAATAAAAATTGTCGAGATGATAACGCATTCGCAGTAATTTACGTATTTTCGCCTACAAGACTCACGAGAATGGTTAATACTCGTACAATAGCCACGATTTTGCGAGAAGAAAATTCGACCAACGCGGCAATTTTATTTCGTATATAAATAAGTAAATATTCGGCATGAAAAAAAATATGAATAAGTTATACGTTTACCAATATACTTAAGTATGAGAATGAAAAACAATGCATAATGCATGAATTCCTATCCTACTCTTTTCAATCGTGGTCGCTGAAAATACGAATTCTTTTAGTTTTAATGTAAAATATATTTATTAAAAAATAAAATAACAGCGTGGCTATTTTTCATACCGTAAGTATACCATACCTACTCCTATACCAATTTGCTCGAGTTTTTTCTCATCAATTTACTCATGGTGGATACAAGAGAGGATTGATTTTCATATTTATGTAAATACCAATCAAAATACTCTACTCGCTTGAAACGTCCGTCAACGTAAAATACAAACAAGACTCCATAAGAAACTCGTGATTGATCCAAAATACACTTATAAGACCTTTAGAACTAACACTCCCAGATTTGAACAAAACCAACATACTCGTAGAACGAAAGCACATGCCCTGAAATCCCTAAAACCAAAATTACATCTGCTTGAGTTCATTTTTGGATATTGGTGGAGGGCGGACTTTTGGAGATCAAAAAAGTTAAACATACCTACTGATTATTCAAAGGGGGGGCAAGGGATGAGCATTTACGCGAAAAACTGGCACCCCCTGGAAACAGTAGTTCAACTACTGGCTAATCATCCCATCACCTGTTGATCATGCACCCTATGCCTGGGTTAGAACGGCCCTTCTCAGGGCCTCCGACGAGGACACCTCCCTTAAGGATCATGTCCATAAACATGGAGGGCCTGTCAGGGCCAAAGGAAGTTATACTAGCTGAAATGGTCAAGAACCTGAACATAGATGTGCTCGCTATTCAAGAGACACACAGGCGCAGAGAAAGTCAGAAGCCAAAAATTGAAGGAATGAAACTTATTATTGATAGACCCCATGAAAAATATGGAAGTGCCATACTAGGTAGTTAAGCTAAATATAGAGGTAAAAAGTACTTCATTGTCTGATGAAAATAATGTCGAGATTCTAATAATTGACATGGGAAACTGCTTAATCTCATCTGTTTACAAACCACCGAATGTAGAATTTACATGGAAAGAAAACAGCAATGTCCCTCCCACAGAAACAAGAATAATAGTTGGAGACTTCAACAGCCATAGCGTAAGCTGAGGATATGCTGAAAATGATACAGATGGTGACCTAGTGGAGAAATGGGCTGAAGAGCAGCAGCTGAGCTTAGTCTTTGATGCAGAACTGCCACCATCCTTCAATAGTGGAAGATGGAAACACGGATATAACCCAGATAACATTTTGGTTTTGGAACAAATCTCAAGTCTATGTCACAAATGAGTAGCAGATCCAATTCCCCGAACCCAACACTGGCCAATTATATGCAAAATTAAGGCGGTCATCAGCCCAATTAAATGTGAAAACCCACCTCCAAGATTCAATTTCAAGAAGGCCAATTAGGAAGCTTTTAAACAGGCAATTGAAGAAAAGTTAGACGACCTTCTGCCAATACTAGAAAATTATGAACTCTTCAATGATATCGTTAAGAAAGCCTCAAAAGATCGTATTCCAAAGGGGGGAAGAAAGGAGCATATCTCTGGAATAGAGCTGCACCTCATGACACAATATAAGGAGTATGTTAAAAAATTTAATGAAAATCCTTTCAGTGAGGAAACCATTGAACTAAGAAATCAATTAGCAAGTGATATAGCAGAATCTAGACAGAAAAATGGCAGGAATTAGTAGAAAATCCGGATTTCTGCAAAGATAGCCGCAGAGCCTGGCAACTGTTGAAGAGACTCGATGGAGGCAAACCCCAACAGAGCAATTTCACTCAGGTTACAGCTAACCAAGTAGCCCATCAACTACTCCTGAATGGAAAGACTGACAGCAAAAGCAGCCGAACAAAAGTGGAAAGATGCATGGATGTGGAAGTGAATAACTTTGCCAAACCAATTACTAACAAAGAAGTGAAGTCTGCAATCAAATTGTCCAAAAATAGGAAGGCTGTTGGTGTGGATAACATGTATACTGAACAGATCAAACACTTCGGGACCAAAGGCAATAAATTGGACCCAAAAAGTGTTTAATGCCTGTATAGAAACTTCAAAGATGCCAAGATTATAGCGACAGGCACATGTTATTGCATTACAGAAACCAGGCAAGGATGCAAATGTCCCAAAGAATTACAGACCTATCTTCCTGTTGTGTCATCAATACAAGATTTTTGAAAATGTCATTTTAAATCACATGACTGACTGTATAAGATGAGGGGCTGATCAAACAACAGGCTGGATTTAGACCAGGAAAATCATGCACTGGCCAGATATTACACTCAACACAGCACATCAAAGATGGCTTTGAAAAGAAGGAAGTCACTGGAGTAGTGTTTGTTGACCTCACAGCAGCTTTTGACACAGTGTGCCACCAACTACTCCAGTATAAGGTGTACCAACTTACAAAGGATTTTAAATTTACACAGATATTCACTATGTTGATGAAAGATCGAAGATTCTATGTCACACTCAATGGTAAAAACAGCGCCTGGAGGTGGCAAAAGAACGGATTGCCCCAGGGCAGTGTTTTGTCACCAATTCTCTTCAACATTTACACCAATGACCAACCAATTGGACGTTTGTGGAGGTGCAGGACACACTAAACCAGGCAACCAGGCTATAGAAGAACTGGACACTTACGTTCTGTGGTAAAAAGTTGAGGAAATCTGACAAAAAAGTTGAAAAAATTTCAGTGTAACCCCGGCCCCCTCCCTCCACTCTTATGACACATCACATCGCCACGTTTGTGGCTACCGGATTGCCACGTGAAATTAACAATATTTCCAACAGTTCCAAGGAGCGACGAATATATTTCACCCAAGTATACTTTTGATTGTAAATTATAATAATTTGACGATATTTCTGGTCGCGGTTATGCCCGCAATTATAATGATTTTGACAAATTGCCGAGAATTTCGACGAATTTAATACCTTCCTAGTATCTCTAGGTATACCATTTACCCGCGGAACTATACGAGTTAATTGCTGATACCATAAATACGAGTAGTAAAGGATATACCAACTCGTCAGCAAAACAGGGAAAAAAAGAGAGAGAAAAAAAGGGTAAGAGAAACGCCGATTAGATGGGTCGCAAAGTAGTAATTATAAGGGTAGCTCGAGTTGAGCTTTTTGCCGAGTTTGCACTTAATATTTTAAGGCTAATCGAAGCGTATTCGTAGCCAAGTTTACGACACGATACGACACAAGGCAAGACAAGACGAAGATGCGGCATCGCCACAGCACAACTTACCTACTCTCCGGTCCTATCCTATGTTTCTGCACGCACGCGATCCCATCCCATCGCATGGCAAGGCGATTGCCGATCGTTTCTCAATTACGTCTCGTATACTCGTAGCTACTACTGTAACCGTGTATAACCGAAACTAAATTACTTAAAAGGGTAGACGACTTTTGACCGTCGTAAGTCCAAGTCGAAGGTATAAGTAAGTACTCGGGAGCAGCGGTCGCTAGTTCAATTAATAATTAAGCGTGTAGCTAAAGCTTGTACGTGTACGTGTACGTAAACGTTTCCTTACTTACTTTCATCGTTCATCCACGATTCGTCGACAATTTGATTTTCGCTTTCGACACAGTCGGGCCTTTCTCTGACGAAGGTTTTCATTTTTATACAAATCCAATAGTCTAATTCTCCGAGCTCACGCGTGTACATGCCTCCTATGAAAAAAAAAACACAAAATTTTTAATTATTTCGTTAGCGATACGCGATCGTGTTTCGTAATAATTAAATTTGTTATTTAAAAAAAAACATAGGACAAATTGGCCCAGATTCCACGACCATTTCAAAATACCTACCTACTCGTAAATCAACGATCGATAGAAATGTTTTTTTTTTCCTATCGCTGATTAGCTATTTAACGACGCTTATTTCAACTACTACTCGTAGTACGGTCCTACGGTCATTTTTAACCGGAAGATATGCCAATAGCGTATAGATAGGGTCCGGGTATCGATGGAAATCGGAAAGGGGAAAGGGAAAAGGGAACTGGACGGAACACGTAGCTGTAGCAACGCTAATTAACCGTAATTCATCATTTCGTAAACAAATTGCCACGGCTAATTAATTCGTATACCTACATACTATATACTACTATAATACGCGTATAAAGTTAATGAAGATGGAAAATATTCGAGGCAATCGTTCCATCAAAAGTTTTATCCTTTATACAACACAATACACATAGGTACATATGAACTCCGCTTTGCTTCGCGGATTCCTCGCTTTAAATTAGAGACGCAACAAGAAGCTTATAGCTGAATAGTAGTGAGTCTCGATACACTTCTTCAACCTAGATACTGTAGTCGTAGTCTATAGTCAAAACTATACATAGCACATATTCATTATAGAAGATTGTTTTTTCATTCCACAAAGTCGTAAGTGGTTGATGAAAAAAGTTTGGAAATTATGTCAAAAGATCGTAGCTCGTGGTTGAAACACCTCGGGATGCAAACTTTTGTTGCACGGATGTGATTGTAATCGAGTTTCAAAATAGGTAGGTAGGTACTCGAGAATAATAATTTACCAACAAATTTTTTGTAGCGCAGCGTATCGTTCGGTGAATTTTTTCAAACAATACCTAATAAATTTACACATTATCGCCAGGAAAGTTTCGAGGGAGAGGGAGAGGGGGTGGCGTACACCTAATTTCACATCGGAAAATTAAAATTTGGCTAATGAACACCTGATGTGATTTAATCAAAGTTGAAAGCTGTTGTTTGAATTTTCACGCTCGCTATTCTTCAGTTCTCAAACTGAAAGCAAATGGTTTTGAGTCGTCTTCAGTAATGGAAATACTAGGAAGGAGAAGGACTAATTTGCAAATACACACTAGCCCCTCCATGGCCTACTTTGCAAAACACAAACTCATCCCTCGATGGCCAACCTTGTAAAATATAACATGCCGGTTTGATGGCCCACTTTGCAAATTTAAATACAAACTGGCCCCCTCCTCTATAATATGGACAATTCAGCATACCAACTGATCCTCGAGTGGACCACTTTTCAAACTTTTAAAGGAAAGTACAAATTGGTCCCTCGACATCCCATTTTGCATAATACTCGCAAAAGCTGCAGGTGCTTCAAGGAACCACTTTGCAAAAGAAAATGCAAACTGGTCCTTCGACTGGCCGATTTGCTAAAGAACAAAACTGGTCCCCTGATGGCCCACTTTGCAACCCACAAACTGGTCCTTGAATGGACCACTTTGCAAGTCGTCGTCGCCCTGGTCGCACTCCTTTACAGGAGATAGCGTATACTTCCGTCCATATTAGCCAGTTTCTAGCGTTTTCTGATGGTTTCTTTCAGGGTCTTAGGGAGAGTTCGCTGGCGAGTTTGTTGTTAACATCTCCGATCGTTTTCTCCTAATGTATTTTTCCTTGAATTTTCCCCTGTACCGCTAGCATGAAAATGCGCGTTTCTCGTATTTTATGTGCTTTCATTTATCTTCAGCAGTTCCTTTTCATACTCTGGTGATAGATGTTTAATCAAGTCTACTGGTATGAGATCTTCCCCCACTGCTTTGTGGTTTCTGGCTCTCTTCACCGCAATCCTCAGCTCCCACATTTCAATTTGTGGTGCCTCCTCCATGGATGAAACTTTCATTTTAGCCGGACGTGTGTCATTTCCATACAAAACTAACAATGCGGAGTTCGTTTCTGTTTGCTGGGGAATGTTTCTGAAGGTGTTTTGGCACTACTATAAAAATTTCAACAATGGTAACTTAGCATAAGAAGTAGGTGGTGGGTACTACCACACTGGGATAGAAAATCTTCTGTACTTGGTACAACAAGCGCTTGGAATGTAGGGGGATGATTACTTTATAAAAATAGAAAATTTCCTCAAATATATTATACATACTTTTTTCTCATTCAGTTTTGATTATTTTTTGGATGTTTCCCAGGATAGGAGAAATTACTTATTGAATAACCCTCGTACAAATTATTGAATCAGGTTTGATCAGATCTGTTCAAATCTAATGAGATGGTCTAATCCGGTCTCCCCGGTCCTATTGCATTTAATCAGATCTGAAATCACCAATGGATTTGTCTCCTTCTTTGAATAAAGATTATTGAAGTATTACAATTCAAAAATTTGTAACTTTTTGGGGATCAAGATAGGAAGCGGGGAGGGAGGGGGTGCGATTTTTGAAATTCATCGTCATTTTTACATATCAATGCAAAAAAAAAAAAAAAAAAAAAAGTGAAAACCGAAATCCAACACTCGAACCTTATTCTAGGACACATAAATTATAAAGAGACAAGGACGGTGAAGATTTTTCAAAGTTATTTGCGCGGCTTAAAATTTTCCTTAAAATGTGCTCTGGTAAGTATAAAGCTCTGCTCCGAAACCGGTTTTCGATAAAATACCACAACACAAGGCGACATCGACACGTAATTCAGAGTTTACATTTTGCAAATTTCAAGTTCGAATAAGTACGTACTTACAACGATGGACCGAATACGGGATGCCCTCACGTCTCGCGTTGCGGAAAAATTTTAATGCACAAAAGGCCGAAAAAATTCGCGTCTACGAGTAAAGTAACCGGAGCGCGAAAAATAATATCATTACAACTCGGTCGACCTTTAAATTCGATTTCGTAATTTTCGGCTCGAGTCTCGAGAAAAAGAATAATAAAAGTCGCGAAACAAAAAAAAATACCTAATTCAATTGAGAATGAAAACAAATTACGTAGGTATGTATTTACATAAAAGTACATAAATATAATAGAATTTCACGTAGGAATGTTTGTGTAACGTAGAATAAAGCGTAATAAAACAAAAACTAGTCATTAAAATGAAATAAGAACGAGAAAGTTGAAAGATTTTTTTTCCACCCGAGTTTAATGTTTAAAGTAAATAAAAAAGTACACGCGAAATAAATTCTCATAAAGCCCGGGGTGTCGTTTTTGTGGCTGTAATTGCCTAAAAATTCACAATGCTCCGCTTGCGGAGGTATGTACCTATGTACTCGTAGTAAAATAGGTTTTACGATACGAGAATTTGCCCCTTACCATGTGCTGCGTTATTACAACAACAAGTAGGCATAGGCACAGGCATATTCCGCGAGTATAACGAATAACGATATGTATAACCTTTGAACGTTGTTGTTTTTACATACTGTATAGACCCACATTTGCGAAAACGACGTCGACGACGACGACGTAATATAGGTAATGTAATTAACTAACCTCAACACGCTGTTGTCTGTCAACCTTTCATCACATTCACACACCATCACATAGACCGTCAGCGTAATTCTGTCTCTGTATAGTGTATGGTGTATTGGTGTATTGGTGTACGCGTATTGCGTATACCGTTGGGTAGCAGGTAAGTACACCTAGGATGTGTATACTTTGTAATGTAAAGTAAATACCAAATTTTCGTTTTAATAACGCCGCACAGTTACAAGTTATCATTTTGCGAGTCGAGCCATTCGAAATATGTACGTAGCTACGTACTCGTACAAGAGTACAGCCACAGCGTTATTTACGTAAAAAGTAGTGTAGTTAGATACCGTAAGTAGATAATAGGTTCCTACGTACATCTCGAGCGTACAATGTTTTGCTAATTTCACAGATGTACATAAAATATGAGCTCGCAGCTACCTAAGTATGTAAATGAAACGAGCACATAGCATCGTACTCCAGAGTATACGACACGTCGCGTAGCGTAGCGTATAGTGAGGTATACTCTTAGTCTCTTACTCACTCGCTACTTTTTCTTCTCTTTGCTTTTGCTTACGAGCATTCGTACTCGTACTACGCGCAAACAAAACAATATCGAATACCTCGCTCTCGCCTTCCCAATGGGAAAGCCATCGAGCGAAATGCTCTAAGCTCTATGCTCTCGCAAATCTTGATTTCTTCTCACAGTCGCTAATTCTTCCAACAGTAAGTAAGTAAATCTTACCCAAACACTCGCCCTTCCCCACTCCCGTCCAGCAGTCCTCAAGTCGATCGATTGTTTTTCAAAGACAGACAACTGTACTCATATCTCACTCGTACATCTACCACTCAACATCTTAATACGTACGTATGTACGTACATATCAAAATTAGAAATGTATCGGTAAAATTGGTATCACTAAGTATATTATGCATTGGACTTCTCATAGAAGAAAATGTAATCAAACGAATAAACTACTTATAATACCGCGTATTAAATTTGAGTTTTTATGCCGAAAACAAAAAACAAATTATCGATGATTGAGATAAAAATACCTACATTTCGACGTTTCCGCGAAACAATCTCCGAAACAACGAGCTTTCGCAAGCTTATTTGATAACCTCGTATTTGTTATTCGAGCAAGGTCACCCAATTTACCGACACGATAAAGTTTAGGACATTCATGCTCATTCTTCACGATAAAGTAGGCACGAAATTTAGACTATCCAATTTAATTGATGGAGAAGAGAATTGGGCACCATAAAAAATTTATCTAATCGCAATCAATAGCACCTCAAGGCAAATAGAGAAACGAAAATGGCTATTTTACTTCCCAAGGGAGGAAAGTGGATGGTTTGATGATAAATCGATAAAATAAACCCACAAACGAGACAACATGACCAAAAAAAAAAAATCATTGAAAATACCTAAGTAATAGTAAGTATAGAATATTACATCCATAAGAAGTGTCGCTTCGAGAAAATCATTTTTTTTTTTTTTTTTTTTGATTTTCTCAAGTCTACAAAAATTTTATAGAAGCTTCCTGAAGCTGAGAAATGCAAAAAAAGAAACAGGGTTTGTTTCCAAAAAAAATCATTCCTCGATTTGTTTCTGATAAAATAGGTACCTACGTACAGTACACATACAAAATCCGTCTAAAAGGTAGATCGAAAGATCATGCAAAAATTTATCACCTGTTAAAATTTCAAGTGCTAAAGTGCGTTTTTCGATTTTTGGTGAATTTTTGAAAATCAAATTTAAGCCAAAAATGAGGGGGAAAAATCAAAATTTTACCAAAAATTGACCAAGAAAGCGGAAATTTGGGATAATACCCTATTTTCGACCTACCAAATCGATTGGAAATGGTTTCAACCCGTTTTGAGCAGTTCTGGAGCCTCCAGACAATTTTTGGAACTCGAAATTCCCACAAAATTCCATCTAATTGGAGTTGTAAAGCTGAAATTTATTCTAAAAACTAATTTCAATACGCTACGAAGTACTGAAGGTAAATTTAAAGTCATTTTAGAGCCTCCGGCGACTTTTTGAAAATAACTGGAGCCTCCAGCAGATTTTTAAAACTCAAATTCCCACAAAATATCATTAAATGGAGTTGGAAAGCCGAAATTCATTCTGCAAACTAATTCCAATACGCTACGAAGTTGACTGCTGGTAAATTTCAAGTCGTTTTGGAGCCTCCAGCGACATTTTGAAAATTCCTGAAGCCTCCGCCAGCAGATTTTTGAAACTTGAAATCTCCCCGAAATTTCATCAAACTGAGATGGAGAGTCAAAATTCATTCTGCAACCTAATTTCAATACGCTACGTAGTTGACTGCTGGTGGATTTCAAGTCGTTTTGGAGCCTCCAGCGACTTTTTGAAAGTTTGTATGGCGCTTTTTTGGAAAATTGAAATTTCCTGAAAGCAGCTGGAACCTTTAAAACCATTTGATACATTATTGTTGCAGGAATTTCAAGTTTCAAAAATCTACTGGAGGTTCCAGTAATTTTCAAAAAAGTCGCTGGGGGCTCTAAAATGACTTGAACACACCTGAAGTCGTCTTCAGAGGGTGTTAAAATTGGGATGTAGAGTAAATTTCAGCTTTCCATCTCCATTTGATTAAATTTTGTGAAAATTTAAAGTTTCAAAAATCTGCTGGAGCCTTCAGGAATTTTCAAGAAGTCACTGGAGGCTCCAAAACTACTTGAAATTCATCTGCAGTACTTCGTAGCGTATTGAAATTAGTTTTTAGAATAAATTTCAGCTTTACAACTTCAATTTGATGGAATTTTGTGGGAATCTCGAGTTTCAAAAATCTGCTGGAGGCTCCAGAACTGCTCAAAACGGGTTGAAACAGTTTCCAATCTATTTGGCATGTCGAAAATAAGGTATATCCCAAATTTCAGCTTTCTTGGTCAATTTGGTAAAATTTTGATTTTTTCCCTCATTTTTGGCCAAAATTGGATTTTTAAAAATTCACCAAAAATCGAAAAACCCACTTTAGCACTTGAAATTTTGACAGGTGATAAATTTTTGCATGATCTTTCGATCTATCTTTGTAAGGTTTGAAAAATTTCGTGCAGCCGACCTGCCAATCAAAATGGCCGCCATTTTGTAAGTAAGGCCAACTTTTTTTTGGGCAAGTTTGCTTTAAAATGTTCCTTAGGATGTCTCCTTAAAGAAAAAAAGTTGTCCCGGAGAATCTCCGGGGGGGGGGGGGGTCAATTACTCCTATTGTCATATGCCGGACTATATGTACAATAAGTTGCCTACTCTGTTTGCCGTAAATACATACGTACGTAGCACGTATGTACATACAACGTAGGTAGAGGCTAGAGGTATCTATAAGCATCTTACATTCGGAACAAAGTACCTATCTTAAAAATTAGATGTAAATGTACTATCAGGACGACATTTACAAGTCTGCGACGTCCTTCTTTCTCTGATCAAAATGGTTCCTCTTCAAATTTAATTTTGATTCTTATCACACGATCGATGTTGGTTTATGTGGAATTTTTGGTAATGTTTCAAACACCAGGGACTGACAACTACCTCAGAACCACGACCTGTAGACTTCTCATGTTGTGATTAACTCAGTTACCAATTCGTGTTTGTACAGTGAAACATTAGGTATTCTTCGTGTTGAAAATACGATTCGATTCGATTATATTCGACATTTGAAAAGCTATCGTTCATCCATAGAAAATACGTACGAGTATATTGATACGTTCGTGTTTCGTCATAAATAAAATTGAATGAAATCAAAAGGCATTTACGAGATATCGTACAAATTTTCGTTAGAAAAGTAATACGTTCACACGTCGAATTTCAATATGTACGAGTATTTTTAATCTGCCTAGAGTAATACGTTACGTATACGTACCTCTAGCAACATTACATACTTACGAGTAGGTATATGTACTCGTATTATGATAATCGACGAACACGAGTATATCACGCGATGCTTATTCGCATATTCGCGGTTTGTTTATGAAATTTCGCTTAATTTGAAAACGAATATAGACAAACTAAAGCTCCACGATACGATACGAGTACCTCTACCTACGTAGTATATTAAGTACCCACGATAGAATAAGTATACGTAAAACTATCGGTAAACGGTACGCGGTACGTGCTACGTGCTACCTTATAGACGTGCGCTTGCGAGGGAGAGGGAGAGTAAGAGTAATTGAATATTGGAAATTTATTAGTGCAAATGTTAAACGTTCGGTATTTTCGCTGAAAACGATCCCGATAAGCTGCGGTTTGGCCTCTCGTTAGCATTTGAATGAGTAAGGCGGAGCAGACTATACCGAATATATGCGCTGTCAATGAACTAATAAAATAGCGAACGAAAAACACGGAGGAGTGAAAAGAGAAAAGTAATTTTCACGCTCGAAAAAAAAAGAAGAGAGAGAGAGAGAGAGAGACGCGACTATAGAGGAAGAAAAGTGACACGTGAAGGAAACAGAGAGGGGAAAACAAAACTCCGTTACTCTCTTAAGCTTTGGAAAAACAGATTTGCGATATCGTTCGCTGTATGCATTTCAATTGCGAGCAGTCACGTTTCGATAGGGATAGACGACTTCGTATTCGTATGTAAACGTTTAACGTACCATATACTCGTATACTATAGACGTAGTATACGAGTATACCATACATGTACGATGGTAATAAAATGAAAAAGCGTTACTATTTTTTTAAACTTGGGCGAACGGCTAAAAATTTAACCAACGTGTAAACGGACAGATCACATTTAGACCGATGCCAATCAATATTCATCCGGCTATACGAGTATTTTTCTCTTTAGCTACGTATCAACTATCCGGATTCGGGGTAGGTAAATATTCCTGTTCTCGCTGAACTAAATATGCTTTTCTCTTTTCCCTTGCGCGCAGAATTATTAAAATAACCAAGTTGACGAAATAACTTTCGAATTTATCATACTCTTACGACCACCCAGTACAGGGGAAAGGGACAAAATTTCGAAATATGAAAACGTCTATTTGGTCAGGCAGACATCTTGATTTCGCATCAGTAGGTACATACAATTCAAGTAGGCCTACTCAAATTCGAGACTTTAGTCGCTGGCGAATTTTATAACATTTTACCTCACCCTAAAAAAAAAAACACACGAAAGCGGAAGCAGAAGCAGCACGTAATCAGTTTGATACTGAGAACACTCATCGGCACCTACCTACGTACATACCTACAGTTAAAATTCGCAATTTGATGACGTCAAATTGTGTGAGAATTTTCGGGTTTCATTACTACCTACGGTAGAATCCAGCGCACATGAAAGGCTACGTACAACGTACAGTACGAGTACGAGTACAATAGCATTCGTTCGTATAATGAAGCTGCGCTCTCGCTCATTGTATTTCCTTTTCCGGGCACCGTTTGACACTCTTTTACAATAATAATATGCACTTGGAAATCGTATCCATTTGATATTCGACATCGAGCTACGCGTATTTCAATTTCAACGCCACCAAACAACTTTTCTTCAATTGTAAGTTTCGCTCTGATGCGAATATACGAGTTTACGAAATTGTTGGTTCGCATTTGGCGTTTTTCACGCCAACTCGACCAAAAAATATGATTTTCGACTGCGTAATATCTTTTGATTTTTGCTAAAGCGTGCCCTCCGGTCATGATATAGGTGAATTGGCCCTCGTCTCAGATTTAGAAAATGTTCACAGTCACACAGTATCCTTAAAAGACCACAAAAAAATTTCAGAGCTGAAAAAATTTCACTTAACCCTCCTCTCTTCTTTCCCATACCTACGAAAAAAAGCGTTTTTCACGCGAAAGATTCATATTTTTCTTTATCACGTTGACCAAAAATTTCGAAATCTCTACGTACGAAAAGACTGATACCCAATCCACGGAACTTTTTACAATTTCTTTGCACTGTTTCCTACCTAAAAAGGCCAAAAGAAAATTTCAAATCGCTATTGCTCCGAAACCAAAAGTGCTACACGCTACTTGACATTTTTGATCGGGCATCATCGAATGCTCTCAAACAATTTTTATTTCACAATTTGGTCTTCGGGTACAGAGTGTTAAGGGTACCTATCCAAATGAAACTCGTGAGGGTGACGTGATCCCCCCCTCACCATTGGGAGTGCCCATTTTGAAAATACTATACCTTGAAACAAACTTGAAAGGTACCTAGTCCTACATTATGATGATTTTGCTCGCTGTTATAGCGCCATTTTGAAATTTGAACTTTCATTTGAAAATTTCAACGAACGTCTTCGAATCCGGTCTGGATGCTCATTCAAACTGTGAAATCAATTTCGAGTCAAGTTCAAGTTTCATAAGGTCGAAATGAGAAGCCTCCAAAGTGTATTACCAGCTTGGAGAAATTGCACACATAAAAAGAACCCCCCCCCCTCCACCCTCGATGGTGCAAGGAAAGGTGGGTACTCATTAGGCTGGTAGATGTGGAAAAACAAAATTTCCCAAAATCGAAAGACATTAGTCCAAAATTGCACTTTTTCTGGTCGAATTGAACACTAACTCAAGGTACATAGGTAGGTCTAGGTATCCTTTTTTTTTTCAAATCATTTTTAGCCAATTCTCAGCTCCCGAAAGGATGGGGAGGGGTTTTACTTTGCTTACCATATTTAAAATTCACGTCTCCGTACAGAAATCAGCTAATTAACTACGGAATAAGCCGACCATTACTAAATTTTACCACACTAAATATTCGTTGACAGCCTGACTCATTATGATTATGAACCCTGTGTCTTGGATCCGGGGATTCGAAAATAAAATACACTCGGAAAATGTGGAATTTTTGCCAGGGGCTCCGGATTGACTGAAAAAGTTGAAAAATGGCTTCGTCCGGGCGAGTCGAAATTAGGTAGAAACGAAACCGAGTTTTCAGCATTTTCATATGAAATTTTAACAACTTTTACCGCCTCTTCGAAACGACTTTAACGTTACTTAATGATTGTTTTTACATTCTGAATAATGCATTCGATGAAAAGTGAATAAGAAAAATGACTTTTAAAAGGCTCTCGAGTTCCCAAAATTAAACGAGGAAAATTCCACCATCAGCCTGTTTTCGATGTATCAACTTTGAGAGTGTTGGCCGAGGTGTGGACATGGGCATGGGCAGGGGCAGGGGCAGAGGCACGATGAATGTTTTTGCATACGAAATGAAAACGTTGTCGATATAGGTACAAAGGTACCTCTATCTATAAAAAGACTATCGAAATTCGAGTGTTGTCCTCGAGTCATCGTAACATACGAGTTGGAGTATTTTAAAGAAATGAAAAAAGAAAATCGTCTCGTATCGAGATAATGATTTTCTCAAACAATGAAACTAAAAATAGGCCAGCGTGCGAATCAAAAGGTCTACTCGTATAGGTGGGTATGGATGGGTATACCAATGGCAAGCTGTAGGTAAGCATTAACTTTGGCCGCTGGGCAATAACGAACGTGGGGAAGAGCAGTACGAGTGATGTGAGGGGGGGTAGTGGGTAGGGGGAGGGGAAACCTCGACGACTGTATGTTTGAGCGTTCGATGCAGACGATGGCTTTCGGATGGTTTAATTAAATCGCTATATAACCGTTTCGCCCGAAGCGGATAAAAGAAAACGGAAAAATTGTTTAGAAGAAAAATAAAAGCCGGCATTAAAAAAGGCCTTACAGGCGTATATGCGTATCAGGTCGTTACTGAATTAAACAAACATTATATCGGCGAGTGGGTCTGGGTCTGCCCTGGCTTCTGTTCTACCGGGCTATACGAGTATAAATGGGTAGTTGGGCACTGGGTAGGTACGATACGATAATTTAACCAGCCAGCCTGAGCCCGAGCCGCCCTACGAACTACGACGACGACGATGAGTCGAAGACTACAACTACGAAGTAGGTAAGGTACCTCATACCCATCTCGTCCTCGTCCGAGAGTCTATGTCGCCTGCGTGGGCCCGATACGAACACATCTTTTATTTTCTTTCCAACAAAAACACGCTTCCAGCAGGTACTTTACTTACCTACCTTTCTGCGGGTAAATACTGCTTGTTTGTTTGTTTTTTTATTCGTCTCATTTTGTACGAGAGTAGGTATTGCAAAACGATTCCAATGAATCGTACCTATTTCCAAATCATTATTTCGACGAAAAAAATAATAATAATGAGATTTAAATTAAGCCTGGAAGCAGACTACAGAATAATCCGAGTAAATTAAACGACGAGGATGGATTGAGAAGGTGAGAAGTGGCCGAAAACACGATCGATTTGGAGAGAGTCGAATTTATATAAACATTATGCGGACCAACCAGCTAAATTCGGACATTCCCAAATTAGGATCATGTTGAAAAAATCACACCAAAGGGGCTATAGGTTAGCAGTAGCAAAGTGTCTAGTAAAATTTCAAAATGATTCGGAAATTCGCTTTAGAAAAAACGGAAAATTATTTACGCCACGAACTCCATGCAGTACATGCAGCATCAGTATTTTCTTTATAGAAACAAGGCGCATTGCTGGAACTGTATCCACTAATGGCATACCCACCTACGGCAAGAAAAGGCCTGGAAATGGCAATTCAAATTAAAATATAGGTACTCGCGTAACGACAACAACCAGCACGCAGCTGTAAAGACGATGATGGGAGACGAAGGACGAAGAAGAAGAAGAAAAGTGGCATGGCAAAAAAAAGAACCAACAACAGAGCGCAAATGATGAAAGGCGGAAGTCAGATACAACCGTGAAATACTCGTAATACGAGTACCGCAGACGAAATGAACAAGTTAGAGGAAACCTTTTCGACAAGATATACCTTGAAACAGATGCTGGCCAACATCCTTTTCGCAATTACAAATTTACATGCTGCGAAATGAAAGAGCGAAGCAAAACCATAGGTACCTACGAGATTTTTTTTTCAGTCTTCCAGTTGGCCAACATTTTTGCTACCGTGAAAACTGATGAGATTTCATTGTACTAAATGAGCCGAAATTGCCGAAAACTCGCAGTCGTTTACCACACCTAACAGGTTTACTTAACTTATTTATACTTAGCTTTGGTTGAAAAAAGATTTCCCTTCTATTTTATTTACTATTCACTATTACGTACATTTCCATCTCTCCTAGCGAGAAGTTGAAAGCAAACGTTTTCGTTTTCGGTTTCGGTTTTGGTTTCCGATATCGCGTATACGAGCGTAAATTTCAACTTTCTTTTCCTCCTCCTCACAACGGCAACTTTCGGTTGGCACCTGGTTAGCTTTATTCTGGCTGCGATATCTAACGCGTTCTTTTTACGCGGCTCTCGGCTTCATTAATAAATAATGGCCGTTTGCGAGTTACGAAATGGCGAATAATTTATTTATTCAATTTTCCAAAACGTCGGTTTTTCGGTAGGGTACAAAAAACGAAAAACAAAAGAACAAAATGGAACGATGAGAATGGAGGATGGGCGCAGCCGCAGGTGCTAGAAAAATGAAAAAAGAAAAGCTGCGTTTTGCAATACTTAGGTGTGGGTTGGGGGTTGGGGCATCTGAGAATGCTTCCAACTTTGGCGGAATTTTGGTTAGGCTACCTACTCCTTCGCACTGCCAATGAACAACAACCGTCGCATCTGATGAACATTTTTTTGCTTTTTATCTTACGCGATACACGGATATGTACTTAATATACGGCGGCGAGGTGTGAAAATATTCGCTCCCGCTGCACGGAAATTTATAGCTCGATATGAACTCGTAAGAAAGAACGTACAATATCTTCCCTTTTTTCAACTGATCGAATATTTCTCATCTGATAAGTTACGTATAGTTGAATGGTAAATACGAGTTTCGTAGGAGGCATCGTTCAATTCCATTAGGAGTTTACATTACAAACGGAGAAAATCTTAAAATCCACTCGAGTCGATTCTACTGCAGTTGTTGTAGGCAAGTACGAGTATACTTAAATCCGTTCGAAATGAATAAATGTCAGAAAAAATTGAACCGAAATTCATTTGTGACCCACATAGTGAAGTATTAAAATAAAACCCAAAATTACACGCAGATCGCAGATAAATATCAATTGGTGGTTTTTGGTGACTGGAGGCGTTACCAACTTACAGCATACATATAGCATACTAGGCACTTTTCGCGTATACCTGCGTTCCTGCGTTTAAAAACTCGGCTAGATAGATCGCACGAATAATCGACAATCGTCGTTTCGCAGTTAAACGCGTTATCATTCGGATTGCGTAGCTATTTTCACACCTGCAGGGTACAAACTACAAAGCAGCCTTTGCACGATAGTCACGCGCTACTTCTATACTTCGAGCGTCGCATGCGAATTCATCGACACGAAATCACGAAACTAAAATACGCGATCGGCGATACCGGAGCTAGATTAGGTATACATACACGATACACATACCTATACCTAATAATAATACGTTAGGTAAACCGCGGACGTATTTTGGTAATACGTACTTAATTATAGATTTAGTTAGCGGCTAGTAGCTCTGACTCTAGCTAGCTAGCCGAATAGCCATCAATCTTTTTACCAGGCGTTTCGTTTTTTGCAATCACACTTGACACAATTAATTCGCTCATTTGCGAGGCGAGCCGAGACGACGACGCGCGACGCAAGACGCACGAGAGGTAGGCATAGGCAATAGACACCACTCGACAGCCTTTTGCATCCTGCAGCCCAAAGTTCACATCTATTAACGTGGATACATCTATATCTATAATTACGTCGAGTACAAACACGCGAATGCTTTTTGTTTTAAGTGCCGGCGCGCGTTCGCTTTTCCCTTTTGTCGAAAAACTCCCAACTTGGGACGCTCGGTGCCAATTTTTCAAACCGACTCGGCGCGGCGTCCCAATTAATATTGCAATCGTTTGCCCAATACTCGAAAAAAAACCTACGTAGCCATCTATTATTCCGAGACTCGATTTTATTCGGTTATAAATTCCACACTGAAAATATTATACAGACACGAAAAACTTGGTTTGTCAGCAATCTAAAATCAGATACCCCCCCCCCCCGGAATTCACAAATTATTGGTCACAAATTAACCCTGGAATTTGACTAAAAAATCGCCTAAAATGATCGAGAGAGTTTTCAATTAGCTCCTACCAAAATGATAAATCTTAAAATTTATATTCAACCCTTTCAGATTGGTTTGAAATTTTTGGAGAAAATTAAAAAATTACCAAAGGCTCTAGAATGGCCCAAAACCACTGTTTGTTGATGCGTGGGAGTGGGAGTTGACTCGAGGGGTTATTATTCACATTCGTTCATCGCCGTCGTGGTCGCGCTCCTTTACAGGAGATAACGTATATTTCCATCTATATTAGCTGGTATCTAGCGTATCTGATCGTTTCTTTCAGGGTCTTACAGGGAGAGTTGGCCGGTGAGTTTGTTGTTAACAGCTCCGATCGATTCCTCCCTCTCGTTGATCTTCCTTGGATTTTCCCCGGTACTGCTAGCATGAAAATACCGTTTTCTCGTATTTTATGTGCTAAATACTTCAGCTTTCTGTTTTTGGTATCTTCAACTACGACTTTCCGTTCCTCTCCTACTCTTACTAAAATATACTTCCTTGTTGGTAATGAAGTCCTTCCATGCGATCTGTAGTAGCCTTCGATAGCACCACATCTCGAAAGCGGATACTTTCTTCTCGCATTCTGCACTCACAGTCCATGTTTCGCAGGAATATTTCAGAACGGTCCATACGTAGCATCACATAATTCTCTTTCTCAGATCTATACGCATCGTTCGATTTCCCAGCACATTGGCAAGGTTGTTGAAAGCGGTTTTTGCCATTCCAATCCGTGATTTAATTTCTTTATGATCTCTACCATCGTTGTTTATCAGCGCTCTAAGGTATCTTAATTGCTTTACATTTTCAATTTCTTGTGTTCCGATGTTGATTTTGACCTCTTTATCCTCTCCTTTTGTAAATCTCATCACCTTGGTCTTGCCTGCGTTTATTTTCATTCCATATTTCAATCCTGCACTGTTAATTTGGTCAATCATCTCCTGCATCTGTGTTTCTGTCCCAGCAAGGGTCACTTTGTCATCTTTGCCATCTGCATAGCTTATTTCATTTATTCTCTTGCCGTTCGTTCCCTCATTATTTCTTCTGCGTACACGTTGAACAACCTAGGTGAGAGGGGGCATCCTTGCCTCACGCTTCTCTATATTCCACATCTGTTCTCCGAGTACTCAGTTCCAATCTTGATGTTAGCGCTTTGCTCCCAGTACAGGTTCTTGATTATTCGCAGGTCTTTGTCATCAATGTTGTATTTTTTCAGGATCTCCAACATCTTCTCATGGTTGACACGATCAAATGCTTTCTCATAATCGACGAAGCAAGCAATGATTTCTCTATTTGCATTCAGTGCTCTTTGAATGATCACTTTCTGCAGGGCAATTGCATCTCTTGTCCCTTTTTTTGCTACAAAGCCATATTGCGTTTCACTTAGATTTTCATCTATCTTCTTTTCAATTCTGGCATTCATGATGGAGATTAGTAGCTTCAGTGCGTGGCTCATCAATGCGATAGTTCCAGTACTGGTGCCAGGATTTTTCCTTGGAGGGGGATAATTGGGTCAGAACCAAACAATTTTGCTGTCTCATTTTTTTTGGGTGGGGGGGGGGGGTGAAATTTAGCTTCTTGGAGAGCAGAAATCAAATAAATACAGTGGCATAGTCAGAATTTCCTCAAGGAGGAGGCAAAACCAGATTTTTAGGGATGAAAAATCGAAATTAGGAGTCATTTTCTGGAAACCTATCGTGATGTGTGGTGATTATATTATGAAAATGAAGGTAAAATTACTGCGAGAGCGAAATTTTTTAGAAAAAATGGGTCCGAACAACAAAAAAAAACATTCAGTTTTGCATGTTTTATGTCAAATTTTCGTTCGCAAGGAAGGACAATGGCCCCCTCCACTCCCTGGCCATGCCACTGAATAAATATGTCATTTATTTATTTAATTTTTAAAAAGGAGGGACCTCGGTGACTGAAATTTGCCTGCAAATTATTATTCAAAGTAAATCGTGTAGGAATATACCTATAATGTGGGCTTGAGAAGAAAAAAAAAGCTTCTTCTTCTCGAAAAAGATGAAAAAAAATGAACATCGGTTTGTAATAGGAATCCATCTCAGTGAAACAAGAGCGCAAAAATGCTTGGAAAATTTCCACTTTATAGCATCAAAATTTTTTCCAAAAAAACTGACCCCTGGGGGGGGGGGGGGGAATATCACCCAAATCCCCCCTTAAAACCGGCACTGGATAGTTCTGTGGTTTTTTTTGGTATTGGTACAAAACTTACTGCTTTGAAGTCCTTAGGCAGCGTGCCTTCCAGAGTCCTGCACGGTATAGTTAATAGTTATAACTAGTTGGTTGGCAACGCTAACTCCGGTTAACTATAGAGGTGACTCATCGCAGGCAATAGTCAACCTGTCTAACGATGCGTTGTTATAGTTGACGAGCAGATAACTAACTTAATCGTCGGACGGTTATTCAGATAACTATTCAACTAGTTGGAATAACTATTCCAACTAGTTGAATTATCCCCACCTATAGCATATTTATCCTAAATCTTATCGGAAATAGGTATGCTCGTCACCCCTTGCCTATGTACTCCTAACACAACGAGAAATAGTTGGATCAACTAGCTAGTTAACCATACCGTTCAAAGTAACCGGAGTTGGGAGTAGTTGGTAACTATTTGATGCGCGCGCTGTCAATAGTTATCTAGTTGATAACTAATAGTTTAGATTATTTGAATACTCCCACAGATAACTAGTTGAATCAACTATACCGTGCAGGACTCTGGTGCCTTCATCATATATTTTGTTTATTATCTTCAGCAGCTCCTTTTCATACTCTGGTGTTAGATGTTTAATCAAGTCTACTGGTATGAGATCTTCCCCCACTGCTTTGTGGTTTCTGGCTTGCTTCTCCGCATTCCTCAGCTCCCACATTTCAATTTGTGGTGCCTCTTCTGTGGATGAAACTTCCATTTGAGCCGGACGTGTGTCATCTCCATACAATTCTTGTATGTAGCTGATCCATACCTCTTTGGTTTCTTGATTGTAAACACAGTACTTTCCATCTTTTCCTCACTATGCTATTCCGCTTCTCCTTTTCTTGTGGGTGGCCATCATCTGCTTCACTTTGGAATGCATTTCTTTAGAGTTGTGCCTTTTCTCCAGCTCTTCTATTTCTTGGCACTTCTCCTCATACCACTTGTTTTTGGCCATTCTGCACATTCCCATGATCTGATTATTTATTACAGTGTATTTGTTACTTGGTCTGTTTGCTTTTCTTCGTTCTTCCATCAGATCCAGTATCTCTTGAGCCATCCATGGTTTGTGTTTTCTTCTTCCTTTGAATGGAATAGACTTTTCTGCTGCTGTTTTAACCTTTCGCTTCCATGTTTGCCACTTTTCCTCAACACCTTGTTCTTCTTCCTACCAGACTTCCTTTTGTTTTTCCAGTTCTTCTTGGAATTTCTTTTGCACTTCTTTTAATTTGATTTTTGCAAAGTCAAGTTGTCAGTATTGTTCTCTCCTCTTCTTCCAGCGCTTCAAGACTAGCTGGCATTTTGCAGCATAAATAGTTTATGGTCAGAGTTGCAGTCAGCACCAGGATATGTGCGACAGTTCTTCACTGTGTTCTTGAATCTTCCTTTTACAAGTATATAATCTATCTGGTTTCTGACTCAATCTCCAGGACTGACCCATGTGTATAATCTTCTTTTATGCTGTTTGAACCAGGTATTGCATATTACTAGATCGTGTCTTTCTGCAAACTCTACGAGCATTTCACCTCTTTCATTCTGCTCTCCAAGTGCGTATCTCCCTGCAACTTGGCTGCCATGATCCTTCCCAACTTTGGCATTGAAGTCTCCCATCAAAAATCACATTCGTTCACTTTGCTCAAAAAATTTATATTTCGTACCTTAATATTTTTAAAAATTTGCCATAAATCCAAATACGATTGATCTCGATTAAATAGGAGAATGCGAATTTAAAAGACTGCCAGGTAAGCGAAATAATTTCAAAAAGTAATCCACTCGCAGTCTCAACTATCGAATTCTACGCTGCGAATTGCATTCTTAATGAGCCAACCTCTATATTTAAGAAAACCCTCGATTATCGTCTACTCGAGACTCCTAAACTGAAGTACTCGTAGATAGGTATACTTATACTACTCTTACATAAGTTACGACGTTGAAAGGTTATAGAGCAACCTTATTAGTTGCCTTTTCAGTAAGTTATTGCCTATGCAATATCCTGCCACTTAGCCATGCCATACCCTTCAAGAATTAAGCCATCGTCGTCGTACCAAATTCGTAGATACGAATGTTTATTAGGCAAGCTAATTTTAATATAATTTCATCTCGCGAGCGAATGAGATTCGCGGATCACGGGCGAGTTCTCACCGCGTGCGGTACCTATCTACGATAAAAGGAAAATTTAAATAATCTACGACGAACGTAGAGTAGGTAGGCAGCCAGGCAGGCACTCGTTCCTGGTTCGGGTATAGGGCTATAGCCGAGTTGGGCTGTATGGTTGAAAGAGCCGCAGATTTTCCTTCGTCGAGCTAAACTGTACGTAAGTCGACGACGCGACGACGTAGTCTGCCTTTGGCTAGCTAGTATTATGCCGATTAGAAATGCAAAATCAGTCTCGTGAGCATAAAACCGTACTGCTTGAAAATTAATGTCAACAACGATGACAAA
Source organism: Planococcus citri (assembly GCF_950023065.1). NCBI lineage: Eukaryota > Metazoa > Arthropoda > Insecta > Hemiptera > Pseudococcidae > Planococcus > Planococcus citri. Next base: position 840,299 of record NC_088677.1, on the reverse strand, counting down.
AAAATAATAATAATAAGACAGATTTTTACTCCCGCGTGCAAGAATTCGCAGATCGAGAATCCGAGTTTGGAAAACCCTTCAGCGAAAAACCACCATCAGCCGAAATTTCAATGCTGAAGCGCACTTTTCGCTTTTTGGCCAACTTTTGAAAATCAAAAAGTCGAAAATAATAAAAAAAAAAATCAAATTCAACAAATAAACCTAGGTACGTATAAAGCTTAAATTTGCGAAAAATAACTTACCCATTTCGTCATTTTTTTCTATTCTCGTAGTGAAAATCCACATTCCCCTGAAACCAAACAAAAAACGAATACGTAAAAACAATTGATTATTAAGTACAATCAAATAAACATCAGTATGACCACGAATTTGACCAGTCTTAAGAATTTCCTGAGAAAAAATATTCATTATCCTCGCAAAGGAGGTATCCCAACAGGCGGAAACATTCTTGAACCGGGCAAATCATCTAAATCGAAAGAGCATATGATACAAAAATACATCATCGGCCAAAATTTCAGTTGCTAAAATGTGTATTTCAATTTCTTGTTGATTTTTAAAATGGAATAAGAGCTAAAACTTGGAAAATCGATTGCCGATTGGGAACAGTTTCGAACGGGTTTGATCAATTTTGGAGCCCCCAGCAAATTTTTCAAAATTCATGTTTCCACAAAAGTCTACTTCCAATGAAGTTGGAATACTAATAATTTCAACATCCGGAAATGGAAATTCCAGGCCAGTTGGGATACCTTTCTTGTCATAATCTCACTACCTACTCGTAGGTATTTTTCGATGAGAAAATTTAGTACGAACGAGTCGGAGAGTTCGAACACTATCCGGTGTCTACTGTCTATCATTGACTACGCAATCCTACAGGTTTATTAGACATGCACAAAAGCGAATTAAAACGTATGGGAAAGCGCTCGTTAAAAATTACATATACGATCCCTGTTGCTTGGAACTTTTCAACAGCTAGCGTAAGTACAGGTATGGGGTGCGATAACAAGACACGTCGTCGAAGCTGTAGCTGGCTGCTGATGCTGAGTATTCCAACATTATTACATATTTAAAAGGATGCGCGACGACATCGACACGAAAGAGCGAAAACGCCCGCTTTAACGAGCTATTAACCACGTTCAATTCATCGTCCCTGACGAATGAATCTTGCACGTTGAAAAAGTGGCTACACGCCCGCGCCATCGCCATCGCCATCGCCATACGGCCAATAATGAAATAAATAAAACGCCGAAATCTTTTCAAAATTTTCAGCAGCGAGTAAAGTTATAGAATTCGAAATATGTACCTATCCTTCATTCGGTATATAGGTACGAGTAATACGTACGGGGTAGAGGTACCTACTCGTACTCGAGTATTTTATTCGCAAATATTGACAGCAGTCTTTTCGTTCGTTCGCCTCATTTCACGAGCGCGTGTACAAAATGTTGGAGCTGGCTATCGTCTATTTTACTCGGGCCACGTGCACGATGCTCTCGCTCTTAAACCTTCACCTGTGTATTGCAAATTTCGGATAATTGTGTAAACGTAAAGAATACCCATTAAGTATTTTGCTGTTTCTCGGCTACAAAAATAGAGTACCCTTAGTAATTTTTAATGGTTACGAGTGGCTATGGTACGAGTAAGTATATAAGTTCACCCATGTACCTATCAGCTCTCTGTTGTTTTCAGTTTACCGAAGATTACAGAGAATGAAACGTGTAATCGAAGGAGACAAATCCCACTGATTTTTGCTCAGAGCGACGGTGAGGTAGAAATTCAGAAACTTGCGCACACATCTATGACTTAATTTTTTGCACGAGACATCAATTTCAACTCGAAGTAAACTCTCCAGGTGAATTTGATCTGAATCCAAAGTAGGCATGTTTTTTTCTCACTCTTCTGTACCTAAATGTACGTGTGGCAGGGTGTTGAGTAGAGTGCTAGTGCTCAAGCATGCCATACACGATTGAGCCTACGAGCGTGGAGCGTGCTGCATAATCTTGCGGTTATGTGACGTGGTTAACTACTCGTACGAGTACGTAGTACGTACTACGTAGACGTACGCAGCATTTGCCTCGTAAAGCTCGCATGTCTCATTAACTCGTACGCTTTGGCACTTTATCGGATTACACACCGTAGGGTAAGTCGATTCAGGGTTAATTGAGACGTTTGCGCTTCGGCGCGGGTGTTTGGCTTTGGTTTTCCATAAAAATCCGAATTCCAATTCGCCTCTTGGGATAAGTTCTTGGCATCTGATATAAAGCACGTTGCGTCATCTACAACGTTTCTTTAAAATGGCGATGAAAAAATACGTAAAACTTGGTGAAAATAAATGTATGTACTATTGTACTACATCTGAAAGTACGAGAATTCCATCTGCAATCGTGATTGTGGTAAAGATTAAGAGTGTAAAGAAGGATTTTTTTTGATTTTTGGTGAATTTTTGAGAATCAAATTTGGGCCAAAAAGTGGAAAAAAAATCAAAATTTCACCAAATAAGAAGTTAATTTGGAAAGGGTTTTTCATAAATATAATTTTTTTTTTTTTTTGGAAAACTGAACTCTTGAAACCACCTCCAAATAGTCCGGCAGATGACAATAGGAGTAATTGCACCCCCCCCGCCAAACCTCCGGGACAACTTTTTTCTTAAAGGGGACATCCTAAGGAACATTTTAAAGCAAACTTGCCACTTGCCCAAAAAAAAGTTGGCCTTACTTACAAAATGGCGGCCATTTTGATTGACAGGTCAGCCAAAATCGCAGATTTTGCGTTTTAACATAGGACTTGCACGAACTTTTTCAAACTTTACAAAGGTAGATCGAAAGATCATGTAAAAATTTATCACCTGTCAAAATTTCAAGTGCTAAAGTAAGTTTTTCGATTTTTGGTGAATTTTTGAAAATCGAATTTAGGACAAAAATGAGGGAAAAAATCAAAATTTTACCAAATTGACCAAGAAAGCTGAAATTTGCGATATACCCTACTTTCGACATGCCAAATCGATGAGAAACGGTTTCAACCCGTTTTGAGCAGTTCTGGAGCCTCCAGCAGATTTTTGAATCTCGAAATTCCCACAAAATTCCATCAAATTGGAGTTGTAAAGCTAAAATTTATTCTAAAAACTAATTTCAATACGCTACGAAATACTGCAGGTGAATTTCAAGTCGTTTTGGATCCTTCAGCGACTTTTTTAAAATTCCTGAAGCCTCCAGCAGATTTTTGAAACTTTAAATTTTTACAGAATTTCATCAAATATGGAGATGGAAAGTTGAAATTTACTCTACACTCCAATTCTAACACCCTCTGAAAACGACTTCTGGTAAATTTCAAGTCATTTTAGAGCCTCCAATGATTTTTTGAAAATTACTGGAGCCTCCAGTAGATTTTTGAAACTTGAAATTTCCCCTAAATTTCATCAAACTAAGATGGAGAGTCAAAATTCATTCTGCAAACTAATTTCAATACGCTACGAAGTTGACTGCTGGTGAATTTCAAGTCGTTTTGGAGCCACCAGCTACTTTTTGATAGGTTGTATGGCGTTTTTTTGGAAAATTGAAATTTCCTAAAAGTAGCTGGAAGCTTCTAAACCATTTGAAACCACCACGTAGTCTACGAAGTAAATTTCAGCTTGCCAACTCCATTTGATAAATTAATGTTGGGGAAATTTCAAGTTTCAGGTAACTACTGGAGGCTCCAGTAATTTTCAATAAAGTCTCTGGAGGCCCTAAAATGACTAGAACCCACCTGAAGTCGTCTTCAGAGGGTGTTAAAATTGGAGGCTCCAGTAATTTTCAAAAAATCATTGGAGGCTCTAAAATGACTTGAAATTTACCAGAAGTCGTTTTCAGAGGGTGTTAGAATTGGAGTGTAGAGTAAATTTCAACTTTCCATCTCCATTTGATGAAATTCTGTGAAAATTTAAAGTTTCAAAAATCTGCTGGAGGCTTCAGGAATTTTAAAAAAGTCGCTGAAGGATCCAAAACGACTTGAAATTCACCTGCAGTATTTCGTAGCGTATTGAAATTAGTTTTTAGAATAAATTTTAGCTTTACAACTCCAATTTGATGGAATTTTGTGGGAATTTCGAGATTCAAAAATCTGCTGGAGGCTCCAGAACTGCTCAAAACGGGTTGAAACCGTTTCTCATCGATTTGGCATGTCGAAAGTAGGGTATATCGCAAATTTCAGCTTTCTTGGTCAATTTGGTAAAATTTTGATTTTTTCCCTCATTTTTGTCCTAAATTCGATTTTCAAAAATTCACCAAAAATCGAAAAACTTACTTTAGCACTTGAAATTTTGACAGGTGATAAATTTTTACATGATCTTTCGATCTACCTTTGTAAAGTTTGAAAAAGTTCGTGCAAGTCCTATGTTAAAACGCAAAATCTGCGATTTTGGCTGACCTGTCAATCAAAATGGCCGCCATTTTGTAAGTAAGGCCAACTTTTTTTTGGGCAAGTGGCAAGTTTGCTTTAAAATGTTCCTTAGGATGTCCCCTTTAAGAAAAAAGTTGTCCCGGAAGATCGGCGGGGGGGGGGTGCAATTACTCCTATTGTCATATGCCGGACTAAAACGACTCAGCATGTTGAAATAAGAGTTCGAAAAAAAATCGATCTATTTTTTCCGATACTTTAAAACGTTTTAAAATCCAACAATACACGATATAAAAAAATGTTCATTTCTCACACTGCCTCGCCATAAATATAATCATAAGTAGTATGGTTTATTGTGCAGCACTCGCTCGATGAAAACAGGCCAATCAACATCAGGTGATCAATCCAACGAACGTCAATTAGGTACCAATCAAATCGGTCACTGAGGACGTAAAAAAAAAAACTCAGCTCGTATAACGAATTACGATGATGCGAGCATCACGCTAAGAAATCTCGGTCGCGTGTTTAACCAACGTAAATGCCGACAATTTGGCCGCATAAAACGGCCTTTAAAAGACACCAGATAAATGGATGTTGAAAGAAAAAAAATCACTCTTTCAATTTGCTTAAAAGATTGAAATTTTTTCCGGCCCACGTTAGTTAATAGTTTACTGTCTACATTTACGAGTGTTGACGAGACAACCAATACGTATTACGTACAACGTACAACGATGCGTTCATTATCCTGGTAATTTGTATTACTTCTGTTCGAGTGGTTGGCAGTCGAGCGTACCATCGTTACGTTCGATCTAATTTACTCGTAGTTGCGCGTATTTGACGATTGATGCTACTTGACGCCCGTCAAAAATTGTCGAGTCAAATGAATTCTTCGTTCTGAAAAAAGTTTTTTTCTATTTTTGCAAAATTCATCTTTACGAACGTTCCAACGAGAAATTATCTCGACCACGACTTGGGTAATCGCGTTTATCCACGTAATAGTTGAAATTCTTACTCTTGACTTGAGGCAGAAAAACCACTAAAATACAAAACTGAAACTGAAACTGAAACTACAACCACAAAAATCCTAAAAATTGTAACAATAACGATGATTAATCTCTAGTATTGCTGACTAACATTCATTCGATGTTGAAAAATCAACGCCATATTTTCCCTTCAATTTACAAGGTCGGCAAACGAATTCGCACTCGTGTAGCTTGGGTTGCTGATAAGGGGAATTTCTCGATACCCGCTGTAGAACATCCTGTATGAGATGATCCACAACCTACTGCAGAGCCAGCGTAATTTAATATCACGCGCTCTCCTATTAGTCCGGCATATGACAATAGGAGTAATTGCACCCCCCGCCGCCGATCCTCCGGGACAACTTATTTCTTAAAGGGGACATCCTAAGGAACATTTTAAAGCAAACTTGCCCAAAAAAGAGTTGGCCTATGATACGTAGAATACATAAAATTCACTCGATCTGATTTTTCTCAATTTCCGGAAACTGAAAAAAAACTCGATCTAAATTCCCAAATAAGGCGAAGTTTTTTCAAAACACATTTTCCATTTCTAATAGAATACAGGCTAACTTTTGCTAAACATAATGGTATAATGGTAGTATAGGGTTACCTAACGTAAGTTATGTATAGCCATAATATGTACATGTAGGTAAGTATTAGGTAATAGGTAAACATAAACGCGTATCACACGTGCAGCACGAAGATTAGCCGAGCTTTTTCTTAATATTTTTGCAGATATTTTTCTTTCTCACATCGTACGCGATTCCATTAGCGTTGATATGCGGATTATATCTGTTCATGCTGATGCGATTATGGAAAGGCGTAGCGCCCGGAGGGCACGTATCTGCTGAAAGTAAAAGAGGCAAGAAACGCGTCACGAGGATGGTGGTGATTGTGGTCACAGTCTTCGCTATATGTTGGTTTCCTATTCAGGTAAGTCGACGATTAATTTTTCATCATTATCGCGCCAAGCCACGCCACGTCGTACGCGTGCATAGGTGTTTATAAATACATAATTTAATATACTCGCGCTATCGTCAGCCATCGTAAACTTAACGCTCGATCAAAAACCCTTTTTTTTTTTTCTTTCCAACACCCTTGTCTAGGTAATTTCAATCATCAGTTTTGCAAATTACGAGTACTTACCCACTCGCGAGAGGTTGACTGAGAAATAAATTCGAGTTTTTCTCAAAATCCATTTCTAAGACCCCATAATTTTTTCCCATCATGATAGGTAAACCCAATGGCACTAAAATTTTTTAAATCCTCAAAATTTCGTATTGAGAAATTAGGATTTTACAAAATTAATTCATTTTTGAAGGAATTTTCGATGTTTTTTTGAATGGTCTCAGATTCATGGTCATCTCTCGAATCTTCCACTCAGTTTTGAGGTGTTTTAGTGGAATAAAATACAAACAATTTTTGGGCGCGGGAAATTGGATTTTCCACTTTCTTTCATTTTTCACTACCTTTTTCAAGCAGAATTGCTGAAAATAATTACTTTTTCACTACTTTCAATACTGACTTTCAAAATCACTACATTTTCACTACTTTCACAGTGCCCTGTAGACAGACACCATGTATAGAAAAAAATCACTTGAAAATTTTTTTACAAAAACCAACATCGCAGATTCATTGAATTCTTCTCTAAAACATTCGTTTGAAAAATTGTAATTTTCTTTCAACCGTATGAAAGAACATTTCACGTAGTAGGGAATACTTTTTAAATACTTATGGCGGAGAAATTCATTTACTTTAGAATGATACCCTTCTTTAAAAAATTATAGAGTTCTCGAGATTCAACCATAATAATGTATTACCTGGGCTGCCTCGCCACTAATGCATTTCGATGTTCGGATATTATCGAAATAAGCAGCAAAGCAGCATATACATACGATGAAAATCCACCTAAATATACCGCGCGGCGTGCGTATTCCATCTTGTACGAATACATTCAACACACCCTAAAAATACGTAAGTTTATTGAAAGCGAGAAAGATACACGTAGTACTGTTCGCTTCGCCTTTGCGATACTTCTTCCAATGGGAACTTTCCTTACGCAGATACATACGTACAAACCCGTCCCGGCAGCCACATGTTAGACAGGATGGGGGGGGGGGCGCCGGGGCGACGAAACGCCAGGCACCTACTCCATTCAAAGGACCATCAACAATAGGTATTGTATGTTACGTCGCTGTCGTATACTATACGTCTTTTGTGCACAATTTTTGCAACTTTCTTCGATTTATTACGTATAAGTAAAGTACCTCGCGTATATACACTTACGTCTTACACACATACGTCATGATATCTACTGCCTATAGATGCCTTTGCCTACCTACGAGTATAGTACTCGTATCTTTGTCAACGTTATAAAGTGGCTCGGCAGTTCGTACAAAATCTACATACGTAGGTGGCCTACATACGACCTTCCGAAAATTGTTTCCATTATCACTAACACCCGAATGAGGCGTGCGATTCGGTTTTACGAGCGGTTACTCTCCACACTGATCGAGGATGTGCGAAGTTGCATGGTTACCATTCGACAACTCTAAAAATTGAACCAGTATTTTGGCATCAAATACGAGTCGAAACGTGCTCCTGGCGCAAAATCCCCCCAGTCAATTTCTTGGTTTCTTGCGACTTTTTCAATGAACAATTTGAACTCGATTATGGGAATTAAAACGTGCTTCTGGCGCAGAATCCCCCCGTTGATTTATTGTGTTTTTTTGTTGAAAATTTCGAACTTTGTCACATATGTACCTATACGTATACGAATGGAAACATCTTCCTGGCGCAGAATCACCCCCAATTTATTCCTTGGTTTCTTGCGGTTATTTTTTGAAAATTTCAAATTTGGTTTTGCGAATTGAAACGTAACGTGCTCCTGGCGCAGAATCCCCCCGTTGATTTATTGTGTTTTTTTGTTGAAAATCTCGAACTTTGTCACATATGTACCTATACGTATACGAATGGAAACATCTTCCTGGCGCAGAATCCCCCCCCCCAATTTATTCCTTGTTTTCTTGCGGTTATTTTTTGAAAATTTCAAATTTGGTTTAGCGAATTGAAACGTAACGTGCTCCTGGCGCAGAATCCCCCCAGTCAATTTCTTGGTTTCTTGCGACTTTTTAAATGAAAATTTTGAACTCGATTATGGGAATTAAAACATGCTCCTGGCGCAGAATCCCCCCGTTTATTTATTGTGTTTTTTTTTTGAAAATTTCGAGCTTTGTCATATATGTACCTACGTACGAATCGAAACATGCTCCTGGCGCAGAATCCCCCAATTTATTCCTTAGTTTCTTGCGGTTTTTTTTTTTTTTTTGAAAATTCCAAATTTGGTTTTGCGAATTGAAACGTGCTTCTGGCGCAGAATCTTCCAGATAATTCTTTGGTTTCTTGTGTTTTTTTTTCAAGTTCCTAATGTAGTCTTGCGAATTGGCGAATTGAAACGACGTGCTCCTGACGCCATAGATCTCCCTAGTTGATTCATTGGTTTTTTGCGGGTTGTTTTAAAAATTCCGAATTCGGGCATCGCTGTTTTCCGAGAAATTATACGTGAGGAAATTTTTTGAGATGCTGCACTCGGATTTTGACGCTACTACGAGCTAAGATAGATCAAAAGAGCACGTTCAACGGAGACTCTAAAGAAACAGGACGACGTACCTGACGTACCTATATGAAAGCTGGACTTGAGAGGAGGGTGAGAAGTCAAAATTTTCTATTTGAAGGGGATTTTTTCAGAATCTGCGAAAGCACGATTTTTTCGTTTTTACTCGTAATTTTGACAAAATACGAAGGTGATTACAATTTTAGCTAAAAATGCAACAATTGTTGGCAGTTTTAGCAAAAGAGCAGATGATTTCACTATTTTAGAATTTTTTTGCAATTATAACAAATAAGCGTAATTTTTGCAATTTTGTCGAAAAAAATGCAGTTTTTTCGCAATTACGATTACCAAAGAAAAAAAAGGAAAAAAAACTTAATTTTCGAGCCATTAGTAGTTAGGTATATCAAGGAGTCATTTTATGAAACCTTTTGGAAATTTTTTCAAAAATATCTTCGTAGGAAAATTTGTGGGTATGGGTACATTTGTCAAATTGGAGTACGAAAATTAGATTTAGACGGCATTTTGCTCAAGTTGTTTACTGATTTTTTAAATCCATTTACCTACCTATTGCGGTTTCTAATAATTGAGCAGCGGCTTAACAATTTTTACGATGTACTTAGGTAATTTGAACAAAACGTGAAACTTTTCGTTACCTACTTTTTACATCACGCGATGGAATAATAATATGGAAATATTCAAAAATTGCCAAGTTCAACTTGAAAATTCTCTCGCTACTTAAAATACATACACAGTACTTGGGCTGAATACGACGATCGTCTACGTCTGAAGCATGTTTTCAATCTCGTTCTCCTCTTGCGGAGTCATGCAACAAAAATGTAACGGAATGAGGGTGAAAAGGCAAGGTCAGTTTGTACTTTGTAGTTTGTACATAGTACCTTGAAATGGTACGTCTACGTATTTTTCAATTCTATTGTAGGTAGTTAATAGGTGTAATAGGCAGACAGGCACGAACCATGGCGAACACTAAACGGGAAATGGGGTGTTTAAATGCTTGAATTATTACGTATACGTAGTCGTAGGTATATCTATATACATTGTGGATAGACGCGTAACGCCGCGCTGCGGGGGCTTTGTTCGCACATAATACATAGATACGAGTATACGTATACGAATACGAGTAAAACAAAAGCGTACGCGAGTATTATACACATACGTACACGTATGTACATTACGGTAACATTTAGCGCGATTAATTGGCAAGTTTTACGAGAATGATAAAAGCCGAATATACAGCTATAGCAATTTATAAAAACTATGGCAAATGAGGTTGAAGTCGGAACCGAGAGGAGGACGGGAAAGGGGAGGACGGGGACGGGGACGTGTAACTTTGAGCCGGACGGAATTAACAACAACGTACGTATCCTAATACTGGTCGTATTGGCGATTTATCCGATGTTTTTAAACCGCACAGCACAGCACAGCACAGTGTAGCAAGCTAGAAACATGGCCATTGCCACAATACGAGTATATAGACGGATAATACGTACGAGTATTACGCGTCGATTCCATAAAATTTTATATCAGCTCTCGAATTGCACGTCTCGTCGTCGTGTCGTGTCGCGTCATTTCGAGCTAATTGAAGGCATTTAAATGAAAAAAGCAAAACGAGCGACGTTGCACCGCGATTTTTATCGCAAAAGAAACCGACCAATGACCATTTAGCGCGTGTTTGCTTTACAATAAAAAGTATAGCCGAGCGACGATAAATTTCGTCCATATTCGGTACGTGCGACCGACTCGATCGTTCGTTCGTATACGTTTTACGATTTTACGAGTGCCTTTACCTACCTTACAGAGATATAGACGCACTATACAATCCAATCCAATCCAATCCAATCCAATCCAATCTACGATTCAGCCTGACACTTTGCCTCGGTGCCCGCAGCCACCATCTCAATGTCTACCTGCGGTATACTGGTAGGATACTTTTCGTACAAGGGATACCTACTGATGGTACTGGACTTGGCACGGGTAATAGGTACATAGGTACGATACCTGACTGAAAATTCAACCCATCTGGTCGTTGGTCGTTGGTCGTTGAAGACGAGCAGCGGCAAATGTGAAATGTCGAAAGTATAAATGTACAAGAACGTCCTCTCATACATACAAATATGCTTTCAATTACCAAAGGATAGAGCGAAACGCTATACTCGCATCGCCGGGTAGCCCTTAGCACGACTAGCACGTACTAGGTAAGTAGGTATAGAGTATGTGTATCTGTATTGAGTGTATACCGCTACTGACAAATTTGCTATCCGGGTTGGTTCGTGTTTAGCAAGAATATCGAGCCTTACTCTTACTCTTACATTATTACGAGTAGCTGTAGCTTTCTCGATAACGTCGTCGTTATTTAAGCTGAAAATTTACCCGGCAATTGGACTCGAACATCAACCGTCCGTCGGGGCGCGTTGACGCGAATCCACATCGGTAGGTACTCGACTCGACTCGACTCGGGTATTTGATTTTTATACTCGTCAGTTGCCGCAATTGTTTCTCGACCTGTTAACCTTGACCAAAGCTACGAGAGGTGGCAGACTTTTTTCGAAACTCGCCATCTTTGAAGAAACCTCGTACTCGCGTATATGGTAACTTAGAAGTAGATACTCGTAACTAGCAACCGATATCTTTAGCTGGTGTATCTTCTTCGCCACCAGTACTCTCATCATCCTCCGAGTCTATCTATATCTACTTGGTACTTATATAGCCACAGGGATCTCGACGAAGATGGAGGTGGAATGGCACATCGTACGCGTTTTCAATAATAATTATCCAACGCGACGGTATACTCGACTACTCGTATCCTCATTTGGAATTCCGCGCTGGCCGCAACATCGCCAAAATCTCGAAACGGCGCTTCAAGAATTTCCTCTCGGTGTATTCAACGCTTCTTTCATCACGTCGTTGTTGGTCGCGTATCTACACTGCTGTGCTTAACCCTCTAATACGCCTCCTCCTCCTCCTCCCTTCTCTATCCACCACAGCCACAGCGAATATTTCTCTCTTTTCTCGTTTTTCTTCATCGCTATACACCCCGACGAATAACGAATACATACTATGGTAGGCCTACTCGTACATTGTATACATAGATCTACTATGTACCATAGTGTATATCGCTCCGCAAAAATTCTGCACGTTTTTATCCAACTCGGCATTTTCATAACACCGCGGGCGAAAGATTTCAAGCACATACCACAAAAACGAGTTTGTTAACTCGATGTGGGTGTAGCTCGATATTCATTTTCTCAGGATGGAGGAAATTTTCGGATCATACGCTCTATCATACTCAATTTCGATCCTCCGAATCGATTAGGGCTGGTGGATCGTAATAAATTGATACAAAACTTCTTCCGTTCCTACGGTCTCAATCCCCTCCACCCCTTTCCATCATAGCATGACAGGAGACTGGATAAAAAAGTTTCTACGTGAAATTGCGGAATTTCGTTTTTTACTCAAAATACATAATATGAGAACCACCCAAAGAGTAATGAAATTTAGTTTCTAGTTCGAAAAATATGTACTCTATAGCCAACTTAAGGCTGAGCTACTCGTACTCGCTACCAGGTGTACGTTACATACAAGGTGGGCAGAAATATCGTGAACCCCTAAAAAAGTTTTCAGCTAAACATTTCGGTTGGTCACAGTGAATGATACGAACGAGTAATAATGATAGCGTATGATTGGTTGTTGGACTGAGATGATAATTGTAACTTTCCACCAACCATATGCATCTACATATATGTATTTCACGTTGCCAACCTATTTTTTTAAATGAAAAACTCCCTGCGGGGTTCACGATATTTCTGTCCACCTTGTAGGTGAGTATAGGTACAGGGTCCGCCAACGAAGTGTATCACATTTGTTTTTCAAATAAATCGGCAACACTGATAGTTACAACGCTGGTAAACGCATCATTTGATAGCCAAAACTGCACATTTTTTTTTGGTAAAAATTTCATTTCTGCTGATTCACTTGTAAGGATGTCCGAATGGAATGAACAACATTACAGTCATTACATACAGAATGGCTAAAAAGTTTGTTCCGATTTTCACATTTCAAAAAGTTTTAGTTTTTTGCCAAAAAATCAAAAACTAAGCATCGTAGAAAAAAACTAACAGCATCATGTCGATTGGAAATTTGATTCTCTACAATTTACCTCGACTTCATTTTTTCGTAGGACGCTTCGTTTCGCCTCCAGATCGATTTTTATGAGCTCCATTTGCAAATTTTTAAAAAGTTCATTTCAAAAAGTTTTAGTTTTTTGCCAAAAAAATCAAAAACTAAGCATCCTAGAAAAAAACTAACGACATTAGGTCGATTGGAAATTTAATTCTCTACAATTTTCTTCGACTTCATTTTTTCGTAGAGTGCTTTGATCCGCCTCCAGACCGACTTTTATGAAACAAAGTTTGCAAATTTTTTAAATGAACTTTTGAAAAATTTGCAAACTGCGTTACATAAAAATCGGTCTGGAGGCGGAAAAAAGCACTCTACGGAAAAATGAAGTCGAAGAAAATTGTAGAGAATTTAATTTCCAATCGACATACTGTCGTTAGTTTTTTTTATAGGATGCTTAGTTTTTAATTTTTTGGCAAAAAACTAAAACTTTTTGCAATGAACTTTTGAAAAATTTTGCAAAATAAGCTCTTTTGTTAATTCCATTCAGGCATCGTTACAAGTGAATCAGCAGAAATGAAATTTTTACCATAAAAAATGTGCAGTTTTGGCTATCAAATGATGCGTTTGGGTAGGTACGTGCTACGTACCTCTACACTCGTTAATTTAGGAAAACAGATTTTTTACACGAAAAATACGAGTACGAAGTACGAACTTTGCGTCGTGACGCTGACGCTTAGTGATGGCGATGGCGTGGCGTGGCGTTTGAAAATGTTTTTAATTAGGATTTCGCCAAAGAGAAGATGCCTCTACATGTTACCTTATACAGTTTATACGTGTATGTACCTTTCAACTTCACGTCGTCACCGTTCGACGCGATCAAGTCGGAAATTTTGTTTTCCAGCAGCCACAATCGCGCTCTTTTGAAAATTACCTTTTTTCCAACTTTGCCGCTTCGGTTTAGGCATTTTTCTATTCCGATAAAGGTGAACTACGAGTATATGTGTGTACTCTAAGCTACGTATGCGAGAAAAGGCAGCGAACGACGACGTAGACTTGATGGGTTTAAAGTTGTGGCAGTAAAACCGCTTGTTCAAGGTCTAAAAAGTATACATATACGTATAGGGGTAAGCAACTTTCGCAATTTTTATTTGTAGTTTTGCAGTGAGATGGATTTAGGAACCCCTGTCGAATTTGAGGTACATACTTATTTTGAAACTTGGAATTCATTTCGACTTGAAAAAAAAAAAAAAAAAAAAAAAAAAAACTGATCACGACGAATTTCAAATTACATAATATAGTAAAGTTGGGCACGTTTTCATCACATCCGATGAAGAGAAAATTAACGTATCAGTATTAGGTACACTCGTTATCGTGGTTTCGCCATTCTTTGAAAATTAATTCAACTCAACACGTGGTCTGTCAGTTTTGTCTGTTTTGTATCGTATGTTTGAAAAAACCAACCAAGTTAGTCTTCGCAAAGCATGTTTTACTACACGTACGAGTATTTCAAATTAAATTGTCGGCAATTCCGTTTATTTCACTTCCGACGATAATTTTTCTCGTGTACCTTACACGAATCTTATGTATGTAGGTATGTATAGCTCCATGTACGTACGTATTTAGCCAGCAGGCAGGCAGGCAGATAGGCAGGCAACGTACACTATACAACAGCTATACAGCTTCACAGTATAATGGATGTACGTAATACACTATACACGAAGATACGAGTATAATAAACATATCCCCGGTTCGCGTTTCTCAAACATTAAACATATTATTATGTAGAACGTAATAATAAGCCGAATACGATTATTTATGTAAGGGAATTAGAAAAAGAAAAAAAAACGCAGAAGCGCAGTTAGTAAGTATTACGGAAGTAATACCTTACAGGGTAATTTGTTTTTGTTTTTGTAGATACGATTTTTGCTTCATATTATAGCTTAAGACGAAAACGAAACGTTGAATATTCGCTTTCGCTTCGTTTCGTCTCGTCGTCGTTTCGTTGTAAAATCCAATTTAAGATTTGATAATGTAATTTTTTTTCATCTTGACGCGTTCGCCAAAAACAGTATCAGCATCTAAAAAAATGTAAATCTTCAACGAATTTTTATATTAATTTTACACGTGTACGTATAATTTCGCACTGCGTGTGCGCTAAAGAAAATACGTACCTATTATACCTAATAATATGCGAAATATTTCGAGCTCTTCCAAATCTGCTCTTGGGAGTCTGTTATAAAAACAGTTGCTCGTCTCACGACATAAAGACCCCCTCCCTTTTTTTTTTTTTTTTGAAATGTGAGGTAGGTATTACAAGGTATTTACTGCGTAGGTATACAGGGTGTAACACTTTTCAAGTGTTTCCACTCGATGTCATTTTCCAACATGTTTTGGCTATGTTTTCAGCAGTGTACACTCGGTTTTTACCAAATTTTTCCAAAATGTCATCACTTTTTAGCGTTTTAACGACGTTCTATGCAACTTGAGCTGAATTTTTCCATATTCTGACAAATTTCATCAATTTCGATTACTTCGAATGATTTAATTTAAATGGTTTCTACGTATCCTTATGCCCTTTTATGGTGTTTTAACGACGTTGCATGCAATTTTATACATATATTGACGAAATCCCACAACATCAATTTTTCGTAATTTTCGACGACCTTACGAGGTATTTGTCTCATCCGATTTGAACGAGATAACGATTTTTGGAAAGAGCACCCGAATCGGTTTTTCGTATCTCGTGTTCGCAATCTTAAGTAAGCGTTCAATATGGCGCAAAATTCAATACGAGGCGCGACGCGAGCTTCTCCGATAATACTATATTGACGAACTTTGCGCCGCGTTCTGCGAATTGCAAAAGCACCTTTTCACTATATACGAGTAATTCAATTATTCACCAATGGTATTCCGTTCGTATATACCTATTCGGCTACTCGTATGTGTACGAGATATCCGGAAACAAGATGTACGCGAAGAAACAGTATAACCAGCTTATGAAGATGGAAAGTTCATTTTATTAGATTTTGCTCGCGTACAGCGCAGCGCCATCGCTATCGCCATCCGGATTCGAAGATGGGAGAATACGAAAGAAAGAAAGAGAGAGAGAGAGAGACGACGTATAATAAAATTAAACGAGTGACAATGCTCGGCACTTTCATCTTACGAACCGACTACGGTTCTTTTCAGTTTTCGCTCGTCGCTCGTTGGCCGTCGGTCGCCGTAAGTTCAAGTACCTACTTAGCTCTGTAGGCCAGCTCGTCGTAAACGTAAACGTAAACGTAAAACGTTGCAGAGTAGTTGATAGGTCAAAATCCACTCGGATACGCACAGTTGCGTTAAATCGAAAAATACCCCGAGGTAACGGATTATTCAAAATGAAGGGGGAGAGCTTAAAGGGTAATTTCACGCGCCAAAATTGCGGATTCGCGTGTGCGAGAAGCAAAAGGAAGTCTTTTCCGCAAGTTCTCTCCTCCAAAAGTAAAAATGGCAGCATATCCGGTATAACTAGATACGTACGTACAACGTACGAGTACGTATCTGTTTAAGAGGTGTTCGAGGTAATCGTTATTTACGACGCGATGGCGACGTTAATTGAACGTCGTCGCGTCAGCATCTCATGTTTGCATTAGTTGAACACCGCAACCCGATACGACGCGAACGATGGCTCTTGAATGACTAAAAATACGCGTAATATCGCGAAAAAAGTTACATTCGAGTGTGTTACGGTTGTAGTATGTAGTGTACGTACATGTACAAGTAAGTGCAATAGAGCGGGTATTTCAAATTCGATTCGAGTAGGTAAATGCCATTCGTTGGTTTCAACTTTATTCAAGTACGTACTCGTTACTCGCTGAATGAGAAAGTAGTCGAATAATCGTACTCGTACTTCTTCGTTGCTCCATCAACGAGTAATTCGTTCCTACCATCCTCCTTGCGGCTGCATCTACGCTCGAATCGCGTTAACATTTCGCCTCCGCCTCCGCGTTTTCAAGACTCTTACTCAACAAGTTGACTTTAGACTTCACTCGATTTTCACTTTGGTAACGCACCGCAACTCACTAAGTAGAGATTTTCGATACTTCCTGCCCTGCAAACCGAATACTTTTAGGCCTATTTTATTTTTCCTAATTCTTCTACACACTTGGTACCCAATCGAGCTGGAATTTAGTTCACTGAAAGAACATGTTGAAAAGCTCCAAGGAACCTAAAAATATCCAAAATCGTTCGTTTTTGCGACAACTTCTTCTTATTGGTGCCGTTTCACCCCTCCAGGGGGTATCGTGATTATGACGCAATGGCAGCCGTTTCTGTGACACGATACACCAGCTCCCTCCAACTGTCTCTATTTAGGGCGCTCCTGATGCAAGCTGGAAGCTGCGTCCAATGGCTTTCCGAATGGAGTCCATCCAGCTTGTGGGGGAGCGTCCGCGCCCTGTTCTTCCCCCAACCTTGCCTTGGATGAACAGGGACTCCATGGCATCAGCCCTTGTGACATGCCCAAAGTATTTGAGTATTCTGCTGAGAACCACTGACAACAATATTTTCTGGACACCGATTTCCCCCAGGACGGACACATTGGTCCTTTTCTCCATCCATGGGATCGGAAGCATTCTTCTCCAGCACTACATCTCGAGCACATCAATTTTTCTTCTGTCTCCCTCACACACTGTCCAAGTTTCTGAAGCGTAGAGAAACACTGAGAAAACCAGAGCATTTAGCAGCCTTATCTTCAGAGTCTTGCTCACTGCTGTATCTGACCATATCTTCTTTAGATGAGACATGGCACTTCTTGTGATCTGCGCTCTCTTTGTTATCCATGATGGATCCCAGGTATACAAACTGGCTCACCACTTCGATTCCATCAATTTCCTGTATTGCTGGTGAGTTGTTCTCAGGCTGGTTCACAATCATGATCTCCGTCTTTGCTTTATTTATTAGCAAGCCATATTTTGCACTGACCTCTTCCAGGCATTTCAGAAAACTGGTCATATATTCGACACATGAGGCGATGACGGTGGTGTCATCAGCGTAGCAATAGCAAAGGCTTGACATTTGTACACCTCCAATTGATACTCCTCCTTGCCACTCACCTGAACCGTCGTCATTGGTGCTTTCTGATAGATTAAACAGGAGTGGGGATAGAATGCAGCCCTGTCGTACTCCTCTCTCTGGGGTGGAATTTTTCGGACATTGTATCTCTGTTGATTCGGACGTTTGCCATGCTCCCCTCATATAATTGTTTGATCAGCCACACCAGAATTCTCCACAGTTTTTGCCATTGTATGCAGTCAAAAGCTTTCTTGTAATCTACAAAACACAGCACAGTATGCACATTGTATTCTTGTGCTTTTTCAATCAGCAGCCTGAGGTTGAGGATCTGCTCCCTAGTTCCTCTTCCTCTCACAAATCCTGCTTGTTCTGGAGGGATTTGACTGTGCATGAGTGAGTATAACACCAGTCATACACAAGCTTCAATAGTACTTTGTTGGTGTAACTTATCAGATTGTTCTGTAGTTCTCACAATTCTCAGGAGATATTTTTGTACAGAGTAACATATATCGACTGTACCCAGTCCTCCAGCCATTTGCCACTCAGCCGTATCGAGTTGCATATGTTGTGGATTTGGCGAGTGACTTCTTCACTTCCAGCTTTAAAGACCTCAGCTGTCACCTTCTCTGGTCCTGGAGCTTTGTTCTTTTTCAAGTACTCAATGGCATTGATGACCTCATCAAGTAGAATTGGTGGCTCTTTTTTTTCCAAGGTGTTGAACCTAGGATCATCAGGAAGCTCCTCCTCCTCCGCATATACAGAGTGTCTACTAAAATCAAAAAAGCGAATTTCTCGCCTTTTTCTTGCTTTTTTCTTGCTTCCAAAAATGAAATTTCTTACCCCTCTTCATATTTACGCATAGATAATCTTCGCTAACCACTCTAACCCCCCCCCACCCAAACAAAATTTCTCAACAATTTATTCTTCAAAGCAGAGAAGTGCATTAATTTCTCAAATGAAAAAATAGTAATAAAAAAACGTAATAAAAACAAACGTTGAGGCAAGTCTACTGAAGTGAATTCAATTCTATGATGATAACAGTAACAAAATGAAAAGTAAACTCGAATGCGGATCGAATAAGTCGTGTTATTTGGGGGGAGAGGGAGTATGATGTCATTTTTTCAACAAAAAATTGTTATTTTTCCGACAAAAATCAAAATTTTAACGTGGTGAATACCAGTGACAATGTGACATATACAATTACAGGATCAAACCATGAAAAGAGCTTAGTTATATTTTTATTTGTGATTGAGGGGAGAGCAAAATCAGAATTTTAGACACGAGAAATCGACATTTTGTTGTTTTCAGAAAACCCTTCACAATGAATGATCATTTTATTGAAATGAAGTTAAAATTACTGCTCGAGCGAAGCGAGAGCGAAAATTTGTTGAAAAAATTGTTGTGAAAAACGAAAAAACGACCATTTTGTATGCTTTATTTTACATTTTCATCGGAGCACAATAATATCAACAATTTTAAAAAGTTGGTCGTTCTGTGCAGAGAATGAAAAAGTTGCACTTTCCAAATGGTTTAAGTATTACCTGGAAATCAAAAATTTCCTATTTAATTTTTGAATTCTTAAAATGTTTTAAAACAGCATCTTGAATGGCCCGAGCGAAGCGAGGGCAAAATTTTTTGGAAAATTTTTAATTCAAAAAGTAGAACAACATCAATTTTAATAAAATGAAAGCTTGAAATTTTGCTGGGATAACTTCAATTTTTCAGAGATTTTTGATGTGAATTCTTGGAAATTTTCTTGCTTTTCGAAGGAATTTCTATACTATTTTCTAACTTTCTTGCCACCCAAGCGAATTTCTCGCCTTTTTCTAACTTTCTTGCCTTTTTCTTGCCAGTAGACACTCATGCTTCTTGCAGTATTTTCTCCATGTCTCTGCAACCTCCTCTGCATCAGTCTTAACTTTGCCCTCTTCATTTCAAATGATCTGCTTACTGGCCTTGAATTCTCTCGTAATTGACCTGATTTTCTGAAAGAGCAACCTGGTCTTGTTCTTCTCAGCGTGCATCTCAATTTCCTCACATAATGATGAAATGTGGGCATTTTTATCCCGTCATGACAGCCTACTTGTAGTTATGCGCCGAGATGCAGCTTCCTTTGCTCTTCTATTGTCTCAATTGTCTCCACAGTGAACCAGTGCTTCCAAACTTTTGGGGTTCAGTCCTTGGATGAGTGGTGTCATATGCCTTATTTATTTATGTGTCCTTTCAGCTTGAACCACTGCTGGTTTGAGGGTGCCTCGGGGTCTGTGACTGCTGTTCTGAGAGACCTGTCCAGAGTGACAAGTAAGGCCTTAGGGTTGATGATTTTCATCGTTTGTGGTATCATTTTCTTCTTAGGTACTCGTAGCTTTAGGCGCAGCTACAACATCAATAACCGAGGGGTAAGGTTTGTTAGCCACTAGAGTCCCTTTCTCTAGAAGTAGTCAAGCCTGTCACACAATGCCTGTCCCAACGACAGTGATATGAACAGGCAGCAAAGTAGGCAGTTCTTCTCATCCATGTTGTGAGGGGTGGTAATTCAACCTTCAGCTGGCTGGGAGCTGTGGGAAGAAGCTGAAGAGGAACTCTACAGTTGGTGGAAGAGCGGAGGGGTAGCGCAGGTCGGATGTGCTATCTCAATAAAATACCTCAAGTCGTTACAACATTGCTAAACAACAGCAATTCACTGACAGCTCGCTCACAATTCCTGCCCTAGACAAGGACGCGTCCTTGGATCGAGCAGGCGAGTCTCCAGCGCCTGAAAACTGGACCATCCGACTAAGGGAGCAAACCCTAACAGAAAACTCTTTGGTAGGCAAGGGGACGACCAAAGTACCTTCCCATGAAAATTATGCGACAAATCACTCAATTTTATTTACTCCCTGAAGCCCATCCCACTTTCCAAATCAATTCTCACAATTTTGCTATTTTTGTGAAAAATTGATACGCCAAAAGGTCATTGCAGCCATTTTCAAAAATTCGCCCAAAGTCGAAAAATCAATTTTGGCAGTTGCAAATTTGGTCCTGAGGTCTGCTCGGCATGTTTTTCCGGTGTTGCGAATTTCAGCTTGATCCGAGTCGACGAATTGCGAAGGTTGCCTCGAGAGTAAAAGTCAACAACAATCGAAAGAGCATTCGAAATGAAAACGGTACCTGGCCTTGTATACTTGTACGAGTACATAGTTTGATGCGAAATCCAAAAGATCCGTAAGTCGAGATATTGCAATTTTAATCTCGCTAATCTCTCGACATCTTGTATTTCAGTGATAAGTGGAGTAATTATCGCGCCATTTGAGTAGAGGCATCGTAGTATGTAGAACATGGTGGAAGATATGATACAAAACTGTACACGCAGCACACAGCGCGAGGTGAAAAGTTGGAAAAGTTATCGCGTCGGGTTTAATTTACTAAGAAGCTGACGAAAGGCGGGTATATACTCGTAGAGAGGTAAGCGACGAAGATGGTGGCAGTGGCAGTAGCGATAGCAGCGAACGCCGAGAAATCGATATGATAAATTCGGCGATGACGGCGAACTGAACTTTTATTAACTTGGCCGTTAAGGTGTAAAGTCAATATATTCTACGTATATTAAAGAAAACAATTTTGTCTCGAAGCTGCGGAATTAGGCGAGGCGCCCGCCACGTCGCCATTCCGCAGATGGCAACTTGTCGTCGAAATTTCGCGACTTTGAAAGGTTTACTCGCGCGTATTCTGCGAAGCGAGAAAGCTACTGTTTAGGTGGTACTACCTCCCTCCCCCCCCACCAACATATCTACAGCCCATTTAGCAGTGGGTGATTGGCGCGGTCGCGATATGCTGGTAGTTGGTGGTAGCTATACTGTTATAGTATAACCAGAGCAACAGCCTGTCGTTTGTCGTTTGTCGTCGCTCCGGCATTTCACCTTATGCTAATGGCAGCGATTTTTGCCCCTGCGTGTATCGTCGCGTTCGCGTTCGCGTTAAATTAAAATTTAACGCTGCTTTTGTGTCGTTTATAGGTACTCTCTTTCGTAGGTAGGTATAAATTTGCCGACGCAGCGTACTGTACCTACCCGCTCTGATGAAGGTTGGTACTCGGGCTTCGGAAAAGCCAAGACGAGACGTCGAGGAAGGAGTAAATTCTTACTTTATTCGCTCGTCGAAATAGACGCATACGCGTCCTCGTCGCGTCGTCCTCCTCCTCCTCCTCCAAATCCATCTTGTTCGATGAATTGGGTTTAATTTACACAAAACGCTATCGACGTCGTCGTCGATGGCGTACGCCGCGAGGCGAGGCGAGGCGAGACGAGAGTAGGTAGAGGTACACCTGGATGATAGATATACTCGTATAGTTCGAGTTGTATACTCAATTGAGACCTATTTCCTACCTAACGTAGGCTGCTAAATCGCCAGAATGAGTCGAATTTTTCGCTCGTTCGGTTTTATTTTCATTTATTTATCGAGCTGGTTTGGAAGCGAGGAGCCGCGAGGCGACGCGGAAAAGTTATCCTCTAAATCATTGACTGTTTGGTAACCCCCTTCCACCGCCGCGCCCGCGCCCCTTCGTCGTCCAACGTAAACGCGTGTAAAGTTTCGAGTTATTTTGGGGCCAATTTATCGAAACTGTCGGCGGAAAATGTTAATTTTTAAGAACGACTCTCGTCCGTCCCGCTCTGTTGTATTCTTAGTTCTCGTACCTACGGCGTTTCTCCAACCTGCTCTTCTTCTCGCAAATCTTGTACCTTTTTGTTATACGTATTACCTACCCGTAGTTCCTCTTGGCGTTAGTGTGAGAAGAATCAATCAGGCGGTAATTTATTAGGTACAAACTTGGAACGAAAACGAATGCTAATGGGATCGCGACTTTTATACGCCATGCTATGCCATGCCGCGACAATATTCGTGACAATTTGCATCGCTCGATGCTGGTATTTTCATACTATTTTTGCGCTTTTCCGATGGTTCATTAAGGAAACTCGAATCGAGCGTAGAAAAAAAATATCGCGTCGGTATAGTAATTTTCACGATGAAATCGTGTTTACGCTCGTACGAATCGTCTTAAAAAATGGAGCAGAGATACGGGTCTCGAAGAGAATGAATTTTCGAAATAATCGGCGTTTTTTTTCGCTCCCAACTCATTCCAACCAGTTTTAGGGAGAATGACCCAATTCCAAAACATTTGAATTCGCGTAAACCTTTTAATCAAGACATCTTACTGCAATACACAACATAGCCTAATTGTAAATCAGGTAAAATTATTACATACTTATATGGAAATCCACTCACCAATTTTGTCGTTTTCCAGTTTCGTGAAAATTGTCATTCGCATCGTTTTCTGAAACAAAAATGAAAAAAAATAATAATAAAATTACAGATAAGTTGGTTGTTGAATAAAAATCGCTTATTAGGCAGATAGATACGTACATACTTGGATATCAAACGAGGAAAATTAATCAAACCCTTTTAGAGGAGTGGGGGAAATAATTATATGAAAACTTGGTCGGAGGGGCTTCGTACCTCGAGGACTATTTTTCCCGGATCAACTTCGAAATCCCATCGAACGGCCGATTCGCTCCTAAAAAACCAAGCTATACAGTTGTAAATATTCCTATACCTACTATACAGTAGGTGTACCCTATTAAACGAATACAGTGCGTCTATCATTTCTGTAACATGATTCGAGTGACTTATGAATGAAGGTACCAACTTGATTTTATTCGCAATAATGCCACATCTGCTCCTTTCACCCACCAAGGCGCTCTAATTTGTTCAATGGAAAAATTCATCGAAGGGTTGATTCCGAAAAAAGCACTCTCCCTCACCACGTGTAGCTAACTCGTCTCTTCGAGATTCAAAGGCGTGCGTGCGTGGTGAGGGGGGAGGGGCGTAAGACTGAAATATTCCCAAATTTTTCCGCTAGATTTTCCCAGCATAAATCTTCTCTAACGGTCAATTTTCCAGAAAAAGTCATTTTGTACGAAATAAAACACGGTGAAGTCCGATTACACGACCAGTTTTCATCGATTTTTTATTTTTTTGGTGAAAAAAAAAAAACGTGAATTTTGATCGTGAGGCTGTCTCGAATAGTGAAATATTTTTTCAACGTTCCAAGATCATTTTTATCTTTTTTTCAACCTTTATTATATTCTATTTTTATACTTAGGTATTTTTCATCATGAGTTCTGTTCCAGCCCAGCAAAGTTGGAAAAAATTACGTCTTCGACCTAGAGAACACGCGTTTTCTTTTTTTCGTTCGAGTAACTCATTTTTTTCGACCGTTGGAGATATACTCGTAAGGACGGACGGGACGTCGACACGTCTTCTTGGATTAGCGCCTGGTACTCGTACCCGTACTCGTATTTAAACGTTTTCGCCGAAGATATTTCAAACGAATGCTATACGACATTTTTCAAGAATTTAATACGAATACGAGTATACGAGTATGTAATGCTAGGATACGATACAAAATGTGTAATGCCCTTCAAAATTGATTGCGCAGTTTTTCGCTCTAAACGACAAAAGCGATTACGTGACTCGTATAAAAGAGCCGTATAAAAAATTTCAAATATTCCAAAATATGGAAATGGTAGCCATCGTATGTATCAGCAGGAGGTGCCTCTACCTCTACTCGTACGAGTATAAGAACTTATGTGTCATTGTGTTGGTGAATGTGGGCGACGCGACGCGATGGAGATAATGACGTTACTTTTCAGTTTTCAGCATACTTATCTTCCTACATGTATCTCTTCTATCTACCTGTACATCTATCGTCTATACACATGATAGTGTTTTATCAGATAGTAAAAAGATTTCTGTTGAGAAGTTTTGACAGATGAGTGTTGAAGAAAGAAGTTGAATAGGTGGAATTGTTGTTGTTGTCGTCGTCGTTGAAAACTAATAGGGCTTCGACGACGTAGCTGGAAGTTGTTTTGACTTTCTTTTCGCCATTCATCGGTGTCGAATTTTCTCCATCTACGGCGTATAGGTTAGCAGGTAAAGCGTATTATTTACCTTTGGTATGACGTTCGGTTAAAAGCGACGCAAATGAAAATAGTTTTCACTTACGCAACGACGTCGAAGTGACGCCATCGCCGCGCCGCCCGGCGTGGCTGCGGCTGCCAAAGTAAAAGAATACCGCATTGTTTATAATCAAAATAAAAACATTAGCGATGTTCCTCCTACGAGGCTACGTGAGTGTTTCGACGCAATAAGTACTACTTACTCGTAATACATACTCGTATATCGAATAGAGTATTTTTGTCAAAATGACTATCCGGGTGCTTGCGGATAATGTAGGCCATATATGGAAGCTAACTAAGGTTCGTATAAGTGTGCGTAATTACGAGCGAAGGCAAACTCGTAATTGTATACAGTATCTTGGAATTTCTTTCGCCGCAAATTTTTTTAATTAACGTTCGGACCAGCGCCGCCGTATTTTCGTTAGTTATTTTTTTTTGCTCTTTTTCATTTTCGCTTTTTCTCGTTTAAAAATAACGGAAGGAAACTACGACGGAGGAAAAAAAGAAAAACATCAACGTCCACACGTAGAACTGAAACGAGAGCCAACTAAAAAACAAGGAAAAATTCCGGTTGTCGTAAAAAATATGGCATGCTTACGCCCCGCGCCCGCTCCGCACCACGTTACCGCTCCTCACCGCAACCGCGACCACAACAAGGGTCAAAGTATTTCAGCATTTCAGACGTTTTGGAAATTTTCGCCGAAATTAGTACACGCGAACACGATACCTACACTGCCCCACCGGCCAGCACTACCCGACGTCTAATGCGAATCCTTCGAATGTGGTGTTTTTTTAGTCGACTATTCCAAATTCAAACAGAAGCAGCTGCAGAGTTGGAACTCGAACTATAGGTCGCGGTCATCCATTTTGCCAAGGCTGTGTATCTACTTGAAATCAGCGTTCGCGTCTGTACAGCCTAAAAGAAATGTCATTTTTGTCGAATTTTCTCCATACACATTGTACATACATAACTATTGTGGCAGGCCTTATTTTAGAAAGTTTAAAGGAAATGATTTTTTCCCTCAACATTTTTGGAGACCTCTGATTCTCGATGAATTTAGGTGGTTCTCGAGGGCGTCGTTTTTATCAAAATGTGCCTAAAATATCCATTTTTATTTATACAGTATAACTGAACTACGTACATATTTGGGAAAACACATTTTTTGTACAGATGATGGGAATTTCTCGAAATGTCCTCGTTCATTTTAAACAAAAGCACCGTTTTTGGAAAGACCATAGTCTGAACCTCCCTGCTCCCTCTCTAATAGTCACAATTTCAGCTGCTCAAATTTATTTGATGTTGATGGAAGTGAGGATATTTTGGGGCTACGACATCGGATCAGATCACCATCTCGTTGAAGCAGCCATCAGAGTCAACAACATAGGAAAGATAACTGAATGTAGACAGATGCAGCTCAACATCAACTCTTTAATGAGACTGGCTGTATAAAAGAAGAATGGAGATCACTGAAAAAGACTTACCAATAGAAGAGCAGTGGTTATGACTGAAAACTATTGTACAGAGAGCAGCAGAGGAGGCACTAGGAAAAAGATCAAGTAGACAAAACCACAAAAAGCTGAAAATCTGAAATGACGAACTCTCAAGAGAAGTGAAGAGGAAACAAAACCTTTTCCTGAAGTGGATGAGTTCAAAGAAGGAACAAGACAAAGGCAGCTACAAAGAACAGTGCCGCAAGATAAAAAATATGATAAGAGAAACACGACAGGAACAATACAAAAGGTTTGTGGCGAACATGGGAGAGGAATACATATAAACTGAAACCAAAAGTGTACAAAATAATCATAAGAATAAGTATCGGAAGATGAGGTACACAGAGCCAACATTGCCCCACTAGACTGTGAAAAAATGGTTAAATACTACGCAAACTTATGGAGTGATCCCGACAATGAAATTGAAGTGGCAAACCATGAGGAGAACAAGTATGAGCCATTCTCTTGGGAAGAACTAGATGGAGCCTTGAGAAGCTTCAGAAATGGAAAAGCCCCAGGCAGTGATAAATTACCAACAGACTTATTCAAGAATGCCACAATAACTGTTAAGAAGAGACTGCTTAAAATACTATCAGGTGTGACCATACCAGAAGACTTCCACACTGCAATTGTAATATCCATCTTCAAAAAAGGAGACCGAAATGACCCAGGAAACTACCATGGAATTAGCCTACTAAATGCTGCTTACAAAATACTTGCAAAGATGCTAGCGAGAAGAATCGAGAGCTATGCGGAGCCAATAATATTGGAATGCCAAAATGGATTTTGAAAGGGAAGATCATGCATAGATGGGGTATATGCAACAAAGCTGCTGATGGAGAAGAGATGAGACTATAACCTAGAGACTGACATGTGCTTTGTTGATCTGGAGAAGGCGTATGATCGAGTACGAAGGAAGAAGTTGTTTGAAATCCTGAGGAAAATTGAAGGGAATGAACAAATAGTATGCCTAATTGAGGAAATATACACGGATAATGTAATAAGAGTAAGATCTGGAAACATGTCAGAAGCAAAGAAGATAGGCCAAGCTGAAATAGGCCAAGCTGAAAGGGCTAGACATCAAGGACACCCATGTCAATGCCCTGCTGTTTGCTGATGATCAGGTGGTCTTTGCTGACAATGAAGATGACTTGCAGAGAGCAATGTACAATCTTCAGAAAGTAGCTGATAAGTACAGAATGAGAATCTAGTCGTCAAAAACAATGGTGATGGCCTTTGAGGGGAAAGAGCCAATACGCAGTAAAATTGTTGTAAATGGACTGCCAGTGGAACAAGTTAAAAGCTTTAAATATCTCGGATGCGAGCTGTCATATGAAGGAGAAGTCGACGCACAACTTAAGATCAGTAAATTCCTGAGAGTAAGCGGAGCTGCATATAAACTGAGCCATACCTCCAAGAAAAGTCAGAGCCGAAACTCGAATACAAATCTACAATATGCTGGTGAGACCAATGCTACTGCATGGAAGTGAAACATGGACAATGAGAAAGGATATAAAAAGCAGAGTAACCGCAATGAAAATGAGATTCCTGCGAGCCACAGCAGGATATACTAGACAAGATAGGAAAAGGAACGAAGACATCCTGAAGGAGCTAGGAGCAGAGCCAATCATTAGATGAGTGAAAGATTACAGAAAGAAATGGCGAAAACACGTTGACAGAATGCCTGATGAGCGGTCCCCTCAAAAAGTCAAAGAATACACTCTAACTGGCAGGAGGAGCAGAGGAAGACCAAAGAAAAGACTTGATGATACATTGGCGAGCAATTCTTCTACATTTTCCCAGATGGACTGAACAGCTCACTGGGTCAAAGTTCAATGATGATGATGATGATGTTTAGCAAATTTTTGAAAATTCGGAATTATCGACCATTCCCCCTAGGGTGCTCCTGCTCCCAACCCTCAATGTGGTAATCTCCGATGAGAAGATAATTTTCTGCCCCCCCCCCATTTTTGAAAAACTCGGGTCTTGGTGGGCCTCTCAATTTTCAAAAACCTAAAAAAATCCGACTTCAAAGAAAAATTTATAAAGTTTCAAAATTTCGAAGTTCCAACGCCTCTATTCTCGACAGTGGTCATCACTTTGGGGGTTGGGAGGGATGAAATCTCAATTTCGTAAATAAGGAGCCTTCCAATTCTCAAAAACGAAAAAAAAAATCTATCCCCTTACGAATTAAAAATCATAACGCAGTTTGCGACGCAAAAATTCGGCTGCCGCGTGTCGACCTGCTTGCCTTCGCCTACTACGATATTTTTTCTGCTTCATCTGACAGATTGGATGTAAATTCGCGACGCACGACGAAGGGAACACCTTTAGCTTTATTCGTTCTCGTTTCTCGTTAAATTCGATGCAGACGACGCGTACAGACGAGCGGTAATTTTTCGTTTGATTTAAGCGAAAGCTATTCGCTGCGCCGTACGAAAGTGTACATTTCAAAAGAATGCCGCGCTTTGTTATGTCGAGTATTTTTGTGCGGCGATAGCGAATTCAGCCCTCTCGTTTTTGCCGCGTCTTTGTTAAAAATTTCTTTCCTTTTGTGAGCAATTTTTTCCCCCCGAAAACTGCAGAAACTGCTACCTACGCATCGTTTATGGTTCGGTGCGACGATGACGTGGACGGCGCGGTGCGGTGCGGCGGGCACGCGAAATACGTTCGTAATACTAAACATAAAATAGTATACCGTAAAAAAATGGATTCTTTATACGAATAGGTACTCGTAGTAGGTATCATTAACGAGATACTGTACCAGTGTGCCTCTACCTTCTACCTATTTTGGTTTGTGTTCGCGTCGGCAGGCAGCCAGCCACATTGCTTATGGAAACGAGATCGTTGAAAATGAGTATCGTCGTCTTTTGTCGATGTTACCTATCCTATACCTTTACCTACCTAGTCCCTACCTACCTACAGCTATTTTGCCATAGTGAAAAACTCGACGTTGATATCGGAATGATTTAATTGAACGGTTTTCAACGATTCGCTCGAGGCTGTTATTTTGCGAAATTTGACTTTTTTTTCTCCCTTAAGGGTTGTAGGTACTTATCTCTACCTACCTTTCTGCTTTTTTATTACGTACCCTGCGCCTGTCTTTCCTGTCTCATTTGGGTTTTTTCATTCTTTCTCTATCGTACTCGACTACTCGTCGATAAGATATTCGATTTTGCACTGCTGAAAAATTTGCATGCTCGTCCCAACACACGATACCTGTTCAGTGATTATACGCTATATAGCTCGAGCTTCAGAGAAAACCTACTACGAACTTTGTATAAAAAAAAAAAAATTGGGCGTGCGATCACGTTTCATAAATTTTTAGATTTCCAATCATCCTCTTCCCTCCCCCCCCCTCATTACGCACCTTGAAGATTCCATAAGAGTGCGTAAAATTTCAAATTAGCGGATTCGTCACACCGCACCGCGCCGGATATTACTCAGGCTACCTACCAGTTGCTCTACCGCAATGTCCTAGTGAATCTGTTTATGAAAATTATAGTCTGTAGACCTGTAGTATGTAGTTGAAATGCTATATAACGGTACGAGTATACGTAATATGTTCGTAATGGTAGATCCGAGAACGTAGCGCCAGCGTCTGCCGTCTGCTAACACAAATAGAAAACACGTCCTTTGAGGATACGGCGTTCTAGTGAAAAACGTCTAGAAGAAAGGCGAAGAAAAACGCCGTCGAGCACAGAGAGATATGGGGGGGGGGAGAACCTTGAAAATATTACTCGTACTTGGCTCGGTTGGCTTAACCGAATCGTAAATTTGAAGCGGACGATTGCCATCGTCAACGATGAATGGTGGCGGCGGCGGCGACGACGGCATTGTCAATTTCCAGCCAGCGAGCCCATTTTTACTGAACCGCGGCCACGGTCGCAGTCGCATACCGAAATCTTCGCAGTATAGAGAAAACGTAAAATTTTCGGTACACGTTTTCGATGTTACTGTAATCTTGCTTTATTGAAAAACAGAAAAAAAGGGAAAAAAAACAGTTTGGAAGATGGGGTAGTGTGATTCATACCGTTACCTATCAGAGCTATGGGCTTGGGCCGCGTATTGAAAACTGAAGAATGCGTTACGTTGGTCGTTGGGTGGATTTAGTCATTTGCATACATATTTGCATTACGTTTTTTGAAATTTTAAGGCAAAGTGGGAAGAGGAGCTACTCTCTTTCCTTCGTATAGTGCCAGTTTTAAAAGCGATAAGTTCTGCTTCATTTAGCTTGCAAAAAATACATCATCAGCCAAAATGTATAATTATGTACGAGTATTATGTAATTTTTGTTTTTTCGCGAATTTTTTTTTTATATACATATATGTCAAGAAAAGTGCGTGAATCGTGAAAGTTTTTCTTCCGTTTTCCTCAACATTTGCAGTTCTACGAGTATAATACTCGTAATATACTTTCACGTCATCTAGGTATTCCGAAGACACTTATTCTACACATACCTACGACCCTACGTACTCGCACTCGCGCACACAACTTTTGCGGCATGAAAAGGCAAAGAAAAAGCTCGAGCTTTGGACAGGGGGGAGGGGAGAAGGAGGCGATGAGACCAAACAATGTCCATATAAGTTACTTTTTCGGGTACGGGCACGGGCACGTTGGCGTATTACGCGGCGCAGCGCGATAAATCAACTTTTTCAACGTTCGTATATTTACTTACAAGTTATCTGCTGTTTAAATTTTGATATATCGCGCCGACCACACTACGTTGGCCGTCTCCTCGAGTTGCTTTCATCGCTTCTTATACGCCTTATACGCGTAACTAGACCCATATATAAATTTCGAAGATACGAGTATTAAGGCAGGCAGGCAGGCAAGCACGGCAGATACGAGTATTTTCAAAGTGATAAGCAATTGAAGCTATCTTTCATTGTCGCAGAGGTATGTTTAACTTGTTTTACGATTCATGAAATCTTTAAATTAGAGCACACGACGCGCGACGCGGCTTTAAGAAAAAACTTTTTCCACTTTCGAAGAAAGATTTCTTTTTTCCTAAGTTGGCGAACAAAAACGAGAAAAAAATGTCATATTTTGCGTGCAGTGCAGCGGGCAAAAAAAACAGCTCGAGAAACCGAGATAAATATAGCAAATATCGCAAAAGCGAACGTATAAAAACCGAACTGAAGCGAATTCGGATCCATAAATACTGCATAAAATACTCGTACTCTGATCGCTTTACGAGAAAAACTTTTTTAAAACTGAAAAAAAAACACACACACACCAACAAATACCGAACCGAAAACTAACCCTTCGCGTATGCTGAGATGTAACTCCTCGGCCCATCGCACCGAATCGTTTCGTGTAGATTTTAACGGATGAGAAATTCAGCTAGCAAAAAAATCCTCGAGTAAGATGTACGCGATATTTCACACGTACGTACCATAAATATCGCACAATCGCACATCTATGCGAAAAGAAGTTGAAAAAAAAAAACCAAAAACCAACAACAACAATAACGTGTAAGCTATGGTTTTCAATTTAAATACACCCTTTCGTCGATACAAACTTTTTACCTATCTCGACTCTCGAGCATACGACGAATGGGCAAGTTATACTGACACAAAATGTGAGAGATGCGGCGGCGCGGTGGTGAAGAGGGGTGCAACGCCGTCGACCGAGACCAACTCGACATCGACACTGTACGTCGGGGCCGTCGTCGTCGCACTTCGTATTTACGGCGAATTAGCTAGGCAACTTTATTAACGTCCGCGTTGCCTCTCGACTCTCGAGTACACGCTACAATGCTACATCCTATTCCTACTCTCGCTTCTTCACATATGTATAACTCGAGTATGTACGAGTTTAAACAAGCAAAGCCACTCGTATTCGCAAAATACGTACGTACAATTCGCCGGTTACGAAATTACGAATAATACGAATCAGACAAAAAAGCTACGAGTATTCATCGCCGTGATGAGCTGAACGACCACGACGACGGCCACCACCGCACCAACGTAATTGTTTACATACGGAAACCTTTTTTGCATCGGTAAACATTTATACAAAATTGATTTCGATTACGATACCGCGCTTACCGCTTTCCCCCCTTTCCCCGCTGCGAAGTTGAAATTAACCTACGACTACGAGTATACTCGTACAACCAATTAAGTCGCTTCAGTTTCAACGACCACCAAACCTATTACCGGACTGAAATCAAATTGCTACCGACTACATTCGTATCGAATAATTTTTTTTCAGCCGAGTTCGATTCGATGTTAAACAACCGCAGGTAACTGAAGCGTGCTACAAATCTGAAGTTATCGATGGTGTTTTGGTGTTTTCAACCGCTCCAACTCGAGTAGCGAGAAGGTATTTTCAATCCAGAAATCCAACATTTTTCAACGTAAAACGTAATGTTCAATTTCAAAATGAATTTAAGACGTAATTCGTCGCAAAACATCTGATTTTCAATTTCAAAATGAATTTAAGACGTAATTCGTCGCAAAACATCTGATTTTTGTTTTACAATTTCTCTACACACAGTATGTTGCCATGGTAGGTGGGCATTAAGCAAGCAGAGTTCATCTATGTACTCAATTGAAAAAACACGACCTCAATCAGTAAATAGAAAAACTTGGAAAAAATACATCCCCCTCCCCCCCTCCCCCCTCAAAGGTGAAAAACGTGAGTGGAATATTTTCATGTGGAGAAAAATGAATATATATTCGGGTTTCTAATAATTTTTCACGAGAAAACATTTTTTTCGCTTTCGAAAAATCTAGAATTTTTGAGAATCAGGGCAAAAAGCGAGACTTTTATCGTATTAGTAAAAAAAATGGCTTTTTCGGAAATTTCTGTCAAACAACAAGACTTTCACACAATTTTTGAAAAAAGGACGTTTTGGGAAAAAAGACGAAATTTTTCACCAATTTTTCTGAAAAACGAGGACTTTACACAATGTGTGTAAAAAAGTTGTATGTACCTACTTGTTGATAAAACGACAATTTTAGCTAACAAGGGAACCTCTTGAGGTGTCCGCCTCTGATTTGAACGGGACCGCGATTTTTGGAAACAGCATGTTCTAAAACCCCCAAATCCAAATTTTCAGCTGCCCAAGTTCATTTTCCGATTTTTGGCGAATTTTTGAGAATGCAAAATTGACCATTTTGGTGATTTATGCTTCTTTTTTTTTTAAAGTACGTACTTGATCAGTAAAAATGTTCAAAATAAGTCCTAAAACAGATAGTAACCCCCCAAATTCAAATTTCACCATTACCAGCCATTCTGAAGCCTCCAGCGCTATTTTTCAATTTCTCCAGAATTTTGAATCTGCTCCCGAAGGTGTGAATATGAAGTTGGGCAACTAAAAATCGAGTTGTGTGTTATACTCGAACTGTTTAACGAATTTATTCACATTTGAGCCGATTCTGGAGGGGACACCTCAAGAGTGGGTTTTTGACCAGCTTTTTTCACATATAAAAATATCCAAAAATTAAAGGGAGGCCCAAGAAAGGCTGGAAATGGCGAAATTCGATCTCGTGTGGTTAATTAATGACACAATACAGCGATTCGCGCACATTTCAAAAATTTTCTCGCAAACGAGGAATTTTTGGTTTTTGGATATTTTTATTTTGAAAAAAAGCTGGTCAAAAAACCACTTTTGAGGTGTCCTCTCCAGTATCAGCGCAAATGTGAATAAATTCGTTCAACAGTTCGAGTATAACACACAACTCGATTTTTAGCTGTCCAACTTCATATTCACGCCTTCTGGAGCAAATTCAAAATTCTGGAGAAATTGAAAAATCGCGCTGGAGCCTCCAGAATAGCTGGAAATGGCGAAATTCGCCCTCGTGGGGTTAGTTCATGACAAAATACTGCGATTCGCGCAAATTTCAACAATTTTCTCGCATACGGGAAATTTTTGATTTTTGAATATTTTTATTTTGAAAAAAAGCTGGTCAAAAAACCACTCTTGAGGTGTCCCCTCTAGAATCGGCTCAAATGTGAATAAATTCGTTAAACAGGTCGAGTATAACACACAACTCGATTTTTAGCTGCCCAACTTCATATTCACGCCTTCTGGAGCAAATTCAAAATTCTGGAGAAATTGAAAAATCGCGCTGGAGCCTCCAGAATAGCTGGAAATGGCGAAATTCGCCCTCGTGGGGTTAGTTCATGACAAAATACTGCGATTCGCGCAAATTTCAACAATTTTCTCGCATACGGGAAATTTTTGATTTTTGAATATTTTTATTTTGAAAAAAAGCTGGTCAAAAAACCACTCTTGAGGTGTCCCCTCTAGAATCGGCTCAAATGTGAATAAATTCGTTAAACAGGTCGAGTATAACACACAACTCGATTTTTAGCTGCCCAACTTCATATTCACGCCTTCTGGAGCAAATTCAAAATTCTGGAGAAATTGAAAAATCGCACTGGAGTCTCCAGAATGGCTGGAAATGGCGGAACTCGGCCTCAGGGGGTTTATTGTGTTCGAAATATAGCGATTCGCTCAAATTTCAAAAATTTCCTCGCAAACGGTAAAATTTTGATTTTTTTGGATCTCTTATTATGAAAAAAGCTGGTCAAAAAGCACTCTTATCCAAAAACCAAAAATTCCTCGTTTGCGAGAAAATTTTTGAAATTTGCGCGAATCGCTGTATTTTGTCATTAATTAACCACACGAGAGCGAATTTCGCCATTTCCAGCCTTTCTTGGGCCTCTCTTTAATTTTTCGATATTTTTATATTGTGAAAAAAGCTGGTCAAAAACCCACTCTTGAGGTGTCCCCTCCAGAATCGGCTCAAATGTGAATAAATTCGTTAAACAGTTCGAGTATAACACACGACTCGATTTTTAGTTGCCCAACTTCATATTCACACCTTCTGGAGCAGATTCAAAATTCTGGAGAAATTGAAAAATAGCGCTGGAGGCTTCAGAATGGCTGGTAATGGTGAAATTTGGATTTGGGGGGTTACTATCAGTTTTACGACTTATTTTTAACATTTTTACTGATCAAGTACGTACTTTAAAAAAAAAAGCATAAATCACCAAAATGGTCATTTTTGCATTCTCGCATTCTCAAAAATTCGCCAAAAATCGGAAAATGAACTTGGGCAGCTGAAAATTTGAATTTGGGGGTTTTAGAACATGCTGTTTCCAAAAATCGCGGTCCCGTTCAAATCGGAAGCGGTCACCTCAAGAGGTTCCCTTGTAAGTAATTTTACTGAAGAGCAAAATTTTTTCATTTTTGAAAAGCAAGAATTTTTGATAAGCTGGCAAACAGCGGGACTTTGAAAATTTTAGCAAAAATCCACGACTTTTTAGAGATTAGCAAAATCGAGATCCTCTTTGCAATTTTTGACACACAAACGAGACGTTTGGGCGATTCTTGAAAAAAATGAGATTTTTCAGCAATTTCGGCAAAAAGTGAGAATTTTTATCAGAAAACAAGAAGTTGGCAATTTTAGCGAAAAGCGGGACTTTTCGGTAGGTAATTTAATGACAAAAGAAAATGATATTTGGCGAGTTGTCAGGTAGCCAGGTAGCTACATCAAAGCGAATCATAACGATGTTGAATGCTTTTGAACGATATGATGGTTGGTTCGACCTCTCGCTTCATGGGTGTGGGACATGTGTAGGTTAAATAGAAATGTGACGAAGGCAACTACATAATATTATTTTGGATTCCCAACACCTACGTGCTACTCGAACACAGTCCTCCAAGGTATGAGCGTTTGCAATCACCAAGAACGTATCTACGTATAAGTTTCGGTAAAATTTTAACAGCTAGTCGAACAATGTGTCGAAACGATTGATAATGACGAAAGCGAGCGCCATTTTTTTCTTTTTGCATTCGTTCAACGAGGTAAAAAAAATACGTTAAAAGGCTAGAAAGAGAGGATGCTTTACATATGTCGAGCTCGATTAAAATTCGCATTTCAAATTGTTTTACGTACGGCGCGGCGTGGCGAGAGCGTCGTGATAAAGAGCGCGGAGTGTAGATGAAGGATTACAGAGAAGCGAGCAGGAGGCGAAGGAAAAAGTAGAGGAACGCGTAAATATTGGCAAATGGTTAGCAGCTTTGTTGGCCAGGTTTATTGTATTCGGATACGTACGTTCACGTTCACGTTCGTAGTTCGTACTCGTATTTTATCAATGAAACTGGCGCGGCGTTCGCTGTGGCTGGCGAAAGAAAGGCGTTCGCGCGGAACACGCTCGAAAAAATGACGAACAAAGCTGTAATAATAATAGACTAACGTGGTAGCGGTGTTTCCGTTTATTATTGTAAAATTCATTTTTCAAACGTTGAATTTTCTTTGTCAAAAGCTTCATTCGACGTATATAGGAAGTTGGCGAATTTTTAAGGTTCACGCCACAACACGCCACACCAGGCCACGCCACGTCTCGTCGTAACCGTGTGAAAAATGTGTAGAAAAGCGTTATCCCCCCTGCCCCGCCCCCTCCCACCGGTTCATCAGCCTCATTGATGGGACAACTTGGGCGTAAAGAGTGATGAAGAACGAGAAGTAGAGAAGAAAAAAATGAGCCAATATACTCGGTAATGTTTTCGAGCTGCTAGGCGCTTCTCTTCGCCTCATTTTTCTTTTATGGCGGTTGTTTTTTGAAGCGCGAATCCGAGTTGTTTGGTAGTTTAGGTAATAAATGGGTAAAAGATGGCGAAATTAAGTTACTCGCTCTCGCCTACGCCTTTGACTAAGTTACTCGTATTTGCTGTTCCGAGTCGATTGCGGACTTTTACGAGTTCGATTGAAATGATCGAATGCTCGCCACGCTTTTACCACCCAACTGTTTAGTTTTATTTTTCATTTTTTACAATGGCGAATTCGCGATGAAAAAATGATAATTTATTTCGATGATGGAACGCCGAACCTGACTCGAGAAGGGGTGAGAGAACAAAAATGAAAAACAAATACGATACGATACGGAGTACGCGCTACGTAGACGTACGAGAGATAACGTCGTAATTTTCATAAATTTACTTCTCGCGCGAGGTACTCGTACGATACCTCGTATTTATGAATTTACGACTGTTCGCCAACGTACGTATTTACTCGTGCTATTTACTCGTATACTCGTATCAAGAGCCAGGTGTTGGTTATGTCGGTCAAATAGCTTTTATAGCTGATTTACTCGCTATTTGCGCTTATACGAGTACGACTACGAGTATCTAGATCTACTTACACGAGAACGCTAAGTGGCGGAAAAAATTTCATCACTTTGATAACGCGCGCATCGCTCGCCATCTCGTCGTATTAACCGAGTAAAAAGTTAACGTAGGTACATCGTCGACATCGTCGACGACGCGGAATGTGCACATTCGCTTAAAAAATTAGCTACGTTGAACGTTGATACTCGAATATCGAAGCGTTACCCCCCCCCCCCCCCGTATGTCTATGTATTGTATGTAAAGTTTTTCGTTTTACTGTAATTTTTCAAGTGCTAGGTATAGCTAGGTACGGGGTGTTGCGGCTTCGACGTTGAGAATATCGAATCTGTTTCATGGAGTTCTGCATCTTAAGATAGGTACCTATTATCTGATACGAGTAATAAGTATGTAACTTTACCTATAAAAACTTTATTACATCATCCTGCAACGTATCTACAACTTGTTTTTTTTTTTTTTTTTGAGAGAGAGAGAGAGAAAGAGAGAGATACGCAGTACATGCTACTTATCTAATAGTAGGTATGTACTTTGGTACTAAAACACAATCGACCTTCTAACGAGGCCAGGATCGTGTTCGAGTTGACGTCGTATAGGTATTTGAAACTTTCAATCCGTTGTTCGCAAATGCAAACACGTGTTCACATTGAGCAAACAATCAATCATCAAACTATGTAATTGCATCACATTTTATATCAACCAATGCTTACTTACAGGTGTATGCAAGGAGATGAGAATACATAGCTCTTATTTACTATTGAAAAAGGGACGCCCGGCTAAAATAGGTGAAATGCCCCTGTCCTCGAATTTTTGAAATTTTGACGAAGCATTGCTTGGTAACGTTACAAACATTTTTGTAGCCAAAACCCACCCCCCATAAAATACTCATTCCAACGAGTTTTGAACAAAATATGTAAGGAAACACGAGCCTGAATGCGTGAATTTTTTCAAAATTTTTTGTTCTCCCCATCCCAAAATAGGGAGAGTGGTGCCATGAGCTCAAAATAAGAGTTTTCAAGGAGTAGTTTGATTTTTCTACTGTTTTTAGAAGCTCGCATGCTGTAGAATTTCAAAACTATATCACTAGAAGATTTGCTTTTTTTGATGGTGCCATGACACAAAAAAATACATTCTCGAGTGTTTTTTGAGTTTTTGAAGATGACCTCGCCTGAAAGAAAAATTTGAAAAAAATCCCAATAATGATGCTCATACAGGTGTATTCTTGGAAGAAAAAAATTTCGTGTACCGGAAGTAGGTTTGGTGATGTAGCGGTTTCAATGTTTTTTCCAATATCTCCCCCGTGGGGGCCCAAAAAATGTTGAAAAAATTCACGAGGGTGGACTCGTGTCTCGTCTACATATTTTGGGTGAATTCAACATTTTTTGTTCAAAACTCGTTTAAGCATGATAATCCCCCCCCCCAACACTTTTTTTCGCCATTAAGAGCAAGGTGATGGGATGGGGGATTTGGAATTTTTTGGCACCAACAATTTTTTCAAGGGTACCCAACAATGTTTCATTAAATGTCGAATCTAAAAAGGTGAAGGGGGTGGTATCAAATCCTCCGAAAAAAAGATTCACGTTAGAGACACTTCTACAAACAAAATTTCATAATGATTTAACCGAATTTTCTTACGTATATTTTTCACTCCAAGAGCGGGTACGTTTATGTAACGGTGCTGGTTACGGGTTACTCGACAGTAAATACCTAAATAAATAATGCGGATAGACTACGCTTTGCCGGATGTATTTTTGAAACACGGGCAACATCCGGCGAAACAGTCCATTCTTATTTTCGTAACTTTGATTTACACCAAAAACGTCGCAGCAAAAGTACATACGAGTAAGTATAATATTGCTATGCGAGTAATACGCGATTTCTAACGAATCTATACGTGAACATACGTATTTTTAAAGATGCGAGTAGATTTAGCTGTTAGGTTTTCTACATGTACATCCTAGGTACGCGTACGTAGTGGTTTAAAGGTGTGAAAATTCATCAGTCGTGATGCTGGTCTAATTTAACGAGAGGAAACTTGCCTCGATTGCGGTATTATCTCAGCGGTGTGCGATTTTTCAGGGAACTACGAGTATATGGTAAGCGTAGCGAGTCTGCTATTTCTTCCAGTTTTTAATGGCACTATAAAAAGTACATCTTACAAAGGCGAACCTTGAAATTACGCTACTTGTACTCGTCCGTAGCTACGTACGACCTTCAGTTTTCTAAAGCTTTCGCCATCGCCATCGTTAGCTGAAAAGAAATTCTACACGTATTGGTCGTCCTCGTCCTCGGAGCGGCGTCGCCGTCGTCTTCCACTAATTCTCGATGAAAGCTATACTCGTAAAAGAGGCTAAAAAGCCAAGTGGGTATTCCGAGCACCGAGCTAAGAACGATATTCGAGAAAATTTTTCGTAATTTTCGTTCACCTTTGTTAATGCGAGAACACCTTCGAGTACGTCGCGTCGCGTCGGAGTGCTTCTGCTTACACGATGCACGATGATGACCTTTTTGTGCTTCTAGCGGAGAGCTGATTGCGCGTTCACGATTAAACGCCATTATAGCGGGTTTAGGTACAGTTCACAAGTACAAGTAAATTGTCGTAGGTACCGAAGCAATGGGGTAGGTACACTAGGTGAGTACGCGTATTGCGTACTGAACAGTTGCCAAAACGCCTTTTCGGTGTAGGTATTAGCAACAGCGAGCTACGAGTAGGTAATAGATATCGAATAATTTATCGAAATGTACGAGTATGGCAAGTTGGCGATGGCGGCGACTGCAATTTTTTCGATGCGCACGAGTATTACACTCTCACTTCAGTTTAATGTTTTGGAATCGCTCGCCTGTGAAATCGAAAAATACTTCGCAGTCTATCATTTACACGGAATAAGAGCATGCGGTAAGTAGCTAAGTACGTCGTGAATGATTTTCTCAATTCGTAGTTCGTATGCACCGAGAGGGAGAGTTATTATAGCAGGATCTCTCCAGGTACTCTCGTAATTGGTAGCAACTGCTGTCAAAATACTTTCAAAAATATTTGTCAATCTTTCAAAATGTTCAATTTTGAGCTTTTTTGGAAGTTTTTTTTTCTCTTGTCCAGTCGGCAATACCAAGTTGTATCAAAATTCCCTTCTTGTCCCCAAACTCGAGGAACTTCCTCCCCTCGTCATCAATTGTCCGGTCCAGTTTGTCTGCGTCGAAGTCACCATATAATCGACACCTGAAAAGGTGTTTGTCACCTGGTACCTCTCTACATTCGCACAGATCATCATCAGCCAAGTGCCATCTGTGTAGGTTGGATTTTGAGAGTGTTGTTCCGCTTCCAATTCTATTCAGCGTTTCTCAGAGGCTGTACTTCAGTTAGTTGCCTTGGGGAAATGATTCGCTCGTAGTATTATAGCTACTTGATGCCGTGTTCCAGATTTACTGTTTTAGCATGTGCTGATCATCCCCATGCTGGGCAAGCATATTCTGCAACTGAGTAACACAGCGCTAGTACTGATTTGCGCAGGACCTGTGGTTTAGCTCCCCATCTACTACTTACCACCTTTTGGATAAGATTTGTTCTAGCAGCCACTTTCATTTTGGTTTTTTCAGTGTTGTCAGTAGGTGAGTGATCTACCCAGTGTCACTCCTAGATATTTGGGGTGCCGGTGGTCATTGTGATTCAGTGCAGTGTTTTCCCATTGGATGTTAAGCTGTTTCATGGCCTCATAGTTTCACAGGTGGAACAAACAGGTTTCTGTCTTAGATGGATTTGGCATGAGGTGGTTGGCTTTATAGTATTTGTCGAGTTCTTCTATTGCCTAATTCAGTGTGTCTCCCACCTCTACAAATGTGTCAAACTGTTCTGTGAGCGCCAAGTTGTCTACATAAAGGTAGCGATGTGCAGGTCTTCCAATTGGTTGGTCATTGGTGTAGATATTAAAAAGGATGGGTGATAGGACACTTCTCTGCAGCAAGCCATTCTTTTGCCTTCTCCAAGTGCTGTTCTTTCCATCTAAAGTCACATAGAACCTCCGGTCTTTAAGCAGTGTCCTGATGATTTCTGTAAATTTGTAGTCCCTGGTCAGTTCATAAATCTTGTACCAAAGTATCTGATGACACACTGTGTCAAACGCTGCAGTGAGGCCCACAAACACAGCACCAGTGACCTTGCGCTGTTCAAAACCATCCTCAATGCGCTGTGTTAAACTCAGGACCTGACCAGTACAAGGTTTCCCAGGTCTGAAACCTACCTGCTGACTGATTAGGTTCTAGTAAATATGCTCAGCTACTTGATTTAGGACCACTCACTCAAATATCTTATACAGGTGCCATAGTAACGATATAGGGCGGTAACTTTTAAGGTCATTTGGGTCTTTGCCTGGCTTCTGGATAGCAATAACATGGGCCTGCCTCCATGATCGAGGTATTTCTGATGTTTCTACACAGGTGTTGTGCAATTCCTGGATCCATGCAACAGTTTGTAGCCCAAAATGCTTTATCTGCTCCACATACATTTTATCAACACCTGCTGCTTTTCGATTTTTGGCTGAGCGTATAGCTGCTGTGACCTCGGAGTATGTGAATGGTGACAAAAAGTTATCCACTTCCTCCGCTTGATTACGAATAATTTTTTTGCTTTTAATTCTACCATTTTTGTCTTTCCATTTATGAGCAACTGGTGAGCAATCTGGTTTGCTGTTGTCTGAGTGAAACTCTTTGCTTGACTTTTTTCTCCATTCAGTCTCTTGAGCAGTGAAGCCATGCTCTTCGAATGTCGTTGCCAAAATTGAGATCTTCTACCAGTCCCTGCCAGTTCTCCTGCCTTCACTAAGCTATCTCCGCTGCAAGTTTATCTCCAAGTTCTTCATTTTCAAAAGCTTGCCAAATTTCAGAGCTAGATACTTGACAATATTTAGAGCATTTTCTAACTTTTACGCGCTTGGTAAAACTTACAATCAATTCCTGACATTATGATAGACCTTCAAAAACTTTTTAAAAATGACTCATCTTTGAAATTGTTACTTTTGTGGGTACGTTTAGAGTTTTTTCAACTTGAATTACGAGCACACTATGATAAAATAGATGAACGTGGCGTCGTGTCGCATTTAAACACATAAGTAAAAGTCTCTCAGATTACATACTTAGGTTATGGTGCATACGAGTATTTAATCTATCTACTTTTCTGATTGTACAGTGAATTCGTAATGATACGAGCAAGAGTAGTGTACGAGTAAGTACCTCTACCTTGTACCATACCTGCGTTTCCCTCCGTGCATTTTTCATTCAGGTTGGAACGTTATACGTTAATTGAAATAAGTACCCTACGCAGACGTATACAAAAATGAAATAATAACAATGTATTTTACTCGCTATCTTCTCGTCTTTCTCTCGCTGCTGCTGCCGCTGCCCATGCCCCTCTCTATGTCTGTCTCTGTCTCTGTACTACATTTAGTTTTTTAATTGCTTTTTTCCTGTTCATTTCCTTTCAAACGAGCGAGAAAAAACTCGGCGTTTAATAAACGATTCGAATGCACAGACTACAGTATATTTTCGCCATTCTTCGTAATTTTTTTTTCACTCTATTTGTTCGGTATACGTAGTATTAAGGATATAAGAAGAAAAGGAACGTAAATTTTCAATTTTTATTCTCCGCTGTCTCGTAGTTATACGAATACAAGTACAACAATAGCCAGCTTACTTACACATCTACGAGTACTAATAAATTAAACGTTAAAATATACGCAAAAATGGCGAAAGGCACCTAAAAAGCAAAGTTTGCAGGTTGCAACTGGTACTTCAAGGACAAAGCATCAACGAAAAGGGGATCCTTAATTCTTTATAGGTACCTATTATGTACGTACGTAGATGTTGAATTTGGCGCGTGAATTAAAATCGAATTAACACGAAAGCGTACCGTGGTTAGGTCTACACTTCTTGGTTCAGCGAGCGGGCATTTTTCGGTTTGGATTTAGGTTTCGTTAACGATGACGATTCTTCTCTTCGCCTTTTTTCCCTTGTTTTTTTCTCTCTTTTTTTTCCTACCCTACAGCGGCGGGACATATTTCATCCAGAACGGTGGTATGATTTACGACGGTTGTTAATTCGTAAAATCACTCGGTTTAACGCGGCTTTAATTTTTCGTTATCGAGATTCCACCACGCCGAGGGTATTTTCGGTACAAGATGCCCGCCCGCCTCATTTTCAACATTTTTTCGCTATTCATTAGCGACGATATTATTCGCGATAAAAATACGTATTACGACGTTGGCTCGTATTTCAAAAAGAAATTAAATAGCGGACATCTCGTTTATGCGAGATGTAAAGAATTACGTATAAGCCTGTTACGGAGATTTTTGCGCGATC
This sequence comes from Planococcus citri, assembly GCF_950023065.1. NCBI lineage: Eukaryota > Metazoa > Arthropoda > Insecta > Hemiptera > Pseudococcidae > Planococcus > Planococcus citri. Next base: position 796,133 of record NC_088677.1, on the reverse strand, counting down.
ATGATACCAGCGACGGCGACGTCCAGGTAGCCAAAGGTTCGTAAACATTTCGAATTATGTTTTTCTGTAACTACTCTCGCTTCGCTCGTTCAAAATCTACAATCTTTTATTCTCTTTTTAAATTTGATTTTCAAAGGCCAAAAAGCTAGAAAGAAAAAAAACACGAAAAAATTTTGAATTTCAGGGTTTCAGATTTTAGGTACAACCTTGTACATATCGCACCTCGGGAGTAATAAGGTCACATCTCAAAAAAGTGAAATTTTACAGGAGAGTGATTTTCTTTTTTTTTAAAACTTGATTCATTATTTTTATCAACTTATAATTAATTGTGAGGAATGAATAGCACCTCATTTTAAAGATCTGGTATCCTACCTTCATTTAGCATAAGAACACTTTGAAAAATAAAATCTTAAAGAGGAAATATTTCAATGTTTGGAAAACATTTCGAGTTAGAACCTTTCATTAAAGTTGATGTGGAGGCGAAAGGAAGCGTCCAAAAAAAATTTCATGATAACAAAGTTGTAGAGAATTAAATTTCCAATCGACATAATGTCGTTAGTTTTTTTCTAGAGTGCTTAGTTTTTGAGTTTTTCTCAAAAAACTAAAATTTCATGATATGTGCAAATTCATTTTTCTGAAAAGTGATCAATTAAAAAAAAATTTTCCATTTGGTACAAACCAATAAAAAATGCACTCCTTGTGGCTATTTCTAACTGACAAGCATTCAAAACAATCAAAACTGTTTGTTAACACTTTGTATGTACGAAATTTGCTCAAAAAAGGTGGAGTTTTTTGAGATGTCACCTTATAACTCCAAACAACTTGCAATGTTGTTGGGATTTTGAGTTAGGCCATTTGGGTTTTTTACATGATCTAGATAATGTACCCAACTCAAAGTGTAATTTTTGGTTGAGGGGGGTCATATAAACCCCAAAAATGCAAAAACATCAAAATCAATTTTTTTTGAGATGTGACCTTATTACTCCCGAGGTGCGATATGTAGGTATGTATCTACTAATAGAACAATTCAAATTTTTTGTCAAGCACAAAAACATCGTTTTTGATCATTAATTAAAATTATTCGACTTTTGTTTTCAGCTCCCACTTTCAAAATTTGTTCGAACCACATCTGGCTAATTAGCTTGAAAAATAGCGAACTGGGAGGGGGAATGGTTCTGACGAGGCAAAAAGTTGAGAGAATCTCAGTCTCACCACAGCACTTCGTCACGCCTCTGATTAGGTAAATCATTTCGGAATATAACTTCCAGAAAACCTGAAAAGTATAGTTGAGAATACATATTACATATCTGAAAAACGAATATTTTATTAGGCATAAAAATAAAGATGAAAATAAAAACGAATGTATTTCAATTCGGGTAAAAGTACTTTTTAGTTTTCAATAAAAGTGATTACCTATTTGAAATTTTTTGCATTTTTTTTCATAATTTACAGTGAAAAATCGAAAAAATTAACCTTCTGTTGAAAATAACCAATAAGTTACTCTGAAAGTGTTACATCTCGAAGATCATTAAAGACGTGTTGATTAGAACTATATTTACAAGAACGTATATTACATCAGCATCGAATACATTAGTATGCCTAGAAATTAGTGGGGGAAAAATATCCATAGGGAATTGGTGAGAAAGTTCTACACTACACTCTCCTTAGCGTAAAATAACCTAGATACTAATAAAATAATTTGAAATAATAATAATTAATTAGAAAGTTTAAATATAATGAATATAGACTCATAAGTGGAGTCTAACAACTGTTGGTTTTCTGACTCTGGTCAATCTTCTCAGAGTTTGTGCCTGTTGGTTCAGGCTGACCAATGTCGTTTCTATCTTCCTTATTTGGTTCGGGTACATTGATTCTCGGCTAGTTGGCTTTGGTTAAGGCGATCTCTGGCCCAGAGTTTCGTTGATATTGTGTGGATGTAGGCAGATCTTCCTTGAATGATACTCGTTTCACCTGAGTTTTCTTCAGTTGATTGATGTTTTAGAGTATAGTCATTGTCAAGACAGATTTTGTAATGAAAATTCCAGAATACATTTTGTACTGTGTCATACTGCCATTTCGTTGATTGGTTTTTACGGTTGTCACAGCTCAATACTTGGCCAATGATACTCAATTTTCTGGTGTTGAGGATTAGATGTTGATTTCGGTGAATTTGGAGTTGATTTTAAAGTTTTGAACCATGTTGTCAGTTTGTAACTGAAGACCATTTCCACTGGCATTGCCTTGTTATTGATTGGCCTGTTGCGATAACTCGATAGGATGATGGTCAATTTTTCCTTGATAGGTACGTTTACGCCTACCAATTACCATGATTATTTGTACAGCCTGTTCTGCCAACCCATTGGTAGCTGGGAAATTCGGTGCGATGAAAATTTGATGAACACCGTTGGATTTAGTAAATTCCGAAAATTCTGCTGATTTAAAGATGGTTGCATTATTGGATACTAGGTTTTGACACAATCCAAACCTACTGAGGAAATCTTTTAGAAATTCGATTGTTTTCTTGCTGTCTGAGCTGCTTTTCATTTGATACGCTTCGATCCATTTAGTTTTTGAATCGATTATGATGAATATATTTTCACCATTGTACTCAGCATAATCAATATGGACCCATTTGAATGGATGTTTGGGATCTTCCCAGCGATGAGTCGCTGTTTAAATTGTTATATCTCGAAGATCATCAAATACATGTTGATTAGAACTATATTTACAAGAACGTATATTACATCAGCATCAAATACGTTAGTATGCCTAAAAATTCGTGGGGGGGGGGGGAATATCGATAGGGAATTGGCGGGAAAGTTATACACTACAGAAAGTAAGCTAATTGAGATGCCTGCACTATACTATCTGATTTGAACGAAACCAATGCTTTTTAGGAGGCCTTTCAGAATGAAAGATAAAAATTTCAATTCAACTACGTATGTAACCAGTGGTTTACGTGTATTTCCAACTAGTAGCAATAAAAATTCACACATCATAGAGTAAGTAAGTTTGGAGAAATGAACAGTTGCGTGGAATGTTTATAAATCGAACAAAGTAACTTCAATGACAGTTGAGAATTGGCGGCGATGCGTGTTACGAGGTTTTGATTAGTATGCCAAACTAAAGCTGATATCTACTCGTAGTATAGGGCAGCAAAGGGTCCATCTGTATTCAGAGCTTTGTGTAAGCATGTAGTGGGTACATAATACATTTATTATAAAAAATAAGGGTCGAGGAGCTCGGGTGCACATAGAAACAATTTCGTAATTGTTTTGAAAATATTCGAAAGTGTCGAAAGGTAAAAGGTGAAATTTCAGGCTATAAGGTAGCTTTTATACTCGTAAAAGTTTCTCTCGCGGATACGGACAAAGAACACGCTGCTGCGTGTAACTTCAACTACGTATAGACGTACGTAGACGTACAACTACTACATATACGGAGGTGGTCTCTGGTCTAGGTAGTAAGTACTGTGCTAGGTAGGTAGAAGTACATACATACATACGCGTATAAAAAGCCAGAGGTAGCGAAAACCGAATCCTTCTTTCTTTTGAAAATTGCTCGAGAAATATAGCGCGCGCGTTTTAAACGTACGCCGCGCCGCGCCACGCCGCGCGTCCGTATTATAAAGAGTGGTATAAAACCTTTAGTCCGAGCGGCGAATTTATTAAAGAGTCAATATTTACTGGAAAAACCTTTTTAGCAATAACCTTCTAGCTATGCTAATTCCCAGTGGTCTTTCGTCGGCTTCTTTTTTGCGGCTAAAATGCCGCGTTTATATACTTAGTATACTATATTATCGAGCATTTCGGCCGAAACGTTTCGTGTTGTTGTTGTTGTTGCTGTTGCTGCTGCTGTTGCTGTTGGCCGTGTTGATGTTGTTGTTTTTCAAGTAATCTTGACCGTTTGCGATGTGGTCAGCGGCGCGGCGGGCGGTGGCGTTCCACCGTAATCCAGTCGGCGAAGAAAAAAAAATGCCTTTTCCTTTTCATTATAATATAGATGATGGTATTTTTTTCTTCGCGTTCTTAAAACCGCAACCGACTCGCCGAGTTTTTTTTCGCAACTCGGTGAAATATTGAAAAATCAGGGCGCGAATAATTCATACGCCTGTATAGTGTAATACCTAAACTCGTATACCGAAAGCTTCATAAATGGGCATCTTTTTTCTATTATGTACCCATGCTTCGATGAGTTTTTTTCCAAAACCGTAGGTAATTTCTCAATTGTTCAGACCTTGGAAAAAAAAGTTGAGCTTCTCTTTCACGGATGAAAACAAACACGTAAGAGTGGTGTTTTTTTTTTGGTACATCGCGCGTTGAAACTGTATTGAGAAAACGTGTGGGCGAGCGTATTAAATTTGAACTGCGGCGGTGATGAAATTTATCGGTAAATTTTTTCCCCCCGAGTCTAGTAAGTGGGGTGAGCGCAACGCCTCCGGATCGTCTACCCCCCCCCTCATTGTCAATATTTCCCGCTGTATTTTATCCAACCTAACTGCTGCTCAAAATGCCTACAAATAGAAGAAATACATCGTGGCTCTCGCATTATACTCGCGAAAGTGTGAATTTCCAAACAGTACGTAATCGAGAGATTTTTTATCGATTTATTTGGGCGAGTTTTGGGTACCGCGTAATATACGACGACGATGCTTTAAAGAAGCGGGCGAAAAAAAAAGAAAAAAAAAGGACGAACAGATTTCTTACAAAGTTTGAAATTGACGATGCGATAATGAGAAAATAATATCGTCCGAGGAGTAAATGTCGCCGAGTTTGACGTATGAAGGATTGAAGGATGAACCTAACAACGAACGCAACGTATGGAACATTTTGCCCGTTCACGCCGAGCTAATACATACTACCACTACCAGTATGTGGATATGGATGAGCCTTTGAAAGGTCACCTTAGAGATATCACTTTCCATTTATTTTGTATTCTGTATATATTTTTTTATTTACTCGTAAAAATCACGGAGATTTGTTCAATTTTGCACGAACGATTCGATTCGATTCTGGTTGGGTATAAAATGCTGGAGAGAAGGACCTTCCAAGTGGTGAAAATTTTTGAAATAATCTACGAAGTACGTACAGTGCAAACGTTGTCGCTTACTAGGGAACCATTTTAAACTGGCACTCTCCGATCGAATGAAGCCAAGCAAGATTGTAACTATAAGAAAATGCACTAAAACCCACGAAACAATTATTTTTCAGCGAAGCGAACTAACGTGAATAATTTTTCAAATTCAACTCCCACACGATTGTAGTTTTGGACCCTGCTTTGAAAAATTGATTTTTTTCACTTTTTCTGAAATTTACAAATTGGTCAAAAATTCACTTTTGAACTCGCTGCCTCGGAATTTCACGGTAACCACCTGAAACCGTCTAGACGGTGCTCATTCGTTCATTTTCGACCCTCCCATGTTAGATTTGAAATTTCTGCAGCACTGGTCGAAGGCTCCAAAAAATTCAAACGACGATTGTTTTCGAATCGGGTAATCGTCACGAAGTTTTTTTTTCTCAATTGCTACCACGAGCACCGAGCAGAGAACATTACAACTGAATTATTCGCGTAATACGAGTGAGTACCTACTACTCGCTGAAAATTGGCAAATTTCATCTCGAAAAATTCGCCCGTCTGGATGACGTGAACCGAGCGCGAGCGACGAGTCAGCATATATCGTAGCCAGCAGAAATGAAATATTGTACATATAATATACGAGTACTATATAGTGTAGGACGCGGCATGGCAGCGGTGAATTGTTTCCAATTCCATATATTACATAAAACAAGCTATAGAGGCTTTTTCGATTAAAAAAGTTTGGCCATTTTTCAACTTTACTCGTACATTACGATGGCATAAGCGCAATAATGGTGCGGCCTGTGTGGTGGTGATGATGGTGATGATGGTGATGATGGCAGGGGAGGGGCATATGTCTCTGTAATGAAAAAACAATATAGAAGGTAAGACGTATCGACGTGTTTGATTTTTTGAAATATACGCGAGCTCGTTCGAACGTGTGCGGCAATACCTATGCTTTAAATCAAACGCATTAAGCAGTAACCAGTACATTATTGTGTAGTGTGCGACATTCGATAGTGATCTAATAATTCACGTATAAACATAATAATTCCCTACCTCCGTCTCTTTGGAAAAAAAAAATTCATAAACATTTCGTCACGAGACTTTTTCATCATTCCCAAAAAACCATAACTAACAAGAAGATGCGCAATTAATACACTTATTTAGTACCTAGACCATAAATTTCATCACCGTACAGCAAAATCCCCCTCCCCCTCCCCCTCCCGCCTCCTTCTGTCAGTTTTATTCGCATTTTCGACTAACACAATACTTTTAATGTTCTTTTAATTGTACAACTCGACTACATTCGACCCTAATTTATAAATTTTAATGGTGGAAAAAGGCACGTGTTACGATTCGAAGGCGTTAGAAATTTAGTAGGTAAATATACTCGTATATTTGTACGTAGGTAGAGGTACACGAAAGGTCGCGGTCGACTATGGTACATCGTATACCTACTCGTAGATCAGCCGATAAAATAGGAAAACACGCAAATTTATAACTGTTTTATTTACCATTTACGCGCAGTTCCTTCTTATTTCGTTGAAATAATAATCTGATAATTATATTCGCAGTTTCCGTACGCGGGAATTTCGGTCCTTTTTTCGTGTGTTTTTTTTTTGCAAACGATGAAAAGAAAAAGGAATACCTCGCTGCTAATATGGTCACTGGCCAGGTAGCTAATGAATTGAAGTAACAGTAACGCGTGTGAATGAAAATGAATTTACCCAAAATTTCGCACGTTAGAGATGGGATATGTACTGCGAAAAAGTGCAGTTCATTTCAAAATTTAGAAACACTAAAATACATAGAAAGTTTCCACGATTTTTATAGCAGCCGTATTCGACATTTCTAAAATTTTATTTAGTTTTTTTCATCGCATCTCACATAGTTACACCCATTACATTTATTTACGAGTATATGTAGTCACACACGCGAAAGAACACGCAGTAATATTCATATTCGTTCCTATCCTCAGCTCCGCCTGCCACGGTTTCGTGTGAAATGAACCGATTGAAATATTTAAAAGCTTTCGACAATGTACGTAGTTAAAGGAAAATCGAAAATCAAGCCTCGCGGCATGAACGATGCGACCTAACGATATTAAAATATTTTTCATTAAAATGGCTTTCTATACGTTACGTTATACGATAAAGTGACGAAAATCTTCCATATAAATCGCTGTTGCTCGTAACCAAACCAGCAAAAAAAAGAACAGCACGAGACCGAGTTGGGGGAAAATAAAATAATAAAATCAGACAGCGTAGGGTAATCTGACGATATTCGTAGATACATATTTTGCGATCTAACGCCAAGATTTCAATAATCGTCAATATCGTCATTCTACATGATTTGATCAGATACTGTTATAGGTAACATAAATTCGTATTTCGATCAATTTTGAGCTGACATACCTAATTACCTATACTCGTAACTAAATCGGATCTGGGCAATCAATTTCAAGTATCCAGCAAGTTTATGCGAGTAATACACAAAATAATAAATATTACGAAACGAGTCTCTTACCTGTATTGTTTCCTCCGAGTCAAATAAGAAATCGTACTTCCGAGGGTGGCTCTGGCTCATGCTAAATGATAATTCTTCTTAATACCAACTCCAGTATCTGTAAAGACAAAAATTCAAAAATAATTATAATCAACGTAAAATGAATAAAAAATAATTACTTAAATAAAAAATTCATTTGAAAAATTATTTTATTCATTTTTTTGAGAGGGTGGGGGAAGGGGTGTGTGAGGAAGAGGGACAATTGAATAAGTTCGCAATTGAGTACAACTTGGTAATCTACCATTTTTCTCTATATTTATTACGCGTTGGATCGGCAATGAATTATTTTACACTCTTCAGTTTCTTCTCTTTGAGTACTACCTGAACAGTGAACAGTGTTGATAACTGATTGGCTCAATTTCAAAACCAGTTGCCAATTTCGACGAAATATCTCAATATAACTCTTTATTTTCATACGATTAAAAAACAACCAATTTATCGTATCGTACATGGCACGAATACCCAGGTATTTAATCCTTTTAATTCACTTCGGTAATCCACATTCGTGAAACGACCTGGAGTTTCGATTTTTATCGCGCGAAAACGAGCGTATTTTTTAGTTGGATTTTAGTTGTAACGTTTAGTCGTTTAGCGATAGCGTAGTCGACTAGTCGTATTGGTTTTTCAAAAAAGCTCATCAATATTTCAACGACAAATGCTTTCCAACTCTCCGCTCGAAGCGAATTTTATGCTGGGTAATTTGGGAGATGCCATATACTGCTCAAGAAACCTTTATCCGTGACAATTTGCAATTTATATTTTCGCTCGGAACGGTACGAGTACAAATACCTACGCTGGATCGTATTGGCTATAGTGGCTACACAGGCCATTTGTTAAGCTCGCAGATTTGCGAAATAATCGCCAGCGTTTTCGTCAATGATTTCTAATATGTTACGTTATGGCGATGAAAATGAACCGTGTTATTTAACGCACAGCCACCACATTTCGACCGAAATTCTATGGCTCCGTGTAATTGCAACCTCTCTCTCTCCCCCTCCCGAAAAGTTTACGTGTATTTCAGGGGTTCGACGAAAAAGGGGCCTTGGTCAGTTTTTTTTCGATTTTCTGATTTTTACGATTCCGAATATGATTATGTATGTAGTTTGAAAATTTTCCTTTTTGTTATAATGTCACCATATTCCGCGATATAAGTAATCTAACGTGGAAAAAAAAAATCAAAATTGAAAACTTTCCGACTATAAGGCCCTCTTTCCTTGAAAATAATAACGTTTCCACGGTTTTCAGTGCAGTGTTCACGTACCATTTTCAAGGAAAAAAGGCCTTAGTCGGGGGGTTTCCAACTTTAATTCTAATCTTCTATGGACTGTTCTGAAATATTCTTGCGAAACATGGACCATGAGTGCAGAATGCGAGAACAAAGTATCCGCTTTTGAGATGTGGTGCTATCGAAGGCTACTACGAATCTCATGGAAGGACTTCATTACCAACAAGGAAATATTAGCAAGAATAGGAGAGGAGCGGAAAGTCGTAGTTGAAGGTATCAAAACTAGAAAGCTAAAGTATTTAGCTCATAAAATACGAGAAAATGGTATTTTCATGCTAGCGGTACAGGGGAAAATCCAAGGAAGATCGACGAGAGGGAGGAAACGATCGGAGCTGTTAACAACAAACTCACCAGCCAACTCTCCCTGTAAGACCCTGAAAGAAACGATCAGATACGCTAGATACCGGCTAATATAGATGGACATATACGCTATCTCCTGTAAAGGAGCGCGACTACGACGACGACGATATTTTACACTGCTATAATGTTCAGTTTTTTCCCTCTACTAAAAACTTGATGGTAATTATGACTAAGGCCCTTTTTCCGTGGAACCCCTCATTTGAAAATCTTATGAAAAAGTATGCTTCCTGAATTAGTAAGATTTTTTTTTTGTATAACACCTCGCACACACTAGGCATAGCTTTACCCCAAGATTAAGACAAGAGATGGGAAGGGAAATGGGGGGGGGTGAGACAGATTGTCCACCCTGACCCAAACCCCTAGGCGGTTACCTAAGGCATGGTCCCTGCCAAGTTCCAGGAGTCGTTATTCGCGCGTAACAGTCTGACAGCAGACCAAGCCCCCAACCCATCTCAGAAGGAAGTATGAAGGGAGAGAAATTTCGCCTAGGGGTGGTCCCAACAAGTTGGGGCCCCTAGTTAAAGGTCACGAGGTACATTGGGTTATTTGTGGGGAGGTCAGTGCACTTGCTATTGGCTTCTCACTGACTGCCCACATGAAAAGATTGCTATTTTTCTACTAAGTTACAACTATATACATACTATAATACAATTTTAATTATCTTCATCCAGGTTTGTCTTCAATCTCGACATCTGGATATTTCGGCTTCTTCTTTTCTTCTGGGTTATATTTTTTTGTTTGGGGAATAAAAATGAAAAAATACAAAATATACACGTATAAAAAAATCATTTACAATTACATTCAAGGGCCATACCTATACAAACTACTATCTACACCGAAACCCTATATCTAAATGCATTTGAATATATATGAGGTGGAAAATGCCTATTTACATTTCTTTGGCACTGACCACCTCTTGGCTCTTACAATCTAATTACATATAATAAAAATATCTATTTACATCTTAAATCTATAGTCACCTTCGGGGTTCAGGTCTGTTTTTCCTAGAGGCTGCAGACCCTGACTGTGATTGGAGTATCCCTGAAGAACTCAATTAACGAGTGTCTTACCAGGCTCCAATCCAGCTGATCTCATCCGCAGCCTATCTTGGGAATCGCCAACTTCTTGATGTTAAGCTATGTACATTTTGAGACTAAGTTCTTCAATGTCATTAAGAAATTTTGTACAGTGGGCTTGTCGTTGTACCAATATTTAGTAACCATGTACAAAATGAAATTTTCGGTTGTGGTACCATTTAGTTTGCCTTCCTTCTTGATCTCTACCACATCCCACACCACAGCCCACTTTCTCCTCGAGGTGTCCCTACCCTGAAATCGCCTAGTGATTTGATAGGCAACCTCTTGAGACATTTCGAAGTCTGCACTGACACAGTGTGCCAGTGCATACTCTTGGAAGCAACGGAGCAGGTCCTCTTCAAGTTCCTCCAGAGTGAAAACGCCATTGGACATTGTTACCAACTCCCCCCCCCCCAACATTCCCTCTGGAGCTTGACATTCAGCTCTTTCTCTTTCTGATCTAATAGAAGCTTAACGTGTGCTGGTGTATGTGGGGCAGTGGCCAGGTACTCTCTGTACAGGAGCAGTCCAGCAACCACTGCCGCGGCCGTCCCAGCTGGTCTATAAAAACGTTCCTTAACGGCCCTTAAGTACTAGGTACTGCATGGGTGCTGGGTATATGTGCTGGTAGAATATCAAAGTATATGGATGACCTAACTCCCCACTTGTGAGGAGTTGTTCCAGGGCCCTATCTACGATCCTACTAGCCATGTTCTGATATTCGATATCAGCAAAGTGCTTCCCTAATATCAACTGTCTAGAGTATGCACTGGCAGTACAGACTTCAAAATGTCTCAACAGGTTGCCTATCAAATCACTAGGTGATTTCAGGGTAGGGACACCTTGAGGAGAAGGGGGCTGCGGTGTGGGATGTGGTAGAGATCAAGAAGGAAGGCAAACTAAACGGATGCGGATTCTCGTTGAAGATCTGATTTTTGGACGTTTTTTGAATATCTTCAACCTACCACCGGCCCTAGCAGGTTCTGCCAATGGATTTGTAGAATCATTACGAAAACATTTTCCAATGTTTGCGGATTGGTGTGTACGTACCATCAAAGTTTGTACTCCAGATTGAATAATGAAGATCGTTCCTATTCAGCAAGTAGTACCTACATCTCGTATAGTACCACTACCTATAGAGTACGTAGTATCCGATAGTTTGATTTTTTTTTTCAAACAATCTGGGCTGCTGTGAAATTAGCAAACAAAAATGTGGTAGGTAGTATATTTCGGAGCAATATTTATTAGAATACAAAACTACGAGAGTTACGTTGGAATACGAAAATACTCGTAATTGAAGTATTAATATCGACTAGCTGATATTAGATAGAGATACGGTAGACTTAGATACTCGTATTATACTACCTATAGTACCTAATATATGTATGTAGTGGGTAGGAGAGATGCAGCTTTTGATACCTACGATAGCGATATATACATACGAGTATAATAAGGGTGAAGCGGCATCGCGTCTCGATTTTGGTTTTAATACGCGTAACACCCGATTCCATCGTCGCTCCGTTGATTCTCAGCCACACACATACATACTCGTACTTACTGGTAAGCTTTTAGCATAGGTAGCTTAGGGAGTAGATGTACCTCTCCTCTACCTACCCGATATATAAATGTAGGTGTAGAGAGATATAGATATTGGTAATTTAAGCGTAAACGACGACGATTTCCACACTACGCTGCGCTGTTTCAAAGCGTAATATGTTCAAATTAGTGGTTAGACTGGCATTTTGGTACGTTTAATAATGTGCCTACCTACATAAACCTACAATATTGTGTATAGGACTGGCTGATTAAGTCAACTTTGCCTACCTGCACATGGCACACTACATTACAAGTACGTAACTACGTATAGTTAATACTTACGAAGACCTACCACTACCAACTACATACATACCTACCATAGAGTCGACTGTAGGTTGCTCAATGGCGAACGAGTGTTTCAATCAACGCCCGTTAATCTTCTTAACGCGGATTAAAATTGCTACCTCAGCTCCGTATTGGCGAGATGGTTTCGCCAATTCCTTATTACTCGCTACCGCATGGCTATGATCGTGCTTCCAATGACAAAACCGATAAACAGCCCATAAAGTGTAATTTATTAGCGGAGCATCGCGTCGGTGGAGAACCTTTTTCGTATTTATCACGAGTCGAATGGTTTGAAAAATTTTCAAAAAAATTCACGACTTTTGTTTTTCTTTTCTCAATTTCTGCCAAGTTTACACTGGTAGGTAAAATATGCTCAAACTCGATAACAATGTAATTATTTTAATGCGCTCGATTTTTTTCCATATGTTTTGAGTGAAATATGTTATAATCACCAAATAACAACACATTTTACTCGATTTTTTTCAATTTTCCTCGAGTAAGCAAATGAAATACGCTGTAACTATAAGTAACAACATATTCCACTCGATTTTTTCTTCGTTTTTTTTTTTTTCTTTCTCAACATTAAACCATACGAAAAGCTACGCTCGTATTACGATTGTTTCGAGCAGATAAACGAATTTGAAATCTTGGAAAATAACAAGTTATAGCCGACGAGGCGATGATGTATCGTTTCGGTAGAAAAAAATGTCATTTCCTAGTGAAAACCATTCGTCGTCGTATCCTCGTGTCGATGTCGCTGTCGCTGTCGGTGCGTCCGCTTGTTTACAAACAGAAAAAGCTTACCGGACCCCGTCCCGTCCCGCCCCCGCCCGTATACCTTCGATTAATGAGCGTCGACGTTCGATGGTTCGACTCGATTATATTGGCTGATTTTTCTTTTTGTTTTTCTTTTTCATTTGTAAACGTTATAGTCCGAGTTGACGACTATAGATCAAATCGAGTCGTATTTATACGTACGAGTAGTGTACAACTCGACGCGTGCAGATCGCTAGAATAGCTTGTAGTTCGTACGAAAGAAAGAATTTTCAAATTGCTCTCCGAGGACTTTACGAGCGTTTGGCATAGTCGCTGCAGTAGTCGACGCTTTATTGGCATTTCGAGTACTTCTCGTCGAATTAGTTGGTATTTTTTCTTCTTATTCTTCTTCTTCTTCTATTTCAAAAATCGTAAAAATTTACGATTGGAAAAAATTGAAATTTTTTGACAATCTGTAAATCGGACGAATTTACTTTATTGGCAAACACGACGGCTAAAAATCATCGGATTGGTTAAATATTTTCAAGTACGTAATAAATTATGAAAAGTTTTCCAAATAAGATATCTTATAGCGTCGCGTCACGTCACGTCTTGTCTAGCCATCGGATCAATCAGCAGTAAATTTTCGACGATTTCAGTCTAAACAAATACAACCGGGTCCCGAGATATTTGTTCTCCTTTTTTCCATTTCAATGTGGTTTATTTTTCTGTAACATGTGGATGTAAGTTTTTACTACGAGAAGTGATGAAAATGATACGAATTATCGGATCAAATATAAAAAACGGTAATTTTTTTCATTTTCAAACTTTTTTTTTCAAGGGGGGGGGGGCTTTCGATGCAACATCAATAGAAAATTATACACGTACCATTCTCAACAATATTTCAAATTTTTGCCGTCTGACTGAAACGTATTAGCACTAAACATGTCTTTCAAAAAGGAGATTACACGTAGGTACTCATTTCCACCATACGAGTATATATTTTCGAAAATAGAAAAATACTCGGGCATCACTCACGCGAGTACGGAACGTTTTCTCGTAATTTACTACCCTTCACTCGATTTTTTGGTGAACGTCGTCAGTATCATACACGTAAACCACAGACCATCTGAGACCTATATTATCTGTACCTGGGTACTGTCCAAGTTCAACACATAGGCCTCTAGCCGTAACTTATTTATGTTTCGTGCGATTGTAGAAAAAGAAAAGTAAAAAAAAAAAGAAAAGAAAAAAGAAAAGAAGCAATAAATCGGGAAACAAATGCTCGTAAATCGCATCCAGTAACGAGCAAACGTGAAACGTATTAATCGAACGGTGCGGCGACAGATTTATAACGAGATGGCTGAAAAAAAGAGCAGGACAGGGCAGGGCAGGGAAGGGTGCGAGAACTAATGCGAAGAACAAACGCGAATGTGAAAGAAAAATTAACTCGAAACACCTTTACGCTTTTCAATCTATTTCTCAAAAGAATACTAAACTGGGTAACGCTCAATCAATGTAATGGCCAAAAAATAGGCTCGACACTCCAACAGTACAGCGCGGTGGTGAAAATTATCTCGGGTCGAAATTTTTACCGCTTTAGAAAGCGAAAATTGAATGAAATGAAAAGAAGTGCCCCGCAGAAGACTGAAATGAAAAGAAGACTATACGTATACGGTATACGAGTAGGTTTGCGTCTCTGTCTGTGCAGCAGCCTGTGGCGATGGCGATGGCGATGGCGCAACACAATTGTGTCCAAAAAATAAAGAAGCAAAAGCGCCGCGGCGAGAGACAAGTTGGAGCTGGTAGGATAGTAGGTCTAGGTACCTTATACGTACGTACGAAAAAGAGACTCGATTGAAAAGACTAGTTGAAAAATACATTTGGAAACGCCAACCAACGTTTTGCAGAGTAACGCGTCGCGAATCCCCGGAGAAAAGTGACAGTTCCTTTTAAAAAAGAATACGACGACGACGCGACGGGCGGCCAGAGCGGGGGAGCATGGCATTTGTCGCGGAGGATTGTATTTCCGGACGTGGATGTGGACGATGGTGCGCACATTTCCCGCTTTCTGCTTCTTCCTTCATTCGTATAGTCGTAGCGTACACTTATTCAAATTTACTCTCGTTCGCATACACAATACACATATGCTGCAGTCAAGCACCTACCAACCTACCTACACTCGGCCTCGGCTACTCGTTTGCCTATCAATATCAAGGTATGTAACTGGACCTCCCCTAACACCCGCTCTAAAACGAATTGATAGCACTTGTAAATAGATTATATAACAATGTAATAAAGTAAATATTCTCCCCAAATATATCTTATTTAATTTAATTTAATCTATATAGTACAATGTATGTATATTATTGTAGCACTACCCTAAGCTGAAGGATGGAAGAAACCTATGGTATGTGTCCATTCTCAGCATTCAAAACTACTCCAACGTTATCCACTATGTAAGGTAGGACCGAGTGTTCCCACTTTCACACATCAGAAATAATATCCTTTTGGACAATCCTACTCTAGGAGATCTCTTTCTGAGGTAGTTAAGGGTACAGTGGTGCCCGGAGACCTCCTAGGCCTACCCCAAAATGGGAGACGGGTCGGGGGTCGCTCCAAATCCGCGGAAGGGGGGAATGGGCTACATCCTAGGGTGACCACTCCCTCAACCCCGAAGTGGTGGGAGCGATTCTGGGATACTGCCTAGGAGCTCCGGGCCTTTGGCCTGGTGCTGGGGGGGTGGGTCAGCAGTCCCAACCAAAACTGGGGCCCCCCACTCACTGCGGCTCCAGGACCACTGGGTGGCCGAACCGTCCCCTTCCCCTCCTAGTTTTAAGCAAAATTGAAACACTCCTAATCTTGGCTTAGTTTAAGTTGTACATAGTCTTTATAGCTAAATTTTAGTATTAAGTTTGTAATTTAGTATTAGAATATACATCACCCTCCCCTTAAACTTAAGATTGTACTGGTATTATCTCTGCGGAAGGGGCGGGGCTTAGGCCCCGCCCCCTCACCGCAGGGATAAGTAATTATAAGATGTAAATATTATTCAAAATAAACCCTTTTTTTAAAAAAAAAAAAAAAAAAAAAAAAAAAAAAAAACTCGTTTGCCTAATACATACTCGTAGATACGGGAGTATAAAGGCTAAAAAGCACAAGCCGGCCTAACAATAATGTATTAAATTTCATTTGCAACGGACCCGTAGCGCTGCTAAAATGGACGACCTTTGGAGCACTGTCGTCATCGTTCAGATAAGCTAATGTGTCCTTTGTTTTTTCCCACAAGGTTAGGTATACTCGTACTCGTACGTACTACGCATATACGAGTACATGGTCGGTGGCTGCATTCTTGAGGGAATTTTTTCTCTATCCTTTAAAACGTACTCGCAGAAAATTTTCATATACTCGTATTGACCGAAAAATGAGATCTTACCTCAACCCCCGCATCTTTCCTTCTCAAATCCCAATAGGTACACAGCACATATGTACTCGTATGTAATATACTCGTATGCGATACGATCGCAATTGCAGCATGCATACTCACTCCTCTACATACCTATGTACAAGGGAGCTCCGCTTACTGGGCTTCAAAATTTTGCTTCTTTTCTTTTTTCATGACACTCTGTGGGTTGGAACGAACATTATTTAAAAAAAAAAAAAAAAAATATGAGCGAAATTGCGGTTGGTTATAGGATTGAGCCAGGGCTGGCGAGACAAAGTTTTCTTTTTTAATATTTTCAGGATTCTTTTATAAGTACCTACATGGCATGGTACATACATAGATACTCGTAAATAATTATCAAGCAACGGTTAACAATTTCATTAGTTCATTTTACGATTCGTGCATTTCAACTCGACTAGATGAGCTTATCTAAAAGCTGAGACGCGAAGGATAAGCGTCGTCGTTTTAATTAAGTACGTAGTAGGTACAATATCTACTCGTACAATCCGGCAAAGAGCGGTGGCGCTCGTTCGCACTCTATCTTTATGCATACCTGCCGTACCCCCCCCCCCTTTTCCCTGTACACTCAGTAGTTCTCCACACTGTGTAGGAGATCTCTCATCATATCATACAGCAGCAGCTCGCCACTTATACACTTACACATATTATATTACAGCATTTACGGTACCTATATCTGTAGTTAACATTGCGTCGTCGACGAGTACCTAGTATACCTACTTCTCGTACATCAGCTATTAATTCTATTTTAACTCGGCTGTCTGGTCGAGTTTCGTTTCGTGATAATATCCAAACCCTCGCGATGACATCCATTTAGCTGCAGCGTAACCTTATTAAATTACATTGTTACAGTTACAGGATACCTCGTACCTCGTATTACGAGTACGACTGCCAGCGAATTATCTACCTATCTTATTCGTCTGGCTTTCTATAGTTTTTAATATGATTTTCGAGATACT
This sequence comes from Planococcus citri, assembly GCF_950023065.1. Taxonomy (NCBI): domain Eukaryota; kingdom Metazoa; phylum Arthropoda; class Insecta; order Hemiptera; family Pseudococcidae; genus Planococcus; species Planococcus citri. The sequence continues at coordinate 778,709 of NC_088677.1, read as the reverse complement.
CGTAACTACACGGGAATGGAGACAATGCTCCTGACCACTTTGTAAAGCAGCTCTATCTCAGCACTTCCATTTTTGAAACGCTAAAAAATAATTATCGTCCGCTTCGCAAATTAGAGAATTCACGAGGAGTAGGAGAAAGAAGATGCGAAACAAAAATTACATTATACGAGTACGAGTATAAATACAAGACTAGCCATCAGCAGTTGCACAATTTTCACATTTTTCAAAGTCACCCAAGAACTGAAGGAACACATTATCTAATGATTTTTGAATTTGCAGAATGCTACCTTTCATCATCATTGAACTTTGACCAGGTGAGCTGTTCAGCCTGTCTGGGAAAATGTAGAAGAATTGCTCACCGATGCATCAAGTCTTTTCTTCAGTCTTCCTCTACTCCTCCTGCCAGTTGGAGTGTACTCTTTGACTTTTCGAGGGGACCATTTATCAGGCATTCTGTCAACGTGTTTTCTCCATTTCTTTCTGTAATCATTCACTCGTCTAATGATTGGCTCTGCTCCTAGCTCCTTCAGGATGTCTTCATTCCTTTTCCTATCTCGTCTAGTATATCCTGCATTGGCTCGCATGAATCTCATTTCTGCTGAGCATTGGTCTTGCCAGCGTATTGTAGATTCTTATTCGAGTTTCGGCTCTGACTTTTCTCGGAGGTATGGCTCAGTTTATTGCTCCGCTTACTCTCAGGAATTTACTGATCTTAAGTTGTGCGTCGACTTCTCCTTCATATGACAGCTCACATCCGAGATTTTTAAAGCTTTTAACTTGTTCCACTAAAGTCCATTTACAACAATTTTACTGCGTAGAATCCGTTCATAATTGTGAAGTTGTTGTAGCTTGAGATGTCAATCAGCCTTTTCCCATTCTTGTTTACTGTAATTTCTCCGTGTCTTCCTAGCACTTTGTCGTTTTCACTTGACCCTGTTCTTGCATTGAGGTCTCCTATTACAAAAATGCTACGTTTTGGGGTTCATCTTGTCGATGGTCTTTTGGAGCTGCTGGTAGAACTCGTCACTTCCTCCTCTTTGCCTTCCTCTGGAGCATATACGCCAATCACTGAAATATCTTGGTTCCCTTTCAGATTTATCTCGATTTGTCTTTCACTCCATATTCTATATGCCTGCATGTTGTTTTTGAGTCTGTGCCGGGTATAAATCATAATCCCTGCTCTGGGACGTTCAGCTTTTCCTACTCCCGCACATCGACCTTTTAGTTAACCTAGATGACTACTCTAATGCAAACTAAGGCCACTGGTTATGTCGCCAACTCTGTGGATTTCAAATTAGAAACAAACGCATCTGCGCATGTATCAGGAATTGATGCTTGTGAACAGTAAATGGAAACACCACTGGTACCCCCACTTCCACCATTAATCCACCGACAACAAAATACACACACACGTTTCTTGAGACATGCGCAGATGTGTTTGTTTCTAATTTGAAATCCGCAGAGTTGGCGACATAACCAGTGGGATAATTTTGCGTATGAGTAGCCATCTAGGTTAACTAAAAGGTCGATGCTCCAGCATATACTCGGGTGAATTCTCCTCGTTCATCGATGCCGCTGCCCTTTCTCTTAGTTTCTGTGATAACAGCTATGTCGATGTTTCTCTGCATCAAGATGTATTCCAGCTCCTCTTCTTTTCCCTTTATTCCTCGCACATTCCAGGTAGCAATCTTCAGCCTGTTATGTCTCTTCCATAGTGTGGGCTTTTCTGCCTGCTGCCCAACAGGGTTCCCTGATTTTCCAGCTGGTTTCTTCTAATTTTTGTTTTCTTGAGAAATTGTTTTTTTCCGCTTCTTTCTATGGGTTTCTAGCCCAAGGAAGTATAGCTTGATGAGGGAGCTATTTATAAATGTTGGAGATAAAAACAGGTTCATCAAATAAATCGACTATCTCAACTTACTCGTTCAATAAATCGATGTAAGTAGTACGAGTTCGAACACACGAAAAAAAAAAAGCTCAACATCTTCGAAAGTCTATCAAACGAGAAAAACACTCTCTCACTCAAATTCTCATTAGCCTCATACTGGAAATTTTCACCCAGTCTTCGATATACTTTTCTCTTCTCGCAGTCACATCTTTAGTGAGAGGAATAGAAAGATACACGCGGGCGGATATTCCCATTAAGGACCTGTCCATCCGCATTACGTACACTAGGTGTATTATAATCACTAATCAGTGAATTGAAATTGCGTTATCCTTCGAACAGTAATTAATTGTACGTCGCGTCGTCGTCCTGTTAACACGCCGATGTTCATCCAAGTTTTCCTCGTTTTCGTAAATTGCCGATAATTATCAATTAATTTAGTCACTCCTAAGCTCGGCACCAATTTATATGCGAGCAATATGGCGATAAAATGCTTTCTCGACGAGCATTACAGATCTTCTGAAAATACCTACATAATATGTATTCAAATCGGAAAAAGAGCATAAACGGACATCGAGGACGGACATGCCTACATAATTCTGACACGAAGGTCACCGGCAGACAAGCTGTCAGGTCAATTTTCAGAATCATTTTGAAATTTGCAACACCCACTGCACTGGTAGGTAGACAGAGGGTCCTTACATACCTGGACCTACACCTACACCTACACGTTAGGTACAATAAGCATGTCAAACAGAAACCACATCTGTAGATTGCTTTTACGCGAGGACGTCGAAAGTAAAAAATTATTCCCACGTTTCGAATGACTCGCGTTCGTGTGTCGCTGTCCTATCGTACTCGTATTCTATCCCAAAGTTATTTTTACCTTATTTGAAAATCTTGTGGAAAAAACGTAATTTTCGACGTGGAATTTTTTTTCCCTTCTTTTTTTATACACGTTCGATAGAGAGTTAAATGGAAAAAAAGCAGAGAGAAAGAGAGAGAAAAAAAGGAGTAAAGGTTCGCTTTCGAAAAAGTTATTTTCCGCCTGCGTTGTAATTGTATAGTAAACCTGCGCGAAAAAAATAGGAAATTTCGATAAAAATGTAAACGCCCGGTAGATGGGATAAACGGAGTGAGAAATTGAAAGACGATGTTTAACTATTTCGCGGATATTGTATACAAGTAGGTCCCATCTACCCTACGTCGCTACAGTATTACAGTATACGAGTCGAGTAAGTCTCTCACGTAGGTACGAGTAGGTATACCTATACCTATCCTTTATTTGGCCTCGTGCTACGCGTAGCCTTCGTTCCATTCCATCCATTTGAGTACTTATTTCGGAAAATTTCCAACTCGCTTTCGGAATAGGGCAAGGGCATAGGTAGAGAGGTACGAGTACTAGATTCGTTCAATACAAACACGATTAGGACTATTAAGAGACGCGCAACGTGATATTAATTATTCTTTTTCGTTATCGATGACGGTAAATTTGTCGTCGTTTCTTCGTCGTTCATGCTGTTGCGCCTCGTTACGAGCCCGAGCCCCTTTACACCAGTGGGGGGGGAGGGCTATGCCGAAGTCGCATATCAGCCGCACGAACGAGGCGGAGGCGGAGACGGAGGTGCGTGCCGGCCTTTGAATTATTCAGTTTTAATCTGCCATTTGCCAAATTTTAACTACATACTCTTCTACCAGCCATGTTCGAGGCGATTTTCCGGCTTCAAAATGAGACAATTAATTCGCCATTTTCGTGTAGTAGGCTGAAGACGTGGGCGTGAAATTGTCCACATTCCAGATAAACATCGTTAAGTTGGTTATCGTACATATAACGCTGAAACATTCGTAATCGGACAAAAGAGGAAATTCGCGAGACTGGACAGCCAGAGAAGAAATTAGCGAAGCGACTTGCGAAAAATCGTCAAATTGTCAAATCTTATAGCGTACATATATGTACCTATTCGTAAATTGAATTTTGACAAGTTGTTGACTAAGTATGTAGATGGAATTTCATCGGCAACCAGCCGAGCGGAGATAATTATTCCGACGAGCGAATATTTCATTTAAAAAGGTTATATGTACGAGTATCTGAGTGAGAAAACAGCGAGTTGCAGACTGAACAGGCTTATACTCTAGATATAGCATAGCATTCGTACGCGTGTAGATGAAATAGACATAGACGTTCGACGTAGTACGAGCAGGTATATTACGAGAGAAGGCGCTAGAATACATACAAAGTATACCTATACTCTTACGTAGAGAGAGTATATGTAGAGAGACGAATGAGAGAAACACCATGTCACGTTCTATTTTACGTAGTATGTTGTATTATGACAGGAAGTTGACTGTCGGTTGAATGTAAAATACCAACTCATTATTTAATTATTGCCGACTTATGCAAATGTCGGGCACGACGACGCATCGCGTTCGGCTTTCGCCTTTCAAACGCGCCTTTGCCAGTACTTTATTCGCATTTCGTACGAAATACGTCGACTACGTCTACGTCTACGTCTACTTATACTCGTATGTATCGCATATACTAGTTTTGACAGCGAATGGTGACGAGCGACAAGCGTCGACATCAGCTTCACTATATGTACACAATACATACGTACGTACTTATGTATGTCTAGATGTACCTCTACTCTAACGAAAACAGCACCGGGCACTACGAGTATGGAACTAATTGTACTGGGGGTACGTTTCGCGTACAAGATTGGAATACTTCGCCCAGAAACTCGGCGAGTCGGCAACCCGAACTACACACATAAATTGAACCCTCTGCCTGAAAATTTGAAGGGGCAAAGTTTCGAAAATTTAATAAACTCCGTATTCTGTGAAATGTCGAAAGTTCTACAAAGTATACGAAGTAGTTCGTACGCGCCTAATGTCTGAATTAAAAATTAAACAAGCCGACAAAATTGCGAGCTAGGAAAATTTTTCAATTTTCAACTCGAGCCAATACGTACAATTGTACCTCTACCTACTACCTACCTAGTTCACAAGTTGAAATCGAGAACGAAAAATATTACACGCAACAACAGTTTATCCCGAAATCAAACGTGGACATGGCTTCAAAATTAAACCTACTTGTACTTCGGAGTTCTTAGGATTAATATGAAGTAATGGAATTCTTTCCACTTTGATTTGTGAGTTGGATTTCAGGAAAAAAATAGAAAATACCTACCTACTTTCTTCAATTTTCTTTTCATTTTCCTACATTTTTTTGGTAGAAGAAAAAATATCGCTATCATTGACTTCCAAACCTGGATGACTATGCATGATTTTTTCCCCTGACAAACCATCAAGATAAAACATTATCATGCTCAGCCCCCCCCCGTCCACCAAAAAATATATTTTTGGAATTCTGAAAAAAAAATTTTGAGTGGAGATTTCCAACAAAATCTGGGGCTTTTTTGTGGAGGCCCTTTACAGACACGTTGTGCCCCTAAAGAAAATTTGAAAAATCGCAATAAAAACTGGAAAAAATTAAATAGGTAAAGAAGCCTTCGAGAAATTTTGTAAAAACCTAAACTTTTGTTTGGGTAACTTTGAAGCATAAAGAGGACTTTTCAAGCACGTAGGGCAAAAATCAATGTTCTTCGCATGTTTCGGAAAAAAAAACGCAAATTTCTTAGCAATTTTGGCTAACATAACCTACGACAAGTTTGAACATTTCATTAAAAGCTACTTCCCGAGAATTTTAATGAAAAACCACCACAACTTTACGTTCAGTCGCCAAAAATTCACACTCTTGGACAATTTTGACAAAAAACTGGATTATTACGACGATGTTGGCAAAAACTGCACCTTTAAGACAATTTCGACAGAAATGGACATTTTTTGACAATTGTGCCAAAAATGGTACTTTTCGACTATCTTTTTTTTTTTTTTTTTGACATATTTATTAATATCTATGTATTACAATATTAAGATATGTACTTCTTAAATCGGTAATACATTTTTAACTTTAAATTCATTTATTAACATGTGCGGATTTGTTCCTATGAACCAATCTGCTATATACATAACCTGTTATATTACATCACTAGGTCATGAGGCTTTCGACGTTTAAGATGCCTAACCATCACACTAGTATCTACCAGTTGAATTGCCTCTGGGTTGATGTGCCTATATGAAGTCATTTCTCATGCTTTGATGCATATTCTCTAACAACTTCATCCACCCACTTTATCATAAGATCTTTATGTAGGTAGTGCTTCATTCGTCTGAAACCATCTTGCACCTGTGATTGTTCGGAGAGTTTTGTTTCGAACTGTTTGGATGATTTTTCGATTTGATGGTTTGGCACATCCCCATAACTGTATCCCATATGTCCATACTGGTTTAATTATTATTTGATAAATTAGCCTTTTACTCTCAATCTTCATTTTTGAGTGATGTTCGATCAACCAGTACATTTGGTTAGGTTTCAGGTTGATTTGAGTCTTCTTCTGGTCAATATGTGTTGCTTGGGTTTGGGATGAATGAACTGATAAAATTGCAGTGTCATCAGCAAACGTTGCAGTTTCAGTTTCTTCTGTTGTTGGTATATCAGCTGTGTAGATTAAATACAGGATTGGTCCCAGAACACTACTCTGAGACACTCCAGCATTAATTGGATGTTGAGTAGATATGGCATCTCCATGGAACACCCTGAATGCTCTTCCTGTTATATAGGATTTTAGTAGGCGAACATAATTTCCTGGTAGGATTTCTGCAAGTTTTGATTGTAGATCTTTGTGCCATACTCCGTCAAATGCTTGTGCTATGTCAAGAAATGCTGCGGAACAGTATTTCTTTTCCTCAAATGCTTTTTCAATGATAGCTGCAACCCTGTGGACCTGTTCTATCGTTGAGTGTTGATTACGAAACCCAAACTGATGATCTGGTGTTTTGGCTAGAGGTTTGAGGCGTTTCAGAAGTAGCTTTTCAAATAATTTTGATATTGCAGGCAATATTGAAATTGGTCTATACGATTCCACTTTTTCTTCAGGCTTGTCTGGTTTTTTCAGCATGATGATTTTTGCAATTTTGAAACACTGTGGCACATACTCTAGCCGAAAGCATGCATTGAATACATATTCGACTATATTTCCAAAAATTTATGATTTTTGACTTTCTTTTTTTTCAAAAATAATTATCACTTTTCAACTTGGCGGGCAAATTTGGCAAAAAAAAAACAGATACTTACTTGTATAAGCAAGTTTGACAAAAAACAAGACTTTTGCTTGATAATTTTGGAATAAACAGACCCGGTGGAAAAGTCAATTATTTTCCATGTTTGGGAGAGGAGGAGACAGCAAATTATGGACTTGAAACTTTCGAGAATTAGCGTGCCCCTATAGGAAAGAAGTGACCAAAAAAGCCGGGGTAACGACTACCATAATTTGAGTTTGAAATTTTGTCTACTCGACTACTCGAGTACTTGTAAGTGTACCTGGATTTCATCGCAAACAACCTATCCCTCGTTGGTAGAGCACCCAGCTTAGCCAGCTATACTGGTAAGAGTTACACGGTGCGGCGTGTCGAGACGATTTACACAACTCACGACTGGCCCATTACACCACTGTGCGAGTGTGCGAGTGTATTATTGTATTAGCGCCGATCCGCCGATCCGATGGATTGATGGGAAACTGCTAAAACCATCGAGTTTTACATCGTAAATAACCAATAACCATACAGCATCACACGCGTATAACACTGGGGGATTTACTCGTAAACGCTACGAGTATATGTATACTGATGGAACCGATGGAACTGATGGATAGGTATAAAAATCTCTTGTAATGCCTTTGACATGATATTTTTTCTTACAGGCGAATAGCCTAATAGCGCGTATGTAGATAAGTTATGACGTAAACATAGAGCTGGAGTAGGTACTAGGTATTATTTATCTAGGTCATTGTAACGTGTTGTAAATCGATTCAACATATATCACATATTCGGCGGTTCGGCAGTCGGCACTCGATTTAGATAAATACTACGATATTTACAATAAAACGCTATTATTCGAGGATGTATATCGCCTATCGCGCACCGCACCAACCCCGTATGCGTTTGTGTATAACTGTAGTGTATAACCAGTATACCCTATTCGTACGAGACGGGACGCGTCAAACAAACTCATACTCGTACTCATACACACGAAACGTTTCGAGAGCTCCGAACCAATAAAAAAAAAAATTCAAATTCATATTATATTCGAATGTAAGCGAAAATTTCCCATTACATAAATCGTTATTTTGCGTTCACATTGTGTATAGTTACTCGTACACACTTGGAAAAAAAGAAAGAAGAATCGAATTAATTAAAATTTTGGCTCGAACTCTCGTTGTATCGAATACATACGAGCAATTTACGCTACGGTGCACAGATGACGAAGACAGCGTGAATCGCGTATCGCGTATGTAAAGTTGTCAACTTTGCACATCTTGCGTGTCGATCGGTGAAGATACTCGTAGGTAAAGGTATAAGTTTGATAGGTAGGCCTACACGAACACGTGCTATAGAGATAATACCGCACATTATATAAGTGCGACGTTCGAATTAATTATTCGGCAGTCGACGTAGACGTCGACGTCGACTCTTGGAAACATATGTGCATGCATCTCGCACACGCTATAACTCGGAATTGTATTTTGTATTTTTTTTTTTTTTTTTTCTAATTTCAGATAATTCTATTACTGAAAAGCGTCGACTACTACGAAATAACCACATTCAAAGTGATGCTGCAAATAGGAAGTCAAGTACTGGCGTACATGAATTCGTGCCTAAATCCCATCCTGTACGCGTTTCTATCGGAGAACTTTCGAAAGGCATTTCGCAAAGTGATTTATTGCGGGCCCGATCCGAATCTGCAACACAGACTTGCCAACGGAAGGCAAGAGGACAGATCCGTTAATCAAACCAGAACTACCAGAATTAACAACGATATCGTCTAAAGTCGTATAGGTGAGTCTAGAATACATACCTTTACCTACCTATCTATAAATTATCCTACCTACGTATTTTTAAATCGGTCCTTTCGAGTCGCAAAAGTTGCCAGAGAAAATTTACGTACCTATACCTACTCTGTTATCAAATACGAGTATCCTACGAATGAATACGTATACACATAACAACAACGTGCCGCCTTTGAATTGATACCACCTTTTTAAAATTATCGCGGTTAAATGTAAGTTAGGTGCGGCTATACCTACTTACACGTAATTTAACAAACATATTACTCTAGGTACATACATGTGGTAGGTAGAGTGCTGCGAAGTGCACACGCGAATGCGCCTTTAATTTGCCGGTTACATAAGGTAAAAAGTATACCCTCGTTACACGAGCAATATTTCATTATGATGGGTTAGGGCAGGTACTTTTCCTACATACATATATAGCTGTACTTACGAGTATATGTACGTTTAGTAGTACTCGTATAAAGTACATATATTACGTGCGTTTGCTTAGTTATTATGCAAGAATGCAAAATGAATGGTGCATACCCACTACCCAGTAGACACACACATGCTGCGATACACAAAATGTATCCCTCTCATCTAGTTTATTCGAAATCGTAACATAATACGTTTACGTATATCTATATACGTCTGGTCTGGCGCATGGCGTACCGTCTATTTTCATCTCATTAAAGTACGCCCGTGTACAATGTACATATGTACCATACATCCTTACCGACCGCAAGCACATACTAAATATACTCGTATACTCACACTAACATACCTCAGTGTACAATCGTAATTACGTGGATATTCTTATAATGAAACAACGCGCAGAAAGAGCTTGAAAACATACGAGAAATGTGCCCCTTAGACGCTTAAAAACACGCCAGTAACAAATGACTCAATTTTTATCCGCGGCCTTAATTTTCCACGATGAGTGACACTGACACAGCTGGTTTTGAGAAAAATACAAGTCGAGTTTGGTTAGGTTTGTGCTCCCCTTTAGTCGAAAAATACCACTTTTGACCTCTTCCCCCCTCCCCCCACTAAACGTACAACGGGTTAAAATGTCTTCTTCATTCGCATATGCCGCATTGCCGCACCAGTAGGCTGCTTACGTTAGTACGTTTACGTACGTATGCACTTGTATGGTTATGTGCATTACTCCGCACCACGCAGATTTTTCTACGTCGCGGAGAAGATAGAATGCATTCTGTAGCAATAATTAGAATAAAGGGTACCCCCGGATAAGATAGGCAAAATGCTCTTAACCTCGGATTTCGATGAAACTCACAGGGTACGTTTAGCACCCCCAAAAAATAATTTTAGGCCCAGAGCCCGCTCCCCACCCCACCTCCCTCGGCCAGGGGGGCTAAAAAACGCGTTTTTCAGGGGGAAAATTCTGTATCAGCGCGTAATTACGATAAATTTATTCTGTAAACGAATATAGTTAGAGGATACATAGGGGTACCTCCATGAATTTTTTCAGAATTTTTCATCGCATGGGGGGAGAAGGGGGAACAAAAGACTTCGACATTACTCCGGAACGAAGAAACATACCAAAACTATTTTTTCGTCAAATACGTATCTTTAGGTCTACTTTCTATAGAAGTCATCACCCGGCCATTTCGAGTGGTGGGTCAAGCTCAAAAGCTCAAAAAACTCTCAAAAAACCACGTTTTTTACGTTTTTTCTCCAAAAATATGGACAAATGGCGGAAATTGAAGAGATGAGAACCAAGTTGTTCAGCGTGAAATTTTACCTCAGAATTGTGTAATTGAAAATTCATTTATAGCGCGTGATCGTAAAACTACACGCGCAGAAATACATATTTGTGCTTATATCAGGATAGCTGCATGAAAGGATATTCCTGGGTAAAATAGAAGAAATGCCCCTGTCCTCGGATTTCTGAAATTTTGATGAAACATTGTTAGGTACCATTTTAAAAAATGTCGGAGCCAATAAATTCCTCCCCACCCCACCCCCCTTGCACACAATAGCGAAAAAACGCATTTTTCGGAGGGGGGGAAATCATGCTTCAACGGGTTTTGAAAAAAATCTCTATTCGCTCAAAATACTTGAAGAAGATATGATGATTCTAGCAACGTGAATCTTTTTCAAAAATTGTTGGCCCCCCAGTGGAGAGATATTGACGAAAGAAAATTTGAAACTGCCTTATCTTCAAACCTAATTCAAGCGCATGAATTATTTTTTTTCAAAAATAGGTATCATATAATTGGTATTTTTTTTTCAAATTTTCCCTCCAGGTTGACCATCTTCAAAAACTCGAAAAACACTCAAAATTGTGTTTTTTGTGGCACGGCACCACCAAAAAAAAAGCGATCTGTAATTTTGCATTCTGGCCTCTAGAAACAATAGAAAACCAACTAACTTCTTTAAACTCCAATTTTTTGGCCATAGGCACCCCCCTCCAAATTTTGGGGCGAAGGTAGATTGAATTTTTTCATACGCTAAGAATTTTCCCTGCATATTAATTTCGCGCTACGCTGTTTTATGCATTTTAGACAACGCTTTTTGAGTTTTTTTCGTTTTAACCGTAGTAAGAGCGAAATTTTTCCTTCAACGAATCACAAACAATAATGGGTAATATACATACTCGTAGGTAGTACTTAGGTAAGAAAGTATTTTTTTTTTGAGCGAGAGATTTTAGAGACCTTCGAATTTCAACTTTGAACACGGGTGAGCTGTTGACTGTTCGCACTTGGCAGTTGCTGAATCATTACGAGTAAATAAATCGTCCTTTTTAGGCGTGTTTGAAACGCAACAATGTGATTGCGGCCGCGTGTTTTTGATTTTAAAAATAGAAAAAAAGAGTTTTCGTAAGCGCTTTCCGCTTTCGCTTTATTCGTTGAAAATTGGCTACTGTTAGTGTTTCTGTTCATTCAAAACGCATTCGGTGTTCGATGTGCTTTTACCTTCTCTCTTTGTAAAACGACCTACTCGTATACTTATGTAACGCGTCGTAATCAGATGTTTGTTTTTTATCGAGAATTTAGTGGTGTGCGTGATTTGCTTTTATTGATGTTTCTGTTTTGAATATCGAATCTATCAGCGTCGGTTAATAGGTTCCGCAAATACCTAAGATGGGGATAAACTATCGTATTTTTGGTATATTTGTACATATGTACCAGAAATAGTAACTTATGAGAGAGCGAAAAAAATGTGAAAAATTACATTTGATCGGTGCAGGTGTAAGTTGATGAATTTATTCCATTGTCAGGCGCAACCTTTACATCATCAAACCACCATATCGGTACCTGCACTCGCAGCAATGGCCATGCAGAACCCACCCAAAAAGAAAACCACGCTAAGTGGTACATATATCCACAAATTCACAGCAGCAGCAGCAGCAGCAGTAGTAACTACAACATCATCAGATCATCAAGTTCAGTTTATTTTTTAATAACATTTCGCAAATTTTTCATGTTTCAACAAGTTTTATAAAATCTACTTATTTATGTACTTACGCTAGCGTGAGGCTATATCATTTTCTTGGTGTAGAAAAATGCAGAGTAATTAATTTAAAAAAATAGTCGAACAGTCGTAATCGGTTTTTTAGGGTTCATTTCAAGTTTCTCTCATCTTCAGCTTTTTTTTGAGATCTTTTTTATGCTGAAAATGTCCTATGGCCTGATCGGAGATTCGAACCTGCGACCTTTCGTCCTTAACTACATACCTAAGTATAGGACCTGACTGCGGAATAGGTATAGTAAAGACCGCATTAAGTAGGTACCTATATTGACATTGTTTTTACTTTATGCTCTTACTTCTCTTTGAATTTGGGATGCGATGATACCCGATATATCATGATATTAATCGATATGTATCGACTCCAAAATCTTGTAATACTTTCTAGTTTGAAGAATCAAAAATTATTTTTCTGGCTTCATTTGTTAAAATGTTTCATTTTTGAAACACAGGAACAATGGCTTGAGCGAAGCAAGAGGCAAAAATTCAAAAAATTTATGCCAATTCAAGATTTAAAATGGCATAATTTTACATGTAAAAATTTGATTTTGAATGAATGAATTAAATTATTTATTTCAAGACACCTCAGCATCTGGGCTTTTTTGCGTCCGTAGCAGAAAATCTAAGGTCATATTCGTGCTCAGCGGTATCGAATCTTATGAAAACGACACCAATGTCATCAAAATGACTTTATATTTCGAAAATCGTGAAAATTGAGGGGGGCTGAGGGGCTCTAGAGAGGACTAGGTGATTGTAGCAGAAAATCTGAGGTCATATTCGTGCTCAGCGGTATCGAATCATATGAAAACGACACCAATGTCATCAAAATGACTTTATATTTCGAAAATCGTGAAAATTGAAGGGGCTGAGGGGCTCTGGAGAGGACTAGGTGATTGTAGCAGAAAATTTGAGGTCATATTCGTGCTCAGCGGTATCGAATCATATGAAAACGACACCAGTGCCATCAAAATGACTCTATTCCGAAAATCGTGAAAATTGAAGGGGCTGAGGGGCTCTGGAGAGGGGTAGGAGAGTGTAGCAGAAAATCGGAGGTCATATTCGTGCTCAGCGGTATCGAATCATATGAAAACGATACCCTACTCATTGGATGGTAGTTATTTTTCTCAACTAGACGAGTCGATTGAAAAGAACTCGCGGGAAAAAAACTGCAATTTGAAAGAAAATGAAAAACTTTCTCAATTTGCGAAAGCCAACTAAACAAAATAATAAGTAGGTAAGTAAGCGAAAGGTGCTTTGACGATTAAACACGAGTAAGCTTACTCCGATCTGGATGTACGTTCGCAGCAGGCAATTTTGTTTTGAACTTATTTCGAGAGAAGTAGATAAAAGCGGTTTATTTTTAGCAAGTTTCTTTCCGTCGGCATCGTTGTTATTATTATTATTGGTGCTTCATTTTTGAAATTGGCGGTAACTAATGTTTGCTTCTGTTTTTACTTGTACCTCTTTCGAACCTGTAGTCGTGCGACAGACATAATTTGAATTTTTCAAAAACCAATAACGAAAAGAAAGAGGGGGAGGGGGAAACAAAGAACTCCACTTACGTTTGAAGACGTCTCACGCGGTGAAAACGTTTTTTAAAAAAATCTACTTAAATATATTAATATAAAATTCGACTCGACTGAAAATAAGTACATAATAAAAACAAAAAGATTACTTACATCATTCATTTGTCGGTGGTCGAATTATTTGTTAAAGTGTCGATTTTCTTGATTTCAGTTTCAATCTCATTGAAAGCGTATACTCCTTTAGGCAATGTAGGAGAGTCGTCGTTAGTTGAAATTACGCAGACAGGAGAACGGCTCAAGGATTCGGGTCTCCACATGTAGGTGATCGTGTCCACATTAATCCCTTTCAGCTCATCAAGCTTGCTTAGATTTATTTTGAGCGCCCGTATCCATGCTTTGTCCATGAGGGCTTCGCTGACCTCTGCGCACATTGATTAGTGGCCATCCTTTGAAGGTCCTCCCTTCAAAGGTGACCCTAACAGTGGCTTCACCTCTGAGGGTCCATTTCTAATACCTATCACTTATAAAAAAAACACTATATTTGGTACAATGTACCATCAGACATGAGAACACGATTGCTTATGCCGATTCATATTTTGGTTGGCGAGTTTACGTTTTTATTTTCGCAAATCCGTGGCAAATTTGAATTTACCTGGTTCATTTTTAGATCATGTGGAAGATAAACATGAGAGAAGAATGACCCAGTGACTGAAGAGAGGCATAATATTAAAATAAAAACAATTACGCATACTTTGATATCATATTAATCTACGTTATTAGTTATTAGGTAATTAGTCCAGTCATTTTAGCAAAATTTTTAGTCAAACCTAGAAAAAATTAGGGGCAAGCTGAATTTCACAATATTTGTTCAGATTGGTCTCTAAAACAACCCATCAAAAGTTGCCCCCCCCCAACTTGCCGGCTACCCCCGCAAGAGGTCATTAACCTTTGCTGAAACAGGTTTTTCGGATGTATCACCGAAATGAAGGGTCCGAGAGGGAAAATGTTCGAACAAAAATTGTTTTACGCTAAATTTCCTATCAGCATGACCAGTCCAGCTTTTCCCAAAATGGCGATTTCACCCCTACTGAGGAGGGGGTAAAGTTGTCGATTTTATGAAAATTGTTTTAAAAAATGAAAATCGGCAACTCAAAACGTGAACTCGATTCACGGTAGACTCAAAAATATTTTGTTCTGCTACCCTCGCAAAAGGTCATTAACCTTTGTCAATCTACGTTTTTCGACTATATTGCCGAAATGAACGGTCGGAGCGGAGGGAAAAAAGTAATTGAACTAAAATTATTCTACGTCAAATTTCCTGTAAGCATGACCGGTTCAGTTGAAATATATTTTTCGATTTTTGGTGAATTTTTGAAAATCAAATTTAGGCCAAAAATGAGAAAAACAATCAAAATGTTACCAAATTGAGCTATAAAGCTGAAATTATGGGACATACCTTATTTTCGACCTGCCAAATCGATTGGAAACAATTTCAAACCGTTTTGAGCAGTTCTGGAGCCTCCAGAACATTTTTGAAACTTGAAATTTCCACAAAATTTCATCAAACGAAGTTGGAATGCGGAAATTTACGCTGCAATCCAATTTAAACACGCTATTGAGTCAACTGCTGGTGAGTTTGAGTCATTTTGTGGCCACCAGCGACTTTTTGAAAATTCTTGGAGCCTCCAGTAGATTTTTGAAACTTTAAATTTCCACAAAATTTCATTAAAAACAGTTAGAAAGCTAAAATGTATTCTGTAAACTAATTTCAATATGCTAGGGAGTCGACTCTAAGTACATTTCAAGTCGTTTCCGAGCATCCAGCGACTTTTTGGAAATTACTGGAGCTCCCTGCTGATATTTCAATGCTCGAAATTTCCATAAAAATTTACCAAACAGAGTGAAAAATGCAAAATTGACTGTTTATACTCCAATTTCAATACGCTATCAGGTCGACTGCAAGTTGGTTCAAATCATTTTGGAGCCTCAAGCGACCTTTTGAAAATTACTAGAGCCTCCAACAGATTTTAGAAACTTAAAATTTCATTAAAGGCAGTTGGAAAGCAAAAATTCACTCTATAAACTAATTTCAGTATGCTATCGAGTTGACTACCAGTAGATTTCAAGACGTTTTGAAGCCTCCAGCGACTGCTTGGAAATTACCGGAGCCTCCGACAGATATTTCAATGCTCGAAATTTCCATAAAATTTCACCAAAAAGAGACACCTTACTTTTGACATTATTCTGAGGTGGATCGCAGGCAGTTTCGATCCGTTTGAGAATCTACAGCAGATTTTTAGAAACTTCTGTTTTTCAAAAAATGCCACAAAATCTATTACTTTTTATGAAATTTTGTGGAAATTTCAAGTTTCCAAAATCCACTGGAGGCTCCAAGAATTTTCAAAAAGTCGCTGGTGGCCACAAAATGACTCAAACCCACCAGCAGTTGACTCAATAGCGTGTTTAAATTGGATTGCAGCGTGAATTTCCGCATTCCAACTTCGTTTGATGAAATTTTGTGGAAATTTCAAGTTTCAAAAATGTCCTGGAGGCTTCAGAACTGCTCAAAACGGTTTGAAATTGTTTCCAATCGATTTGGCAGGTCGAAAATAAGGTATGTCCCAAATTTCAGCTCTATAGCTCAATTTGGTAAAATGTTGATTGTTTTTCTCATTTTTGGTCTAACTTTGATTTTCAAAAATTCACCAAAAATCGAAAAATATATTTCAACTGAACCGGTAATGCTTATAGGAAATTTGACGTAGAATAATTTTAGTTCAATCACTTTTTTCCCGCCGCTGCGATCGTTCATTTCGGCAAGATAGTTGAAAAACGTAGATTGACAAAGGTTAATGACCTTTTGCGAGGGGTAGCAGACAAGTTGCAGTGTGCAACTTTGGTCAAAATATTTTTGAGTCTACCGTGAATCGAGTTCACGTTTTAAATTGCCGATTTTCATTTTTTAAAACAATTTTCATAAAATCGACAACTTTGCCCCCGCCTCCGTAAGGGTGAAATCGCCATTTTGGGAAAAGCTGGACTGGTCATGCTGATAGGAAATTTAGCGTAAAACAATTTTTGTTTGAACATTTTCCCTCTCGGACCCTTCATTTTGGCGATACAGCCGAAAAACCTGTATCAGCAAAGGTTGATGACCTCTTGCGGGGGTAGCCGGCAAGTTGGAGGGGTGCAACTTTTGATGGGTTGTTTTAGAGACCAATCTGAACAAATAATGTGAAATTCAGCTTGCCCCTAATTTTTTCTAGGTTCGACTAAAAATTTTGCTAAAATGACTGCCATAGAAACTTGTGTACTGACGAAAAGAAATACATAAGTACATGTAGAATGCTAGGGCATATCAGGACCATTGTGTTCTGCTTTCCAGTTTTATTGCCCCGGAAGGATAGGTATAACATTTTATAATCTAAAGCATACCCATTGTTGAATACAAATTCTCGAGTTTGAATAGCTCTGATTAGTTATCTTTCTAGTGGGCTATCTCTAATGCATTTAAAATACTCGTGAAAATTTTTCTAGTGCACCTTATCTAACTGAAATTTTTCCAGGATCATCCTTGAATATAATCTCACCATTTTTGCAAATTTTTTTGTACAAACTAAATGCATCTAAATCAAGTGAGGGGAAAGAGTGGAAGCACTATTACAACTGTGCTGGTTACGAATACGAAATAAATACACCGCTGGAGGCATTTTAAAAGCCTGGTGACCAAAAGGTACTGTTTATGTACGGTGACGTCGAGGATACTTAGGTCCACATTTATATACGAGTATGTATATGGTCATTTTCGCCTCCGGACAGAAATTGGTATTTAGACGTTTTAGACTTCATAGATCACTATTTTGAGGATATACACGGCGATACGTTTTCGCCTCCGATTTGGAGGCGAAAAAGCCGCGCTTAAAAGATATATATACATACGCGAATTCATACACATGAAAAGTGGTATTACGCAGCCCATACTAGATAAACCTCAGACTTTTTGCAGCCCGGTACTGGGCTGCAAAAAGTCTGTTCTGTTTTCTCCTACTACAGACATTCAAAAACAAGCCAACCCAGTGTGTACATAAGGCAAAACACCACTTAAGACCTGCATTATCCGATTTTATCAATTTGGCAATACATGCACGAGCGAATCGAGCTCCTCACCTCTCACGAAGTCGATTAAAACATTTTTTTGATGGCGGAAAAAGTCTGGGGAATATCTAAAAAACATACACTTGAGTGGGGAGCTCTCCTCAAAAATCGAAAATCGAATTACAAGCCTAAATATAAGTCTTTTTCCAACCTGGTGGAGTAAGTATATACCTTCTTCTCATGGCCCAGCAGTAAGCTGCTGTGAGAACACGTGGAAGAAATGGAGCGCGCCCCTGCTAGTGCAAACCTAAGTCGGTCCGCAAATAGTCAGTGAAATATCATGGGCTGCGTAATGTATGGGGGCAATCTATTTATATATACCTACCTATGTTTTGTAGAAAAGCGAGATCCATTTTAGAGAAGAAGGAGCAAGGTCCCGTATATGGTAATGTCGTATAATTGAGACATCTCCGTAGAATAGGTACTGGAATAATTTCCCATCATACCTATTTATTTTTTTTTTGCGGGGAGTTTTTCGGAAGGCGGTTTACAACATAACATCTCAAACTTGAAAAATTAGGTTAGAGTTTTTAGTGATTGATTTTCGAATGGAAACGAAAATCATCCAAAACTTCTGTCCATAGGTAACCAAAGTCTGTAGTATAGTTTCATCAAGCCTTTTGTTTTTGTGTAAAATTGCTAATTGAATGGAGTTTTATGTAAAATAAATTACCTATACCATATATGTACTTTACTTACATTATGTTGATAAAATTTACTTTGAAATACTGCTTTGAAAATGACTGTTTATTCAATTTTTTTAATGTAATTATCGTATTTTGCGATACTTATCTGCTCGTACAATATACATATTATTTGTAATAATTATAAGATGACCTTCTTGTATGTACCTAAATAATATGGTGTATATGGCGTCCTCTGCAAGAATGGAAAAACGTTGGTATTATTTTGGATTAAAAGTCAATTAAAGTTTATACCCAATAATCGTAGTTTTTTTTTTTCAATTATTGCTTGTTTTATTACCATTATTTTGACCACTTTGCTGAATGGAAACTTTTGAAAATTTTGGCAAACAAGTGAGTACGATTTTTTTAGCAATTCATGAAAAAAGAGCAAAGATTTTTAGGAGTTTTTGGAAAAATGTAGCATTTTTCTCGACATCTTTGATAAAAAAATCTGGCCATTGGCGTTCTAGATACTTGGGAGAAAGAATGTGAAACTTTTCGACAGCATCGACTAAAAAGTAGAATTTGGTCAAAGCCGATACAGTGAGTTTTTTTTTTGACAATTTTTGGAAAAAACAGAATTTTTTTACAATTTTGAAACTTAAACACAAATTTTGTAATGATTTGGGCGTTTTTGTCAATTTAGGCAAAAAATGAGATTTTTGGCTATTTTGGAAAAACGCTGGATTTCTAGGTAATTTTTGTAAAAAATCAGACTTTTCTGTAAATTTTGACAATAAAGTGAGATTTTGGACTATTTTGGAATAAAGCTGTACTTTTTAGAATCGGTAGGATTATTGGAAATTTAGCTTATGATGTGAGATTTTCAGACAATCTAAAAGAAAAAATAGAATTATTTGACAAAATTTTAAAACACTTGACATTTCAAGCATTAAAAAATCAAATCAGAAAAAATTGACGCCAGATTCGTGCTCAGCAGGTTGAATATAGTTCTTTTACAACTACGAGTATTAACGATCAAATTACCTACGCAAGATCACTTTACTTTCTTGCTCAAATTTTTTCTGAAACAGTAATGATTTTTTTTTCTTCGTAAATACAGTAAAAAAATGAGATATGTAACATGAACCTGGCAGCAGAGCTAACTGCATTGGCACATGGACGCCATACGATACATTATCGAAGCAAATATTCGTAATATTGAACTTTCACTTTGGCTTTCGTTTTCAGCTCGATTTTTTTCTACGGCTCACTTTTGTGAGAATTTTAAAACGTCGTCGCCGCGTCGCACCGTACTTGGAAAAGTTGGCCAAGTTACACCCTTTGATAACTTCCGTCGTCGTCGTCGTAATCTAATATTACAGGCACTTTTTGTTAACGAACAAACATAAACTCGATATTTACCACGTTCGCTATGCTCGCCATCCTTCAGCGGTACGCTAACTGCCGGCTGAAACGAGTTTTAAAAAAAAATTTCGCTTTCTCAACTCGACGTCGACGACGCTGCACGCTGATGCTGGCAATATACCATACTTTTACTTACCTACGTAGAGATACTGCCTACTGCTATTACGAGTTTACGGCCAACTTATTCGTTTACCTTTCGCCGTAAATATATACTCGTACTCGTTCCTACATATAAAAGCTCGCGTGAAAATTTTTAATCTCACCCGTCGCGCCGCGTTGCGCCCACTCTCGCTGCTCGCCTTTACAAGCCCAACCCCAGTAACCTTTTAGTCTTGGCCCTCGGCGTCGTCGTAGCGTGCAAGCGGAATTTTTGCCTTCTGCTCTACTCGTTTCACGGGCTCGCTTTCTTTCGCCTTCTGACTTCTGTTCTGCCTTCTGCGTGCTCGATTTCATTACAAATTCCGGCGCGGCGCGGCGGTAATTTCGAAGAAAACGAACGCTCACGTTTTGTATCGGCTATCGGGCTAGATACTCGTAGACTTATAATTGCCTCTCTGCGAAGCTCATTTTGAGCCTCTTAGGTAAATAGATTGACGAAAAGAGACAAAATTGGCCATCTTGAAAATTTTTCAATTCCAAACTCGCAAGTTCGAGTCTTAAACGATTTTTGACTGCGTAGTAAAATTTCACATTTTACGCTTTTCCACGTTAAATGCAGTGGAAATATAATATCGTTTCAGTCCTACTACTATATACATTACGGTACACACCAGTGTAAGTGTATGTCGCAGCGTACTTGCGTACGACCACGCAAGCTGCGACGAAGACAAACATACAGAGACTGCGAGAGAGAGAAAAGATGATGAGGAAATGGGTAACGTGAGAAATATTCGAAACTTCTTCCACATACTCGAGCCAGGATACTCGTCAATTCGCCTAAAACTCGACGAACGGAACGATACAATAACGCGAAAGCGAAATTTTCGACACCGACATCAACAACAACGACATTATTTCCGCCATCCGCCCGCAACAACCGCACACATCGCATCGATATAGGGTAAATTTCGCGTTAAACTTTACATTTTCTAAGCTGTTGGCAAATTTATCGACGAAAATTGCGAATCGTTCGTGCATAAATGGAAAAATTTCAATATTTTTTACAAATCCTAGATACGTATCCGTGCATGCGGCTGTGGCTGTATTGATTGACATTCACGCAGAAAAGAATCTCGCGCACAAAAATGGAATTCCCAACAACCGACCAGAAAAAAGCGAGTACTGGTGCGAGAAGTTTCACTTTAATCTACGACCTTATTTTTTTCTTCTTTTTTTTTTATTACTTTTCTTTTTTTTGCATCACTTTCCGCGCGTGAAACGTTTTATATGTTTAAAATTTTACTATTCTTGTCGCATTCCAATTGCGAACGTTGAGAGTATAGTATAGTTGCAAAGCTATTCCAGGTGGAAACTTTTTCTGGATAATTCGTCGTCGCTTACCCCATCATTTTCTTTTTTCCTCCCTCGCACCTCATCCATCTGCCAAAAAATGAAGTCATCCGCATTTCTTTCACACGCTTTCGAAAAATCCCAGTAGGGAAGAAAACACAAGAGGAGAAAACAAGTGGAAAATTTTACAACAAAATTTAAAATTTCGACAGAAATTCAATTTGTCGTGTTTTAAGACGGGTAGCTCACTGATCGCGAATTCCCACATGAATTTCCGACATCGTATCTTCCAAGTTTGTCTAAAATTTGAGAAACTTTCAAATTGTGTAAATTTTTTCGAATCAGCTTTCTCAAAACTCACAATTTTTCCGAAATCCTGTCCGACGTATGACAATATCAATAATTGCACCTCCCCCCCGGCGATCATCTGGGACAGCATTTTTCTTGAAGGAGGAGTCTTAGAGAACATTGTAAAACAAACATCATCGTTGAACTTTGACCCTGTGAGCTGTTCAGCCCGTCTGGGAAAATGTAGAAGAATTGCTCGCCGATGTATCATCAAGTCTTTTCTTCGGTCTTCCTCTGCTCCTCCTGCCAGTTGGAGTGTATTCTTTGACTTTTCGAGGGGACCGTTTGTCAGGCATTCTGTCAACGCGTTTTCGCCATTTCTTTCTGTAATCTTTCACTCATCTAATGATTGGCTCTGCTCCTAGCTCCTTCAGGATGTCTTCGTTCCTTTTCCTATCTCATCTAGTATATCCTGCTGAGACTCGCATGAATCCCATTACCGCTGCAGTTACTCTGCCTTTTCTACATCCTCTTCTATCGGTAGGTCTTTTTCAATGATTTCCATTCTTCTTTTGTACAGCCAGTTTGCTACTGAATCGTTTAATGAGTTGATGTTGAGCTGCGTCTGTCTACATTCAGTGGTCTTTCCTATGTTGTTGACTCTAATGGCTGCTTCGACGAGATGGTGATCCAATCCGATGTCATAGCCTCGAAATACCTGCACATCTAGCATTGTCTTCTTGGCATGGATGTTTACCACCACATAATCGATTATTGACTCTTGGTCTCTAGCCACCCATGTGATTTTATGGCATTTCTTGTGTTTGTAGAACCCGTTCATAATTGTGAAGTTGTTGTAGCTTGAGATGTCAATCAGCCTTTTCCCATTCTTATTTACTGTGATTTCTCCGTGTTTTCCTACCACTTTGTCATTTTCATTTGATCCTGTTCTTGCACTGAGGTCTCCTATTACAAAAATGCTGCGTTCTGGGTTCATCTTGTCGATGGTCTTTTCAAGCTGCTCGTAGGACTCGTCACTTTCCTCCTCTTTGCCTTCCTCTGGAGCATATACGCTAATCACTGAAACATCTTGGTTCCCAAATTTCAGATTTATCTCGATTTGTCTTTCACTCCATATTCTATATGCCTGGATGCTGTCTTTGAGTCTGTTCCATGTATAAATCATAATCCCTGCTCTGACACGTTCAACCTTCCAAAAAAAAAGTTGGCTTTACTAACAAAATGGCAGCCATTTTGATTGATAGGTAAGCCAAAATCTTGCTTTCAAACATAAATGGCTCTCATATGAAATTTTATGAACCGGACAAAGCTAAATCGAAAGAGCAGGCAAACATTTTGAAATGAAATCCATAAAATTCAAGTCTAGGTCAAAAATTGAGGGAAAAAACCAAAATTTTCCCAAATTGACCTAGAAAGCTGAAATTTGAAATATGCCTCACTTTCGATCGGCTAAATCGTTTGAAAATGTTTTCAAACCTTTACGAGCGATTTTGGAGCCCCCAGCAGATTTTCGAAACTATAAATTTTGACAAAATTTCATCAGATGCAGTTGGAAAGCCGAAATTCATTCCGCAAACTAATTTCAGTACGCTATGAAGTTAACTGTAGATGGATTTCGAATTGGCTGGAGATAAATTTTTGCATGCTCTTTCGATCTACCTTTGTCCTTTCATTGTCATATGCCGGACAAACTACGTCCCCATTTCTTTTCAAAATTTCACTCGTAGCTCTTTCAGCGACTATTCTCTCTCTTCATCTCTCGCTTCGGGCTAAAAATTTCGATACGATGTTTCAAAAAAAGAAATCACAACAACTTCGAAAGACTAAATTTAAAAAAATATTTACCAAATTTTGATTGGCATTGCTCCTGAGGCTGGTTGGAGCATGTGGAAAAACAAAAGTACCAGACCCCTATGCGACGAGCAACACAGACAACGGTTAAACAAGTCGTAAAAAGATGGACCAAGCACTTACGAATGCCGACGGTCAACATCTATCGACACGACAGCGACATGTTGCAAATGTCGCACGCCAAAATCTCATACATCAACACTGCGCCCAACATCCAAAACAAGCTTTACACATTTACGCTTTTACGATGGCGGCCATAAAGTAAATTCGAACCAACGCCATCCGATTCGCCTTAATAAAAGCTAGCTTTTTTTAAAAAAAAAAAAAAAAAAAAACATAAAAATAAATTTCTCAAAAAACGGCGATAAGTTATTCGCTATCGTTTGAATTTCATTCGTCTTCGAAGCTTATTCTTGGTGTAGGACCGAACGCTAACCCGCATTGCTACTTTCTCTGTAGGAAAAAAATTCACAAAAAACCAAACACAAGGTCGAAAATTATCGATTCAAAAATATGTACCTACTTTGTCTTTTCATCTTTTAACAATAAATTTTTTTATTAAAACTAACGAATGAAAGGTTTACGAGTTAACAGCGCGATAGCTGCTGCCGAAGCCGCGCAGCTATTTTTTTTCTTCATTCAAATTTACGCCGGAAAAAAGGTTATTTCGTTATTACTTCGATGCCTTTTAAAAGCATTTTTGACTTTTCTCCACTCCAACGCAACTGCGACGCGACGCGGCAACGACGGCAGCTGTCGTTCGTTTAAATTATTATTCTTCTTAATTAAAACGTGTACTTAAAAAACGCCGTCGGACCTTTTTACAAAATCAACATTTTAATACTAAATTTCACGTAATCGTTTAACGGCAAACTTTCATCTAGAAAAAAAAGTTTTCCATCTTGCGAAAAATTATTTTCGCCAATTGGGAAATTGAAATTGTTAAGTAGCGCGTCTTTTTCTACGAAAATGTCGAATTCGGCGAGTATAATTTTCCAAGAACTCGCATCTCGCGTCAGTCACTAGCGAAATGCCGAGTGCCGAGTCGCCGAACACCCCGACGACTCATTAATGCGCAATGGGCGTAGGAAAAAAAGGTGGAGGGGAGCAAAGTGAAACTTTCACCGAGCCAGAATTCGAGAAGATTTCCGCCACGCCACATTTATATCTCAATATTTCAGAAAAAAGGTCCCATGGAAATTTCACAGTTCACGATCAACGTTGCAGCCTTCTACGATTCATCTGGGTCATCGAAATTCGCAACTTACTGGTACAGTGGGAAGATGCCACAGAAGTGCCTTTCGCGGGTTTCAAACAGCAAACCAAAGCCCATTTCAGCTCTTTTCTTGATTTAAAAAAAAAACATTCATTTTTTAACGAGGTTGCTTTTTCAGAAGATTTGGAATTTTGTCTCGCTTTTACTGCTAAAATTCAGTTTAGGATGCGTATCTTGTTCCATAATTTTCAACGCTTTCCACGACAAAACCATTCAATTCTCCTATCTGATTGCAAAGATGGAAAATTCTCGACGTGTTCAATCAGCAGATCGACTCGTTAGACCACAGGGCATAGCTTGATATCTCATACTCCTATGTACCTCGCCATGTCATAACGACGAGCGACGACCTGCAGCGGTCACGCTGCAAATGTCGATATCAGCTACGCTGCTTCGCGATGACGCGACGACGACAGCAGCGATGACTTTTTAATATCGTTCAATCATCGTCTTGGTGACAAATTTAATTCATGTCAAAAGCTTTAGCCGTATTCGCCTCGTCATCGTCATTCTCACGCGAATAAATTTTTACCTAACGTATAATGTAATGAAATAAATACGTATTATTTACCTGGCATCGAAACGATGCGATATTTCAACGTGGTTGGCAGTGATGAATAGTGAATACCATGCGAGCTGCGAGCTGCGAGCTGAGCGACGGGACGCCGCACCGTGTTATGGCTTTTAACTTTGATAAGAATTATTCGTCTCACCTCACCTCACCTCGCCGCGCCGCTCCCTTCATTTATCGGCGAAACGCGGAAAAAGAGTTGTTGTAGTTGAGGTTTTTTGAAAAAAATGGAAGGGTAGAGGGAGGGGGAGGGGTAAACGGTACACGATATTTCACCGGGCGTAATTGATAACGTTCGCTTCGTGTCGAGTTTTTTATTTACTTTACACCGAGGCAATTTAAAAATACAGTAAACGAAATGGATGCTTTTTGAAAAGATATACCCTACATTAGCAGAGGGGTTGCGTGGAATAGGATCTGCAGCTATATGCTCCGATCGCCATTTTGGAGAACCGACGAAGAAATTGTCGCAAACTGCATTCGTAAGGAAGAAATGCCGTCTTTATTACCCTAGTTTTCGTTGCTTTATGACAATTGCCGACTGTCGAGTCGGCAGCCAGCGCTAAAATTGGGTACATTATTGAATTTACGAGCACTGCGACGCGACATGGCATATCACAACGCCTATCGCCTTCCATATTTCTAATACTCGCGTAACTCGGCTTCTGCTTCTTTTTTTTTTTCATCATCCGACATTACCATTAGAACGTCGTAAATACATATTTTCAATCAAATTACTCTTCATTGTACGAGTATCCTGCGAATGCTGAGAACTACATACACATACTCGCATATAACGATATTTTTTGTCGTTTTCGCACACTGACACAGCAAAGCAGCAAATACGAGTACGACAAATGCACGGCTCCCACAGTTCCGCAATTCGTAACGGACGTAAATACTAGATAGTACATATCTCTATCTATGTACCTACTCGTGTTTCTGGTCTCACTATCTACGAGTAGATAGGTTTAGGTACACTAAAGCAATCTACCAAGATACCATGTAAAAATGGGCACCTATGTAAACTTTCGAGTCGCGTTGTCGCGTCGTCGTCGTCCCGCAAAATAAACTCTGTCATCGCTACATCAAATATCCATCCACCAAAGTAAACACACGGTGCCATGTACCTAACCTACCTACTCGTACAACTGCCAACCCTACTCCCTAGTCCCTACTAAGCAGGTAAAGGTACTAGGTAGTACCTCTACCTACTCGTACATCCACGTCGACAACATCATCTACGCGTATACGAGTATAACTCACCAAAATACATACGTAACGTACAACCTACGAGTACAAACATAGATGCGGAAGTATGTCACATCAGCACAATAATCCGATTCTTGTTCGCCAGTTTTCCTTATTTCTTCCATAACACACATACACACGCGACATTTTTATGCAATTTTATTTCGGATTTTTTTTTTCAAAAACTTTTTACAACTTTCCTACCCACACTATGGCGAGTGTACCATTATTCTAGCCCAAAATTAGCACACTAAAATGGATCAATCGGCAAAATTTTTCAAAAGCTCTCCATTCGACCACCCCCCCCCCACACACACACACACACACACACACACACACAAACACATCATAACACGAGACAAATTTTTTCACAGGAAAGTTTTCGAAAAATTGAAATTGGAAGAAAATTCACCAGCGAGGCAAAACTGACGTCAGGGCTATTCCATGTCAATTCAACCAAAAAAATGCAATTTTGAAAGGCATGTCTTTCGATTTCACTCAAATTTGTTTTACTATATCTACCCACCCAGTAAGTAAGAAACCCGCAATCAGTTTGGTCCCAGCCTTCTCAGGGGACGGGAGGAGGGGCTTCCATTATTTTCACATTGTCTCGAGGTACTCAACTTCAGCAGCGCATATTCCTCCAAAACTATGATACTTTGATCAAAACTGATTTCACAGTTTGAAAGGGTATTGAGTTTTGAACTTTTTAAGCATTTTGAAATCTTCAAAATTTGAAAATTGAAAGTTTCAATTTCAAAATTGCGCTGTAAGTGGGAGCTACCATTTAAAATTTTGAAAAAAATACCATAGATGTACCTTTCGCTGTTTTTTCGAAATATTCAAGTTTCGAGAAGGGATCCTTCAATGGAAGGGGAGCACCCCCACCCCCAATTTTGAGCAAAACTTTCAAAAAAAATCTGGGGCATGTGATACATCGAAATGTATGTTTTAGGTAACGCTGAACACGAATATGACATTAGATTTTTGATTGGACCCCATCCACGGCCCCCAGCACCACCCCAAATGGGGTAAAAGTTCAAAAATGTGTTATGTTCGTGCGACACATCAAATATGTAGTATGTTTTTGGTGACGCTGAACACGAATATGATGTCAGATTTTCGATTGGACCCCATCCACAGCCTCCAACAATTTTTTTGAACTTTTACCAATTGGGGGAGGTTCTGGGAGCCATGGGTGAGGTCAATTTGAGAAACTAAGGCTATATTCGTGTTCAGCGATATATCGAAAACATACTATTTCATGTGTCACACGATTGAAACTATTTTTTTTCAGGTCACCCCATTTGGGGAGGTGCTGCGGGCCGTGGATCAAATTTCAGCTCTCTAGGTCCATTTGCCAAAATTTTGATTTTTTCCCTACTTTTGACCCAAATTTTGATTTTTGAAAATCTGCCAAAAAATCAAAAATCGCACTCGGGCGTCCAAACTATTGACTGGTATTGTGCTTATCCAAACGCTTTCAATACAGCTTTATGCGGTTCAAAAATTTTCCTTTCAGTTCTGATAATAGCTCTGTTGTAAATGCAACCTTCCTTCACCAGTAACACAGGAAAGGCATGTAGGTAGGGTCCACGCGTGTGTATTTGCCAAACCTCTGAATTGAAGGTGCTTCGATGATTTCAATGGAGCTTTACTATAAATATTCGAGAACCATAATACGAGTAGGTACGAGTACGAAATGGAAAGTTACATTTTTTCACCATACCAAGAATATATGTATATAACTGGGTCTTAAATTGATGACGACAGTTGAATCAACTACTAAACCACATTAGCTTTTCCATTACTGCCGAGAGCCATTTGGATACAAAAATGACAAAAAATAACTTACTCGCGATCAGTTCGACGATAAAAGTATTCTTACTCACCTGAAACAAAAAAACCAAAAACAAATAGCGGATTAGTATAAACTGCTGTATTTTTCCTATCCCCGAAAATACGATAAGTAAACATTTTCAAAGACCTTTCAGCCGATACGATAAAAAGCACGTTCATTTCACATTTCGCGTACCTACGAGTAAAAAAAAAAATCACTTCTGATAGGTCAGGTAGGAAACAAAACGAAGAAAGAAAACCACGCAGCCGATATTTCGGTACGCGTTTAGAAAAAAAGAAGAAAGAGGAGAAGAAGAAGAAGAAGAAGTACAAATAAATCCCCTCAGAGGAGCAGGGCAGGGCGGGGCAAGGCAGGGATTGCAGGGCGGGTTAGAAAAAATAAACCGTATAACCGTCATTCGTGACCATAATATGGATGAGTGGCTTAACAAAGATAAGTGGCATTATGTTAAGCTTACGTGACACAATTACGATTACCGCGATTACGCCATTTTTTGGCGGTTTTACCTTAACCCTTTCGCGCCTAAATTGTGTTCAATGGTATGCTACGAGTATATTATGTGGACGTGTGCGTCGAGTCGTTGTCATATTTGTCGTCCCGGCGCGGCGCGGCTTGGCGGCTTGCGGTCATCGAGCGGACGCTTTTACTCATCCCCGCAATAATCATCGTTTTCGTTTTACGAGGTCGACTGTCGAGATACACCTGCGATGGAGTCTTCTGCGGCACATTTTGCCGATGGAAATTATCTACCCTTATTTCGAAATTTCGAGTTTACGATAGAGCGATGTATTTCTTACGCTGGTACCAGGATCCCGCGCTCTCTTACCAAACTTTCGAGGATTTCGATACGCTTTCGTTTGAATAAGTAGGTAGGTAGGTAGATAAAACTGCGAAGAACCAAGAAGAACTGGCTGATAAGATAATTATTCGAAAATTGCCCGAAGTGGCGAATAACTTCAAAAGCGTAACCTATAAAGAGGGCTCCTCGCTCGTGTATTAATTTCAGAGGCGGAAATTTCATTTTTTTTCTTGTTTTAATCCACTCTTCTACGCTTCTACGCAACATTGGAGTTCAGAACAGACAGTGCCATTGTCGTGCCGTACCTCGAAGCGAGATTTCCACCTAGACAGACGCTGACGCTCCTTCTGCAAAAAAGATTCAAATTCCAATCATTGTAACCGAGCCCAATCAATAATGATTCGGAATGTGATGCTGCAGCAAGCTTGAGAATACAATACACGAACGAAAGTTTGAAAAAGAGATGATGATACTGATTAGGGTGACTCCCGCTTCATTATGACCCCCCCCCCCCCCCCAAAAAAAAAATTCAATTAAAGAGAAATTTTGATTTAGATTAGAAAATCGAAAGTACCTACTCGAGAAACTTCTCCTTTCAAAGTTCTGTAACTTGGTACTAGGAATCAGATTGAATCCACGTCGTAACAATTCAAATTTCAAAATTTTCTACACCATCAATTTGACACTACCTAAACGAAACAGCAATCTCGGCATTTCTGGCGCCACAGCTGGTGTGCTTTGCTCGTTGCTCCTGATGCGTTCGAAAGCGATTCGATAATTTTGCGATACTTCAATTAAGTAGTACTTTTCAAGCAGAAAGTATCCGCAGAAAATAGAATAGGAACAGGAACGAGATTACATATTGCGCTCCTAAAACCGTAATAATTATCAGTTTGGCGACCCGAATGGTGGCTAGTCGCGTGGACGCGAGATAAACGGCCAGCATGAACGACGAAAGCTAAACCATCGTGTAATCGGATTAAAAAAGTAATATTTCATATAAACTGTAAATGGCGAAGCGTAGGATAAAAATCAATTTTCGCATTACGACTACGAGCAAGGTAGGTAGACGGTAGAAAGGCATCCAGACCTAATATACGTAGAACAATTAGTCTACCAGCAGCTCCCAGCATACAGATTTATAAACATACATACATAGGTATACAAGAGTTTATACTTGCATGTATACGTAAGTACATTTTACACACAAACAAAACAAGTAGCAGACTCGCAGGTAGGTTAGCTTCACGTAGTCTACGTACACCTAACAACTGCGCTTGTTATTACAACCGCAACAATAATCCGAAAAACCCCTATCCAATCACGTCGAACGAAACGATGCTCCACGGGAAAAAAATGGAAAAAATACATACAATAATTTCCGGGGTACGGAAGCTGAATATAGGTATTAGGGCGTACAGGTAATGAAAATCGCAATGAAATTTCTTAATAAAAAACGACCAAAAAAAATGAACAAAAAACAAAACAAAACAGAAGAGGGATAAAAAGCTGCGGCGCGGCGCGGCGCGGCGTACACGAGGCAATGCTGGTAGGTAGTCTATTTATTTGTAAAGTTTTCACACTATATTGATTGCGAGAGGCTCTTCGTCTTCGTAATCGAGAAAGTATTTTATTTTTGAAACGGATAAAACCAATTGATATATGGTCGCCCAGGCCCCGGAAAAGTGCCAACGCCAAATAATTTTAACGGGCGCGAAAAAGAATACACGTATATACGCGTACCATCGGATTAGCAATCTTTAAAAAAATTTAAAAAAAATACGAGGAAAAAGCTCTTTCGAGCGATGCGCGTCGCTTATTTAGGTTTACTTCTTCTCCTCTTCATTCCCGCAAAAGTCGAATCTCTTTCTGCTGTGTATTTCTTCTTTGCTTCTTTCTGTAAGTAGTTTTTTCGTTTAATGTTTGACACAGCAACCGCCTTCGAGTCTACAACGTCCGGTAATCTGGTAAATGAAATTAGATTTTGCACAGTAAATTTCGATTTACCCTTATTACGTTGAGAAAGCTACGACGACGACAGACACAGACGGTGCTACGAGTATACGGCGGATTAATATTATCTACTACTCCTATTTTACAAAACGGTGTACAACTCGCACTGTTTTCAAATTTGATGAAAACTGAAATTACATATTTCTCATTATCGATATTGCCACTGCCATTCCCATTCCCATTCCCATTTTATACCAATTTGTTCGCTCGATTCTCTATTATTTTTCCCCCGGTTACCTATTCGAAATTCAAATAATTGTTGCCTCGATTCGAGAGTAGGTACGGTGAGTTTGAAATTATCCGAAATGAAGATGATAAATAAAATAATTATTTTTTCCTAATTAGAAACGCGAATTCGAAATTGAAAATTCATGGCATGAATATTCTTGGTCGAAACATTTCTTCTTAGAAAAAACAGTTCCTGGAAATTGAAAAACTAATTGAATCGGTGGGTGCAGAAAGGGACCAAGTCACATTTTTGGAAATTTTTTTTTTCACGGATATAGGGGTTTCAAAGTATGGCAGATCGACTGGTGATGTCAGATTTCCGAAAAACTGCCGAAAGTGGTATTTGGGCGCAGAAAAAGGGCGGATCCGCATTTATGACTTTTTTGTTAAATTTTTTAAATTCCTTGAAAAATAACTAACATTTTTGAGAATACCATTTTTTGAAATTTAAGTTAATCTCGGAACTGAAAAATGATGAAAAAATTAACAACTTCGGCAAAAAGTCTTAGAACTCGAGGGGTTTTTGGTCAATTTAAACGAGATAGCAATCTAAATGATGTACTTAGATGTAGAATCAAGCCCCATTCGTGCCCGAGCAATTTCAAAAGAAATTTTGTCGATTGGGTGCAGAATTGAAAGGGTCTAAGTCCCATTTGTTTAGGCAGCAACAGCGCCGGCGCACGTGAATATTTTGTTTTCTAAACAGTGCTAAAAATTGTGTCTTGGGGTGCTCTTTCAATGACCTTAAGCATGTTTACCAAAAATTTTTGATTTTCAAATAAATCAGTTTTTTGTTATTCCTGAAAAGTGCGAAAATGGACTTAGCCCCTTTCTGCACCCACCGATTCAATTAATGAAAACTTTTTTTAAAAATATTCTTCATTTGTGGAAATTTTAGCTTTCAAAAATCTATTAGAGACTCCAGAACAGCTCAAAACGGTTCGAAATTGTTTTCAACCGTTTCGGGAGGGAGAGGTTTGAAAATGGAGTACACGCTAAATTTCAGCTTTTCTCGGAACGATTTGGTACAATTTTGATTTTTCTCCATTTTTGACCTACCTAAATTAGATTTTCAAAAATGTATTAAAAATCGAAAAAAAATCATTAGCGCCTGAAATTTTAGCTGGAGATGTATTTTTGCATGCTCTTTCAACTTTGATTCAAAAACTTTTTCATCAATTTAGAGCCTTTGTTTTTCACTTTTTTGATTGTTATTCCGACTTGCGGAGCTCTCTCTGTAGCGAAGAACCAACAATATAGTCCGGCATATGACAATACGAGTAATTGCACCCCCCCTCCCCCCCGGATCATCCGGGACAACTTTTTTCTTAGAGGTGACATCCTAAGGAACATTTTAAAGCAAACTTGCCCAAAAAAAAGTTGGTCTTACTTACAAAATGGCGGCCATTTTGATTGACAGGTCAGCCAAAATCGCAGAGTATGCGTTTCAACATAGGACTCGCACGAAATTTTTCAAACTTTACAAAGGTAGATCGAAAGATCATGCAAAAATTCATCACCTGTCAAAATTTCAAGTGCTAAAGTGCGTATTTCGATTTTTGGTGAATTATTGAAAATCCAATTTAGGCCAAAAATGAGGGGAAAATGAAAATTTTACCAAATTGACCAAGAAAGCTGAATTTTGGGATATACCCTATTTTCGACATGCCAAATCGACTGGAAACAGTTTCGACCCGTTTTGAGCAGTTCTGGAGCCTCCAGCAGATTTTTGAAACTCGAAAATCCCACAAAATCCCATCAAATTGGAGTTGTAAAGCTGAATTTTATTCTAAAAACTAAATTCAATACGCTACGAACTTACTGCAGGTGAATTTCAAGTCGTTTTGGAGCCTCCAGCGATTTTTTTGAAAATTACTGTAACCTTCAGTAGATGTTTGAAACTTAAAATTTCATCAAAATGAGATGGAGAGTCGAAATTCATTCTGCAAACTAATTTCAATACGCAGCGAAGATGACTACTGGTGGATTTCAAGTAGTTTTGGAGCCTCCAGCGACATTTTGAAAGGTTGTATGGCGTTTTTTGGAAGATTGAAATTTCCTAAAAGTAGCTGGAAGCTTCAAAACCATTTGAAACCACCATGTAGTCTGCGAAGTAAATTTCAGCTTGCCAACTCCATTTCGTAAGTTAATGTTGCGAGAATTTTAAGTTTCAAAAATCTACTGGAGGCTCCAGTAATTTTCAAAAAAGTCGCTGGAGGCTCTGAAATGACTTGAACCCATCTGAAGTCGTCTTCAGAGGGTGTTAAAATTGCAGTGTAGAATAAATTTCAGCTTTCTATCTCCATTTGATGAACTTTTGTGAAAATTTAAAGTTTCAAAAATCTGCTGGAGGCTTCAGGAATTTTCAAAAAGTCGCTGGAGGCTCCAAAACGACTTGAAATTCACCTGCAGTACTTCGTAGCGTACCTACTGAATTTAATTTTTAGAATAAAATTCAGCTTTATAACTCCAATTTGATGGAATTTTGTGGGAATTTCGAGTTTCATAAATCTGCTGGAGGCTCCAGAACTGCTCAAAACGGGTTGAAACTGTTTCCAATTAATTTGGCATGTCGAAAATAGAGTATGTCTCAAATTTCAGCTTTCTTGGTCAATTTGGTAAAATTTTGATTTCTTCCCCTCATTTTTGGCCTAAATTGGATTTTCAAAAATTCACCAAAAATCGAAAAACCCACTTTAGCACTTGAAATTTTGACAGGTGATAAATTTTTGCATGATCTTTCGATCTACCTTTGTAAAGTTTGAAAAATGTCGTGCAAGTCCTATGTTGAAACGCAAAATCTGCGATTTCGGCTGACCTGTCAATCAAAATGGCCGCCATTTTGTAAGTAAGGCCAACCTTATTTTGGCCAAGTTTGCTTTAAAATGTTCCTTAGGATGTCCCCTTTAAGAAAAAAGTTGTCCCGTAGGATCAGCCGGGGGGGGGGGGTTGCAATTACTCCTATTGTCATATGCGGGACTAATACCAACACACATTTCCTATTCACACTAACGAGTATAATTGGATCGTGAATTATGATGTATTAAAAAGCAAACGACTCGGAAATCTCAATTCCAATCTTAAATAACTAATTTAAAAAGCCCGCAACTCGTTAGCCCTAAATAGTTTTCAGGATCATCTGAGGCGGAAAAATGCCTTTCATTTGGACCGCGCTAGACATCCTGAAAGGTAAAGCGAGAGAATCTACGGTTCTATTTTCGTACAATTATCGGATGTTCAACTCGAACGAACTCGAAATTTTAATTATCGAGTCGTTGGCGTAGTCGAAACAGGCGGCTTACGATAAAAGACAGCCGGCAAAATAAATTTACGAATCATCTGCACAGTTTTAACCTCGAAAACGTCTACGTAACCTTAGATGTCAAGTTTTTCGATTATAGCGAAAGCGCAAGTTACAAATAAGCATACCTAACTCACTCGTGGTAGTGGTAGCATCAGCAGTCAGCAGTCAGCACGGATAAGAGAAGCGGAGAAAAAGACATGTTAATAGACAGTACGTTGCTGCCTTACCCAAAAGATACGCGTATAGGTATGTAAGTACATTGTATGTACGTAATGCTCCAATGCTCGATGAATGAAGAAATTTCGGGACGAGAAAATTGACACGTGTGATTCTCGTCCTAGTATACTTCTCATTGGATTTGGAAAAACTTTGTAAATTGTAGAAGCAGACTGAGTAGTGAGTAGTTACTCGTCGACTCGACCAGTCCAGTCGTCACTGCGGTGTTTTTCAAATTGGACTGTTTTCAAAGTTGCGCGAAAATTTCATAAAAACCAACATCGCGTCGAGTTAAGAAAAACCTCGCAAGACGCTAATCAGTTTTTGACAAAGTATAGGTACGGTGTACAATGTACATTGCGCAGGGTAAAAACTGCCCCAGTACATCGTCGAGTTCTTTTTTCACTTCCCCAAAGGTATCGAGGCCAGAAAGAAAATAAAAGTAAAAAAATTTTCAAACTGGAAGTGATAAATTATAGCCGAAAGCCACGCGAGTCGCGAGTACTGTTGGTTAAACCGAGAAACGTTACGCTCTGTTTAAATATTTAGCGAGCGAATTCCTCCTCCCCCTCCTTCTCCTCCTCCCAGCCAACAGAACAAAAAAACCAAAGCGGCAAATAAAGAAAGAGAGAAAATGAATTATAAAAACCTAATATAAACGCGCGACGTTGATTAAATTCGCGACATAATCATTTTTGGTTTAGGTTTAAACGCGCCGCGCCAACGAAAATGATGTATTTCTACGAATTTGTATTCCGACAGATAGGCTCCTATTATCGTGTTGTACCATCTTTTTAGAAATGTAATTTTTCTTCTCGTTTTTTTTTTCTTTTTTTTTGCCCACATCTTAATTACTCTTCGCGATAGTTTTTGACGCGAATGCTGCGCTAGAGACTTTGCTTTCTGTTCGGCTTCGGACACGCCGCCTTCGCCTTCGCTTTCTTAATTCCCCGATGATTCCGCGGTTTCGTTATTCTTATTTAATTCAATTTTTTTCCTCCTCGCGAGAGCAAACAAACAGTTCAAAGGCTAAAATAAAAGCGGCACCAAGTTTTCAATTAAATTTCGACCTGACCTAACCTCACCTCACCTCACCTCGCTCGCTTGCCTCGCTTCGCGTTTCAAGTCGTTACGGGCGCAAAATACGTATCTACACGAGGGTGCGGGTTCCGCTTTAACAGACCGATTTTCTCAACATTTCTTCGAGGTACTACTATGTCTCCGATTTGAGGATACAGTAACCTACAAGAGAAACCCCTAATTTCGTTCGCGTTGAAGTTAGGTATAGGTACAAAATTGAAAATTACGAGGCGTAGGAGTGATAAAAAAATTCAAACGAATTCGAAAAATCTTCTCGTTTGAATTTTCAACTTGGTAAATTAGTATTCTCGCCGTATTGCAGAAAATAATTTTTCGCAAAAAAGCAATATCGATATAAAAAAAACGCGAACGATATTTCGTTAATAACTATTTTGAAATACGAACCGAACGGCTAACCCGTTGTATAAGGTAGGTAGTAGGTACTTAATTACATCGGGCTTTTTGACGACGTTTGTCGATTTCAAAACTATATGTACGACAAATTTTTAGATTAGTCGGCGGCGGCGTATTTACCTCTTTTGAAAGTCGTATCGTTTGTACTCGTATTTCGATGGTTTATTGAATTCGCAATTCGCACAACAGAAACTGCTTTCTGTCTTTATAGCGGAATTTATTTGTACTTCAATTTCCAATATCGACGACTTCGGTAAGGTACCTGTACCGTGTACCTACCTACCTACCTACCTACCTACCTATAGCTCGGCACACGCAACACAACGTGATTTCATCTTCATCGTCATCGCATTCTCATCTCATCCACGTGTAGTAGTGTACACAAGCACACTTACACGTATTACGTAGTTCAGCCAGCCAGCCAACTCTTGGCATTGAGCTTCGAGTAAATTTGATAAAAGGATATTTTCGACGCGACAAGTCGTAACGTAATGTAATTTTGCGGCAGCTTTCGAGTAAGTATAGGTAGTAGGTCTAGGTACACGTTTCCACAAATCTTGTCGAGTATTTTTGGGCTAGCTAAAATGGCGAATAATTCGAGCGATTTAATTTAGCAGCGCGTTCCTCTTCGTTATTTTCTCATTATCATTATACCCGGTTTTGACGGAAATGAGAAAAAAATTGATTTGACGCTCGCGTCTTCGTGAACAAAATTTTATCGTGATTTAACCATCAGTCGACGGGAAGTTATTTCATCGAGCAATCGCGATGATTCGTTCAGAGTGGCGAGTGCAGCATCTCTACACGACGAACGCGCACAGGTGAGGAAAGCAGAGCAGGGTTTAGCCAAAGTACATATGTACCTCTACCTATACCGCATACCACTACATTTATAAGACAAGAACTGACGATAAAAACGCCGTGCAAAACACGATACATACTTACAGTTACACGCAGATACGAGTATACTGCACCGTCATAGGCTGTAGACGAATTTAGCAGTACAAAAGGCTAACTTGTTGCTCGTTCGCCGTGTTTAGGGCCGAGAAACAGCTCATCTCACTTCCCTCAACTTACACGCTTCTACAGTCTACACACACGAAAATAACATCGTAACATGTGTTTAAACAACAATTTTTTGTTCGTTGTTCGTTTGTCTATTCTTCTCTTGGATGGTCGATGATGATACGCGTAAAACGTGTAATGGGTCGTTTCATCGTGCGCCAAAGCCAATTTAACCGAGCTTCGACCTCGAATCATCTTTTAGGCTCGTAGTCGATGCATTTTTTTTTTTTTGTTTTACTCATAGTCAGTCTGAGAGAAATTCCAAACGCGGCGACAGAAATTTTCGAAAATTGACACTTACCCGTAAGGGTGGTTTTCGATTTTAAGAGAAAAAAAATTTCTCATTTTCTCGGCTTACCCCTTAGAAGGTATCATTTCAACTGACAGAAAATTTTTCTAATAAAGCTAAATCGAAAGAGCATGCGAAAATGCCTAAATTTCAGTTCTTAAAGTGAATTTTTCGATTCTCAGTGAATTAAAAAAAAATGAAAATCTGGCCTACAGACGTTAAAATAACATTCCACCGATGAAATTGACCGAGAAAGCTGAAATTTGGGCTGTACTATATTTTCGAACTCTCCCCCCCCCCTCCACCAATCGATTAGAAACAGTTTCCAGCCGTTTCGAGAAGTTTTGGAGAATTACCCATCAGCCGTGCCGAGGGCTCCAAAACTGCTCAAAACCGGTTCGAAACCGATTCCAATGAATTCGACAGGTCGGAAATAGGATACATATCAAAATTTCGGGTTTCTGAGCTAATTTGTTAAAATTTTGATTTTTTCCTCCATTTTTGCCCAGAATTTAAATTTTAAATAATTTTACCAGAAATCGAAAAATTCAAGTTTCGCCGAAAGTTCTCTTTTTCTCCTCCCTCCCTCCCTCCCGAGTTGAAAAATTTAAAAAAAAAAAAAAAAAAGTAATTTCTATTTCTGAGCCAGACAACATCTGGATAATCCCCTCTTCAGGAAAGAAATTCCCCAGAACCACCGAAAAACATTGATCCACTTGTATGGAACCCACAAAACTAGAAAAAAAAGGGTTCACATTGGGTTTTTGGGTGAGAAGAAGGGAGAAGGGGGGGGGAATAACATTTTTTTGGGGTACCGAGGAAGGTATTTTCATGGAAAAAGAGTTACCTACTTAAAGATTCTAGTAATTTTTAACGATCGTAATGAGGTTTTCATGTTTTTACATCGTAATAACTGCACATTTCTCACAAACTTTCGAATGCAATTTTTTCAATAAATGTTATTGAAATTTCATCATTTTTGGTTGATTTGAAGATGCTTTATTCGTGTTTTGAAAACATTTCAAGTTGTTTTCGTGAAATTCTCCTTGCGTTTCAACAAATTTTGCCGGTTTTCTTCTAATATTTTTTGACAAGTTTGAAATTTTATCGATGTTAACGCTTATTTGTGTTCTTATATACCGTTTTAGGTAACATGTTTTGAACCTTTTTCAATGATTTTTTCCCCTAAAATTTTACTGAAATTGTATCATTTTGCGGAAATATACATACAGTGCTTTTTGCTAAACTAACTATGTCAAATAGGTACTAACATTTTTTTCTTGAAAAAAAAAATTGAACAATTTTTATGCATCAAGAATTAATGTATACTTCCTACAATTTTGCTTTCGCCCCCCCCCACTCCCTCAATGACCAACTCCTCGAATGAATAGATAAAACGTTGGCGATTCGCGAACTAACGAGAACTAACAGAACGCCTGGGATTTAGAAAATACCAACCAAATACTGTTAGTAAGTAGATATACAATAATTTGAAATCTCTACATTAGAAAATTTTTCGAACCAAACCACGTTTATTGTGCAGGGATACGCGTACTGAAAATCCAAATGTTTTATTTTAACCTCTAGATACATACATATCTGTACCTCGTATCTGTATCTCGTACGTGAACCTACGAGTACATACAAGTACATACATCGTACAAGTGTTTCGCGAACGGAATTCTGAACTTGAACGCATCGTTTATCGATCACGGCACGTACTCGTATATTTGATCTGGCATGCCACGCCATTAAAGTGTTACGCTGATCCCTCGCGTTCTTTTCTTCGGCGCTTTTTACTTACTCTCGTATTATCGTACCAACAAATTTAAGCGAATTGTGGCGATAAAAACAAACGACCGTGATAAATCGCCTCTCTCGTCATTTATCGCCTACTCGAGTTAACCGCCTTATGTTTTGCGCTCATAAATTGCTACGAAGTGATTCGGTGATTCGAAAAACATCAACAACGACGATGAAATTTTCGAGATAATTGTGCCAATAACGCATTCTCACGAGGCGAACGCTACGTTTCTGCCTGAGCGATGTAAATTTACCCTGTACAGTGTACAGTGTACACCGTACACCTAGCCGCAGACCGACGACAACGACCACGACGACGGGGCTAGTAACGCGCGTGGAAAACTCGTAAATCGACCACCAATCCAGCGGATCGGATATCCAGTAAATTATAAATTAACTATCGATAGGATGCGGCTGCGGCGGCGGCGTTTAATTTAATAAAAATACCTAGCTGCTGAACGATCGAGCCGAGGTGAAATTTGAAATTATCGCCTCTGCTGGCCATCGCATCAGTTTGTCATTAGTGTAGCCGTAGCCACTAGTCACTAGCCACTAGCCAGCCATGATACGAGTACGAGTAGTACCTAATTAATGTTTACGTTGATAAAATACACTCGCCATCTGTTTATAACCTGACCCTGGAGCGGCGTACAGAAAACACTCGGGGATGAAAAAACGTATAATTTTCTATTGGGATGTTGCTCGAGTCGATGCTCACTGCTCAGCGGTCATCAATTCTCAAAATGCGCATTAATTCCCAAGTTTTGAAAAAAAAAGTTAAAAATTGATGCCCATCGTGAACCTCTACTCGCACATTCGTATAGGTACCTACATAATGGAAATACGCGTACGTGGCGTGGGAGGCCGCGTAGTGTGTACAGCATAGCATAATGTGTAGGTAAACGCAGGTACGATAATAGACCGCCGTTTGTAATTTCGGTCGCGAATAACGTTTAAATTAAGTTATCTTCTCGTACAGTGCATAGAGATACCCGTGATACGAGTAGATACTATCAGGTATACTGTTGTTGGTCTACGAGCTAATGTAGTGTACTGTGCTCGCCGCTCGGGTATCGGGTAAAGGCATCTAGCCACCTACTCGTACCTTACCTACACGAGATGAATAAACAGTGAAATATTTTGGCTAACCGCGATCGCATTATTAAACGGTAGATACGATAATATACGTAGGTAGGTACAGAATGGAAGCAACGAGGAGAGATTTTCATCAAATATTCACCACGTAGAGGTGGCGATGGCGTTGCCGTTCGAAATTCTGCGGCCTGTGCCTAATATTAAACACGTACGGTCGGTCTCGCCTTCGTCAATATAAACAATGTTTCGTCGCAAGTTCATCGACATAAAATATTAGCCCCACGGTACGAAGACGATGCGGAGAGGTTCGGGCGAATGGAAATTATTAACGTATACGGAGCTACGGACACTGTTCTACGAGTACGAGTACCAGTATGATATACTGTTAACGTTGGTTAAGGAAGGGCTAGCTTAATTTGTTTTCGATGATGTCCCACGCCATGCCATGCCACACGCGGTTGGCTCAATGTTTGTAGTAAATTGAGCGCGCAATTTCTGCAAAAATGAATGTTGCAGCCCTCCGATCTCCTCGATTTGTGTCATACGAGTACAAAATCTCAACAACAGGTGCTAACGAGGCAGGTATCCCAACGGGCACAAAACTTTTTGCACCGAAGTAGGTTTTTTTCTCTTGTCCGGTCGGCAATACTAAGTATCTAAATTCCCTTCTTGTCCCAATACTCGAGGAACTTCATCCCCTCGTCATCAATTGTCCGGTCCAGTTTGCCTGCGTCGAAGTCACCATATAATCGACACCTGAAAAGGTGTCTGTCATCTTGTACCTCGCCACATTCGCACAGATCGTCATCAGCCAAGTGCCATCTGTGTAGGTTGGATTTTGAGCGTGTTGTTCCACTTCCAATTCCATTCAGCGTTTTCCAGAGGCTGTACTTCAGTTGGTTGCCTTGGGGCAATGATTCACTCATAGTATTCCTACTTGATGCTGTGTTCCAGATTTGACAGTGTTCAACTTCGGCAGGAACACTCAATTCATTCACTGTTCTCAGGAAACTGTGTCTAGATTTTAGTCTGCTCTCTGGTAATTCGTTGTAGCCATGCATGGGGTGTACAGGGTTGTGTGTTGCTTTAGTTTTTCTGCTCTGGTGCAATCCCTGCAAGACAATGCAGAGCTGTGAGAGGAGTTGGTCTGAGGCATCTTGTCACCAATCGACAGGCTTCATTCAGGAGCACATCTACTTTTTTAGCATGATTGTGCTGATTGTCACCATGCTGGGCAAGCATATTCTGCAACTGAGTAACACAGCGCTAGTGCTGATGTGCGCAGGACCTGTTGTTTAGCTCCCCATCTGCTACCTACCAGCTTTTGGATCAGGCAGCCACTTTCATTTTGGTTTTTTCACAGTGTTGCTGGTAGGCGAGTGATCTATCCAGAGTCACTCCTAGATACTTGGGGTGGTCATTGTGATTCAGTGCAGTGTTTCCCCATTGGATGTTGAGCTGTCTCTTGGCCTCACAGTTTTGCAGGTGGAACAAACAGGTTTCTGTCTTGGATGGATTTGATCTGAGGTGGTTGGCTTAATAGTATTCGTCGAGTTCTTCTATTGCCTGATTCAGTGTGTCTTCCACCTCTACAAATGTGTCACACTGTGCTGTGAGCACCAAGTTGTCTGCATAAAGGAAGCAACGTGCAGGTCCGCCAATTAGTTGGTCATTGGAGTAGCTAGATATTAAAAAGGATGGGTGACAGGACACTTCTGTGCAGCAAGCCATTCTTTTGCCTTCTCCAAGTGCTGTTCTTTCCATCTAAAGTCACATAGAACCTCCGGTCTTTCAGCAGTGTTGCGATGAGTTCTGTTAATTTGTTGGTCAGTTCATAAATCTTGCACCGAAGTAACTGATGACACACTGTGTCAAATGCTGCAGTGAGGTCCACAAACACAGCACCAGTGACCTTGCGCTGTTCAAAACCATCCTCAATGTGTTGTGTTAAACTCAGGACCTATCCAGTACAAGATTTCCCCGGTCTGAAACCTACCTGCTGACTGATTAGGTTCTTATCAATATGCTCAGCAACTCAATTTGGGACCACTCGCTCAAATATCTTATACAGGTGACATAATAACAATATAGGGTGGCAACTTTTAGGGTCAGTTGGGTCCTTGCCTGGCTTCTGGATAGCAATGACATGGGCCTGCCTCCATGATCGAGGTATTTTTGATGTTTCCACACAGGTGTTGTACAATTTCTGGATCCATGTAACAGTTTTTGGCCCAAAATGTTTCATCTGCTCCGCATACATTTTATCAACACCTGCTGCTTTTCAATTTTTGGCTGAGCGTATAGCTGCTGTGACCTCGGGGTATGTGAACGGTGACAAAAAGTTATTCTGCTTGATTACGAATAATTTTCTTGCTTTTAATTCTACCATTTGTCTTTCCATTTATGAGCAACTGGTGAGCAATTTGGTTTGCTGTTGTCTGAGTGAAACTCTTTGCTCGACTTTTTTTTCCATTCAGTCTCTTGAGCAGATGCCATGATCTTAGACTGTCCTTGCCAAAATTGAGATCTTCTACCAGCCCCTGCCAG
The DNA here is from genome assembly GCF_950023065.1 of Planococcus citri. Classification (NCBI taxonomy): domain Eukaryota; kingdom Metazoa; phylum Arthropoda; class Insecta; order Hemiptera; family Pseudococcidae; genus Planococcus; species Planococcus citri. The sequence goes on along the minus strand of NC_088677.1, from coordinate 735,232 downwards.
TTCTGCTGCCTTATCTCCAAGCTCTATGGTATCATCATCAAAAGGATTTTCATTAAATTTATCAAGATATTCATTGTACTGTGTGATGAAGCTAAAAGGGATTTGGAAGACGATCTCGCAAATTTCAGTTACTTGGCGAATTTTCGAAAGTTGAAACATTATTAGCCCTTTCATTCCCACGGAGAAAAAATGATCAAATTAAGGTAGAAAAATGAAATTTGGTTTATACCCTATTTTCGGCCTGTAAGGAATCAATTGATAATGATTTCGAGGCAGTCTGAAGTCTCCCTAGGACTTTTCAGTTTTCAAAAAAATGCAATTAATGAAATCAAAACGAGATTTAGCACCGCTAAACTCGATTTACTTTTCACATCTGCCCCTCCTAGTATCAGAAACCTATACATTTTTTTGAATAAAATCGGAGTACCTAAACCTAAAACTGGGCTAAACTTGGCTGGTGATTTTCGTGCAATCGAGGCATAATATAAGACTATTTTTGAGCTTTATTCATACTCGAAATACTGCTCGGTATTATTTGTTGGTTGCGAGAATGATCACGTTCTATCGTTGAAAGCTTTAGAAAATCGGAAATGGGCAATATTCTCGGGCATAGGCGTTACGTACTGTGAGCGTAATAAGACTGCTTTTAATAATCGTGTATTATTATACGAGTACGAGAGAATGGACACAGCGAACGTTGTAAAATAAACGACAACGACGGCGACGACATTTTGCCTGTTCTTCAATAACGATGTCGTAAAAATTTGACATACGATATTACGTAGTACGAATAGTACGTACATAATAACATAACAGACGAAGGTCGAAGGTCTGAAAGTTGCATTGCCAAATGTGCTTCAAATTGTATACTGTATAGATCAGTTGCGTTATCGTCGTCGTCGGCAGTATTAGTCGTTATACGTTCACGTATACCAAGAGCCTTAGCCAGTAAGTCCTACTTTGCAGCTGCTTTCAAGAGGGTATATTGAAGACTGTATCTCAATCAGTGAAAAATTCAGGAAAATCCGATGAAAATACGCGTACATAAAAGACGCAGCCCAATTTAAGATTAAACTATCAGCAAGCTCTCTTGTATTTTCCAGTTTTTGGAAATTACAGTAAGAAGAGAATAATCCAAATGAAACGAGGCGACGACAATGACAAACGTATCTGTTCTCGTAACTCTAACCCCTTTCCTTTCTGAAGGTGTATCGATTCGAATCTACACTTCGTAGAAATTCATTTTTGAAAAAATAAATCAATTAAAATAAAAGCGAACAACTCTGCAAGTTTTTGTTCGTTTTTTTTTTACCGATTTTTCATTTTATTTAATTTACTCGCAGTTGAAAATTGATCCTTTACAAAATATAAACGTGAACATCGATCGATGAAACCAGGGTGAGAATGATTGATTCGAATTCGTGAGCGCCGAATTTCATTAGAGCTCGTCAAATTCACAAATTATCAAAAGCTCTTGAAACGACTCCAACTTCGTCACGATGAGGCAATTTGGGAATCCAAAAATCGATCATCGGTCAAATTTTAGCTTCGTTTCTGAATAGAATATGTACCTACAATTTCGATATCACCCGTAAAAGCAAATTTGAATTCTTCAGTTTCACTTCTCGCTTCGAAAAGCTAATATACGTGTGCCTATAGTTGTGCGTAAGTGTGGGTAGACACTAGACACTAGACAGACGGTAAATGCAGGTACGAGTAATTTCTCTTCTCTCAAAAACGCTAAATCGGAGATGTGTACCACGGCGTCGGCGGGGTAGGTAATGTAACCTGTACGGTGCGGCGCGGCGGCGGCGGCGAATAAATTTTCCAAATCTGTGTCTGCTGAAAATCTGCTTTCGGAAAAGTCTAGTTAATACGGACCGGCGGCGCAGCGGCGTGGCGTGGCATTAGATGCGACGACGCGTGAAAAATTTCGCCAAAATTTCCAGCAAAGTCACTGCGAAAGTTGGCGTGCTTCTGAATAAACTTTCGCTCTCGCGTTATGATTCGCGAAACATTTCTTTTGTTCTGTAAAAACACACTCTTCAATTCGCCAAAAGCCTGCTTGGAAATCCTGCTCTACGAAGTAAAAAGTACGCATAAGCCGCTCGTACGTATTGTCGTAGATTTTCTCCGCTTTTTCTCCTTCTCTTTCTCCTCTCTCTGCTCCTCGTAAGTGTGGTTCGTCTACATACGAACGATAACCTCTTTTGTGTGTTTACGAGTATACCACACATAATCTGTGCATACAGTCACATACCTACGCGCCTTATCGTGTACTTTTCAGCGCGAATTTCTGCTTTAAATCTTCCACCATTACTTGTACGTAATACGTACGAATTATTACGTAGCCTATCTGTATTGAGAAGAAACAAATTGTACTTTTTGCCAACTTGGATCGATGAATTTTACGCAATCTAACTGATAAAATTCAGTAAACTAACCAGGGGAGGAGAATCCAAATTCATTTTGATACAACGGCCAAATGACCGATTGATTCGGCGATCTTTTCGCAGATTTGGTGGCGATATTGCGAAAATCCACCGATTCGAGTTCAAAGAACGAAGAGGGTTCGCGGTTTATTATTATTTCAGTATCTTTCACAGTCGCCTTTCTTCGCCTCGAGCGATGGGCTGGCGCTGGATATCGGTTGAAAACTGAAAAGTGAACCGCTACGCTACCCTTTTCAACGGACGGGCTATTTATCGGGCAAAGTGAATGAATTTTAAACGACTGCCAATTAGCTTTGATCGAAACTATACGACGCTGAATGGTAATTAAAGCATTTTACACCGTTCGACGTTCACCTGGCTGCTTAGCGCTTATAGGTACCTCTACCTTTACTACCTTTTTAGCGTCGCGTCGCGTCGTATCGGCGAATTAGCGGGCCCTCGCCAATTAAAAATACATTGATAAAATGAACGTCGCGTCGCGCCACCACCACCAACCGAGCCAGTCATACCGCAGTTTCAAGCCTAAAGCCTTCAGAGTATAGCCCACAGATATCTCCCTTTACGTATTTATCGATAAAATCTGCAATCCTATAAGTTAGCGGCTCTCTTCTAAGAACGCCAACGTGACCGAGTTATATCGACTTTGAATTTTCGTCGTTTTATTACATTTTCGCAATTTGAAATAAAACACTCGTGCCGAGCCGCTTCCATCGCCTAGAACGCTTTTTTAAGCCTTTTCAGTTTTCTCTCCGCGTGCGTGCGTAAGTTTTATCAGAGATGAGAATCGTCCTTCTGTATCCACCCACTGAATACCTACCCACTTGTTTCATTCGTTTTCAAATCGAGCAAAATTTAAGAGTTTAATTCATTTTTCGTCTTCAGCCCTTCCCCTTCCCCTTCTACCACGCTCTATCATGCTAGGCTTTGCTCTTTTGAGAAATTTGCCTTACGACCGATTTGTTTTACCTTGTAGTAAACCTTACCTTTGTATAAACGTCGACAAACTGCGCTAGCTACCTCGACGACATTTTTTTTTTTTTGGCAAGAAAAAAAAAGGAATAAATAAGCATCTTTGTCGAGTTTCTCGATTTGAAATATCCGAAAGCAAAATGTGTTTTTCGAAAGTATTACGATAGTTAACGATAAAACGATTAAATTACGTCGCCGGATTGCGGTATTTCGTAGAAGAGTTTTCTCGATTAAAGCTTTCTAAATGTAAAGTTGATATCTTTTGTTGTGCCGAAAATTGGCCTCTGTATATCAATTAAAACCGTGCTTAGCACTATTTCAGCGTTTCTTTGTTTTATACTTACGAAAGTATAAAAAGTTGAAAGAATAAGTACAAGTAGGTATATATTTATGTATGTATAAACTTTGTAGGTAGTTAGGTACTAGGTACATTACGACGATACGAAAGCGAATAATTTTTAAATTTCGTATGCACCCTCATCATTATGGCGGCGTTATAGACTTTCTAACTCGACGCGAGAGTATCAGAGTATTTAATTTTAAAATGTGCGAGTGAACGGTCGTCGTCGCCGCCGCCGCCGCCGCCGCCGCCGCCGCCGTCGTATATTTTCACTCGGTACGCTACGTTGTGTTAATTGAAAAATACGTTCGAATGTTCTTTTTTAAAATAATGGTAGCGTATTCGCGAATACGTAAGTAATGCAATGTACCGCCGCGCCGCGCCAGTCTACCGTCTGCGAGCTGCGAGCTGGATTCTTGTGCCTGTCTCTCGGCTGTTACGTATAAGGGTGTTTTCTCTTCCATACGCGCGGCTCTTATCGCTTCCATTCGTCTTCTTCTTCGTGTTCTTCGTTAATTGTTTTCTTTTTTCCTCACTCTCCACTCTCTCTCGTCGACTTGGAAAAATACCCTCGGATAATTGAAAATTTCAAACGGAAATCTCCTCGTAATTAAGTTGCCCTGTATTTGCGACTAATCAGGCGTTAAAATCGTATCTTCGCGAGCGACTCGCAAAATTCGTTTTAAAAATGAAAAAACCTTTTAATATTTTTACACTTTTTGGGATTTGTATCAGCGTTGACCAGGCGGTTTCGATAGATAGAAATTTCATAAAGTTTTTGCTGAAACATTTCGTTTTCTCACTTCAATCAACGGTACCGAAAACTCAAAAATCAAAACCTTCGGGGGCAAAATCGTCGATATAAAACAATAAACTAGCGCCTTTCCGAACGCCACCACTAGGGTGGGCCGACTTTGACTTTTTTGGAAATTTGGTGAGGGGGGTGCTAAAAAGTTGTGGGGGACCTCAAAAGACTGTAGGAAAAATTTGGGGACCCAGACTTCACCCAGCATTTTGCGGACGGGGTTCAAAATTTTAAAATTTAAAAAAAAATTAAAATTTTGACATTTTCAAAAAAATCAAAATTTTTTTTGATTATTTCGATGGTTATTGGTCCAATTATGCCTATTGAGTAGTAAAAAGTCATTTTCAATCGGGTTTTTCACTTTATTGGCAATTTTATCGCGGTTTTAAGGTAGGCAAAAACAGCCATTTTCAAGATATTTCGCGATTCATTTGATTTTTACAAATTTGTTATTCATTTGAATTCTAGGATGCCTTTGGTCTCTATATGACTTGAAATGACCCCTCCCCTACCTCCCTCCACCTCCAGAGATTCTTAATTAGCGCACAATTTCGATAGAAAATTGTTATTGGTATTAGTAATCTTAAAAAATACATATACCATATGTGATTCTCTCACTTAATGCCCCGATTATCATACTTTGTGCGGACATTTCAATCAAATTGTCTACATTCTTTCTGTTTGCATGTGAGTTCAATTTTTTCAAACATCTACTAAACCGTAAAGAGAGAAGAAATTCGAAAATTTAATCAGAATACTGTCAAAGAAGACGTTTACTGGGGTATTCAAAGCTAATGGGAACAAATCTAAAATAGAATTTCTGATGGTACCTGAAATAGCACAATAATACTGACAAGAAATCGAAAAGAAACACCAAAATATCTTCAGAAATTACATTCAATAAAGTGAAAAATCCGATTGAAAATGACTTTTTACTACTCAATAGACATAATGCGACCAATAACCATCAAAAGAATCAAAAATATTTTTAAAAATTTTTTTTTGATTTTTTTGAAAATTTCAAAATTTTGAACCCCGGTCGCAAAGTGCTGGGTGAAGTCTGGGGCCCCAAATTTTTCCTACAGTCTTTCGAGGTCCCCCACAACTTTTTAGCACTTCTCACCAAATTTCCAAAAAAAGTCAAAGTCGGCCCACCCTAGCCACCACCTAAAGAAATTTGAGGGAGGAACCAGAAACGATTAGAAATAACGAATTAACGAAATCACCTTCGAATCTGAAAGTAGGTAAACGAGCTACTCGTATCTGAAAAACACGAGATTACATCGAATTCAATATCGCTTTACCCGAATCTTGATTTTTGTCAAGCTGAAATTTCATTGTAAACCTTTCGCGATCTCGTAAGTTTCACAAACACCAACTCTAACACTATGTCTATAGTCTCTAGCGCCCGTTTTGAAACGATAAACATTTTGTAGATATTTACCCGTTCGCGTCGCGTCGTCGTCGTATCTGTAGGCGCAATTACATTATGCAAATTTTAAAACCCATTCGGTGTACTCGTATTCGTATTCCCTGTAAGGTATTATTAAGGATAGAATTTCCAATCGATCAACTTATTCTTATTTTCACACGTAACTTTTCTTTCGAGTATACTTTTTCTAAACTACACTTCAACAGTTGCGACGACGTGACTGACGACTTGGTTTTTGGCCTTTCAGATGAGCACTTTGTCCCCCACGTTGTTCCCAAACAAACTCGATCCTCGTTATCTGAATTAATGAGCCAAACACATACGGCGTGGTAAATTCGTATTTATAAGGCAAAATTAGCGCTGAAAACTAGGAAGAAATGAAGCGGGTGTTTTGACCGGGTGTCAGGTATCCGGAAAAGCGGAAAAAGCCAGGGAATTCACGAACCAAAAATCATCGCGAACATCGTAATTAAATTTTGGAGAAAAATAGGACTAAGTACCTACTCTTGTTACTGGAGAAAATAAACCAACTCTGTACTCTCTTCCCTCGAGTCGCTTTTCTATTAAAAACGATCAATAATTCAAACCGGTATGTTCATTTCAAATTTGAAAAAATTTTACGACATACCCTAAAACTCCTAACATTTTAGGCATTTTTTTGTGGAAAAATGTGTACGTAAACTACGTACTTGTACAATAAAAATTAATGAGTTTTATTCAAATTAGGATCAACTCGCGGAGAATGTTCCACAAGCCCATGAAACTTTTTATGGTAGGTGATATTCCGAGTACAAATTTCTTTATAATTTGACGACGAATTAGCTGTTGGCATTTGATAGTAAGGTGGCAGGAATAAGCTAGCTCGGGCAATATGTATAGGAATGCGTTTGTTAGAATAAAAAAAAAACACAAAAAACAAAAAAAAAAACATTAAAAAAAACTTGAAAAGTTGACCAAAATTGAACATATGTAAGAAAGTAACTAAGTAAGCATATTGTGTATAGAAAAGTGATAATCGTTATGATACATCGATAGGTACTAGGTAGAGGTACGTATTCGAGTATTGACGAATTAAACCGAATCGAGTCTTTCAACGAGCTACCATGGTTTAAAAACAAGACACCGACAGAAGAACCCTCTTGAAAAAGTAAAAGATGTAAATTTCCATAAGTCAGTCGTCTGGTTGTTTTGATATCAAAATACTTATTATTATTGTTCGTCGAAACTTGAAAAATGATTCGAATAATTTGAAAAATGTCTCGGATGAAAATATTTATGTATAAGCGAATACGTATCTACTCGTAGGTATTTATAGAGGCAATAAGCCGTCAATTCTACGAGTTTCTCAGATATCCGCTGTTCTTCGTGGTAGTGTATCGATGTATGTAGTTGCGCGTCTGCCTACAGCCCCTAACATTTTTTTTTCTTTTTTGGCCAAAGTTGAGAAGCTTCTTCTATCGCTTACGTTTTTTTTCAAACTTCAACTTTTTCGTATAATTAGGTAAAATATTGACGTGTTGTGGAAAAATTTACATTTTTTTTTTGAAATTCTCCGCGGCGCAAAGTTTTTACATTAAATTTTATTCAATAATGGGCGGTTTTTCCAAGTTTGCCGAGTCGAATGTCGGATTTTACAGATTTGAGATTAACCTTGTTACATCCAGTTTCGAAGTAATCGTAACCATAGGCACATTTTGGGGTACCGGGGTGCAGGGTTACCGCGTTCTCGATTTTTGTTTGATAAATTGAAATTTTTCATCGTCTCGAACGCAAAGTCGAGGCATTCGTTAGATACGTGATGGCTCAGCGTCTCTTAGCGCGGCGGCGGTAACAATCCAAAATAAACGAATACTCGAGTAAAGGATGAAAAAATTCGATACAGCGCTCGAGCGAATTTTTGGCGGGTAAGCAGGTAACCATTAAAGAGACGAAAGACGTCGGATTTTGAGAAACGAGATTTTCGTTCGAGTTATTTGGCGGGAGGAATACCATTGTTGGCGTATCGAAAACGGTAAATCTAACATCGTCGTTGGTTTAAATTGAACGGAATTGAGACGCTTCGGGTTCCGCAACTTTCGAACCTGTTGGAATGCTATTTATTTAATAAGCGACGAAAATGAGAAAAAGAAAAGTCAATTTTCAAGCGTCGCATCGCTCGTTTTGTGCTCGGTATTTTCGCCGCAGCTTTCAAATTGGTTGAAAATGCCGTAGCTCGGCTTTTAGCCCGTTCGTTTGTCAGACAGCCAGGCCACGTATCGCACACGCTATACGTATGTATGCGACGATAGATCACAGGGGATTGAAGTGAAGTACATACGAGGTAGAGTAAAGAGCAAGTGAAAATATGAATCGAAAGCAACAAAATAGCGTCAGCATCGCCTCGAAGCACAAAAATACCTTTCGTACGACGTAAATCACGAAGAAACCCTCATGGGGGGGGGGGTGCTCTTATTTTGAAATTTCGTTTTTGACGCTTCCACGCTCCTCACAATCCTCCAAGACTGAAAAAAAGTTGTGGCGAGGCCTTCTTTTTTCAGTTGAAAAATGGAAAACAATAATTATAATCCCATTTTCATGTTTTGGGCCCCTTGTATGGACTCCTCGAAGTTGTGGAAAACCTAGGGGGGAAAATGAAAAATGGAAGTCTGTACTCAACATTTTTGGATAGTTTTCAATTTTTCTGATCGCAGGATGTCTATTTTCCAGAAAACCGGTAAAAATTGGAGAATTTTAAATTTCTGAAAAGGTACCTATGGAGAAATGTTGAGAAAATTTTAAATTGAAATTATTTCAACGTTGAATAATTTTCGTCGAAAGGTTACGATTTTCAAAAAAAAAAAGCTTAATAAAAATGCATTTTTTCCCCCAAGATAAACACAAAAGTCCTATTGTTTACCAGAATTGTACAGCGGTTTCCTGCTCGTACCTAATTTTTGTAAAAAAGTATACAGTTTTGTCAAAAAAGCCCCTTTTTTGTCAGAATTGCACAAAAGGTTCTGATTTCTTGTAAAAATTGTCGGAAAATTTCGTTTTTTGACACAATTTTGGATGCTCTTTCAAGTTTTTCCTACTTGGTGGGCTTTGTGCTAAGAAATTGAGATTATTGGGAGTAGAGACTTGAGTCTTTTTTCCTGTAAAAGTGGGATGTTTAGGGTTAAGGAGGACTCTGAATACGAGAAATGAAAAATTTTCAAACTCAAATTTTTTTTTATTCTTTCAATTTTAGGAGGCTTTGTACAAAGAGACCATCATTGTTCTGGAGACAGAGAGAGGGGTTTTCTCAAAAAGAGGTTATTCAGAACAACTGTGACTTTAAAATGGGAAACTTTCGAGTAAATTGGGGTTTTTTAGTTTTTAATATTCTTCTTCAAATTGTGAGCTTCCTGACACAACAACTTGAATCCACGCTAGGTGACTACAACCTCTAGAATTCCCCCACCCCCCCCCCCCCCCAAAAAAAAAATCCTACAACACTCGCCTTTTTATTTCTTGTAGACGTTACTGAAATCGATTCGATGCCTTACTCGTAGTTGTGTAGTCAACTTTTTTTAGGATCGGATTGTTTCTATAGGTACATCTTGGCACTTCCAACTGAATAAAATAATCGAAATTCTAATCCTAAAAATTGCACGTTCTAAATCAGTTTTAACGCGTTAATAAGAATGAAAGTGCGTTGATACGAAATGAAAAGGAGAGAGAGAAAAAAAAGCAAAACGTCGGTAAGGGAAAGAAGCGCTGCTGAAAGAAAGAAAAAATACATAACTCGCGAAACAAGATAAATTACGTAGGACTATTCGAATGCTACGTCTCGTCGATGCGGAACACGAATGTTGGAAAGTTGAACGAAAATTAATGACCAAAAAGTGGCGTTTTCATTTATTCGTACGGCGCAGCGGCGTCAAAAATGCCAAATTAACTGTGACACGCGCCCTGCCCTGCCCCTGCCCCGGCCCCGGCCCAGCTGCCTGCGTCGCGTCGCTTCGAGTCGAGTCGAGTCAAGTCGAAACGATTATGAAATAGCAACACGTTTTTATACCGCCTCGCGTTCGTCGAGTCATCCGCATCGATACGCGTACAAACTTTTCACCAAATTAAGAATTAATGGGATAAAAAAATTACTCGCGAATGAGAAAAATCGACTTTACATGAGCTTTGAATACTGAAAATGGTGTGTAGAAAATCATCGTCTAGTCGCGACGGCGCATCACGTACGCTCTGTCGATCGTGACCACCGTACTTTGTGTAGATAGAGATACGCATTTCGTACTTCGTACATACACGTACGTGAATACTGAATAACCTATACGAGTAGTGTGTATCAGCTCTAGAAATTGTTGCAGATGAGGCATTGGGGGCATTTGCTGTTGCATTCTATAGACTATTACATACGTGAGATTCGACGGTCGACTTTTCCGTCCTCTCGACTGACGTTTGCACCAGTAAAGAAATGCCGAGTCGCGATTGATGGCACGGACACGATGTTTTGCTTCTTCCATTCGATTTACTCCGAGACACGCATGCTGGCTGCTGATGCTGATATGGAATGCAGCAGGGGTTCGAGTTTAGTGACAGAGACTGAGACTGGGGCGACACAAACGTTCGTTCATCAGCCATGTACTCGCTAACATTTTTTAGTCAAAAATTCTAGAAATTGTACTGCAGTATTTTGTGCGTTGTTGACGTTTGAAAAATCTGAAATATCGTCGCATTTCGATCCTATTTTCAAATTTTGGTCCTTAGAAGACCTTTTTGAGTCCTTTTTTTATGACATCCCCGAAAAAATTGAGTACTTACGTTTGTACGTAAAAAAATTGAGAAAATTATGGAAAAGTTGAAAAATTACGGCGATGTTTTCTATTTTTGATTGGGCTATCTCGAGTTGGTCGCCCAACTTGACCTGTGGAAACGGGTGTACCCTTTTTGGTCCTTTTTTTCTTACAAGGGAACTACCTGAACCGGCAGAAACGAAAATGAACGAATCAAAGCTAGATCGAAAGGGGACTACCTCAGGACCCCAAATCCAAAATTTCAAGTGCTGAAGTTGATTTCTCGATTTTTGGTGAATTTTTGAAAATTGAAAAATCCAAAAAATTATCAATTAAACCAAAAATAGAAAATATTGATGAAAATTGAAATTTTCTCGGGAAGTAGTTCAGATGCCATCCCTAACTCATTTCAAATTTTGGCGTTTTTTCCAATGGGCAAAAATACACATCTGAACCGGCAGACGCCGATTTTCGCAAAAGCCCCAAAAATTGGTTAAAGGCAACCCACATAGGCCCCAAATAAAGTGATTTGTGCTGAAGTTGATTTTTAGCCCTTCCAGAGCTATTTCAAGTTTCTGGAGAAATGATACAAAATCGCTGGAGGCTCCAGAATGGTCGAAATGGGGGTTTTGCCTATTCGGAAAGTCGAAAATAGGTCGGAACTCGATTTCGGATAGATAGCATCGCAAAAGATGGAATATTTATCATTTTCAAATTTTGGCATTTCTTCCAATGAGCAAAAATACACATCTGAACCGGCAGACACCGATTTTCGCGAAAACCCCAATAAATGGTTAAAGGCAACCCACATAGGCCCCAAATAAAGTGATTTGTGCTGAAGTTGATTTTTAGCCCTTTCAGAGCTATTTCAAGTTTCTGGAGAAATGATAAAAAGTCGCTGGAGGCTCCAGAATGACTGGAATTGAGGTTTTGCGAATTTCGATGGTGGTAAATGAGTTAGGGATGCCATCTGAACTACTTCCCGAGAAAATTTCAATTTTCATCAATATTTTCTATTTTTGGTTCAATTGATAATTTTTTGGATTTTTCAATTTTCAAAAATTCACCAAAAATCGAGAAATCAACTTCAGCACTTGAAATTTTGGATTTGGGGTCCTGAGGTAGTCCCCTTTCGATCTAGCTTTGATTCGTTCATTTTCGTTTCTGCCGGTTTAGGTAGTTCCCTTGTTAGTGAAAAATGGACCATTCCATATAACTTCAATTTGTCCTACGACTTATTTTACTTAGTAAGTAAAACGAGTTTTTTTCAATCGACTTCAATTTTGATACGTACACGTTGGATTCATTGATCGCAATTGATTTCTGCATTTCCTTCAAAATTGAGACATAAAGATAATACGTATTTCGATACGTGCATAGTAAACGATCCACGCGTACTTTTTTTTTCTTTTACAAAAAGCACGATTAACGATTAACTTTCAACTATTTGTAGATAACGTTTTTCCCTACGTTGAAACAAGTTTTTCGACTTTTTTACATGTAGGTTGTTTTCTTATTACGTAAATTTGTTGGAAACACAAATAATGCCCTCCGACGCGAGGAGCTTTCGTTTTGTTTTTTATGTTTTTTGAAACAGACGTTCGTTAAAGATGGCTTGTCGAAGCGTGAAAGTTTTTCGCTTTCGCCTCGAAGCGAAAATAAATAAAGCGCGAGTTCGTCGCTTGGCAGTGTGTATTGGACCAAGTACATTCAACAAGAACTTATCGAACATGTACAATTGTACGATACCTAACGTGTGTCGTAAATTTGTCGACAAACGTTTTAAACTTTTGGCCAAAAAATTCGACATTTCCGCTTCTACGCGCAGCAGTGAATTTCAACTCGATTTCTCTCGCGTTCGCGTACCTACGAGTACGATTACACATCGACTACTAACGTGAAAAGGCGACGCGACGCGACGCCACGTAACATTTTTATGGGCTTACGACGACGTGTCCCTTGCATTGTTCCCTTTCATTTCAGACGGTATTAATAAATGAATTTCCCTCGTTACGAGTAACTCGTAACCTTTTTTGTTATATGTATACCTACTCGCACCTTTCAAGTCTCATCCTCAGAGTAGGTAGGTTCTTTTAATAGGTATCCATTCTGCTTTCTGCTTCTTCCCGTATCGTATGAGACACCATTCTCGTTATTTGCAGCCCTATAAATTTGTGCGAGCGCTATTCGCAATTTCAAGGCAAGCACCTTTATCCTCGATCGAACAGACCTATTTTAAAGTTGTGGGTTGGGTGCTTCAGAATTTTGAAAACCAGCATTTCCTCAATTTTCAAACATTATGTTACTACGCCGAGTTGCTGACCTGGCAGATGGATACCGACACAGCAACCATAGGGGATGAATTCGGTCGTTGCAAATAAGGGTAAATCTCAAACTGTTGAAGATTTTTACAGCACCTTCGGAGATACTTCGAGTGCAAAATATACTCGTATAATGCGATGGAGAAAAGTCAATTTTTTCTGCGCTAGCGCTAGCGTTGGAAAATGATTAAAACGATTCTCGAAATAACAGGTAATAGGTACTCGTAATTTCGACTGATTTCTAAGAAATTCATTACACGCAGCGTACACACAACAAAAGAACAAAAAAGAAAGGTAGATATCGTATATGTAGCCATTTACACACACGCAGGTCGCAGGCATCTATCGATAACTCGATGTAGATGCGGGTGCGAGGCTGTATACAGTATACACATAGTATCCGCCGCACCGTGCTCGTGTCCGTCCGACGACGACGACGACGCTAATACACCTAAACCTATTGGCCGTAAATCACTAAATGAAAATCAATTCCCGTACCGTATACCCAGATAGTTGGCGTAATTGTCTTCGGCTGTGCAAATCAATCAACTGTAAAGAATTTATCTCTGGTTGGCTCGAAGCGAATTAAACGTACATAATTGAAGTTCACCCTCACACCGTGTCACCCTGTCCGTAGACTGAAAGTAATCAGGTTACGTCGCCGCAGCTTTTCTCGCTAACATACCCAAGTACTCGTACCACACCACTCGACTCGTATGCCATGCCATGCCATGGCATGCGCCGCGCCGCTGCCCACCAATACCATACCCGTCATCGACTCCATCTTTCTATGTAGTTCGATTCGCGTTATTTTCTTTCTAATTAAAACCCATTCCGAAATGGAATATACTTCACGTGTGTATCAGTAGTACGAGTAAATGGTACCACCCAGCTAGATAGTCCGGCATATGACAATAGGAGTAATTGCACCCCCCCCCCCTCCTCAGCAGATTTTTGAAACTCGAAATTCCCACAAAGTTCCATCAAAATGGAGTTGTAAAGCTGAAATTTATTCTAAAAACTAAATTCAATACGCTACGAAGTACTGCAGGAAAATTTCAAATCGTTTTGGAGCCTCCAGCGACTTTTTTGAAAATTCCTGAAGCCTCCAGCAGATTTTTTAAACTTGAGATTTCCCCAAAATTTCATCAAACTGAGATGGAGAGTCGAAATTCATTCTGAAAACTAATTTCAATACGCTACGAAGTTGACTGCTGGTGGATTTCGAGTCGTTTTGGAGCCTCCAGCGATTTTTTTGAAAATTACTGGAGCCTCCAGTAGATTTTTGAAACTTGAAATTCCCGCAACATTAATTTATCAAATGAAGTTCGCAAGCTGAAATTTACCTCGCAGACTACATGATGGTTTCATTGTCCAAAAAACGTCATACAACTTTTCGAAAAGTCGCTGGAGGCTCCAAAACGACTTGAAATCCACCAGCAGTCAACTTCGTAGCGTATTGAAATTAGTTTGCAGAATGAATTTCAACTCTCCATCTCATTTTGTTGAAATTTTGGGGAAATTTCAAGTTTCAAAAATCTGCTGGAGGCTTCAGGAATTTTCAAAAAGTCGCTGGAGGCTCCAAAACGACTTGGAATTCACCTGCAGTACTTCGTACCGTATTGAATTTAGTTTTTAGAATAAATTTCAGCTTTATAACTCCATTTTGATGGAACTTTGTGGGAATTTCGAGTTTCAAAAATCTGCTGGAGGCTCCAGAACTGTTCAAAACGGGTTGAAACCGTTTCCAAACGATTTGGCATGTCGAAAATAGGGTATATCCCAAATTTCAGCTTTCTTGGTCAATTTGGTGAAATTTTGATTTTTTCCCTCATTTTTGACCTGATTTGGATTTTCAAAAATTCACAAAAAATCGAAAAACGCACTTTAGCACTTGAAATTTTGACAGGTGATAAATTTTTGCATGATCTTTCGATCTACCTTGGTAAGGTTTGAAAAATCTGCGATTTCGGCTGACCTGTCAATCGTAAGGCCAACTTTTTTTTGGGCAAGTTTGCTTTAAAATGTTCCTTAGGATGTCCCCTTTAAGAAAAAAGTTGTCCCGGAGGATCGGCGGGGTGGTGCAATTACTCCTAATGTCATATGCCGGACTAAGAATTAAGATCAGAAATTGAAATTGATCTTCAAAACATAACAGCAAAATGGACTCACAGAATCAATTTTACAAGTAATTAAACAACACCACGAGCTTTAAAATAAAAAAAAATTCAGTCACCAGTCACAAAAACTCGTGGACTCATTATGGCATGGCGCATGGCATCCACATCAGAAACACTGTCAATATACGAAGCAAAAATATACATAGGTAGTTAGGTACTAAGCAAAGAAAACGCCACAACACTATCAACGCGAGACGAAGCGAGCATAAAATATATTAGGAGGCCTTGTTCTAGATTTTTGACGATGGTTCGGCGATAAATAATTAAAATTACTCACATTTGAGAGATGCTGGCATCACAGTAAAGTGACTGCAGCCACCACAGGAACAATGAAGGAGACTGCATCCGTCGAACCCGCGAATTTCTGAAAAAATCAAACGAAATTAAAATTAAAATTTTCATCGAACAAGCGAGCCTGATCGCGATCATTTTTCAAATACATTTCTCAATCAAAATACTCGTAACAAGGTACAAAAAAATGTCTTTGGTGTCTGTGGAAAATTTGCATAACATGCGACTACACACGTTGCCCAAATTGAAAATATTCAATACGAAGTTGCGGTTCTACGAGTACCAAAATTTTTTTCTCGGCTCAATCTGCGTACGTAATGTATCATTCTTCCTGATGACAGATCGTTCAAGTTGGGCAGGGCCGGGCCGGCCGTAAGTCTAGAATAGAGTATTAGAGTATTTACAGCCGACGTACCCAACCCATACAGTATACATACACATACGAGTAGGTACGTATTTCTCTTTGAAATCTATATTATTCGCAAATTATAGCACATTCGTACATCGTATAACCCACGTAATGTATACATTAGCACAAATACTCATGGAACGCCATGTACAATACGATATAAGATATAATAATGCACCTTATAGTTCAATTTAGTACGTGAGAGTATCAGTATTTATTACGGTACCCTACCCTACCCTACCCTACCCTACGTACACGATATACGAGTATAGTACGAGTATATGGTGGCCGAAAAAACACATTTCATTCGCTTTACCGTACGAATATGTCGTAAATTCAGCGCGATTACTCGTAAGATTTACGACGTATTTGAAGACGAATTACCTGTACATGTAGGGGTGATTGCACCCGAACATAAACTTTACACTGCAAAGGCCAGCCATCAATTCGATTCCGCGTCCATTTGACCGCATTTACACATCAAATCTTCTAGTTTTGTGCAACAGAATTGTTATCACTTATCAGTCTCTTAGTTTTTCGCATACACCGGACGAACAGTACGCCCTAGCAAAAATCTGATTGAAGTTGGAGTAACAAAAAATTGACGCAATACACCGAATAAAACACCTTTCGGTCCAGCACCCATCCAACCTGTTTCAAGAAAAATGCCACAAAATATAGGAAATATTTAATCGCTCATTTTTTAAGTAACAGAAAAAATGTCAGCTCCGGAAAGAAATGGTTCATCAAATTGATGACCAGGGGAGAGGGACTAGACTTTCGAAAAAATCGTTAAATCGTCTTGTTTTTTTGCTTTGCGCTGGCCCTCTTCTTGTGAACTACTTCGGAAAGAATGGGCCAATTCTAAAAGACATTATTTGAGATTTTACATCGACCTAGGGCGTCGCCATAAAAATTCTAGACCACTCGGATTCTATGTACTGATGAACTGTTGAAAATTTGCAAATTGCTCATTTTAGAATGAATTAGCGCTTTGAAAATAATTTCTTCAGAAATACTATTTCGCATTAATTGTGCCAAAACATCGAAATATCATTTCAGAAACTGTTGAAAGATTTTGAAATACAGTAGTCCCAATTTTTTGGGCATCGCCATGCAACTTCAAAAAATCGATAAAAATTGAAATTGGCAATAATGGCTGAAGAGTTGTCGTTCATTGAGATCAAATTTTCTTAAATTCACTTTTTTTAATGATTTTTTTTTCTCGCGAAAAATATAAATTTTGGTCCTATCTGGTCAAACTGGCGTTGAAAAAAAATACAGATTTTAGGGGGAAGGCGATGGAAAACCAGAAAAAATTCAAAGAGTTGAGTAATTTTTGAGGGGGGGGGGGGGTTGACCCTGAAGGACTATATCAGAAAATTAAAAAAAAAAAAAACTAAAAATATGTACCATGGCATTGGCTCGAGGTTGATATTTTGGTTAAAAAAATTAGCCTTTACCACTTTTAGTTTCGAAGCAATAGCAGTTTGAAATTTTCTTTCGGGCTTTTTCTCTAGTTTGCACACCGTAGAAATTTTAAAACTGTTGGTCAACAGAAGAATGAGAATTTTTCGCACCGGACAAAGGAGGGGAAGGGGGTGTTAGATGACATTTTCTGTTAGTCCTTCAAAGATACCTTGCGAATAATTTTCAAAATCTGAGCCGAGGACCGATTTACCCATTAGATATTACCGCAGGTACCCTTTATTGGAAAAGTGGTTTGTCCTAAATCGTATTCGAACTTCACACGCAAAATTTCAACCGGTTTTGTCTATTGGTGGGGGGGGGGGATATTCCCAAAAACCAAAGTTTTAAAACTCAGTGTCCTAGCTAGGGGGTGAAGCCTCTTATGTAGTATTACGTAATTTCATGGTGAAATGTCTCGCTCAAGTATGCGTATAATTTCAACCAAAGAATATGTTCGAGTACGTTTATGCATAAATTGTGACTCTAAAACTCTGCACGTTATTCACATGCGAACAAGGTATTGAAACCTCACTGGTGGTTGGTGTGTATGCCGCGTAGATTATGGAAAGAGGTATAAAAGTATACATATTACAGGGAAGCTGAGAGCTCTGTGCCTCTGCAACGCGAGGCTTATTTGCATTCGTTTTATTCCCAATAAGTTGGATGTAAGTAAGATTAAAACTAAAGTTACACATACTGCGCGGATATAATGTATTCATTAAACAGTCTACGAGTAGTTTCCTTATCACGATGATCTTTTTATAGTTGTTAAGTTCTAACTTTTACCTTACCCTTCAAAGATTCTTTTGAATGATTTTCGACATCTCGCGCTCTGTTGAATGTACTCGTACTCTCGTAGTTTAAAGATGCTGCTCGACCTGTAGGTGTATTTTGTA
Source organism: Planococcus citri (assembly GCF_950023065.1). NCBI lineage: Eukaryota > Metazoa > Arthropoda > Insecta > Hemiptera > Pseudococcidae > Planococcus > Planococcus citri. Next base: position 716,900 of record NC_088677.1, on the reverse strand, counting down.
GGTATTCCATAGCCGTACACGTGTACACGTGTTCGTTCATGTCTTTTGACGTCTGCGGAAATACTCGTAAGAAGGTACCCGAGTAAATAGTACCAGCGAACACGAGTACATATTACGCTGCTGGCATCATTTTCTCTCTCAATTTGTTTCTAGTTTCTCAAATACATAAATGCAGGTAGGTAGCTACTAGCTAGGTACATTGCATAGACCTTCGTCTGCTTCTTTCATTTTTCATTTCTTCGTCCTTTAAGTGTTCGGTATGTGTTTGCTGAACGTATTAAACCCGTACGCTGCTGCGGGCTATCGTATTTGTATTGTCTTGTATGAAATCCGAACGCAGCTACGAGCATCTGCGTATGCTTTATGGGTGCGTACTGCGCTGCGTAGCTGTAAGCTAAGCGACCAAAAGTTTGATACATAAGTAGTCTATCGGTAAGCCTGTACTTATTGAAGTTACATAGCTCTAGGTATGCTTGATGAAACTTGCAGCGATGTGTTAACCCTACTTACTACCTACCTACGTATCATTCATTATCGTTATCGACAACACAGTATTTACTAAATCGTGGTAAAATGTGTTCAGATGTCAGTACTTCAGATTTGTATGCAACCGGGTATGACTTGGAGAAAAGGTTATGTGCTGAAGGTGTGCCTATCTCCAAAATCTAAAAGCCAAAATCCGATTTTGATCATGTGAAGGAGGGAGGAGGAGGGGTCGGTAGTACTTTAAAAAATGAACAAAATTACCTACCTACTACGACTTTTCGCCTAACTTGCCAATTGAAGGGACTACAAATGATTTTTAATTTCAAAAAACCGCGATGAAAAAAATAAATGAGGAAATGAATACTACGTCAAATAATAAACAAAATTTATTACGATAACTTTTTTTTTTTTTTTTTACTTCAAATTTAAGCCTTCATTTCTCGTATTGGAACGATTCGTGAAAGAACCAGCTGTTTTGAACGTGCTTACGGTGTAAAAGTTTTCAGCGATGGAGGATCCGACAACGATGAAACTGATGTCAATTGTATCGGAATATCGAATGAAGGAACGGTTTTTTTAAATGCGATCTAATAAATTTTTGGCAGTTTAGAATAGGTATAATTTGAAACGGCTATTTCAGCTTTTTTTATTTATTTATCTGCTGTTTGAAGTCTTCTACAGCCGATTCTGCGTGTGTCTGCTAGAACATTCTAATTGATTTTTACATTCGAAACATCGTCAAGTGCGTGTTCTCAAGCTCGAGAATAATAATTGCTCGATATAAATGTGTACAAACTACGAATAGAAAAGGCAACACGTGTTAAAAGTGCCACCTACGAAAATCGACAATAGGAACGTCTTAGATATAGCGACGATGGCAATAATCGACACAAGACGAACACGCAAATAAATAAAAACCCGCCCGTGCACGCCGCCGCCACGCCGACAACTCGACTCGATGACGCGTCAAAATAATAGCAAGACGCGTGCCAGTTCAGGCATAGACGACGAATTCGTAGGCGAACTAAATTGCTTTAAAATTACTAAATTGAACTTTTAACGTGAAATGAAACTTTTTCATTAAATCGTTAAATTTCCTACTTTACTCGCTCGTTGTGTTTTTCTGTCTTTATCCCGCTCTAAAGACAAATAAAAAAAAAAAAAAAAGAAGAAAAAAAACGTTTCACAAAGAGGATTTCACCTCGTTCGCGAGACGATCAACTTATCGCATCGCGCTTGTTTGGAGTTGAAAAACAAAAATGAAGCGGGAAACGCTCAGAACACAGGGGAAAGGAATCGGAAGGATGAAAATAAAGGCGTAAAATCCTATATAAGTAAATCCTTTTCGCTTTAAAAAAATCCGCTGATTTTGTCGTACACGTTGCTTTTTCTGCTCTTAAATGATGTAAGAAGTTTTTTAAGCGTGTACGCCACGCCACGCCACGCCACGCCAGCCAGAACGATATACGAGCATAGAACATCGCATGACTGGAATATCATTTCGAAACCGACACTCTGCTCGCTTCACGCTTCTTCTGCACCATTCTCCATGTAGATACCCTGTGTAGTGTGTACTGTGTATACCGTCTTCATTGTTTCTGACATCGCCTGTCAAACTTGCTTCTCATCTTTTCTCCGTTGCCGTTGGTTTTTTCATCTTTCAAAGTACGAATACGAATATGTATGAGAAGTACGAGAAGGTAAGGTACATACCAGCTCACACTCACAGGTACCATGTATACGGTCAAAGTTCGTTAGTTGGATATTTGCTATGCATAATACTCGAACGTGGAATTTGAGAAAATGTCGTTTTATGGACTACGAAGGGATTCAGAAATTCTGGAGGAATCGAAAATCGCGCTAGAGGCTCCAGCATGACCAGAAATGTTGAAATTCGCGGTTTAGGAGAGTTCGTATTGCTTAGTTTTCGGATTGATTTCTATAATTTTGCCGAATAAGTTTTCACCTACGTGTACTCGAATATTTCTTCGAGCATAAATTGCCGAAAATAATCAATTTTGAATTTTCAAAACGTTGCCGAAAATCGAGAAAATAATTTGAGCGGTTGAAATTTCGGTTATGAGGGCATCTGACTTTCAGATCGTAGTCTTTCCAAAAATTCGCGGTCTCGTTCAAATCGGAGACGGACACCTCAAGAGGTTTCATGTACTAATACGAGCATTTTTTGAGCGGATTGCTTCTTCACATTTGATAAATCGATAAATTTGGAAATTCAGTCGATAAAGAGTTCAGGTTTATTTGAGAGAGAAGTAATAAGGGGGGAAAAAAGTTTGGTGAAACATGACGCTGCGCTGTCCAAGCCCGCAAAGAATCAATTTCACAGATGGTTAATTTTTCATCGTATCCTGCCATGCCAGTGAGATACGTACTCGTATTTTCGTTAGTCTCAAACCCACGACGACGCGACGCGACGCGACGATGGAACGTATTGTAAATGAAAAATCGAACGCCGAGTTTATCTACACTTTGGTGGTTAATCTGAAAAAGTCAGGATATCGGGAAAAATCATTTCCGCGATAATGTACGAAAATGAAAACCTTCGAGCTACCGCGTGAAAGGTGGTTTTAGTTTTGCGTTGGCGGCCGCTCTGGTAATGGGAAGACAAGTAGGCAGAGGTACGAGTTACGAGTACATGTGTATGTATGTAGATGTACGTCTCGTCTACCTATGCGTGGTTAAATTCAGGTGCTTTTTTGTTCGATAATACCTACATACCAATTTACGTAGGTGTATACTGTATAGACTACAGTAGTAGATGCGAAAATCGGTATGAAAAACACTTCATCGACGGTTTAGCTTCGGGAGGATTTACGCCTCGTGCCTCGTGCGAGTCCCTCGCCATTTTACGACGGACTTACGTAACTTGCTACTTTAGGTAGGTATATAGGGTACGGGTACCTAACATTACAACGGACACGACCATGTGTATTGTGATGTGTACCGATACGAAAACGGAAAATTGAAAATATTTTAGGCTCGCGCGTTAAATATGTGGGTGAGATTTTCGGTAAATACAAATATTTGCCCATTCGTACGCGTTTAATATTAGACCTCGTTGTTTGTCAATAATACGATAAAACGCGTGAACTCGCATTTCGAACAGAATGTGCGAAATACTCGACACTCGTAACCTCCACCACATTCAACATTGCGTTTTACGAGTATGTGCCCTATCTTTCTCCATCGAAATGGTCCGTTTTATTGCAAGTTGCGCGGCGATGGCGCGGAGCGGGCGCCTTGCTTAGCACTTTTCAATAACGGGAGGTTTTGTTGAAATTATTACCAATGATGGCCGAAAAATTAGCTCTATAGCGTTACTAAGAATTTCACCAGTTTCAGAAATGGAAATATCTTTCGATGTTTTGGTACAATTTAACGAGTAGGTAATATTCGAAAAGAACATATTATTTTCAAAATCCCAATTGACCCTAAACATAAGCGATCTGCGAACTTTAAACTGCTCGGTAGAACTTTTAAAAGTGATATTGGATTTTGAATTTCTGACAGAAATCGCCTAGTTGGTTATCGCACAATCTAAAATACAAGTTCATGGAATAAAACGAATGAAAAACCCCTTCAAAAAGTTGGATGATTTTTTCATTTTCGACCCTCACCGACAACTTTAAAAATTTGAAAAAAATACCAAGAATACTATGGTTTGACGTTGAAATTTTGGCAAAAAAAACCAGCCTGCACCACTTTAAATTTCGGAGCAATAGCAGTTTGAAATTTTCTTTCGAGCTTTTTGGCTAGAAAACAGTGCAAAAAAATTGAAAAAATCCCATGGGTTGGCCCCCAGTTCCTCTTGTGTACATACACAATATGTAAACCACAGAGACTTAAATATGTTTGGTCAACGTGGCAGAGAATAGGTTTTTTCAGAAGGAGAAGAGGGGAGGAGAGTTGTGTGGAATTTTTTCAGCTCTTTTAAATCTGACAAAGGAACCTCTTGAGGTGTCCGCTTCCGATTTGAACAGGACAGCGATTTTTGGAAAGAGCAAGTTCTAAAACCCCCAAATCCAAATTTTCAGCTGCCCAAGTTCATTTTTCGAATTTTGGCGAATTTTTAAAAATTCAAAATTGACTGTTTTTGGCGATTTATGCTTTTTTAAAAAAAGTACGTACTTACCTACTTGACCAATAAAAATGGTCAAGATAAGTCCCAAAACTAATATCAATTCCCCAAATCCAACTTTCACCATTTCCAGGCATTCTGGAGCCTCCAGCACTATTTTTAAATTTCTCCAGAATTTTGAATTTGCTCCAGAAGGCGTGAATATGCAATTGGGCAGCTAAAAATCGAGTTGCGTGTTATACTCGATCTGTTTAACGAGTTTATCCACATTTGAGTCGGTTTTGGGGCAGACACCTTAAGTTTTCCATTTGCGAGGAAATTTTTGAAACTTGCGCGAATCCCTGTAATTCGTCCACAACTAACCTCCCGAGACCAAATTCCGCCATTTCCCACCGATCTGGAGCCTCCAGCGCGATTTTTAAATTTCTCCAGAATTTTGAATTTGCTCCAGAAGACGTGAATATGCAATTTTCAACTCAAATGTGGATAAACTCGTTAAACAGATCGAGTATAACACACGACTAGATTTTTAGCTGCCCAATTGCATATTCACGCCTTCTGGAGAAAATTCAAAATTCTGGAGAAATTTAAAAATAGCGCTGGAGACTCCAATTAGTTTTGGGACTTATTTTGACCATTTTTATTGGTCAAGTACGTACTTTTTTTTAAAAAAGCATAAATCGCCAAAAACAGTCAATTTTGAATTTTCAAAAATTCGCCAAAATTCGAAAAATGAACTTGGGCAGCTGAAAATTTGAATTTGGGGGTTTTAGAACATGCTCTTTCCAAAAATCGCGGTCCCGTTCAAATCGGAGGCGAACACCTCAAGAGGTTCCCTTGTGAGCCAAGGGGCCGATTCACCTATCATAACCGGAGGCATCCTTTAATCGCAAAACAGAGAAAGTAATCCTCCCCCACATACACCCCCATCACTTAAATTCTTTGTCATCTTTCATAAGAGAACGACATGAATGAAAAATTTTGGACTCGAGTACCTAATCGAGAAAATATTTTTCAGTAAAATCGAAAAACCTCGAGGCCGGAATTCGGATCAATTCAGATGCGTGATCCATTGGGCATCGACTGAGACCAATAACCATCCTCGGTTTTTGCGCAATTTCAGCGTAATTTTCATTAAAGATCGAATGTTACATATTATTACGATGGCGAATTGGCGACGCGACACGACGTTGAACATAAAAATTTGAAACGAGCATCGGTGCGAAAATTATTACTTATTAGGCAGCTACATTTAGCGCAGATAATGTCATTATCACCGACACGCCCCCCCCCCCCGAGTAGATGCGAGTGAAACGCGAGGAGGACGTTAAAATTTTCTGTAATTTGTACGCAAAGAAAATGTCCGCGTAATGGATAAATTCCAAAAGAACATCTACGCGTAGTAATTTGCGGCAATTTTGTATTTCTCACATCTGTCGGAGAATTTGCGGCGAGACAAGCACGCAAAATACCGATGGGAACACGAACGACGAACGACAACGTCGACGTGGATAATGGCGGGCGGAAAAAAAATTCTACAGATATACGTAACTATACTCGTCGTAGTATCGTGTGCTCGACTGCTCGTGTTCCATCTTCCATCTCAATCATCATAGATGAAATCAAGTATTCCGATTACGAGTATTGTGTGAGATGTGCGCGACTTTGGGGGGCTTGTAAAATTCGTTTATGATTTTTTTAAGCGCACCTCGCACACCCCACAGTCACCACTTCTACGGCAGCGGTATTTCTCTTCATCTCGCGTCACTTCTTTTTAAAGCCCACACAGGTACTGTTATACAAGTAAAAAAAAAATAAAATACGATTTACCTCTTCTTTTCGAGCTTTCCGCACGATTATACACCGTATTATATACGAGTGAGATACGCGGCAATAAGCGAGTGAAATCAAAGGAAACGCTTATCGTATGTTTATATTTTTGGTTGTACTCGTATGTAGTAGAACGGCTTTTGGAAGGGGAAAAATGGCATTTGATGAAACGATTTCGAAAATTGGCATATTTACTTCCTGAAATCGCGGCGTAGGAATTTATATTGCAAAGGCACACAGGTGTTCCTCACGCAGAGCTTCAGTTTTTTCGTGTCTGCGGGCTACGGCACGTGATATTAGTAACCCTATCGCTTTTCTCATTTCTCATACTCGTACAATAGAACATTATTACGTAAATCAACCACTTACGGAACGAATTTCAAAGTCGTATTTGCAATTAAGCGACTTCCTTTGGCCTCTCCGTATTTTTTTTTTCTTTTGCGTCGTAATTTATCTATTGTATTCGTTGATATATTCGAGTTGACTTTTGGAAGATCGCTGCGAAGTAATCATTATTACGTATTATTGAAAAGATTCGCAACGAAAACAGAAAATAATAGAAATTCCAACCGAACAATAATATTTTTAAAAGCGTCTCCATGCAGATAGAATTCGAGTCAGCGTTTTTGTGTTTTTGTTTTCGTTTTTTTTCTCTCAAATTTTGCAGCAGTGGGCGATGTTTCGTGACTTGACGCCATACATTAGGCTATAGTTGGCTAATTTCACTGGCCAAAATGGCAAGCGTATGAAAAGCTACAAGCTACGAGCTACGACGACGAAGCAAGACGGAAAATACGACGACTACATCGTAGACGTAACCTGACGTGTATTAAATTTTCGAGTTGACACGCGTAACTGCCTCTGAGATTTAATTTTTCACTCGAATGAAGATATCGGCTCGAGTATTGTGTACGAGTATCTCTTACTTTTATAGATAGATTTATCGGCTTTACGTTTGACCTGTGCAAATATGTAGATGTGAGCTACTATATAGGTATAAATCGAAGCGAGTGAGTACGGTTTTAAAATATACGACTACGAGTATAATTACTCGGAATGTTTAATTTCAAGCAGGCGTTGGATTTTTCCAAAACAGAATCACTAACAAACAGAAAATATTAGTACGTGTAGTACGTGCACATTTTCTACGCGTTGATTGCGCCTCTTTTAACATGTAAGAAAAACGAAAAAAATTTACCAACTTATTAGAAAAGTTTTCCTTCGAGAGTATAGCGAAATAGACCTACTTACTTATTTTCAGTCGAGTCGAATTTTATATTAATATTTTTCGAGTAGATTTTTTTAAAAAACGTTTTCACCGCGTGAGACCTCTTCAAACGTAAGTGGAGTTCTTTGTCTCCCCTCGCCTCTTTCTCTTCGTTATTGGTTTTTGAAAAATTCAAATTATATGTCTGTCGCACGACTACAGGTTCGAAAGAGGTAGGTACAAGTAAAAACAGAAGCAAACGTTAGTTACCGCCAATTTCAAAAATGAAGCACCAATAATAATAATAACAACGACGCCGACGGAAAGAAACTTGCTAAAAATAAGCCGCTTTTACTTCTCTCGAAATAAGTTGAAAACAAAATTTCCTGCTGCGAACGTACATCGAGATCGGAGTAAGCTTACTCGTGTTTAATCGTCAAAGCACCTTTCGCTTACTTACCTACTTATTATTTTGTTTAGTTGGCTTTCGCAAATTGAGAAAGTTTTTCATTTTCTTTCAAATCGCGTTTCCAGCCTCAGACTTTTGCTCAGTTTTTTTTCCTCGCGAGTTGTTTTCAATCGACTCGTCTAGTATCATAATTTCCATCCCAACTCTCCCATTCGCAACGTTAGGTTTTCAAATCTCATATCTCGAGACTGGTTGAACTTGAAACGCATTTCTCTCTGTGAAGTTCTAAAAAGAGTAGGTAGGAAATTCAAAATCAATAATTGAAATTCGAAACAGACGAAACTGAACTTTCAAGATGAAAGCTCAACTTTTTACATTTACAAATCCAAATTAAGCTACACAATATTTGAAAATATTACAACGGAACGCCTTTTCCACTAATGATTTTTGAAATAGAATGTCGACATCCAATTCCATGAAAGGTCAAAAAATTTAAGCCTACATTTTTGGAAAAAATTAGGTGAGTTGGAAATTTACTTTTCGAATTGCATACACTTATCCATGTTTTCAAAGCTTTTGCTCTCGCTTAGCTAGGGCAAAATCGAAAATTTTTGTTCTCTAGGTATTTGAATTTGATTTTCAAAGACTAAAAAGCTGGAAAAAACGCGAATTTTTGAATTTGAATTTCAGTACCAACCTCGCAATAGATCAATTCAAATTTTTCGTCAAGTACTTAATAAAAGCATAATAGTTTTCGGGCATTTAAAATTATTCCACATTTTTACTTCAATCTTGCTGTTCGAACCACACCTGGCCAATCATATGAAAAATTGGCGAAAAAAGTTGAGAAAATTTCTGCCTCCCTTCCCCCTCCCAACGACACGATCTCATTTCGTCACGCCTCAGGCGACATAGCTGCAGTGCTGCACATAAACGTGACTAAATTTTCACTTCATTTCTTCATTTTAACGATGTACTACGCGTAGATAAGACGACGACACTACGATGAAAAAAGATTTGGCGAAATTATTTGTCAAAAGTACGCTGAAATAAGGAAGTAAGATAAACACTGTCGGTTTCGTTTCTGGAGTTGTGTTTGGCTGGTGCGAGCTGCTGGCCAACGAGCAATGCGGATAAATATTTTGCCCGCGTGTAAACAGTCGCTGTGGGATTACCTATACCTACCTAATGATGTCGGTTACGAATGATTTCAGCAGCAGCGCGAGTTATCATAATTTCGTCAACTGTGCCCTTATCTTTCAACGCGAGCAAAAGTGTCTGTGCGCTTTGTATGGCGAGGAAAATTTGGAAAATTTTCTCATCCATTTTTGTGTAAATGCGTCGGTCGACTGCCGAATGAAAGTGATCGGTATTAGTCGACTAATTCGAAGTGATTTTTCTACTCCTCGAAGCGAAATGGGCATCAGGCATCACATTCGTTGCAAATGGAGAGATAAATGATATACGAGTAGATGAGTAGGTACGAGACACGTATTACGAAGTGTTTTATTTAATCACGCGGATACCTTACACCTTCCTGCAGCAAGTACGAGTACAATAGTACATACAGCAAACTACCACCCACGTAATTGAATTTTTTTCTCAACTCGTTCTTGTCGTTTCTTTTTATTTGCTCGCGAATTTATTTTTAATCTGTAATCGTCTAAACTGATTATTCGTCTACTCCGTTACAGATACGCGCGATAATGGTTTTTATTTGTTTGAAAATTGATCGCTTTGTTTTGTGAAAATCTCTTTGGGTGAACAACGCCGAACGTCGTCGCAAAAGTAATTGTATGGAAAAAGACGTCAGTCTTCTCGGATTTCTCAAAGCGTCGCGGCGCGGTGGCGGCGGCGACGGCGGCGGAAAAGAACGAAAAAAGATAAAGAAATACAAATTGGTAAAATTACATCAACTTCGAGTCGCTTTATTTAAAATGCGAAAAAGGTTATTAAAATTCAGCGGTTAGGCGCGGCGCGGCGGCGTGTTGACACGCAGCTTTTAGAAAGTGAAAACAATACGTGAAAATGACGACGAGGAGCGCACGCTCGCGCTGCCACTGCCGATGCCGACTACTCGTACGTAATACGTATATACCGATCTCGCAAAGAAACAAAAAGAAAGCGAAATCGGAATACAGAAAGCAAAAATCTAATAAAAATAAACAAATAAACGATAAAAATAGCAGTAGGCGCTCGCGACGAAAACGAGTGAATCGTATTCTGTAATGAAAATTTTACCGTTCTTATTTTTTCGGCGAGAGAAGAGGAAGACCGACGACGACGACGACGAACGAATACGAGAAGAGTCGAATTTCAAAACACGCCCGAAAACAGATTGGATTTCGGTCGCTTGAAAAACGATTTGATTAACATATAAATCGCAACACGCGGTGTCGTGTCGGCCTCAAGTGTCGTCGACGACGACGTTTGTTCAAAGCTAATCTAAAATGAAAGTTTAATTAATGGAATTCCATTAGGGCTGAAAAATTTTCAGCGTGAAAAAACAATTTGGCCAGATATTCATGAATACTGATTAAGCGGCTTTATCGGCTAAATTTACACGCGTATGATGGTTTTGATTGGTCGCGTCGTTTGCAGATTTTCAGCGGCTGTAGGAGTGTGCCCGCGTAAAAATGACTGTGGAAAGGGAAAAATTAAAAATACGAGTACTATAACCCTACGCAACATTGGCTACTTCGTAAGTTCACGCAAACAACCCGAACGTGAGGGAAAAAATCACTTCGAGTAAATATCTGCGAAGATTATTCGCCTTTTCTCACTTTTCCAGCTCATTCTTTTTGGTGCTTAAAAAGTGGCAACACTTTTTTTTCTCGTATCCGGTCGACATGCCTAAATTAACATGAAAAACTCAATCTAAATCCTAATCTAAGTTTAAATCTAAATACCCTTCTCCTGCCAGTACCCAAGGAATCTAACTGCTTCATCGTCAAGTGTCCCATTTAATTTTCCAGGATCGATTTTTCCAGATAATTCACACTCAAATAAGTGTTTGTTAGTCTGAACATCACCGCATTCACACAGATCATCATCAGCCAACTGCCATCTACAATGAAGGTTGTACTTAGATCGAGTGACTCCGCTCCTCAATCTGTCAAGTGTTTTCCACAGTCCATATTTCAAATGTTCTCCGCTTGGTAGGGCTTCCTGCCTAGTTCTTCCCTCAACACCTGCATTCCATATGCGACATCTATCTGTGCCAGGGGTATCTTTTAGTTCTTCAACTGTTTTCATGAAACTGTGTCTAGATCTGAGGCGGGTTTCTGCTGGTTCTTCATATCCATACATAGGATGCAGCAGATTTTTTAGCATCATTGTCTTCTCTACCATCGATGCAACCTCACGTCTGACTGCTGGTGGGGCAATTCCACTCAACTCATATAGGTTAATTATTCAATGGCGTTGAGTGTAAGCACCCTGTCACCAATCTACATGCTTCGTTTAAGGGTATATCAACTTTACTTGCATGTGCTGAATGACTCCAAACAAAGCAGGCACACTCCCTCACTGAATAGCACTGTGCCAGTGCAGATGCTCTCATAACTTGGGGCTTAGCTCCCCAACTGCTGCCTGCTAGTTTGCGAATTATATTTGCTCTGGCTGCAACTTTCATTTTAGTTGCCTCACAGTGCCTTTTGTAGGTCAAGGACCTATCTAGGGTCACACCCAGGTATTTGGGGTCATCTGCATGCTTCAGATCTGTTCCACCCCATTGAATATTGTATTCAATTGTTGCTTTGCTTCGCGATTTCTGAGATGAAAAGAGCATGTCTCTGTCTTTGTTAGATTTGGTTTGAGGTGGTTATCTTTATAGTAAGTGTCCAGTTCTTCTATAGCCTGGTTTATTGTGTGTTCCACCTCCGGAAACATATCATGTTGGGCAGTTAGTGCAAGATCATCTGCATACAGAAAGTGGTTGGTATTTGGTCCAATTGGTTGGTCATTGGTGTAAATGTTGAAGAGAATTGGTGACAGAACACTGCCCTGGGGCAATCCGTTCTTTTGCCGCCTCCAGGTGCTGTTTTTACCATCGAGTGTCAAATAGAATCTTCTGTCTTTCATCAACATAATGACTATCTGTGTAAATTTAAAATCCTTTGTAAGTTGGTATACCTTAATATACTGGAGTAGTTGGTGGCACACTGTGTCAATAGCTGCTGTGAGGTCAACAAATAACAGACGTCTCAGGACAGTGAGTTCAAAACGATCCCAACATGGCTGACTCCCATATATGACGTCACTATCACTGTTTATGATAAGAACTTGTAAAATTTACGCGATTCACATAAGTATTGCAGGTATTTGTATTGAAATAATGCAATAAATCTGAATGTTTAGCCGTTTTACCAGATTATTGGACCACTACTCAATGTAGTTTTTTGGTGAAAGTATAAAAATTGAAAATGTCCATTGTTTCTGTTTGATGTTTGAAAATTATAGAAGTGAAGTCAACATTTCGCAACTGATGAACATTTCGAACTTTCTGAGTTTCTGAAAGCATCTCATATACCTAATTAATTTAAATTCATTACGAGTACCTTGTAGTTCAGTAGTTCTACATGAAAATCTTCATAAATAAAAATTGAGTGACATAACATGATTGATATGTACCTATATGTATTTTATGTATTTTGTATGCATAAGTTGAGTTGATGCGATTATCTATTTTGGTCCCACTGTCATACATAATCAATCAAAGGATAGAAAGCTGCAAAAATGAATAAAGAAATATGTACTGAAGAATATGGTAACTCGAGTTGGTGGTAAAATCGAAGTGACAGGGATATTACTTTGAAGTTTGAGATGCTAGTTGAGTTGATAGCTGTGAAAAGTATACATTATACAATGTATAGAGTTGTATCTACAGTTTCATAAGTCCTTCATGAAAATAAATTAAATTCATATGCAGAATATTGAAATGTGTCTTGAAAGTTGAATCTCGATTCACAAAAAACAAAGTTGAAATCAGATTCAGAATGCGAATCGCGTAAATTTCTCAAGTTCTCATCATAAACAGTGATAGTGACGTCATATATGGGAGTCAGCCATGTTGGGATCGTTTTGAACTCACTGTCCTGAGACGTCTGTCAACACATACTACTCCAGTAACTTTCTTCTTTTCAAAGCCATCTTCAATGTGCTGTGTTAAGTGTAATATCTGGCCAGTGTGTGATTTTCCTAGTCTAAACCCAGCCTGCTGTTTGATCAGCCCCTCATCAATACAGTCAGCCATGTGATTTAAAATGACTCTTTCAAAAATCTTGTATAGGTGACACAGCAGGGAGATAGGCCTGTAATTCTTTGGGTCATTTGCATCCTTGCCTGGTTTCTATAATGCAATAACATGTGCCTGTCGCCATAGTCTTGGCATTTTTGAAGTTTCTATACAGGCATTAAACACATTTTGGGTCAAATTTATTGCCTGTGGTCCGAGGTGTTTGATCTGTTCAGTATTCATGTTATCCACACCAGCAGCCTTCCTATTTTTGGACAATTTGACTGCAGACTTCACTTCTTTGTTAGTAATTGGTATGGCAAAGTTATTCACTTCCACATCCATGCATCTTTTCACTTTTGTTTGGCTGCTTTTGCTGTCAGTCTTTCCATTCAGTGTAACCTGAGTGAAATTGCTCTGTTGGGTTTTGCCTCCATCAAGTCTCTTCAACAGTTGCCAGGCTCTTCGGCTATCTTTGCAGAAATCCAGATTTTCAACTAATTCCTGCCATTTTTTCTGTCTAGATTCTGCTATATCACTTGTTAATTGATTTCCTAGTTCAATGGTTCCCCCACTGAAAGGATTTTCATTAAATTTTTTAATATACTCCTTGTATTATGTCATGAGGTGCAGCTCCATTCCAGAGATATACTACTTTCTTGCTTTCTTAACGATGTCATTGAAGAGTTCATAATTTTCTAGTATTCGCAGAAGGTGGTCTATCTTTTCTTCAATTGCCTGTTTAAAAGCTTCCTAATTGGCCTTCTTGAAATTAAATCTTAGAGGTGGGTTTTCACATTTAATTGTGCTGATGACCGCCTTAATTTCGCATATAATTGGCCTCTGGGTTATATCCGCGTTTTCATCTTCTACTATTGAGGGATGCCAGCAGTTTTGCATCAAAGACTAAGCTTAGCTGCTGCTCTTCAGCCCATTTCTCCACTAGGTCACCATCTGTATCATTTTCAGCATATCCCCAGCTTACACTATGGCTGTTGAAGTCTCCAACTATTATTCTTGTTTCTGTGGGTGGGACATTGCTGTTTTCTTTCCATGTAAATTCTACAGTCGGTGGTTTGTAAACTGATGAGATTAAGCAGTCTCCCATACTGATTGTTATAATCTCGACATTATTTTCATCAGACAGTGAAGTACTTTTTACCTCCATGTTTAGCTTAACTAGTATGGCACTTCCATATATCTCATGGGGTCTATCAATAATAAGTTAACACTGACTTTCACCATATCTTCAAACAGCACTTCAACAAATCCACAAACTGGAAAAATTTTAAATTTGCACCATTTGTAGGTACATAGTTTTCAAGTTGATCCTGTTCAAACTTCTCTAAAAAAAAAACTTTGAGCACCCTCATCCCCCCTGCAAATGCACTTTGAGAACAACCCACACAAAAAATGTGCAATGACCCTAACGTTCGTATTACATACCTAGGTACAATTTTCAAAATTTTGTGCTCCAAACAGAACTCCTCACGGCCACGATTTCTTACTATGTATGTGTATAGGTCGCAAGTATGCATAACACAAGTTCCATTATTGTAGAACAAGGCTAATTTAATAGAACGGCATTTTACTTCCGCTGTTGTAGGTACACTTTTTGTTCAACTATGTTGACAGAATTTTTAATAACCAAAATGATGCCGATGCTGGCGCATGACTGGCGCCAGTACGTCTCCGTCGAGTCGTCGTATGCGTATCACGTCCCTATAAATGTGTATACGAACATACGCGCGCTACTTCGCACCCCGCCCGCGTCCCCCGTCCTCGTATTCCTTCGTTTCACATACTAAATATCTTTCTTCGTGTCCATGCCCATCCCCAACTTACCAGCCCTTATCATCGCATTTGATTTTCGTTGTTTTTTCCGTATTTGCGTACTTACGTGTTATTTTTCTCGTTTCCCTTTTGGCAGATGGCTTTTGCTCTTATCTAACACATCGCATCACCATTACACGGTACACAGACACACCATCTCACACCTTTTTAGTAAATTGAAATACGGTATGAAGAGGGCACTGAATTACGTGACGAGGGTCGTACGAGTCAGGCTGAAGAATTATTTCGATGATACGAGTACGAGTATTTTCTGCAGGCCTGTGAAGTGTGGATATTTTCAAAATCTGAGCCAAAGGCCGACTCCCCTACATCTTGACTGGAAATCCTAGGTATCTTTCAAATTCTGAAATAAAAAAGAGAATTTCACCGGAGCAAAGCGAGGCGGAAGCTTTGAAAAATGTAGGATTTGCAAGAAGCAAAACGACGTTATTTTGACGAAAAAAATTAATTTTTTGGGCTATTTTTGATCACTGCGACGTACGGAAATAATCATCGGAGGTTTGAACGATTCGACCCAACGCGACAGAAAGTCTCGAGAAGTCGAGATTCGATAGGTACGCAAGTAAATTATACGGTGCCCTTAAAACGCTTTATTTATGGTAAAATAACATTACCGAAAAAACAAAAAAAAAGTAAGAAAAAAGGGAATATCGCGCGAAGGGTACACGACGTTGTTTAATTCATACAGCAGCGTATAAGAAAATGTCTAATGGTTACACAGCTGTTGTTCGCAGCTGAACAAGGTAAAAAGTGAATTTAATCTTTATAAATGGCTGCAAAAGTGGCCCTTTCTTCGGACGTTGACTCTCGTAAAGAAGCTGCTGCGCGAATGCGATCAACTTCTCGACGCCACATTAGCTTCTTTTCTAACCTTTTTTTCTGCGTTATTTTCATTTTATTTTCGGCACATAGAAAAAGCAGATGTCGAAAATGGACCCGTTTACAATAAATTAACACCTTTTCGAGGGTTCCTTTTTACGAGTTAATGATGGAAAAAAACTGCACCGGAGCCCGTATATACGAGTATATCGATGAATTTTAGATTATTTTAGAAACCATATAAAATGGAAGCGAACCTTTATCGTTCCGAGTCCTTTCACTTTTAAAACAGGTACTGGTAGGTATCTACCTACTCATACTGGCTACTACAAAACTTACGACACGATTAAATTTTCAATCGCGTCGTTTCGAATTCATCGCCAAGTGTTGACTGAAACATTTTCTTTCTCACGTGAAAGAATAGCTAACTCGGGTAGATAATAATAATATAGGCTACCATTAGAATAGCCTATACCTAAAAAGCCCGAAAGCTTCGATAATGACGATTTTTTTACATTTCTTTTGGTTACAGGCTGAAACGTGGCTGTGAGAATATTACTGTACATAAAGTAACCTACAAAATGTGTAAATAAACTGGATTAACGATCGCAAATTAGATCGATGTAAATACGTAGGCCTACATACTCGTATTTCCTGTTGAATACCTATGTATTTGCCGCCATTTACGTACACCGCAAAGACAAGTAAGTTGAAAATTATAATTATCTACGATCTACGATATTGAATCTCGGATGGATCTCATGCCACACACATAAGTACCTGGCTACCTACATATCGGGGTGACTCGTATTTTGAAAATTGGAATTGTATCGCTCTTATAATGTAGCTAAATTAGTTCATATCCCGCCTCCATCCCAGCAGCTGAAAACTTTGAGTTATTAATCAATTGAAGAATGTGTTTCCAAAACGCACCAAGTCCAAAAAAATATAGATAAGAAATTCATGGTACTTGGTACAATTTGGAAACGTACGTAGAAATGGCCCAAATTGGCTGATTTTTTTATATGTATGTTGTATAGCCAAGACCCTTGGGCACAACATATCAAAAAATCAGCCATTTTGGGCCGCAAGTTCATGCTAGATGGCCTTGCAACCTCAGAATCGTTGAAAATGGACTTGGTGCGTTTTGGAAACACATGCTTCAATTGAAGAGCGCAATACCTCAAAGAACAACTCATGAACTCGGGCGCTGAGCGACTAAAAAAATGTAGTGTTCCATCACCCGCATCGTAAGAGAGAATTAAGTAAAACATCTTGAAAAAGATAAACTAGCACTTAATTTGTGCACGAAGATAGGTAGGTATAGGTAAGTAGGTAGGGTACGTAGAGGTGTGTCTTTTGGTAGTGTAGTAGGTTTTCGTATTCGCATAAATTTAAATACCGTAAGGTAAAGCCGAGCTTTGCACGACTGTTGGAGCCCGCCGCACCATCGCCAAGAAGGAAACTTGGGCATGTGGCGCAGCATGGCGCGGAGACTGCTCAAAATTTCACTTCGTATTCAATTTCGCGAAAACATTTTGCTCAATATATTACCATTAAACCATAGGATAACACGTACGTCGTACATACACATACTACGTATATTACGTTTATGTATTATAAGCATAGCGATGACAAAAGTTAAGAAGAAGACAACGATGATGAGCAGAATGACGTACCTAACCTACTGTATACGTAGTACGTAGAATACGAGTACGTTCAAGTAGGTACATATGTGTATTACACGATATTCGAAGAGGGGCGGGGGAGAAAAGGGACGGGGAGCATCGTACGTACGAATATACGTACATACCTATATGTACCTACATTATAAAATGCTAAGTTCAGCTGGTAGAATATTAAACGGGCGCGAATATTCATGCAATAAACTGAAACTCGAGCTCAACACATGCAAATATATGCACTCTCTCCGCACACTTTGGGGAGAGATTAAAAAAACTACCTTTCGCTCCGATGCGAGTATTTCACACTACACATACTCTACGTCTACACATAATAATGTACTTATCGCGAGTTTATCTGCGTCTACGAATTGAGTAGTACAAACTTACAAACTTTCTTACTTAAATACGTACATACATGTCTTGAATAAACATCGCGTCTTCTCGTCATTTTTTTTAACCACAAACAAGTATGTAGGTACATCAGTACGAATAATACCTACTCGAGTATAGTAGAGTAAAATTTCGAGACTCTAGTCACGGGGAGGTGGGGTGTCCTTAGGATGAATTTATTTTGGAAGAAAAAAAAAGTGGGTATTGCGAGTTTCTGAACCTCCCCGACCCACTGAATTCAAAATTCAAGAGATCAACCCCCTTTTTAGATCTCTGCCCATCGCTTGAAGATTGATTTCTAATCAACTTTATAGCACATTTCCACATCAAAATTTCCTTTTGACAAATGAACGCCGGATTCGCGTTCAACGGGTCAAAATACCCCGATTACCACACTTCACGATCGTTTCAATCAAATTTTCAAAATTCTCATTTTTTTATAGAGATTTTTGGGCAGTTTGATCGAAATGACCGTGAAAAATGTGGTGCTTGATAAGGGCACTGTGATCTACCGAACACGAATCCAAAATTACCTAGCTTTCTGTAGAAGGAATTTTTAATGATGGCAAGTTGATAAAAGTCTGCTCAGATATGGTCAATTTTCTGATCTGACCAGACCCTACCATTCCTCCTGGACTCGCTTTAAGAGCCAATAATAACTAATTTTAGAACGGGTTTCCAAAATGAAATGAAACAGGATGCTCATGCTCACTGATTGTTCAAACACATCACTAATCAGGCCAAACGACTTCATACGAGTGTTACTGATTGCTCAATTCAGGCTACCCGAATGATTTCTTGGAAAAAGAATCACTCGTGTGCAGGAAAATCCCTCGACTATAGGTTTAGGTAGGTACATTTATCTGTTACGGTGCTCAGAAGACTCGCGTCAGAAGCGATTAATCAGAATAACAAAAAATCTCGATTCTCTTTGATCTGCTATTCATTTTTTCTGCGAATCACGAAAAATGACGAATGTGAAGAGGAAGGAGGACAAGGAGTAAGAAAATTGTCAACGCATCGGGTTATTCATCCGACATATGTACTAAGTATTTCACTTTCACGAGTTGGAGAAGAACGGTGGGGAAGGTGGGGAAGGAGGGGGGGATAAGAAATTCCGACGATCGCATTTCAACCAGCTGGTCGAGTTATTGAAGCCTACTTCTAAAATGGCCTTTCATTCCGGTCAAATTACGATGCATAAGAATTGACCATAGTCCATAACTGATCGATTTTGAAATTTTATAATAAAAACAAAAGATTGAAATTTTCACCAATTTCATTTTCGTGCCTTTTGTAAGTACATACATAAGTAGCTAAGAATTATCAAATTTACACTTTAGGTTACATCAGCTGTACCGTTTCATTTTAGTTTTGAATAAGGTAAAGTGGGGTAATTCCGATATGGGGTAATTCCGATAGCAAGCCCTAGCTTTCTTGCAAAACACATTTTGGCACAAATGATCAAGAAAGTAGGTAGTTTTAGTGCTAACCTACACCCATTAATGATCAGATGGTTCATCTGCTCTGTTTTGTCAAGTCTGTGCAGTGTTAAAAATCTGAATGCCCAAATCCTTTGCCGCAAAAAACAGTGCACTTTTGAAACTCATTTTTATTGTTCAAAACTTGTTGAAAATTTCTGTTTAGAAGCTGATATTTGATGAATACGTGTTAAAGTGTCAGTACCTCTTTTGATTTTGCTTTTATAATTATTTGTTTGGTGGCATTGAATTATTAAACATGTCAATCATTTTTCATGCTGTGGGGTAATTCCGATAGCCCCAGCAAAATTGTCCTGCAATGTTTTTTTTTCTGTTTTAATGTATTATAGTTTTAGGGGGTCAAAATTATCAAAGAAAATCCTCAAAACGGCGCATTTTTCTCTAGTTGGTCTAGTTTTCAAAAATTATGCCTCAAAAATGCATATTTGTAAAAAAATTTTAATTTTTGTTCTAATGATTCAATTTACATGAAATAAAAACCTAAATATGCAATAAATGGTATATTTCATCATTACTGGCTCGGAATTACCCTGGGAGAATTACTTTCCTTATAAAACTCGTTATCGGAATTACCCCATTTTTAGGGTAATTCTGATAACTCAATCTTCCAAAATGTTTTTTCAATTATATGTATGAAGCCTTCACACAAATCACTCTTCAATATAGTCAATGTGTAGCTGAAGGACGTAGGAATAAAGTTGTTACATCATTTTTGCCCCAAAATGTACAGGAAATCCAAAAAATGAGAAATTGCTAAAATTTTGAATTTTGACATCGGAATTACCCCACTTTACCTTAGTCCTCGCATTGATTTTCATAATACAGTACATACTAGTTTATTAGGATCTTCTAAAATGCCGAAAAACGAAAATACGTATACTTTGAACAAATTACAATCTGGGGGGAAAATGATAGAGAGGAAAATACCAATCCGAAGAAACCTTTACTGCGGGGTTTTTCAAATTATTATTATGCCTCCATTTCGCCGATAACGAATGCGTCATTCGAGTAGAAGTAAATAAAAATTCGATCACGGTTAACGACGACGTTGCGGCGGCGACGGGAGAATTTTCATTTCACGAATGATAACGCCCATTACTTTTAGATATGGATAATCAAACAAAACGAGCCCGCTTTGCGTTTTGTTCGTCGACCAAAAAAAAAAAAAAAAATCAGAAACGTCAAAAAAATGAATAAATAAGAAGGAAAGAAGGAAGAAATAAATATTCGAGCTCGATTGCGGAATGATTGGTTTTTAATTTGTTCACGATCTTTCGTGACATCGTGACCAGAAGTCGCGGTGTAAGTACCAGTAGTGCAGAGACTCGAGTCTATTGCCTATTCAAATTTCAAATTCTAACGACGCGACGATGAGGTACGAAGACGGCAGACGCAGACACTCTTTCGTTATGGTAATAATTGTAAAGCCCCGTCGCGCGTCGCTCGCTCGCTTCGCCTGTATATATGTACGAATCGAGGGTCGAGACATTTGTAAAATGTAAACTAATTAATAATAATGTCGTATTATTAAATTACATCGAAGTACCATTATTACGCGTATAAGCTGCTGTAGCAGGCAGATATAAGGGGTAAGAATGAGTAGAAGTGTACGCACACGCACACGCACGCATCTCGATCTCATCTTCAAACATACACGAGTAGGTACATCTACATATACAGGCTTTTACGCTCGAGTATTCGAATAAATTATGTACCTAAATTACGTTAATAAATTTTCTAATAGCAGCACTACGTATCTTACTACCAGTACCAGCACAAACAACAAACACAAGCGGCTGAAATCGATCAAACACATCTTCTTAAGCCACACTATTTAAACGGTTCTCGGTTCTCACCCAACACCCACATGCTGACTACACTACACATCCGATGCATATTTGTTTGTATACATAAACGTAATTACGTACAGGCATGTGTAGTGCACTCACGTATAAACAGCAATGAATGCTGGGATACATACTCGTACTTACTATCGTACTTCGCATACTGACTCCTCAATGTTTGCGCGATAGGCAAAAAATTGTGTTCACAATTTCAAAGATTTTGTCTGATTACCGTGGATTTTTTCATATTTTGTAAAATTGGGAGGCTACCGGCACCACTTATTTTTCACCGAGAGAGCTAAAAATTTCATGGCGTGATTTTCTATAGGTGCATTTAGGATGAATCACACAAAAAATGTTGCACGATTTTGACCAAATTCAGCGGAAAGACCTTCATTTCGAGTTGAAGGTCGCTCGGAAAAATGTTTAGCTCCGGAGTTGCGCTTGGTATGGGTTCTCAAAGAGGGAGCATTATTTTCCAAAAACAGGCTGGAGAATCTAGAGTAAAAAACCAAGATTTTTTGAAAAAAAAATTTTCTCTTCGAGAACCCATATGACTCATTTAAGGACACGTTCGGAGCTGAATTTTTCCTGAGCGACTTTCGGCTAGAAAAAAGTACTTATTTCCCCAGAATTTGATCGAAATCCTCTGAAATATTTTTTAGAAGGTAATCCGTCCACATGTACATAATTATGTACATACTTGCAAAGTATTCGGCAATTCGAGCAGCAAAGAGCTGAGCTAGACAGCTATACTCGTACTTTTCGTTAGAGCCAAATGCGACAACTTGTTCCATTTACCCACCCAGCCCCGTTCTTGGTCTAATACAGCGCCAACGCAACATTTATTAAAATGGAGAAAACTTATTCGACTTTACAAATAGTTAATTTTAAACTCGTCTAAAGCGGGTAATAGGCTAATTTTCGCATTACGTATCCGTTATAAAGCATTATACGATACGAGGTACACACACATAGTTATACTATGACTATGTACTTGCTAAACCTATGTATTTTACTGTCTAAGTATTAGGTGAACTTTGGACGAGAACTACACCTACGCAACCACAAATTATAGGCAGAGGTACTATGCCATGTCTCGTTGATACCGACTTTACGCAAGATACATTTAAACACGCGGCATTTTGGGCAAAATCAACTGTAACTTTACACCAGGGCCGGGCAAAAATTTCAAACTAAAAAATTTAATACGATGCGTGTGGTAGATAATCGTATTTTTATAAAATGATACTCTCGCAACAGACACGAATTTCAACATCGAAGTCAAACTCCCACTACTTCGAAACAACTACAACACTATCATGTTCATTATTACGAACGACAAAAAGGTACTTTACCATGCAAGAGGAGACAGAAAGCACTACGTAATGTCACATAAAAAAACAAACAAAAATCGCTCAACAATTTAACATTAGAGCACTTATATTCAGTTCGGGTACTTGCTGGACAGTGGACGGACATAGGCAGGGTAGTGAGGGCGGGGCGGCGGTTCTCGCAATACGAATTACTTACGAGAATGTTAACATCCAGTATCACAGCCAGCAAACGATACCGAATTACCGATACACATCCGATGTAAGAATTGCTGCCTGATTTCGTTATCTAAGGAGCAAGTTTAAAATCCGATACACGCTGCACAGTGTACCTAGCTACCTACACGTTTATATCGGTATCGTCCTCGTTAGGGACGTTTTCGAACAAGTTTTCAAGATATGTACTTAATTCCAAATTCTCACACTGCTACTTTCCACCTCTACGACGATTTATCCACCTATTTGAGTTTTTTGCTCATTTTGATTCGTACTATGTAGTACCAGTACCTCTACATATTACGACCTGCATACAAATTTTAGGTTACCTATT
This sequence comes from Planococcus citri, assembly GCF_950023065.1. NCBI lineage: Eukaryota > Metazoa > Arthropoda > Insecta > Hemiptera > Pseudococcidae > Planococcus > Planococcus citri. Next base: position 693,658 of record NC_088677.1, on the reverse strand, counting down.
CTTTGGAAATCAAATTCGGACCAAAAATACGAAAATATCAACGTGTTTTCGAATTTCTTTTCGGCCCCTTTTTCTCACCGAATTGATTTCAAACAATTTTGTTGAATTATGGAAACTCTTTTGCTATACCTAACTGAAAAATCGATGTTAGCAAATTTATAGAAAGATATTGATCAAAAATTTACAGACTTCAATTTTACATTTCAAATTTTTTTCCAATTTTGGATGCTCCATACGAGGAGGCCAAAATGGCTTCGCGGACATGGCGATATTTTCTTTAGAACCGGGATTAACTTGGAATCATTTCGAACAGCCGAAATGGAAAAATGTTCGGACGAACGGGATTTTTTTCATTTTGTTCAGCTGCGGTTGGAAAAGGAAGGGAGGGGGATTTCATCACAACTTGTTTTGTACTCGGTAAAAAATCGAAAAATACGATTTTCCCCAAGAATCCGACAGCTTTGGGGGGGGGGGGGGGAGGAGGAAAAAAGCGAATTTTCGAAATAAGCGAGCCACTCTAATATTTGTACAAAGCACCGAGAAACATTCGTTGCATAGGTAACACCTCGTTAGACCCATAAGAAAATCCGTACCCATTCAAAAAAAGACTCTCATTCTTTTTGAATACATATTATATGTATTCTTTAAACTTGAAACAATGAAATTTCACTGCTTCAAATTTAGAGAGACATATAAATATTCTCGAACAGATTTTAGCGTTTCTTCTCCAAAGTGATAATTGCATTTTTTTTCTATTTACAGAAAACGGACCATGGCTTGACAGTTGACATCTACAATACTTCGCCATGAAACGAGGATATTGAAGATGGTCACTGGACGCTACCTGTTACCTGTACCTACTTACGAGTATTTACCAAACATGTACGCAGAAATATCTAATAAATCGACCAAAAACACGTTTCGTTCCAGCGGCGATGACTTATACGGACAATTAGGTAGAAATAAGGAATCAAAATTCGGGCATATTGGTTAAAAGAAGCTTTTAAAGTTTCCTTTGTTGTAACTTCGATGACAATACACTACCAGTACCTGGTTGAGAATGTAACTTCAGATAATTTGTTTACGAAATGCTCAAACCTTCTTACAACACCTACTCAATTTTGTATTCGTAACACAAAACGAGAAAAAATTACCAATTAAGGAAAAGTCGAGCCTCGATAAACATCGCCGACTCCGAAGAAATTTCCAACATTTCAGGAATAATAATGGAAGAGGTTCGAACTGTACATCGTCAATCGGCTCTAAAGTTATACCAAAGTTTTAAATTGTTTATAAAAATTCACGAAATGAAAAACAAGCGACATTTTTTTTTTCAAATGAAGAATTGGGATCCGGTATGTATACGATATACATACAGCATGCCACAACTTACATAACACATCCCAAGAAATTTCAAAAAATCTGATACTTTTTTCAAAGATTCGAGTACAAATTTTTAGCTGTAGTCGTGATTAACATGCTACAAAAATCCAAGTTCCTACATGCAAAACCTCCGTACCACCTAGATTTACTTCACTCGTGTACATTTTAGCTTAAAAAATTCCTTCCATTTACTTAATGGCCAGCCATTACTTTTTTGCCATTGTTAGCAACATAATTTTATTTTTCAACGAACAAAAAAAACAACACTCTGTACAACTTGAGAAATTACCCACTGGTACATACATATGTAAGCACCACGTGACGTGATAAACGTGCCAAAAGTAATTCGTTTGAACAAGAAAACTACAGGTAGCGAGAGTTCTTTTACCAAAAAAAAAAAAAATCCAACATGAAACTACTTCGTCTTCCAGTCTAATTTTTTTCTTTTTTCAAAAAAAAAGGACTCTAAAGCCATACATCTTCTAATGAACGCCCTCGTATTACTTTTATTCAACGTTAAGCCGATTATTGTGATATAAAATCAGTCCCCTTCGGCAGAAGGCTTCAACTGTCTCTGTCAGCTGAGATGATTATTGTTACACACACTAAGTATATTACACTGTACTACGAATAATTGTGATTTTGATTGGAAAGCAATGTTGAGCCCTTTGCTTTTCAACCGATATCTCAATTAATACCTACTACGCGTACATATTTATCGTATACCTAAATCAACCCAAACATAATTTGCGATTTATACCTATTAATTGTATTTATGTACCTATTTTTTCTATGTATTGTAATTATTTGTTATGTATGTGCGTAAACGTAAGTTTGTTATTGTATTTTGTTTAGGAAGTCTACGATAATTAAATACTTTTTGGCTGTTTTTTCTAAACATCAGTTTTTCAATTATTCACAATGCTCGCGATCATTGTACACGACGATGTAAGAAAATCAAAGGTCAAGAGGAACTTACGGTTGTACTATCGAGTTACTCAAGTACTTAGTAGGTAGGTACATAAATCTCAGTCAGTTTCTGCGAAGCTGGACGTCCATCGACGCCTTCAGCCGCACAGTATACCTACCTAATCGAGTAATCGCTGTACTGTAGGTGTAGGTAAAACTATACGCGTACGCGGCGGTGATCATTTGAACGAGCACGAGTATATTTTATTCGCTCGGTGGTACTCGCTACTCGTATCCTTCATGCGTAACCTAAAAGGCCAAACAAAGTTTTACGTACTCGTACTTACTTATACACAATACACCGTACTTACTCGTACATATATAATACGAAACTCGCAGCCATTAGATGGTCATTACATTGTATACGACGACGTACCAACTTTTCGCGTCGTCGTTATTACTTTGCGAAATACCAAAACTTTGCATACGCCAAGGAATCGAAAGTTTGCCTTATAGTCTTAAACTTACATTCGACAACGCAGTAACCGGCAACGTTACAAAAGGGCGAGCGAGATGCGAGATCTAATACCATCTACAACCAAATGTTAAGATTAATTAAAGAGCCAAAATGACGCGTGCAAGATATACCTACCATAGCAATAAAAGACGCCATTCACGCCGACGAAAAATTGCCCAAGTTCTCGGAATAAACAACGTGGAAGGTAGATCGAGTCAGCTAGTCCACTTTTTCAGGGACGATGGAGGGTTGAAGGGAGGAAGGAAAAGCTATAGCAGAATGAAAATGAGTAGAACGCTGAGACGAGTCGCAAACTAAGCCACGCGACTGAAAAAACGATAAATTACAAGCGTCGCGTCTATGGAATATCTCACGCTTTTTGCCATTTTCAAGAAAAGCTCACAAAACACAGAAAAATCTTCCAACCTGTATTTTGAAACTTGCGTATCAACAGGTTTCTTAAAAGTTTTGGAAAAAGAGAAGCTGCACGTGGACGTGGACAGGTAAAGACGAATCGTAAAAGGTACGCGTAAAACAGATCTCTGTATACAGCTGCAGCACCTGAATACAATAGGTAGATGGTATGGTAAGCGCGGATGGTGAAGAACGAGTATTTTAATAACGTCGAATAATAAATTAAAGTCTTTTAAAAAAACTTTGGCACTAAATATCAAGACGAAATTAACTCGGCAGCGATAAAGCAGGCGTTCGAGAAAAAAAAACTCGTAAAAATATTTTACCTCGTAAATAAATACTCGAACAGTGAGTAAAACAACTTTGAAAATAATTTTTTCATAAAATGCGATGGCAAACATTTTATTTTACTCCCCCTGCGAACGTTCACATTGCGGCAAAAATTTCAGATAGGTATAAAAATACTACGATAGCTCGAATTGAAAATGTTTGCAGCGGTGTTTACCTAGGCGAAGAAAAGTGCGAAATTTCCCGACAATGACGTCTTTCCTTACTCACTTGTTTTATTCGTCGTCTCTTAAACCAACTACCATTACTTAGGGTGAAAAAATAGGAAAAAAATCTACGAGTAAGTGCTTCGCAGTCCTAATAGCCGAGTACATGGCAACTTTTCGAGAAAAAAAATATCATCATTTTTACAATTGGTAATACGTTCGGAGAGCAAAAGTCAGTTACAGAAACGATGTAGCTTCTTCTTTTATTCATGCTATCGCATGTACTCGTACTCGCACCTTGTGAAAAAGACCAACTTCGAGTTCGAGATGGTTTAAAATTAACGCGCCACCATTTTCACGCGCTCAGACAAAATCCCTCGAGGCATCCGAATGACCAATAGGCGAACAGCTTTAGTGACAGCTATATACGACGGTATATTTAATTTTTATACGAGTATTCTTCGTATAATATACCTACTTATCAAAAGAAAATGAAAAAACACTTTCACCCGAGATGAACGAATCAAACGATCCCTTTAGAAATTTGGAACAAAATCAGCGACTGAACTTCGCATAAATTACGCATTTATCATCATTCGGGATTTATAATTTTTCAAAAGTTTTTCACGCACGAATACAAATTTAATATTGAGAAAATTAATACCTAACCTAAGTCGTCTTCTAATAAATGTGAGAGAACATGCGAGATTTGCGTTATTTCAGAAAAAGTGTCGCGTAATCATTGAATCAAAACTGGTTTACTTTTGAGAAAGAAATCAGCTACCAAAACTTCTTACGGGCGTTTTTGAAAAATTTTGAGCTAAAATCGAGTTATTTTTGCTGATTAGATGGAGAAAGAGTACAATGTTATACCCATGGAAAGAAAGCCCTGATCGAGTTGAAATTTTTGAGGTAAAAATTCTTTAAATTAAAGATGCCCAAAAAAATTATAACAAAAATGTTTTTGGGAATTTGTAAGTACGTACGTACATCTATCGAATGGCAAACCATTAATTTACCCGACCAATTCTATGTTATCTAACAGAATTTTTTTTTTGTTGAAAAAAATCACTACTTTTTTCACTACCTTGTTTTCAAGCACATTCTCATGAAGCTCTCTCCTCGAGCCCCCTCCCCCCCCCACACACACAAATTAACGAAGTCAAATTTTCAAAAAAAAATTAAGGTATTTTTTAAATTAAAAAAAAAAAACAACACAAACGAACGCATTAATGAATTTTTTAATTTTTTCACCACCTTTTCGACTAAATTTACTACTTTTTCACTGGGTACTTTACCACCTGTTAGATACGCTGAATTCATAAACTTCTGATAAACAAATTTATGAGTGAGATTTTTTCGTTTTTTTTAATTCATTCACCAAAAAAAAAAATGTTTCACCTGAATTGCCACGCTTCTGGATTACCCTGTGGAAATAAAGCTAAAAATCTTCTTTAGCCTAATCTTGCTATTTAATGTTTTCGGTTTCATAAATCCTGCTACACCATATACTTTTCGTTAAACAATAAAAACTTTAATGGTTCTTTTGTTTTTCCTTTCTCAAATCGCGGTACCTTGGGATTTGTGCAAAAATGCGAACAATCCGTCGTCGTTCTCACTCTGCTAAATTTACATTTGATAACAATCTAACACATTAGTCCGGCATATGACAATAGGAGTGATTGTACCCCCACCCCCGCCGATCCTCCGGGACAACTTTTTTCTTAAAGGGAACATCCTAAGGAACATTTTAAAGCAAACTTTCCCAAAAAAAAGTTGGCCTTACTTACTGATTGACAGGTCAGTCGAAATCGCAGATTTTGCGTTTCAACATAGGATTTGCACGAAATTTTTCAACTTTTACAAAGGTAGATCGAAAGATCGTGCACAAATTAATCACCTGTCAAAATTTCAAGTGCTAAAGTGCCTTTTTCGATTTTTGGCGAATTTTTGAAAATCCAATTCAGGCTAAAAATGAGGAAAAAATCAAAATTTTATCTAATTGACCAAGAAAGCTGAAATTTGGCATATACCCTATTTTCGACATGCCAAATCGATTAGAAACGGTTTCAACCCGTTTTGAGCAGTTCTGGAGCCTCCAGCAGATTTTTGAAACTCGACATTCCCACAAAATTCCATCAAATTGGAGTTGTAAAGCTAAAATTTATTCTGAAAACTAATTTCAATACGCTACGATGTACTGCAGGTGAAGGGCGGTTTTCCAAAAAGCGATAAGTCAAAAATTGTGATTTCGAGATAAATGATGTTTTTAGTGCCCATTTCAAGGCGCGATGCACTTGGAGTATGACACCTATCCTGCATGTTGTATTGGTTCTATCTCAACACGTATGTGTTGGTTTTGTGGTGTAACTCAAGTTTGCAGCGCTTCTGCGGCCGAAAAAGTAAACTGACTTATCGCCTTTTGGAAAAACGATTTTTCATGTTTTCATTTAGATGATAGAACCAGTGTTGCAAATTGATGTAAGTCAACTCTAATTCACAATACAAAAGTATATGACCAAAAAAATTGATTACAAAAAATTTTACCTGTGTTTTAAACAAAAAATAAGTACCTATTACTACACTATAAATTGAAAAAAAAGATTTTTGATTTTAAAAAAAATCTTACCACTATTTTGGCAATAAATTTACGAAAAAAAATTTTTGATTGAAAAAAAAATTTTTACCTGCATTTTGGCGATAGAATTGGCAAAAGTCAAGTATTTATCTACAGCACTATCATTTTAAAAAAATGTATCTGCATTTTGGCAATAAAATAAAAACGAAAATATAGTACATATTACAGTACTATCTATTAAAAAAACCATATTCGCAGCTCTATTTTGGCTATAAAAGTAACAAAAACGAAGTAATCATGACTTATCGCGATTTGGAAAAACGATTGCAATCCGCAATTTACAGAAAAGCTGGATTGTACGTAGGTAAATAGGTATTTTGGGTAGGTTAGGCATTAAATAGGTGAGATACGACCTATAGAACACAATGGCGTGAAAAACTCAATTTTCAAAAAACTTGACTTATCCACTTTTGGAAAACCGCCCTTCAGGTGAATTTCAAGTCGTTTTGTAGCCTCCAGCAGATTTTTGAAACTTTAAATTTTCAAAAAATTTCATCAAATGGAGATGGAAAGCTGAAATTTACTCTACACTCCAATTTCAACACCCTCTGAAGACCACTTCAGGTGGATTCAAGTCATTTTAGAGCCCCCAGCGACTTTTTTGAAAATTACTGGAGCCTCCAGTAGATTTTTGAAACTTGAAATTTCCCCAAAATTTCATCAAACTGAGATGGAGAGTCGAAAGTCATTCTTCAAACTATTTTCAATACGCTACGAAGTTGACTACTGGTGGATTTCAAGTCGTTTTGGAGCCTCCAGCGACCTTTTGAAAGGTTGTATGGCGTTTTTTTTGGAAAATTGAAATTTCCTAAAAGTAGTACGGGTTGCTCATTTGAATCCAAGTTCATTTCAAGTGCTAGTATATAAATGGGTAATGAACTCAACTCAACCAATCAGATGCCCATACTATTCAAGTGAATAGATTACTTACTTGAAATACACTTCGATCAAATGAACAACCTGTACCTGGACTTTCCATATTAAGACAGGGTCAAAATACGATGCGAATATTGACTTTATGTTGGGAGCATTTCTGCAGTGGGTTTTCCTCGAAGAGATACGCACATTGCATAGGTATAGGTCTACGTACTCGGTACTTTGCAAGCTTGCATCGCTTAAATGCTCAAATCAAATCATAATGCTTTCAGTAAAAGAGTAAATAGGTAGGTAATATCAAAATTGGGAAACAACGTCGATAATAGCGGAATAAACGCGACGACAAAATAGCAAAACGCTGTACAAACGAGCGACGCGACGCATAAAAAAGCTGGCATTAGAACGAATTCTAAGTACAAAAATAATCGACCTACATAGCTAGAATCACTGCCAAAGATAGAAAATTGGAAAGTTTTTGCGTGATTTCTTCGCGATAATATAAATAAATACGATGAAATTTTACAAAATGATACCAATTACTGATAAATTTTTACGATCGCAGAAATAGATAATGCGTTTGGTTTATTTGCCATTTTTCAAAATTATCGTATGTTTGGTGGATTTCAAATGGCATAACGCGAGTGTTATAGCGGTGATCACAAGTTCGACGGCAAAATATTGTTGTTTTTTACTTTTTGGTTAAATGGTGTGATATGTTTTTGCCGCATACTCGTACGTGTACGTACATTCCATTTCCAGCATTCGCATATACGAGTAGGATAGGTGCCTGTTTGCCATACTCGTAATAACAAACGAATATTACTATGAAGATAAGTCGTTATTTGCGGAAATATTCCAGCAGCATTGAATATCGAAACTACGACCAAGTGAGGTAGATACAAAAAACGTAAAATAATCTGTAAACTATTCGATAAAATCTAGATATTTTTCAACAGTACTACAGTATTTCTTTGGATAGTCTACCTACGTACACAACATAAGAAATGAAGAGCATACAGTACCATTTATACTATCATCAAGCACGATATATGCGAAACAATACGTTTACGTAAGAAAATACGTACGCAAAGTGTCATTATACCGATTTACCAAATGAGATGAAAAATTTCTGATATACCTATATATGTACTCGTACTTGATATTTCTTTCGAATAATCTACCTACCTATCTGATAGATGAGAAATTTTTCGCCTCCCAAAGGCCAAGTGCATACATTAAAATCACGTACGAGGTCCAATCAAACAACAATTACGATCGACTGGGTAGGGGTTAGGGGTACAATAAGTCTGCATAATGCGTTTTAAAAAATTGAGTACATGGCATCGCGGTATCGGTATCAATCAACTGAATCGGAAATACTCGTACTTAGTTATACTTAGGTACCTAGTTCAATTAACTAGGAAGTATTTATGTACATAGCAAAATAGCGCTAATTCGGAATCAGTTACAAGGTTACGTTGTGTGTACTTTTTGATGCGCGAAATAGGTAACGTTTAACCGCGTGCGACCGATTTTCAAAACGGATTTTCCTTCTATTTTAATGATGCAGAATAACTGCATGTCTTACTTTCGCTTTCAAAGCATCCTGTTTTTGACATTAATACTATATCGGGCGTAATTCCGTCGGCTTGGTTGTTTTACTTCGTATTGATACCTCATAATAAGAACTTTCAAACGGATTCTAATACTCGTACCGTACACCGAGATACGAGTATGTATTCAACTTCTTGACGCAACTTCAATCATCCTAGGTATAGATATACGTAAAACATCGTCTATAATCACATCAGCTTCACACTTCACATCAATTTAGCAGCGACTCAGCCGATATAGTCACTTTGCACACGTGTGAATCCCCTGTAAATTGCATCTTGTAGTAGGTAGAATATGCTCCTAACAAATGATTAATTTCAAAAACAGTGAGAAAGTTCGAAAATGTGCAGAGAATTTCTTAACAATGTAACGTAGTGACGTTGGGATGGCGTGGTAAAGATTTTTTCAGAAAGAGTAAAACAAATTTGCTCCGGAGCTCAGATCAAAGGTGCCGTATGAGCATTGAGCGTTCCCGCCTTAACGCAGTTCGTTTACCACAGGGTTGAAAACCGTTTGGAACCACTACAACCGCTTTTTTAGGTCAGGTGAAACGGGAACCAGTACCATCAGAACCGTTTCAAAATTTGGAAAAGAGAAGTACCAAAAGAACAACCATATAAAATGATTTTGAAACAATTTAGAACCATTTTGAACCGATTGAGTTTTTTAAGGACAGAACAACCAGAACAAGAACCAGAACAAATTTCAAATAAGAAGAACCATCAGAACCTTTTTCAGGGATCGGTTCTTTTTGGTCCCCTCATCATTGAAACTTCGTTTTTTTTTTTTTTTTACCAAAGTGAAATAAGAATTCGTGTTTTTCATGCAAAATAAGCGAGGTAAAGGGGAATTTTTTCAAATTTTCAATTTTTTGCCATTTTTTGGACCTGGAACCATTTGGAAGCATTTTTTAATTGGTGGAACAACCAGCACCACCAGCAAAATATCAAAGGAGGAGTAAAAGGAATCACCAGAACCATTTGAGTTTGAGAAGAACTGAGAACCATTTTGGAAGAACAATGTGAAAGGTACCTTTTGGAACCAGAACAAAACCATTACAATTACAAAGCCATGTCTGAGAACCTTTTGGGAACCGAAACCGGGAACCACTATATTCTAAGGTTCTAAGAACCACCACCATCACAACCAATTCAATTTGAAACGGTTTTCAACCCATGGTTTACCAAAATGTTGAAAATTTTCAGTCTCATACATCCATAGTTTCATTTCAATCGAAGCAGCGATCGTTTACCTTATTCACTATAAGATACTTCGAATTTAGCTACGTTCAGTACATTAAATTATCACAATTTTGATTCTCAACGTTCTCGAACAAAGGAACGTTACCAAGGTAGCGGTGCGGTAGCGGAGTAGCGGTGGTCCGGACTCCGGAGCAATAATAAACAAAGAAAACAGCGGCGAATGGCGATATGCGTAGATTATCGCATAAGTATTACGATTCCTTCGAATTTCACAAGTTGAGATACTCCAGCAAAATAATTGCAATACGATATACTCGTACATTTCAGACCCGATTCCGTTCATGATACAGAATTAACGTTCGTAGATACCATTCTTCCATGATGACCTATGTATGACGACTACAATATATAGAAGTTCAAATGAAGGGCGGTTTTCCAAAAGTGGATAAGTCAAGTTTTTTGAAAATTGAGTTTTTCACGCCATTGTGTTCTATAGGTCGTATCTCACCTATTTAATGCCTAACCTACCCAAAATACCTATTTACCTACGTACAATCCAGCTTTTCTGTAAATTGCGGATTGCAATCGTTTTTCCAAATCGCGATAAGTCATGATTACTTCGTTTTTGTTACTTTTATAGCCAAAATAGAGCTGCGAATATGGTTTTTTTAATAGATAGTACTGTAATATGTACTATATTTTCGTTTTTATTTTATTGCCAAAATGCAGATACATTTTTTTAAAATGATAGTGCTGTAGATAAATACTTGACTTTTGCCAATTCTATCGCCAAAATGCAGGTAAAAATTTTTTTTTCAATCAAAAATTTTTTTTCGTAAATTTATTGCCAAAATAGTGGTAAGATTTTTTTTTAAATCAAAAATCTTTTTTTTCAATTTATAGTGTAGTAATAGGTACTTATTTTTTGTTTAAAACACAGGTAAAATTTTTTGTAATCAATTTTTTTGGTCATATACTTTTGTATTGTGAATTAGAGTTGACTTACATCAATTTGCAACACTGGTTCTATCATCTAAATGAAAACATGAAAAATCGTTTTTCCAAAAGGCGATAAGTCAGTTTACTTTTTCGGCCGCAGAAGCGCTGCAAACTTGAGTTACACCACAAAACCAAAGCCTAGTTCACAAACAAAAACGTAAAACATAAGATATAAGAAAATGTTCTTTGATTGGCTAGTTCTTATGTTTGACGTAAAAAATACCCATAAGAATGGGAATCTTATGTCAAAACGTAAGAACTAGCCAATCAGAGAACGTTTTCTTATGCCTTACGTTTTACGTTTTTGTTTGTGAACTAGGCTCAACACATACGTGTTGAGATAGAACCAATACAACATGCAGGATAGGTGTCATACTCCAAGTGCATCGCGCCTTGAAATGGGCACTAAAAACATCATTTATCTCGAAATCACAATTTTTGACTTATCGCTTTTTGGAAAACCGCCCTTCAAATCTATATACTTAGTAAACTTATTTTTTTGGAAATGTTCGACAAAGTGGAACCCTCAAACTGCAAAGTGGAATCTCGGTCTGCGATGCCTCGCTGTTTTTATTTTCTGTCAAGTGTTTAATTCCCTGTCGGTTGCGAGGTGGTGATAGCGGTGATTTGTATTATCATCCTAACTTCCATACCTACACCTATCCTATCCTCATATTACATGTTACAGCCGCCCCCTTGTGTCCGTGCAGGGCCTTCGACCTTGTTGGGGAGGTTTTGAGTACGTTTAAATTTTGCAATTTTGACTTTTCCGATATCTTCTTGTAGAGGAATGTATGTAGATGAAGCTTAGAAGGTGTAGCGGTGTAATATTGTAGGTAATATCAAGACATTGATGCTTGCTTCTTATTGAAACTGATTTAATCGGAAAGGGTCCCACTTTGTTCGCAAAGTTTGCATACAAAGTGGAATCAGGTTCCACTTTGGTGATATAAGGATTCCATTCTGTGCGAGGGTCCCACTTTGTATGAAATCTTTCAAAGCACTTAGATTTCATAATCCGATGAAGCGAAGATTAACTTGGAATCATTACAATCATCAATCGTCAACACAAAGATAGAAAAGAAATTCGAAAGATCATTATCCTCAATCAAATAAGGTAATAAGTTGACACTTACCTCCAGTAATGAACCGATGAAAGCTGAACTGCTGAAGCTGTAGTCGCCATCGCCATCGCCAGTCGCCGCACACTGATTTATCCAGCTTGCATCATCGTTGAAGTAAGAAGACAATCGTCACTATATCATCACAACGACACTTCGATACATAAACTACGAAATTATTGAAAACCGGACACGAAAATAATAAAACATTATGAAATCGACTAATGGCCGCCGAAGTGTTGATTCCTGATTCACTCATCAGTCATCAAAGCAAAGAAACAGAATCAAAACTTTGGAAACCAGAACTCCGAAAATCCGAGCGAAACTACCATACGAACAAGATCAACCGATGAAAGTAATCACTTTTGAAAAATATTATACTTCCCTAATTAATTAATTAATTAATTAATTAATTAAAGAAACAAACCCGACGCTTCCAAAAAACAAAACTCACAAGGACGCCAAAATTTCAACCAAATTAATTTCCATTCCAAACGCGTAGTCAGCGCGTAGGGTTCTGCGCATCTTGCACTAAACAGTCACTGTTGTCGCTTGTTTTGAATTTTTATTTCAATTCGGTTAAAATGACTCGAGTAATATTTAGTAATTAATTTATCAACCATTAAAATTGAAAATTAGATCAATAACAAAATAGAATACAAAAAAGAAGATAACGCATGATCATTCACATTGAATTAAAATTCCTGAATTCATCTCAAAAATGAAAAATCCAGATAGGATACCAATCGATCCCTTTTCCCTTCACACATTTTGTTTTTCAAGTGTAGATTGGTAACATGTATGATACGAAATTATGAATGGTGATCAGGGATGGTTAGCTAGCCCTTAGCCGTTAGCTTTTAGCCGATAGCCGATGCGTTTTCCACAATTTTAGCTAGCCAATAGCTTAGCTAATGAGACTTCGTTAGCCGTTAGCCGTTAGCTTTAGCCAATGATTCATTGGCTAACCATGGCTAATTTTTTTTCAATTCTGCCCAGTTCCAGCTTCACTTTTTAGTTTTTTTTTCCATCGACCATACCCAATTTACCCAAATAAACCAATGTTTTTTAAAATCGGTGTTTTTCAACTTTGAAACTTTGAAATTGTCTTTTTCAATGCTAATTTAATTAAAACTGTAATTTTGTGTGGTGTTCCTTCCTATCTTACATTTCTATAGGTACGAAGTACGAAGAACTGTGAAGTAGGAAAAAAAGAAAAAATGATACTTTGTAAATTTTTATTCTCAACTTGCTTTTTGTTTTGGTTTTTGGTAGACACGTTTTTTTATAACGAATAACCGGATGTATTACGATAATACGAATAAAAAATTTAAAAACTTGTCAAATGCAGCATTTTATCTTTTATTATTTTCAATTTCAAACAATTTAGAACTGACCATTACTGGTAAGTATAAAATCAGTGTAAACGTTATACCATGAAAGAGGTCTGAATTAGAGGAGTATTTTGATATGCTGCTTGCACTTCTAATAAATTAGCCGATAGCTAGCCGATAGCTTAGCCAATGACTGCTAGTTAGCCGTTAGCCGTTAGCTTTAGCCAATGGCAGATTTGTTTTAGCTTTAGCCGTTAGCTTTAGCCAATGCGATAGGCTAACCATCCCTGATGGTGATTGGGTAATTCTCCATATGACGTTATCAATTCAATATTTTTTGTTCAAAAACAAAAACGTCAAAATCAAAAATGAAACAAAAAACTGAAGAGCAATAATTCAGAGTAAACAAGGTAGAGTGATTTGGAAAAAGAAATTTAAAATAAGAAATTAAATTATCGTGCGCCTACACGAAGACAAACTTGAAATGAAACTACCGAAACCGAACTAGTATAGGCAGTAGACGAATGAATTAAACAAAAAAATCAAAGTTCATTCTCCATTGTGTCTCCTCCGAGTTCTCTTCTCCCTGATGTCAGTATACTGACGTTGATGTCCATTGATTTTTCACATAAGTATACGTAAAAAAGTCAATCTGGTGATAGTAGTATGCAGATACACCCTTCTACTTCTCAGTGACTAGTTTTCATTTCTTTGATTATTGACATACGACGTATTATAATCAAAGACATCTTGTTTTTGCACCTTAAAAACCAAAAAGTCATTAGCAGCGCCAACACCTTCTACTTCATTTTGAATTCCAAATTGAATTTTGCAGAATAGAATACAAGTATAGTAATTGGAAAATGGTACTAGACAATACCGCAGTAGGTATTCAATTCTAAGAACTAAAATGCGACAACTGACACGACCTTAAACAGCTCAACAGCCATGATGTGTCTGTTTTAGAAATCAAAATAAGTATGAATAAGAACCGAAGCAACCAAATTGAAAAAACAAAAGTATGTAGGTAGAACTAGAAGTAAAGGAGTCGTCTAGTCAATCCTGGAATTGGATTGTTTAGCTCCCTTGGTTCCAGTAATTCTGCGAATAGCCGATTGTAAGCTAGTACCTAGGAACCTATGTAGGTGCTACCACAAATGGAAGTTTCAACGTCTTCGTCAATATAGGTACTTATTTATTGAATTTAATTTCTTTCCAAATTACAACACAGAAAATGTGATTTACTTTGGCAACAGACAACCAGAAAGGGAACGAAATAAGTTAATTCTTGTTATTAGGTATTTCAATATCAAATATAATTTAATACAAATACCTTATAATTATCGTTTTTCATCGATTTTACATAAAAATTAAGACGAGTAATTTCAAAAAACTGAAAATAATATCTAGGGTCACGGGTGGTTAGTTGTCAATAATTGTTAGTTGTCAAATTGCGTTTTTAAAAGGATACATGAACGCTATCTCCACGAAACCTTCATAATAACTAATAACTTCATGCTATACCTACTAATGATCCAACATGCAAAATTGGCTACATAGCTTTTTATTTGGGGATACAGTTTTGAAAAAAGTGATTTTACAGGTGCGAAGTTACACATGTTAAATTGGAACTTTTCGTTTTTAAACATCAAAAATATGTCAAAAGTAAATAAATTATACATCAATTTAAAGGAAATTTTATCACGGATTCAGTAATCACATGTTCAATTACAAAAAATTTTGAAATGAATAAAATTTTTTGGTACAAAGATGAAAAACGAGAAGTTGTTAGTTGTCAAAAAAGGGAATATTGTTAGTTGTCAATGAGATAGTTTACCAAAATATGCATCAAAGTGGGAAAATATTTTTAGAAAATTATCTATTATTGCATTATTGAATCATTTTTTTTCTGCCTTTCATTCTATAAAACGAATAAAAAGTTACATTGATCGATTTACCTACGCAAAAAAAAATTCAAAGAATGACCAGTCAATTTTTAAGTCGTTAATGGATATTTTTTCAAGTTTTTGGGTTTATCTAAAAGTTTAGTCCTTCTCACGTGTTATCTTTTTGAAAATTTTCGAAAATTGAATTGTACGTTTTTTTAAAATTAATAGTGAATGCGTGTTTGACAACTTACAACAGGGGTGGTTGTTAGTTGTCACAAAAAAGTATCTCACTAAATCCACCATTAACTATTCATCACATGAACCAAAATTCAATTTTAAAAAAAGAAAACATGCGCAAAGAATCAAGCTTTCAAATGAGCCCAAAACCGCAAAAAAATATTCATAAATGGCTTCAGAAACTTCAAAAAACTTTTTTTTTTGACAACTAACCACCCGTGACCCTAATCACTTATGAACCTATTTAGACAAAAACAAGTAACAACTCAGCCTCAACGCCAATACATAGTATTTTACAATTAGAATCCGATTAATATGGCTGTTAAAAACAAATTGGTATTGGTATGGAATGTTTTCCTGATGATACAATTTTGGCGGAACATGAAAACAAAAACGTTGAAATTCAAAGCTACGACGAGTATTTAAATAAACATTCGATGCAAATAAGTAAATTCACCTGTCCCGGAATAAAATTGAAAATTTTCGATCATTCATAAACGTAATTGGTCCGTATTGAGTAATTACGTACATAACACAAATTGTAACGTAATGAATAAAGGACTCGTAAATTTCTTGTACCTATAATAATTAATTTGATCAAGCGGCCGATCTAATGTACATTCGCAAAAAAAAACCGATTTATTTCATGCTAATGTGTAGGTCTAGGTAGGTACCTACTTTTTTTTTAAAGTTCAATTGTAATCATGTAGGTACCTTGAAATAAAAATCTACGGGCCGTATTCATAGACGTTACTTAGGGATCACTTGGCTAAGTGGTGAATTTTGGAGCAATTTTTCCAGGCTCGATTGAATTTTTGAATTTTTGTTTTTTAATAAATTGAGAGATTGGACTCCGAAGTGTTGATTTATCATTTTAAAAATATAAAATTTTTATTCGTTCGTGAGAAAAATTGAATCAAAATTCACCACTTAGCCAAGTGTCCCTTAAGTAACGTCTATGAATTCGGCCCTACAACTTTCAATCTCACACACCATTCATCAAGGTAGATTTTGAAAAATTCGAAACCAGAAAAATATCTGTTACAAGATGGCCAAGCAAACTGGGAACTTGAAATATATAGAAATCTGCAATTTTTCTTTATTCGAGAATTTAAAAAGTCTGCGACTTTCGTGAGATACGCAGTCATCTATTCAAGAGTTCATTCATCATGCTGCGATACTCCGAAAGACTGACTCCGTCAACAATGATGACTGGGTTATGAAGAACCAAAAGGTTGTAACGGTTTACCTGGACGTCTTATCTGTGCGGTCTTCAGTGGGGAACACGAATGACGAATCGAGATAAGAAAAAAAAATAATGAAATTGTTTATCAACTACCAACTACACGAGTCAGTCACGTTTCGAACCGATTACCAAGCGAGACGTTTGTTGCGACGGTGCAGAAGCTCGATAATATTTCGCGGTTTAAATACGTATTAACGTAACTGGTTTCAAATATTTGCGAACTGTTCGTTTTCGAACCAGTTTATTTAATTATCCTCTAGTATTACATATTTTCAAGTTCATCGTTTTCGTGACAAGTGATCGCTGACAAGATCCGTTAATTAACTAATAACAGCGATAGATTTCGTATTTATTTACTGCATTTCTTCTTCTTTTCTTTCATGTTTGCAGTTCATTCGTCGTAAAGTTACAGGTGCGTATTTCTTTTTTGTTTCTAAGTCGCATCGGTAGGATTCGTTGAACTTAAACCAAACGTGCCTACTTACTTACATTTTTGATCGAATATAAAAAAAATAAAATAAAAAAAACAATACAGATGAAGAAGTCCTCGTTAGTTCAAATGTACGTAGATGTAGGGTACCTATATGTTGAATCACATATTTTCATTCGATCAGTCGTAGAAAAACATCGATAACAAATATTGAGTAAACCATCATGATGGTGGAATTATTCGCGGCTATGTTAAATGAGTCGTCTATGACATGACATAAAATTTTATTTCACGTATGTCTAGATAATTAATATGATTGTAAATAAATGTAACAGGAATAGGTATATACTGGAAAAAAAATCATACCTAATGATATAATTATATGTATTTGCTCACTTTCAAAAACACAGTTGAAGAATGCCTTTAAACAATTTGCTTGACAGCGTTGCATTCCCTAAATAGCAAAAAGCCTGAAGCGATTACCCATGCTCAATCTCATTCAGCCAAATCTTCGTCATTTTCAATATACACTGCCTAGTTTTACAACATTCGCGTCGAATACTTTTCCTACAGCATTTTTCTTTTGTTTCGCTAATTCGAAAAGTCGAATGTACCTATCTGCGTGAAAATTAAGCGCACCTAATATAGGTACGACAAATTACAAGCGAATTTTAATTACTTTTCAAAGAGAATTGCGGAATAATTCGACAAAACACCGAACGTAGGATATAAATTGTAAGTGTAAATACGTACGTAATAAACTTTGTATAAAATTTTATTATTCCGAGCACATTTTCCTGTTAATACTTCGCTAGTTCGCGTTTAGTTTTCAATTAAATACAGCATATGTTTTCAAAAGATGCGAATGTAATTTGCGTTTCTCGAGCAAACGGTTTCTTCGACTTTTATTCATTTTTTTTCTAATTTAAAAAAAATGTAATTTAAAACGAACCAGGTAATGTATATACAGTCAAACTTGTAGTACGAACACAGTACCGTTTTTTCTTTTTAAAAAAACTAATACCAATAACCCGCGTTTGTTAAATTACTGACGATACCAGTCGATAGTTTAATAGTCGAGTATAAATTGTGCAAATATAGAAGAAACCACACTCGATCATTTTATTACAATTATGGCACGCGTATTTCCCCAAGAAAATAGGTATCTTGATACCGCCGAATTTCAGTGGGTTGAGCTCGTAAAGTGATTTAACTGAAACAGAATTATCAAACAGGTAATAGTAAAAAGCAGGTCATTCGATGATTCGAAGCATCGAATCGTTTAGTTAAGAATCCGGAAAACTGGAGCTTTTCCTTATTTGCTTGTACGGAGACATAGTTTAGGGAAAAGGCAAACTATCACTACATTCGTGGAAAATTTTTTGACGCATGCTTTCGAACGGCTACCTATACTTGTTTAAAAAATAAATAAGGATGAAATCGTATAGAAAATATTTCTCAGTTTTGCGATTTCTATCAGACTTGAATTTTATTTATTCTTAAGCCACATGGGTATAAGTAATGTAAATTGTATTTTTTTTTTTTTTAATTCTTATTAAATTACCCATTTTAACGTTCATTTTGAAATCCCAACAATTTCTGTTTTTTACAATTTTTGGTTTACAAAAATAAGTATCAATGTATCGGTGACTCTTTATTCGTTTTAAATGATTTAAACTTCCAAAAATAGGTACCTACATACTTACATACATATATGTACTTGTAACTCTAAATTTCGAACGAATTTATATTATTGACTCATTATTGCTGTTTCTCAAAACATGGAAATCATTTTTTCGCGAATTGGTATACAAATCCCCAATAATTTAACGAGGTTAATTTGATAATTGAGTTCGATAAACGAATCAAATTGTACGTACGTAATAATACGAGTAGGTAATGGTAAAAACAGTTAATTAGGTACGTTTTTTATCGATACATCTTGCGAGTTAATTAAGCCAAGTTTGGTGCATACCTAGTTTTTCTAAAATCAACCCGCAGGAGCTTCATGAAATGCAGACTTTGCGAATCTACCAATAACGTCATAAATTTTCTACGTACCATGTGAAATGTTGAGCAGGAAAATATGTTTATCAGTCAAGGTAGCTGATGTTAAAATGGCTTACGTCAAAAAATAAATGAAAGCAACGTTTAGTACACGTTGATAACAAAAGGTACTCATGTTATGCAATGTCGTTTGGTCAAAATTAAAATAAAAAATACCTATCTAATAAGTTGGGTACTCCGGTCAACGAACAAGCCGCTAACTGCTAAGGAACCAACGATGCGATCGACGACGTAGGTAACTTTTTCCTATTTCTGTTATGAAAAAATGCTGATACGATTATTTTTCAAAACGTCTCTAACGTCTCGTTTTGATAAATCGCAGGCAATTTACACGTTGCTAATGTGTTAGGTCATACGTTGGGTGCACTTATCGGAATTTTATTTGTAATGTAGGTAGTTCGTGATAAAGTTCAGCTCGAGATCATGAAGTCGATAAATTTGTTACTTAGTAGCTTCTGTTTAGCAACGACGCGACGTGACCTTAAATTTCATCAGTTTATTTATTTATTTTCAAGTGATAAAAATTGGTGATTTGACCAGCGAAATCATAAATTTTTCCAAATAAGTTCAGGAAGTGTTGATTGTAATTTTTTTAAAACTAGTCGCTATCAAGCGGTAAAAAAAAAACATATTTTCTATTCAGCGCTAAAAACACGACAATTTCGAGGTATTTTATTTTTCTATGCTCGGTCACCAGTTTAATTTTTAAACGATTAAGTTAACGTTTACCACGTTTATTAGTAAAATACGTGCGTTATATTAGCAAAATAACAAAAAATAACAAACTTGCGCGAAAATAAGCCCGCGTAAAAGCGAATAATTTGAAACTACGTAAATTAAAATTACCTAGAGCAAGAGCATGCCTATTTAGAGCAGTGCCAACAAATTCACTTTTTACGTATTTCATTTAACGGGTTTTGAAAAGAAAATTTTTATCATCAAAAAAGCATCACTTTTTTAAAAAATTTATTCGTTGAACGAATTACCAAAATTTCTCAATGTCTTTCAGTATCCACTGGACACAAAAAAGCGTCCCTATTTTGGTGTAGCAACAAGAAAACAACAAACCAAGACGAGAACCATGGTACCGAAATGATTAAATTCGAGACTTTTTTTTACATCGTATTGTTATCGTTTTCATTCATAAATTAGCGAACTCATCTACGAGAAGTCAAACTCTATTAAAAATTTCCACTCACTATCACCGCTTCATTTCGTATTAAAAACAAAGCTGACGTAGGTTTTTATTCCAGCACTAATTTTGAAAACGAATATATTGTTTTTTCTGTTTTAAATTAAGTATATCAAAGTTGATAGGTTTAACTAAAGAAAATATAGCCCAAGAGCTGGAATAATTTTCATGTTAAAAACATTTATGTTGAGAGAAAGTTGAAAATTTACTTAACTCGATTTGACAAGGGTGTAACTCGCTAAGCGAATGAAGTAGCTAGGCTACGTATACACTCTAGCTAGAGGTAGTTGAGACGCGTTAGAATAAATTCTGCAGCAGATACGAATGTTGTATAGAATGTAATTACGGTGAATTAGAGATAAAAATTAAACGTCGGGGTACACAGGCACAGAGAGTACCACTTTGTGAAAATATGTATTAAAAGAGCAACAACGAACAAAACGCGCGCAATATGAAATTCGGTTTACTTTACTCAGAGTGTATGTATATTGTATAGGTAAATTGCAAACTACGCTAGCGATGTAATCGACACGTCTTATAAGTAAATATTCGTTCTTCTGAACTGAGACTTGCGAGAGTAAGTTACTCGTATTTACACACATCGGCTTCATCGATCATTTCGCGGAAAAAAAGAGCAAAATTTTTCAACGTCATCGTCGCTTACTTATTTGCCTAAAGATCGCATTATTATTCATTAAGGCAAATTTGCGTACTTAAAACTTATATGGCCCGAGTACCTACTACCTACCTATATTAATCTGCAACATTGTCTCCTTTGTATTATACGTACGAGTGCCTTTATTGACTTACGTCGGGTTAATTATTATTTAACCATTTAAAATTTAATAGTCGAAGATCTTCATTTGCGTATGACAAGTTCTTCTTCTTCTTCTTCTTCTTCTTACGTAGTAGATATAGATACCATTATAGGCAGGCATAGCTAAACACACAAACGTAAGTAAGTAGGTTTAAGTTTACAAAACGAATTCATAAACGATGCGGTTGAAAATGAAACGATTCGCGTTCTATCTATGCTCACCTTGAACTTACGACAGATTAATTTTTTTTTAATATTTTCGCAACAGGTGTGGAAGCATCTCGGCCACCGCCGATTGAACCGACGACGCAACGCGACGCGAAGGAAGGAAATCTACCGCAAAACAAAAAGAAAGAAAACGTTTAAAATAACCAACACGAATACGGCTAATTAGTAATAAAGGTTATTATTATGAGAGAGAGAGGGAGAAGAAACACGCATCGACTAATGACGCGTCGATGAGCAACGTTGTATCGGCATTATACGAGTAAAACAATGGTGCTTCATTATTCGGCCAAAACTTAGACGACTCCAATCAAAAAAAAAAATATGATTTTTGTAATTTACTACGAACGATGACAATAATTTCGCGAGAGTTGGCCTGTACATTAAACCAGTCGGCGACCGGTTGCGTTTAAATAGAGCTGCACGCTGCGGCTGACTCGGTCGCATTAGCAGTTTCGTAGACGAAATGTACGCCTACGCGGTCCTTTGGTTTATTATGTCGATGGTCGCGCTTGCGACGACCGCTACTTTGCCATTTCCTGCGCAAAGGTACGCTTTTTCTTTTGCTCAGCCGCCATACGCCGATTTTCAAAGATTTACGAGCACGTGTCCGCAAGATTGTGATAGGTAAGTTGCATTTTAATCTGTACCTGCACGTGGTGAACTGGTGATGGTCGCTATACGAGTATCTAGTATCACAATTTGCGTTGCGCTCGCGCTGCCATGTCGTCGTCGATCGTACAATAAGTGAACCAATTTTGACACTTGGAATCGAGAAGATCTGTTCGATAATTCCGGCAGATTCACGAAAAAAAAAAAATGTCGGAGAACTTTCGTTTTGAGTTGAAACATATGCACTCAGAAAAAAAATGTTAGCTCCAAAGGTGACACTGGAGGTGAGATATGGGTTCTCAAAGAGAGTTTTTTTTCTTGAAAAAATCGTACTTTTTTCGTTTTAGCCCCCGGTCCAACCTATAGATTGCTCAAAACGATTCGAGACGGTTACTAATAAATTTCGATGAGCGAGGAGGGGGCGGTCGAAAATAAGTCACATGCCAAATTTCAACTTTCCAAGTCAAATTCTCGCCCCAAGGTATTTGATTTTCCAAAATCCACTAAAAATCGATAAATACGCTTTCGTACCTGAGATTTCGGCAGATGATGCGCTTATTTTTCCATGTTCTTTGGATTTAGTATTATATGGTTTAAAAATTCATCTTCCAGTCGAGACACCTCCCTTGTTAGTTCAAATATCGATGTTTTTTTTTTGAATTTTCAAATTTTTGTTTTTTAAACTGCATTTGATTCACACGATTTTGAATTTTTGACCAGAACGAGAAAAACTAAATTATTTTCTACGTGTCAACGAACAACTTTGTTCAAAAAATTTTCTTCCCTAGTAGTTATTTTTGAATCGAAAAAAGGGGAAGGGACTAGGGGAAAGAAAACTCGAAGTATAGGTACTTACCTACGAGTTTCATTTTCAATTTTGAACAACGTTCATGCTCCCGAATAAGGTTCGATTTTGTGTAGTTTAGTTTTAAAGAAAATCACAAAAAACTGAATTCACTTCACTAAGCAAAAATAGTGTAAGTGACTGAGTATTGGTGTCGCATCCCTTTACAGACTAATGCCACGTAAAGTAGGTTCCAAATACATTATCAATAGGTAAGGACAGAATCGAAATGGAATACAGATTTAGTTACTTAATAATTCTTACTTCCAAACGTGGATTGAACATTCCATAACGGAAATAGGCACGTCCGGTTACTCATCATTTTCTCTGATACGTGCGTACTCTGTATAAATTACACTTGATACATCGCATCGCTAACCCTTCGTGAAAGTTCAAACGGTCAAAAATCTGTAAACAGAAAGAAAAGCGAATGCATTTTAGTTCAATTTTTGTCGTAACTGATGATAATTTACATTATTTTTCTAATCATCGAAGAAGTACCTACATGAGTATACTGTATAAGTAAATGCATTTATTTTCAAAAAAAAAAAAAAAAAGACGCAATAAATTGTAGGTAGCAACAACGATATCAATAAAATTAAATGTAGCGTGTCTTGAAAAAAAGTACGAGATTGAACTTGCATAAAATTTTGACTGAAATGCGTTCATAGGTCATCGGAATACTTTTTTGGCAGGTATTTGGGCTACTTTTAAAAAAAAGAAGTAATTTTACCTATTGATTTTCAATATGATGAAGATTGCTATGGCAATAACACACCGATTTAGTGCCAAAATTAAATGAATACCTACTACCAAATAAAAGTAAGAATCGATTCGAACGATTTGAATTTGGCGAGTATTCGGTACTTTGGTAGGTGGAATTTCCACATTTCTTAGCAATCTGAAAAATCGAGAAAAAAGAAAATATTTACGATGACACGAGAATGTTTCTTTTTTATCACAACTTTTAGCAAAGTTGCTTGGTTTTCAAATTTAGAAATCGTCAACTCATTTCTCTGGTAACACGAGTTATGTCGAATGAGTTGAAAAAAAAAAAGACGCCAACTATAGAATTACTTTTGTATTATTAGCAATTAGATAGCTATATTTTACGGTAGTCTAGACGCAGGTTGTAAAAATACCTAATAAATTTTGGCAAATTTGTGTTTCAGTAAAATATTCTGCGAAGGGGAACTGCTACACGATGTGCAAATGGCTCGCATATATCCGGACTCGAAAACTTTCGTCGATAAGAAATTACTTTTCCCAGAACCGGAGGTGATTAGCAAGTATCAAAAGCTGAAGAACGATACCGGTACACCGAGCGTACAACAGTTGAAAAAATTCATCGACGATAATTTCGAGGACGATCACATAGACGTATGGTTACCTCCGGACTTTAAAGACGAGCCCAGCATAGTGAACAATATCGAAGACGAAGTATTCAAGAGATGGATTATCGATATCAATAAAATATGGAAACAGTTGGGTATGAAAGTTTCAGACGACGTGAAACTAAATCCAGAACTGCATTCTATGCTGTATATGCCAAATGGTTTCATCAAGGCAAGTACCTACTAGTACTTGGACCTACATATTTTTGGAAATTTACAACCTTTGGTAGCAGGCTTGAGAAATCCGGCTGCCCCATAGATATCTATAGCATTATCAATTTTTTTTTTTGCAGGCTGGTGGCAGATTCCGCGAAATGTACTATTGGGATTCGTACTGGATATTACGCGGTTTATTGCTGTCCGATATGGTGGACACGGCTCGAGGTATAGTCGAAAATATAATCTGGCTAGTCAAATTATACGGACACATGCCAAACGGAAGCCGGAAGTATTACTTACAAAGATCTCAGCCCCCATTACTAATACAGATGGCAGCTACTTATCATTCGTGGACTAAAGACGATAATTTCATTAAAACTAATATAAAGGTAAGCTTTCATCATATTATACCTTCCTATCTATTTTACGATAAATTATAAATAGCTCGCGTATGGAGCAGTGCAGTGCAGCGCAGAGCAGGGTGAACTAATAATGTGACCGTTGAGTTTGCTCCTGCACGTATGAATACAGATTAGGTGATAGGTATTAGGTATATGAGTTCTTGCAAGAGGTGTTGGAACTGGCACTGGCACTGGCACCTAACCTATCGATAATTATTTCAAATCGACGACAAAAATATAGATATAGGAGCAGCTAGAATTTCATAGGTACGTGGTGCACTCGTAGCTCTGCATTTGGATAAAAAAAAAAAAACGTGCTATGTACACCACACAGAATACGTTTTGCACAATTTATAAAGAAACGAAACTCTGTGGGTCGAGCATTTAAACAATAATAAGCGTTGAGAAAACGTTTACAACGCAAACTACGATCAGCTATATTCCGTGATTACACGGCGAATTATCTCGACTAGGGTATTTAATTTAATACCTAGTATTTGACATTGTTCGACGTGATAGCTCGCAGTCGCAGCTCTGGCTAGTGGCTACACTTGAGGCTACACGTACAAAATAATACACGTATATGTAGACCTACCTATCCCAATCGCCCAATCGCCTAATCGATTAACGATCGCCATCACCAATACCCCCCCCCCCCCAAAAAAAAAAAAAATCGATCACCTTTACTAACTAAGGTGTATTTAATACGTATTTATTAATAAGTATTAATTAAAATTGGTTTTTTTTCCCAGTATTTAGATAACGAATTTCAATGGTGGTATCAAAATCGCATGGTGGACGTAATCAAAGATGGTAAAACTTACAAAATGGCCAGATACAATGCGTCCAGCTGTACACCGCGGCCGGAATCGTATTAGTAAGTACATAATTAAAATCTACCTGTACCTACTCGTATTTCAAGTACCTAATGTCATTTTATTTTACCTACATGTACGTTTTTTTCGTCCATTGAAAAGGAATCAACTCTGATTCTTTTTGAAAATCTGATCCTAGAGGGATGATAGAACCGAGAGAGAAAACCTGCACGAAAGGGACAATATAACATTAAAACTTTAATACGTGATCTCATACTCTTCCATACCACTTCCCTCTCAGATAGTTTTTGTAGGACGGTTCTTATCTTAAAGTTTCACTATTTCGCACTTTTATCCCATTACTGATTTTTAAATTTTCCTCCAGTCCGAAAAAAGTTATGCCAAAAGGCCATTTTTTCCAATTTTGAATAAAAAAATTTTAAATAAAAAAATTGAAAGTTGTAAACAATTTTTTTTAAAAATTTCACTTTTAATTTATTTTTCAGAATATAACTTCTCGTTTGAAGAAAAAACCTCCCTCAGTTCCCCAAACAATGACAGCCAGCTCTTATACAGGGTGTTAAATAAAGCGTGGGCAATAATTTTACAATAGATGCAACTCGAGTAGACGAACAAAAAACGTTATTATGATAAGTTGCCTATCTTGTAAAATGAAGGTGCTACGTGCTCTGCAAAACTGGAAATTTACCAATTTTGAAAAATTTGTCAAAAATAAGAAAACGTTTGAATCATTCAAGTGATGCCCCTAACCCATAGTACCCGAGTGGACGAACAAAAAAAGTTATTATGACCAATTGCCTATCTTCAAAATTGAAGGGGCAAACCTGATTCAAAAATTTCCAAATTTCGAGTGCCCCAAATTTGAATTTTGAAATTGTGCTTGCCCCTTCAATTTTGAAGAAAGGCAATTGGTCATAATAACTTTTTTTGTTCGTCCACTCGAGTACTATGGGTAGGGGGCATCCTTTTAATGATTCTAACATTTTCTTACCGTCTGCGTATTGAAGAAATTACCCCATTTTTGAACTAAAATTCACCAATTTTGAAAAATTCATCAAAAATAAGAAGATGTTTGAATCATTTAAATGATGCCCCCTACCCATAGTACTCGAGTGGACGAACAAAAAAAGTTATTATGACCAATTGCCTATCTTCAAAATTGAAGGGGCAAGCACAATTTCAAAATTCAAATTTGGGGCACTCAAAATTTGGAAATTTTTGAATCAGGTTTGCCCCTTCAATTTTGAAGATAGGCAATTGGTCATAATAACTTTTTTTGTTCGTCCACTCGGGTACTATGGGTTAGGGGCATCACTTGAATGATTCAAACGTTTTCTTATTTTTGACAAATTTTTCAAAATAGGTAAATTTCCAGTTTTGCAGAGCACGTAGCACCTTCATTTTACAAGATTGGCAACTTATCGTAATAACGTTTTTTGTTCGTCTACTGGAGTTGCATCTATTGTAAAATTATTGTCCACGCTTTATTTAACACCCTGTATAGAAATCCCAAGAACTGAGAAAACCCAAAAAAATTCCCTCGGTTTCCTAGAAATTTTGATACCCTTAAATACGAGCCCTCAAAATTGAAAAAATCAAAAAAAAAATGTTGTTTTTTTTAAATTTTTGTGCCAAAATTCTAATACACAACCCAGCAGGTAGGTATATCCAATCAGTTAATGTAAAAAAATGAAAATGTCATTTGAAAGGGCCCGAGATCCACCTTATTATCATGAAGGGGGAGGGGGGAAGGTGAAAACTATCGAACGAAGATCTATTTAATAAGACTGAACCAAATCCAAAGTTTAAAATGCAAAAACGTAAAGATTTTATTCTATTTTCAATTTTTTTTAAAAAACTTATTGGAGAGCATTGCAGCACAACTCGCAATTAATTTCAATTCGGGGAGGACTTTTTATTTTTCCAGTTTCGAGGACCGAAGGATGTTTTTATTTTCGAAAAGGGAGTTATGTACTTATTCAGAAGAATTCTGATGCAAAAACTGAGAATTTTCCAAAAACATTTTCGAATTTTCTGATTTTTTTTTCAACTTTGAGGGCTCCCGGAACGACGCATTTTTCAGTTGAGGGCATCGAGGAATTTTTAACGAACAGAAAAAAAAATTATAAAAAATTTTCATAACCGTGAATAAGGGAGAAGAAAGGGGAACGACGGATTCCACAAATTTGGCCAGGTGTTTCCGAATCCAATCTTTCCTTTCCACACTACTCGAGTTTTCAAATAGAATAATGATAGTTAATTTATAATTAATTATCGTTGAAATTAGCGGACGTTTCTACGAATTACTATAACGTGTGGCTTTATTGAAACTGTTACAGCGAAGATTACGTTCTATCGATGAATTTAAGCACTAGTAATGAGAAAAAAAGACTGTTCACTGGGATCAAATCAGCAGCCGAATCCGGATGGGATTTTTCTAGTCGACATATCAGAGGTCCAGATGACACGAATCAAGGTTCGTATACCAAACACGTACATTTAGAGCGAAAATTCAACGGCCAATCGCCCATCAGACTGGACGAAACGAATTTTTCAACTTTGTGAAAATTCACGTTTCAGGTTCGTTGTTGGATATGGACACGCCGAATATAATATTTGTAGATTTGAATTGTATTTTACACGCTAACGCGGTCGTACTCAGCGAATGGTACAGGTACTTTGGCAACGAAGTCAGATCTCAATACTACAAGAATATTGCCAACAAATTATTCAACGCCATTGAAAATGTAAGTTGAAATACAATCGTACCATCTCCACCTCCCTAGCGCTATCGCTATCGCTAGCGCATTTTCCAATAAAATCCAACGATCGTCATTTTTTTGGTTTTTGTTCGCAGGTTTTATGGAACGAAGAAGTTGGTATGTGGTTAGATTGGGACAGACAGTTGCAGAAGAGTCGGAATTATTTTTACGCCAGTAATCTAACGCCATTATGGACCGGATCGTATTCGAAAAAGTCATCTTACGTGGATAAAGCGATTATTTATCTACTAACCCAAGGAATCATAAAATTTGACTTCTCGCCAGTGTACTACGGTATGAACTATTATTTTATTCGTATAATTCCAGCTTTTCCTTATAGCGTTCGCAGGCGGCCGTTTGAATAGTTTAACGCCAAATTAAGCAAACAATACAAATAACGGACAAAAAAGCGAGCTAAATTTAAAAGGCTTCCGAATCGATAAATCTTTTTAATCGTGTTAGCCATTTGCCATTTTGCAAAATATTTTTCGAATCGCATCGCTATAATAATAAAATAGCAGACTCTTCCGCGTATCCGCGTACACATTTCCCTATGTAATTAGCGAAGAA
Source organism: Planococcus citri (assembly GCF_950023065.1). Classification (NCBI taxonomy): domain Eukaryota; kingdom Metazoa; phylum Arthropoda; class Insecta; order Hemiptera; family Pseudococcidae; genus Planococcus; species Planococcus citri. Next base: position 664,476 of record NC_088677.1, on the reverse strand, counting down.
ATTTCGAAATTCTGTTTGAAATGTACAAATAAAAATCGCTATATTACGTAATTATATAGCCACTCGAAGAGCAAAACGCTAAACGCAACCGTAGCGGTTCTAATCACCTTTAGGTACGTTTCTCTTTCAGCAAAAACGGATACGTTTTAAAATTTATTATTTTATCGTCTATTTTATTTGCACTCGACATACCCACTACCCAGCGTGAAAATAATTACGCCATCTCGCCTTTAAAAAAACATACTTACGTAGAAATTGAATTTTTATTCGGGTATTTAGAATCGAGTGTAGGTAAACAATTGGGTACTGGGTAGGTAGGTGGTTATCTACGAAGTATCTCATCATTCGCTATCATCATCGTCCGTTTCTGGTATTACGACTGTATTAATTTGCATTGTTTTATAACAGGTGTACCAACATCGAAAGAAAACACTACTCAGCAATGGGACTACCCGAACTGCTGGGCGCCTTTGCAAGCGATCGTAATCCAAGGCCTGGAAAGGACGAAACATCCGATCGCGAGATACGTAGCTTTCAAAATGGCTCAAAATTGGGTGAAAACTTTATACACCGGATTTTCATTACACGGTTTCATGTACGAAAAAGTAAGTCATCATCTTCGATAGGTGTCTTGTCGATAGATTAAAAAATAACCTAATAATACGCGTGTATGTTTGTGGTATTTTACAGTACAGCGCAATAGAACTAGGTGTAACCGGAGCTGGTGGCGAATACAATCCGCAGACCGGTTTCGGATGGACGAACGGATTCCTAATGGAAATATTCAATACGTGGGGTAAATTCTTGAAAGCAAACGAAATCGTATCGTAAGCAGACGCGTCGCGTCGCGTCGCAAATTTATCGATGGAAAAATTTTATTCGACCGTCGACGTGAACCTTGTTTACCTACTCGTATGTACCTACTTTCGCAGTCAAGTTCCTATACTGAAAAATGTATCTTACGTGAGACTGCCTTTATACCATATTCAAAATATTTACTGTGATTTGTAGAAAAAAATTTACTCTCAGAGTCGATTGTATATTTTGTAATTCCATCTTTAGAATAGCTACCTACCTACTTTTTTTGTTTCCTATACGTTTTGTCATTTTAAGAGTTTTCTCATTACTTATCGTGTATAACTTAATTCACATTTATCTACATTCTACATATATTTGTACCTTACTCTGTATTATATATAGTAGGTACCAATTCCGACGGAAATATTTTTGTATTTTTTTCCGCCAAAAATTTGATTAAACGACAAAGTTGTACGTTGTACCTAATCTATACCTACATCACGTCCAGATTTATTTCGATTTAAATGAGATTCATGTATTAGGTAAATATAACGACTTAATGACGGATGTAAATGTGATATTTTGATTTTAAAATTTGAGATACCTTGAAAATGGAGAAACTACCATAGAGAATAAACTTGATGGCTAGTAGAATACGACAGAGTACATTAATTATTATCTATTGAAAACCGAACATGAGGAAGGACGGCGAAAATAATCGTAAAAAATTATACCCTTAATGGCAACGGGAACCGTAAAAAAATTCACGTCACCAAAAAAATAATGCAGCTGGTAATACCAATACCTGGATGAACCTCTACCTATGTACCTATATTTTTTTCAAAATTAATTCGTTCAAGTAGTCCTTTAAAGACTCGGCAGAAATTGAATTTAAAAAATGTTCAACACCATATGCGCCGCTGAGATCACATTTTTTCGGGGGGGGGGGGCAAGCCATACAAGCAGATTACCAGGAGCATATATTTTTTTTACGAAACATATGATTTCAGTTTGGTTTGGGTACCCAAGTGCCTATAAGTATTCGTTCATTTGCGTTAAAAACAGTGTTTCAAAATTTTAAAAAAATAGGTAGGTACTTACCTATTTATGTTTGGCGCAAATAAAAAAAAATCCGGTCTCACCCTAAGGAAATTTTGGAGATGCACAATGATGAGTTACTTCTAAAAACTTTATCATTTTGCTTCAAAATTTTGAAATTCAACTGATGATTTTTTTTATCATCATCATCATTGAACTTTGATCCGGTGGGCTGTTCAGCCCGTCTGGGGCACTGTTAGAGATGGCACTTTTCAGAAATGTAATTTTGGTGAAATGAAAAGTGAAAAGTTCATTGAAAAGTGTGAAAAGTAAATCGTGTCCGTCTCATTTTAAAGCTCTCTGTAAGAGCTTCAAATTGATGTATTTTTTGCCTATCTAAAACACACGAAAAAGAAAATCATTTTTTTTCTCCTTCTTAATCGAATAGTGGTAGTTTTGAGCCTTTCTAGAGCCTCTAAATTTTTGGGTTTTTCAGCTTTGTAAAAATGTTGCGAAAAATATCTAAAAATGGTGCTGAATTGCAAAGGTGGAGGAGTGGAGAGAGTGAAACTCGATTTTTGACTTCCTCAGTGTGGTCAGTGATCTCTGATGAGTAAGTTGATTGGTCACTCGCTTTTTTTTCTAGTGAAAACTGAAAAGTGTAGGACTGTAGGTAATGAAAAGTAGGAACTTTTCTTTTCAACTTTTCATTGAAAGAAAAGTACTTTTCACTTTTCAGACTGCACATCTCTAGACACTGTAGAAGAATTGCTCGCCAATGTATCATCAAGTTTTTTCTTTAGTCTTCCTCTGCTCCTCCTGCCAGTTGGAGTGTATTCTTTGACTTTTCGAGGGGACTGTTCATCAGGCATTCTGTCAACATGTTTTCGCCACTTTTTTCCCAAATTTCAGATTTATCTTTCACTCCATATTCTATATGCCTAAATGTTGTCTTTGAGTCTGTTCCTTGTATAAATCATGATCCCTGCTCTGGCATGTTAAGCTTTTCCTACTCCAGCATATACTCGGGTGAATTCTCATGGTTCATCAGTGCCACTGCCCTTTTTCTTGATTTCTGTGATAACGTCTATGTCGATGTTTCTCTGCATCAAGATGTATTCCAGCTCCTCTTCTTCTCCATTTATTCCTCTACACATTCCAGGTAGCAATCTTCAGCCTGTTTTGTATCTTCCGTAGTGTGGGCTTTTTTGCCTGCTGCCCAACAGAGTTCCCTGATTTTCCAGCCGGTTTCTTCTTATTTTTGTTGTCTCAAGAAATTGTTTTTTTTTTGCTTCTATGGGTTTCTAGCCCAAGGAAGTATAGCTTGATGAGCGGGCTGCCATCAAGCCAACTTTCCCAAAGTTTGGTTATAGCGCCCAAATTCTCGCTTTTGTATAGGATTTTGTGCCTAGCACCAGCAGTATTTATGACTCTTGAGTATCGGGGTTTGCAAGCTTTGCTGCTCTTCCTGTTACTGCTTCAGGGATATTTTCCGATTGTCTTCTCCTCTCCCCTACTTCCTGAGACTGCTTGATGTTGTAGCCCATTCAGGTTGCAGCTTTGACGCTGGGTACATGCCAAGGTGTTAGGTTTGGTCTTAGCCTCATCCTCAGCTTCCAGCCAGCCGAAGATGAGTTACCAGCCTCTGCAACGTGGACTCTCCAAACCTCTCTTAAGGTTTGTCTTCTCTATTCCTGGGACTGACAGTTGTAGCGTAGATTGTACATGTAGTGTTGGCCTGAGAATATTCTCAATGCCCATAATCTGAGAATATTCCCGCATATTCGCAAATATTCTCAAATGCTAGGAAAATATTCTCTCAAAAAAATAAAAATCCTGACTTTTTCAGTTTTTTAAAAAAAATTCAAAGTTTTTTTCACAATTTTCCCACAATTTACAAGTTTACAACTACTTTTCTTCATTAATTTACAATTTTTCTTAATAATTTGAAAGTTAAAAAAACCTTTTCATGGAAAAAGCTCTCGAAAATTTGTATCCTGAAAAGCATGAAACAATGGAATTTGAGTGATGATTTTTTTTTAAATCTAAGAAGTAAAACAGAAAAGCAAACAGCACGAGCGAAGTGAGGGCAAAAGCTCTCAAAAATCAGTATTTCAAGAGGTATAAAAGACGACCTTTTTTAATGTGATCAAAATTTCATCACTGCTGGTGTTTTCTTTGAAGAAGTCATTTTTAGATGTCACTCAAATATTGAACTGATTTGCATTTTTCTAAAAAGCCAGACTTTTCAACTTTTCGATATTTTCATTTTTTTTCCAAGCATGTAAAGATGACAATAGTGTTTTAAAACAAACATATTTTTGTTTACATGATTAGTGAGTTTGCTTGGAGGGTCAATTTTGTGTTGGGGGCACGGCCCCCCAGTTGTGCGCCTTCATCACTTGATTGGGAATTTTTCATTGTTGGCGGTCTGCATAATTTTATTTCTGATTGCTTGAAAAATGTACCCAAATGTCCTCACAATGATTATACATACATTATATTGTAGTATTGAAGATGTTTCGAAAGGTAAGTTAATCACCTCGCTTCATTACAATTACTCATTTGTTACGCGGGCGTTATAAAATGTATTTTTATTATCAACCGACAAATACGAAATCCTTTATGAAACACAACACGAAGGTAAAAGTAAACATTAGAACATCTGATCAAATTTCAGTTTCATACAGATGATCCAAGTGGTGAATAAAATGCGGCGATTCGCCTCCAAGCCCGTATACCTATACTGTAGGTACGGTACATTATTCGCGATAAAATTGCAGATTTTTCGATAGAGGTTCGTACGTTTTTTTTACAAACCTGCGCTATCAAGTTATTATGTACCACAGAAAATGAAAACATAACATATCGAGTCATTAAAATAAAATACCTACGAGGAAAAAAACCTACTTAATCTGCGAGCGTGAAATAGTTTTTCTACATACAAAATATGGGAAGGTCTAGCCGCAAATCGTCAACGTTAAATAATTTTAGGAAGACGCGTCAATTATTTCAAGTGCAAAAAACAACTCTCGAACAATGTTCGGTAATTGAAGTACATACATAGAATAACTCATCATTTGTAATGTGTCGAATGATAGGTACATATCATAAACCCGTGAAAAAGGCAAATCCATAAATTACCATACTGCCAGATTGAAAAAAAAATACCTATATCGAGTGTACTCGCGCACACGCTTACACAATGTAGTTGAAATAATCGTCGAGTTAACATTATTATCGCGTCCATCGTCGCATCGTTTGACGTTTAATCAGTATGATCTTATTACTCGTAATACAAATTATAGTTACTTGCGCCGTTGTTAGCTTTACAAATGTGCACAGTCTCACTATAAGCACGCCGCAAGTACGATGCGAGACTGGGTGCCAAAGGTAAAATTAAATTTCTTCGATTCGCCTTTCTTTTTTTTCTTTTGCAAAGGCTAACCTTAATCACGAATTGATCGATTTATATGCTTAATGCCGCAGTCGAGTATACTGCACCGGAGACCTGTTGAACGATGTGCAAGTTTTGCAAGTTTACGCAAATTCCAAAGAATTCGTCGATATGAAACTATTAAGCCCCGAAGACACCATCGTATCGGCGTACCGCCAATTCAAAGCCTCGAATACGAAACCAACCAAAGAGGAATTGAAATCATTCCTGGACCGATATTTCGCTCCAGACCCGTTGGAAAAATGCCAGTTGCAAGATTACAACGAGAACGCGGCTTTTTTGCAATCGATCGCCGATGAGAATTATAAAAATTGGATACTAAACGTGATGAAAATATGGAAAGAATTGGCCGGTAAAATACCGGCGGACGTGCAGCTAAATCCGCAAAATCATTCTTATTTATTCGTACCGAAATGCTTCATAAAGGTAGGTGGTAAGCGTTTTTTAAATACCTATCTGCTGTAGGTTTCGATTATGACTGGAAGAGCACGTGGCGATTAGCGATTTTGATCTCATCGTCAGGCTGGAGGTTTTTTCACCGAGATGTATTATTGGGATTCGTATTGGATAATACAAGGCCTACTGTTGTGCGATATGAGCCACACAGCTCGCGGAATTTTGGAGAATTTCTTCCATTTAGTACGTACGCTGGGTTACGTACCGAATGGAAATCGTAAATATTACATCGGTAGATCGCAACCCCCCTTGCTGACCAGAATGGTGGATTACTACTTGTCCATGACCAACGACCAGCAGTTCGTGCTCGAAAATTTAGAGGTTGGTATCCGCGATTGGCGATTACCTGTTGCGTACTATTTTATCATCAAATTAAGCCTATTGACCAAGTAGGTAGGTCCATATGTATATTACGAATATCATACCACAACCTATGTCTACTCTACAGCTTTTGGAAATAGAGTTCGCATGGTGGCAAAAGAACCGTATGATCGATGTGACCGCAAAAAATGGTAAAACTTACAAAATGGCGAGGTACGCTTGCGAAATTTGCCAGCCAAGACCCGAAGGATATTTGTAAGTGTTTTATTTACTATATTCTGCAATTTTGAACCAGTCCGAGCATTATGATATTTGTAAATATCTACAAGTATTCGACTAATATTGAAATACTACGCGACAGAACGGACTATAAACTAGCCCAACAACTTGACGACGGGCCCGACAGACAAAAACTACTAGTTTCATTACGATCTTCTGCAGAATCTGGATGGGATTTCTCCAGTAAACAAATGAAGCCGGGTTATAGACGAACTGACGATCCTTGTAAGCGAATACCCTACCCAGTACCCATCACCTAACGAGCGAATCTTTTGGACTGGCACCCTCCAATTTGAATGAAATTAAGCTAGCAAAATTTTAGATTTTAAAGTTCATTTTTGAATTTTTGGCGAATTTTAAAATTTTTTTTAAAATCAAAAACACTGATTCGAGGGTTATTTTTCAAAGTTTTTCAGAAAATCATTGGTTTACTTTGCTCAAAAAAGTTTGAACATGACGAAAAAGTTAAAAAATCGGTCTAGAAACAGTTTTTTTTGTACTTGTTGGATTTTCAAAAATTCGCCAATTCGGGATTTGAAATTTCGATTACGCACGTTTTAGAACACATTCTTTATCTAGCTTGGTTTTGTTCCAATCGAAGAATGCCTGCAGTTCAAAAGGTTCCCTTATAAGACAAATAAGAAATGAAATTTTCTCGCCGTCAAAAAATTGTCTTTTCGATAGTTTCGATGTTGAATTTGGATACCCAGAACATCGTGATGGTCGATTTGAACGCCATGTTACATTTCAATGTCGCCAAATTGGCGCAATGGTACGAATGTTTGAACAATCCGCAGAAATCATCGTATTATAAACAAATTGCCGATGATTTATTCGAAGCCATACAAGAAGTACGTATTGTTTGTCCCATTTCAAATGCAATTGGATACACGATACATACGTAATCACGCTCGTGTCTCGAATTTTCGACTAATGAAGCGAACATTTTTATTTGGCAGGTTCTATGGAACGAAGAAGACGGTGTTTGGTACGACTGGGACTTGGTAAGCAGCTCCCAACGTAAAAATTTCTATCCCAGTAATTTGACGCCACTTTGGACAAAATCATTCAAAAAATGTCAAGTGCAAGCCGAACGTATTTTGAAGTATTTAGCTAACGAAAAAATAATATCGGATACGTATCAACCATTATATTATGGTAAGTCATTTGACTAGCATCGCTCGCAGTAAGTAATATTATAATATACTTACGAGTAAAATACGATAACTACCTTTCAAATACCTACTATGTACGAGTACCTATAGGTAATGAGTAGATCTCCACCGTGTATAATCGATTCCAGGAATACCTACTTCCAAGTGTAACACAACTCAACAGTGGGACTTTGTTAATGAATGGGCTCCTTTGCAAGCCATCATGATTGAAGGTCTTCTTAATTTAGAAGATCCGAAAACTGACACACTCGCATTTGCCTGGAGCTCGCTCTGGTTGAAAACAAATTACGAGGGGTTCAAGAAAACTGGCAACATGTATGAAAAAGTAAGCAATAAACAACATAAACTCGTAGGTACTCGTATGTTTTCACGAGAGTGCATCACCACTCACCAGTAGCCTATTGTTTAAAAAAAACGACTTTTCTAAAAACACATAAGCGAATAAGGGCCAAGGGGGAATTTCAAGAATACTCATAGCATAGCTATGTATATAGTCCGACATATGACAATAAGAGTAATTGCAACCCCCCCCCCCCCGTCGATCCTCCGGGCCAACTTTTTTCTTAAAAGGGACATCCTAAGGAACATTTTAAAGCAAACTTGCCCCAAAAAAAGTTGGCCTTATTTACAAAATGGCGGTCATTTTGATTGACAGGTCAGCCGAAATCGCAGATTTTGCGTTTCAACATAGGACTTGCACGAACTTTTTAAAACTTTTCAAAGGTAGGTCGAAAGATCATGCAAAAATTTATCACCTGTCAAAATTTCAAGTGCTAAAGTGCGTTTTTTGATTTTTGGTGAATTTTTGAAAATCCAATTTAGGCCAAAAATGAGGGGAAAAAATCAAAATGTTACCAAATTGACCAAGAAAGCTGAAATTTGGGATACACCCTATTTTCGACATGCCAAATCGATTGGAAACGGTTTCAACCCGTTTTGAGCAGTTCTGGAGCCTCCAGCAGATTTTTGAAACTCGAAATTCCCACAAAATTCCATCAAATTGGAGTTGTAAAGCTAAAATTTATTCTAAAAACTAATTTCAATACGCTACGAAGTACTGCAGGTGAATTTCAAATCGTTTTGGAGCCTCCAGCGACTTTTTGAAAATTCCTGAAACCTCCAGCAGATTTTTGAAACTTTGAATTTTCACAAAATTTCATCAAATGGAGATGGAGAGCTGAAATTTTTTCTACACTCCAATTTTAACACACTCTGAAAACGACTTCTGGTGGATTTCAAGTCATTTTAGGGCCTCCAACAACTTTTTTGCAAATTACTGGAGCCTCCAGTAGATTTTTGAAACTTGAAATTTCCCCAACATTAATTTATTAAATGGAGTTGGCAAGCTGAAATTTACTTCGCAGACTACATGGTGGTTTCAAATGGTTTTGAAGCTTCTGGCTACTTTTAGGAAATTTCAATTTTCCAAAAAAAATGTCATACAACCTTTCAAAAAGTCGCTGGAGGCTCCAAAACAACTTGAAATCCACCAGCAGTCCACTTCGTAGCGTATTGAAATTAGTTTGCAGAATGAATTTCGACTCTCCACCTCAGTTTGATGAGATTTTGGGGAAATTTCAAGTTTCCAAATAATCTACTGGAGGCTCCAGTAATTTTCAAAAAAAATCGCTGGAGGCCCTAAAATGACTTGAACCCACCTGAAGTCGTTTTCAGAGGGTGTTAAAATTGGAGTGTAGAGTAAATTTCAGCTTTCCATCTCCATTTGATGAAATTTTGTGAAAATTTCAACTTTCAAAAAACTGCTGGAGGCTTCAGGAATTTTCAAAAAGTCACTGGAGGCTCCAAAACGACTTGAAATTCAGCTACAGTACTTCGTAGCGTATTGAAATTGGTTTTTAGAATAAAATTCAGCTTTAAGTTACAACTCCAATTTGATGGAATTTTGTGGGAATTTCGAGTTTCAAAAATCTGCTGGAGGCTCCAGAACTGCTTAAAACGGGTTGAAACCGTTTCCAATCGATTTGGCATGTCGAAAATAGAGTATATCCCTAATTTCAGCTCTCTTGGTCAATTTGGTACATTTTTGGCCTAAATTGGATTTTCAAAAATTCACCAAAAATCGAAAAACGCACTTTAGCACTTGAAATTTTGACAGGTGATAAATTTTTGCATGATCTTTCGACCTACCTTTGAAAAGTTTTAAAAAGTTCGTGCAAGTCCTATGTTGAAACGCAAAATCTGCGATTTCGGTTGACCTGTCAATCAAAATGGCCGCCATTTTGTAAGTAAGGCCAACTTTTTTTTGGGCAAGTTTGCTTTAAAATGTTCCTTAGGATGTCCCCTTTGAGAAAAAAGTTGTCCCGGAGGATCGGCCGGGGGGGGGGGGGTGCAATTACTCCTATTGTCGTATGCCGGGCTAATATCCTCGGTGCTGATAGATATTGAAGTTTTCTATTTAATGTTTTCTCCTCCAAATGTTGTTGAATTTTATGAGAAAACAAATGAATTATCTTTTATTGGTCACTAAAAGAGCACCTCTTTTTCAGGAAAATTCTTTCCCTCCCCCTCCTTCAAGTAACATTCGTCTGCCTACGTATATAGAGCTTCGCAAAGTTGAAAAAAAATTAATAAGAAAGAGATTTTCCAACATTTTCATCACTCTAAATAATCCCATGTTCAAAACGCAACCATCCCAAGAAATTTTGGGGAGCCAAAGGGATCGAATAAAAAAAAGAGGCTGATATCAGTATTTTGTGTTTTCGAAAACGTAAACGTGAAACGATGTGCCACATAATATTCAACATTTTTTTATAAACATACGTACAATTTGACCGAACTTTTGGGACTTCCTACCTTTTATGGTAACGGGGATCCCATCGCCGAAATTTTAAAAACTTATGGTAAATATCATAAAAATATACGCTTTTCGTTTTCTCCGCCAAAATTTCAAATATGTACTTTACCGAGCTCTCAACGTTTCCGCTTAGCTTTTAAATTTTTAAAAGCGAAGTTGCCTTCAACCTAATACAATTTTTAAAAAAGGACCTCTTTTATTGTGAAATGCTTCAGTGCAGATTCGTTGCTTTATTTGAATTTAGCTCTAGGTAATCTATTCTTAATTTTTGATTCCAGTACAGCGCTATTATAAGAGGAGAAAGTGGAAACGGAGGCGAATACTTAGCACAAATCGGTTTTGGCTGGAGCAACGGATTCGCCATAAATTTAATGCACAAGTATGGGAAAATTGTTGCTTCTGACAACTACGACGATTTCATTCCAGCACCAGCTCCGAGAGAATGCTCCCTTCTGAATTCATCGAGCTGAAATTTAATCATTTTTTGTCTGATCTATAGTGTTATTGTTTATAATTATGTATATTCAATTCGAGCATCTCGATTTTATGAGAAAACACACGATTTTCATTTTATCGAAATACGCGAGTACAACAAGCTCTACGACAGAAATTCCATTCAATTAAAATTACGTAAATCAATGCGAATGCAACTATACATTAGTGTGCAGTTTCAATACACAAATCCTGTACTACGAGTATACTGGCTAAGGTCCATTCTTTGAACTCGTAATTAATCCATAGTTCGCCTACCTTCTTAAGAAAGTACCTATCTAAATATTATGTAGATCTGATTTGCGAATTCATTCATACTTTTCGAATTTAATTTCACATATTGGATTATTATTTTGAATAACCAATATGAAAAATATACAATGTTCATATCTTATTCGGTAGGTAGCCTACACCATTTCGTCCGTTTTAAAATGTTTAATCAAAATCCCAAAAACTATAAATCTTGAAAGTAGGTAGGTAGGTACTGTAATAAATATATGTAATGTAGGTAATATTTCCATATTATTCAACTGTTTCCAACACCAAATCAACTTCTACGAACTTGGAAATTTTACCAATATAAAAAAATTCATCGTATACCGGAGCCAGTGGACGGTGAAACCGGTTTCTTTCAACTTCCCTGACCTCGATGGAAACCGAAAACATAGGTACCGGTACCGTCACTCAGAAAATTCTACAGATGAACTGCGATAATTTTTTTCAATTTAAAATACGTAGGTATCGACTCGAAATACGCAAATTGTACCAATAATTTCATACGATATGACCGTTGGTTAATTATCGCAGAAGCGGCGAGACGAAAATAAATTTGTTAACTTTGACCAGCAGCAATTAAGTAAAATATTATGTGTAGCGCGAACGCGAACGCGAACGTTCATTATATTCCCATTAAATGAACCGTCTTATTGTTGTTGTACCTTTGCAGTGTGATACTTGGTGTTCGCTATGTTCGCGGAAATACTTTTGATATCGCTAGTGTGTAATTTTAATAACCAAATTTTCGCCTATAATCCTAATTTATTACAAGATGTAAAAGACTGCGTTCCGGATTGTGACAGGTGAGTTGAAAGGCAGCGTACGAATAAAATACCTACCTACTATAAGTACGAGTATAAACTCGCAAACAATGAATGATGTTGATGTTGATGATAATGATAAGAAGTAAATCTCGTTGCGAAACACTCTATTATACTATCTGATATGTATGGTTAATACGTACGTATAAATATGAGCTAAACTCGATATTATTCTAGCAAAATATTCTGCCAAGGAGATCTCTTGCACGATGTGCAAACATCGAGAATATTTTCCGACGGCACCGTATTCGTGGAGAAACAGCTGCGGTATCCGGAAAAAGACGTAATTGATAAGTACACGAAATTGAAAAAGAAACACGGCGGACGTACTCCGGATGCGGATACGTTGATGAAATTTGTAGACGAGAATTTCGCCAACGACTCGCTGGATACTTGCGAGCTACCGGACCACAAAGTCGAGCCTTCGATCATCGACAAGGTCGATCCCAAGTATCGCGATTGGCTTTTACGACTGAATGAAATTTGGTTAGAATTGGCCGGACGCATAAACAAGGACTGTAAAGATAGACCGGAGCTGCATTCTTACATGTACGTGCCCAACAGATTCATAAAAGCTGGCGGTCGATTCACAGGTATAATATAATGATGATTGATGATGAATGAACAGCTGACTAGAAGGCTTAGAAGCTGGAGAGATTTGCCCTACACTTGTATAGGTACCTTACCTATGTATCATACGAAGAATTTCTTTTGTTTTCTCCTCGCAGGTACTTATTATTGGGATTCGTACTGGATCATTAAAGGATTACTGGTTTGCGACATGCACGAATCTGCCAGAGGTATAGTAGAAAACATCGTCTATCTGATAAATAAACACGGCCATATGCCAAACGGCAACAGAATTTACTACCTGCAAAGGTCTCAACCGCCCATGCTCATACAAATGGCAGCTTCCTATTACGAGGCTACTAAAAATGCGACTTTTATCAGAAACAACTTGGCTGTAAGTTTCTACATAATTATCTTACTCGTTATGTATTATTCAAACTTGTATAGGTATAACATCGTGATGGAGGGAAAAAAAAGTTAATCGAAAGAATTATACAAAAGTTAACTACAGTACAACGCTTTCAACTTGGTAACATTTTTTAAAAACAGGCCTTTGAAAAAGAATTCGAATGGTGGCACAAAAATCGCGCCATAGACGTGGAAAAGGATGGCAAAAAATACAAGATGCTTCGATACAAATCAATTAGCTGCAGTCCTCGTCCCGAATCTTATTAGTATGTATAAACATTTCAAGGAAATAATAACGAATTAAAACTTTTTTCATTAAAAGTTCCACCTAAAACATTGTAGAATATTAATGACTCGTTTCTACGCAGCGAAGATTACGAACTCGTTAAAAATATCACCGACGAAAAAGAACGGGCGAGAATTTTCACCGGAATCAGATCGGCTACCGAATCAGGTTGGGATTTTTCCAGCAGACATATGCGAGGTCCAAATAATTCTAAACGAGGTGAGTACGAGTACGTCTAGGTACCTACATAGTACATATCTACGAGTATTACCTACCTAATCGAGTAGGGCAATAATTCTACGGATCATTTCGACGATAATACTCGAGTGTTTAAATTCGAGCACAGGCACTCTACGAGATATGGACTCGCAGAATATGATTTACGTCGATTTGAACAGCATCATGCATTCCAACATTGCGTATTTGAGTAAATGGCACGAAGAATTCGGCAACAAATCCAAAGCGCAACGTTACGAAAAAATAGCAAATTACATGAAGGATTCTATAGAGCATGTAAAACATAAATAATCACTTCTTATCTTTTTCAAATACCTATGTAGGTATGTAGGTACTTTAAAAAACTTTACTACACTCGATTATTTACACGATACGACGCAGATATTATGGAACGAAGAAGCTGGAATATGGCAAGATTTCGATCTGATTACGAATAAACACAGAAACTTTTTCTTCGCCAGTAATTTAACCCCATTATGGAGCAAATCTTATAAAAATGAGACAAAAATCGATCGAGCGATAGACTATTTGAAAAAACACAATATCATAACCGAAGATTTGCAACCAAAGTACTATGGTAAGCGAATAATTGTTGTTTAAATTAGAACTACCTTACGCATCTCTATAGTTACGTAGGGTATACTACCCGAATTGATGTTTTTTGAAAAAATTCATCAGCATCGTTCTAACGTGTAATACCCTAAAGCACTTCAATTCTTAGATCTAGTCAACTCAACGTAGTAAGACTTCTGTCTAAAAATTGTTGTTTTTTTTTTCTTCAGGTGTACCGACAACCACTGATAACACAACGCAACAATGGGACTTCCCTAATTGCTGGGCTCCGTTACAATCATTCATTATTCAAGGATTGGAAAAAAGTAATAATCCAACCGCCGAAAGAATAGCGTACAATTTAGCTCGAGCTTGGATAAAAACAGCATTCGAAGGTTTTCAGAAAGGAAATCAAATGTACGAGAAAGTAAGTTCGATGACATTTCAATTTTCATATATGTAATAGACTATATTCTTTCTTCAAATTGGTAATCCCCTCCCCCTCTCGCCACTCAAAGTATAGCGCGATAGAGCTCGGAAGTAGCGGCGGTGGTGGAGAATATGAACCTCAAACTGGCTTCGGATGGACTAATGGGTTCATATTTGATTTATTCAACACATGGAGAACGTTTTAAACTTCAAGCCGAGAACGCAATATTTACTGCAATATTAATATTAATATTAAATCTGAAAAAGTAAATTACCGAGCAGTTTATTCCGAAAGTAATCACTATATTAAATTAAGGCTGTAAGTCTTGCGTGTGTATAACTGCATTATACACTTCTCCTATTTTATTAGTGAAAACCTTCCAAGATGAAAATGAATACCTTCTATCTAACCTTTACACTAAATACATCTTCTATCTCGTATATGTACTAGGTAATTATATTTTCATTTTAGGTAAATGTCAAATCCAATAAATGAATAGTACACTTCACCTATCAATAATAAGTACCTATTGATACAACATTCTGTCGCCTTAATCAATTTTGTCGAATAAGTAGATACAACAATAATTGATCGCAGCAAAATTCAACGATCTGCTGAGATGTAGAAAAAAAACATGGTCAGGAATACGAATTGCAAACCTCAAAATCAACTTCTGATACATGAAAAATTCTGGCAACAGTGAACTACCTTTATGAAAATAGGCACAAGCACGCCAATTTTGATTTTTTAGTCATTTTACGATTCCCATTTCGTATGCAAATAAAGGTCAACAGCAACCATAATGTTGAAATTCAACAACCAGTCAACATGAAGTATATTCAAAGCTGTCAACTGGACACATTGCACGTCTAAAGACAAATTAAGTAAAGTATCTGCGTCTGTGCGCATCCTACATAATTATTTTATCAATATCATTCATCATTGAAAACTTTCCAAAATAAAAATTAATAACAAAATACTAACCTTTACATTTAATACATCTTTTATTTCGTACTAGGTAATTATATTTTCATTTTCGGTATCAAATCCAATAAATGAGTGGGACAAATGGACAATTAATCTATCAATAATAACGATAAAACAATTTATGATCAATTTTAACGAATACGACAATTGTTCGCAGTAAAATTTAACGATCTGCGAATTGCAGAAAACAGCACGGTCAAAAATACGAACCTCAAATCGACTTGGTGCACGTGAAACATTCACTCTTCAATTCATCCAATATTCGAGACTCGGAACGATCAACTAAATAATGAAATTTCATTACTAAACATCGCAAAAAATACAACTTATCGCGCAAGTTTAGGGAGTATTCTAATTACCTTTTTGTCTCCGTATACGAGTCAAAAGCTTGAGTGAATTTTTTTTCGACTACGTCCAAAGCTTTTTTAAGTTCGGAAATTCCTTTTTTGAATACTTCGGTAACATTATAGCCTGGTTTTACTTTCAATCTGACGTATAGCACGTTTTCAGTCGGGTGTCTAATGGTGTAAGCGCAGAATTCGGTCTCGGGCATTTTATCTAAGATGTAAGCGAGAAGTGTTCCTAATGTGTGATCTTCATTTTCAAGTTTGAAGTTTCTTAACCTTTTCGGTTCGTTATCTTCGTCCATAGCTTCTTCGTCAACCATCTGGAAAAATAAAGAGTACAATGCGCATTATAAACTTATTTCTCCTAATTGTTTTTCTGAGATAGTGTATGCGTGTATCGTTCGTTTTCAGAATTCGATGCGTTGATTGCTGTACTTGGATTTGATGCTTTTAATAAGCGTGTTTTGTGAGAAAAATGAAAAGTAATCAACAGAGAACGTATAACTGATAAGAAATTACCTACCTTTAAAGATGACAAAATCTAGCTTGAATTACACTATTTGAGTGCAGAAAGAAAATTTCAAATGAATCTGTCAACTTCACACGCAAAATAATTGAAAATGCTCGTCAAAAACTCAAAATTCTACAATTTTTACCAAAAAAAATACTTAAAAACGTGCTTTAAATTTTTATCTATTTCTGATTTCACAATTTTAGTTCGTTTCATCGTCTTATCGTCTAAGTATAAGTACCAGAAACGGAGCAATCTTTGGTGCGCGCGCACATGAATGACGGCAGGTAAGGTAATTTTCTGATTTATCATGTTTGTAACACTTTCGATGTTTTATACTAATACTAGATTTTCTTAAAATTCTGATTTCTGATGATGCTCATTTATTATAACACGAAAAAGTATAAAAGGGAGAATAGAGAGTGACGTTGATGAAGCCGCTAATTAAATAATATAAATACATAAAAATAATTGATAATTTTTCGTACTGATAAGGCAGGTGATTTTCGCAATTCTCAATTAGCAACATTGTTTCGCATTCTCGTTGATTTTCGTTCGTGTTCGGACACTTTCGTTCTGGCTGAAATCAATCATTGTTCTTCTGATAAATGATAATGGCTAGCTCTGATTAGCGATTCAGAAATTAATTTTTGTTTTTTTTAAACTAATATAACTAATTAGATTACATTTCTGCGTATTTTAATGGGTTATTGTGAATACTGAAACTCTATTTAGACGTGAGACAGCTCAAGTTTCGGGAAACACCGTCCGTAATTAGCGACGAATGATCATCGAGTCGTAGTTTTCATTTCTCAAAAAGGTTAGAAATATTCCTTTTCTTACGCTTCAGAAATTGATGTATTTCAATTTCATGTTTGAGGATCATTTCCTAATTATTTTCACGGTTTCGTATCTCATTTTTTTGTATTTTGTTTTGTAGTTCGCATAATGTTGACTGTAAACATGATGACTTGAATGCAGTCAATAAAGAAGCTAGCATCGGAGAAAGAAAACACATTTCTTCCTATCAATTCAAAGTGAGCAAGTTTGTTTAGATTTTCTCTGAAATTTCGACAATCTTTTCAAATAATTAATAAAGATAACGAACGTACCAGTAGCTATTTTTAATAGACGTTTGTATTGTGAACAGTTAATGACAAAAATTTATTGGACATCCGAGCATGGACGAAGTCAAAGTAATACAGCAGAAAGACCTCGAAAAATGTTCCGATTGTTCCATCGATATGCCCCATATGTGTCAGGTACATACAAATACACAAAGTAGTTTGGCTCGGACGTGTTGAAATTTATATGCAAAACTATACGTTTGTTTCAGAACGAAGCGACTTTTTATAAACAAAAACCCTTCTCAAGTAACACGAGATGTCCATCTCAGTCGTCGAGTATTAGTTCAAATTCTGGCGATATATGCAGGTGAGTGGTGTCATTAGATTTATTCTAATCGAGCGCTGCTGCTGAATATTGGTTATATCGGTTATATCGGTGTTTCATGAGATATTATTCCTTAGAATATGCCATTGCGAAGGAGCACCGGATTTACCCTTGATTACGCCCTGTTATTGCTCTGGATCACTGAGATATGTTCATCAGACATGTTTACAACAATGGATCAAATCGTCTAACATACGGAACTGTGAATTATGTAAATTCCAATTTATAATGCAAACAAAGGTGAAACCTTTCAACGAGGTAGGTGTAAAATTTGGTGGTTTTTTCACATTCAAACGAACCGAGATTAACGAAATGTTGATGTTTTGGTTTTGATTACTATTTTGTTTTCAGTGGGAGTATTTAGAAATGACCGGCTTGGAACGTAAAAAATTACTTTGCGCGATGTTATTTCATATTATTGCGATGACTTGCGTGTGTTGGTCTTTATACGTGCTGATTGATAGGACTCTAGATGAAGTACAAAAAGGCCATCTCGAATGGCCCTTCTGGACTAAACTTATCGTCGTCGGAATTGGATTCATGGGTGGTATTGTTTTCATGTACATCCAATGTAAGGCTTACTTCATTCTGTGCCAGCGTTGGAAGGCTTATAACAGGTATCATTCGGTATTTGTAATTCGACGAAGATGGTGCTTAAGAAGATAGTGTAATATCTTTACTACGTCTTCGTATGTTTTCACTTTTCAGGGTAATATACGTTCAAAACGCTCCCGAAAAGAACACTTCGATTCCGGACCGAGACACGAACGAAGCTAGTTGCTCGTTCAAGCGCACCGATTCGAGTAAACGAAGCTCGGAAAATATGCCGGAAACGAGTTGCATCGATATCAAAGGCGTAAGAAACCTGCATATATTTTTTAGCGAAGAAAATCAAATCCGTTTGCATCGAAATGACAGGCTATCGGAGAACAGAGCCGCGTTAATGCAAAACGAGCAATATGCTAATTGCAAAGAAGTAATGAATAACGGGACGAAAATGGACAAAGGAGGTCACAAGTGCGGAAACACCTCGTTACACATTCAGATTGGTAACATGGATTGCAATCGAGCCGTAGATCGACCTTCTTGTAACGCCAATTCAAACCAATCTGACGCGAAAATCTACGGCGGCGCTCTTTGCCCTTCGGATTTGAACGTCAATCGACTGCCAGAATGTGATAATAAGGAGAAATTTCGAAACGAATTCAAAAGCGACCAATCGGTCGTGAAATTACAAATCAAGAAGGCCGAAATTGTCATCGAATTCGGAGAGAATTCGAACGCTGTCAAATGCGCCAGTAAAACTGAGCCCACTGCTCGGCCTGCGCACAAAGAAATCCAACCATCTTTCGACGCCAGATACGATTCTAACTGCGCGGGATTAGCTATCTCTCCGAGACGGAAATTCAGCTCCGAAGAATACCTGGATTGCGACAAAGTTGCCAATGAATCCAACGAATCGCCCACCAGTCGATTATTAATTAACGAAGATAAAGTTCCTCTCAACGTCTTCAAAGAAAAATCTGTATTGAAAGATTGGAAAAGTAGCGAAGATTTGGTAGGTGTTGGTAAGAGTGCCGATCTAAAGTTTTAAATTTTATAGGTTTTTTATACGTAAATTCGTGCTATTTTTTTTCTTTTTGTATTAGTTCTTTTACTGTAAACAAATTCATAATAATTTTTAAGAATACCGTTTTTGTTTTTGTTTTTTTTTTCAATCATTATTTTTAAATTTGCCGACATTTTACTGTATTAAGTGAGAATTTTAGTGCTGTTTAACGTATGTACGTACTACGATGGTTTTATGATTCAACATCAGGAAAAAGGAAGAACGATAACGTGTACTTAAAATGATGTGATATTTTAGTTATAATCTGACAGTTCCCATTATTCGATTAAGTATTTCAATTTTTCAACATTTTCATCGATATATTATATAAAATTTAAATATTTTGTATAAATATTTTATATATATCTATTACATGTATAATCCGCTATAACCATGTATATTGTACCTTATTGTTTTAAATTTTATCATTTTTTCATTTTCATTAAAATTACGTCACATGGATTGCGGTTTAACGATGAGCGTAAATTTGATCCAAATATGAAATATGTACGTTGTACAATTTATACGATTGTAATTTTATAACATGATGCGACTGAGTCGATTGAAGTTGATGTGTTTGTTTTTTCAGAATAATCGATTCTTCTCGTGCATGTACATACCTAAATGATAGGTACCTACTACCTAGACCTACGAACATCGTATGTACTCGATAGTCTTTTATAAAGATAGGACCGAATTCCTTCATCTTCATCAGTCTGTTTTTGAGAGCCTCCTTTGTTTAATCAAACAGCTGATTTTGTTTTGGGATCATCGTCGTCGTCGTGAATCAGTAAATATATCGCCGCCCACATGCGAAGAAAAAAACTGATCGTTGAAATAAAATTTTATTTTGAAGTGAATAAACGCGAATAAGAGTATAAAAAATCTAACAATAGTTGGACACAGAACTAGATATTTGATTCTCTAGGTACATTTATACGCCTTCGATGCGTGCATTGTAAATACATAAATTGCACGTTCCGATTTAAATTTGAACAGAATATTAACGTACGAAATGGAAAAATTTCAAAAGTTTAGACTAGTACGAAAGTGCAATTGGAAAAATATGTACTCCTGCGGATATTAATCCTCCAACGTAACGTTTTTAAACAAATACGACATTGATTCTTTGTTGTGAATACGCCTAATGGCTTCCGCCAGCAGTATACTGATGTCGACAGTTTTTATTTTATGGCACTGCATTTTTTGTAATTCGTGAGGTATCGTATTAGTTACAACAACCTACAAAAATGAAAAACACTCGTTAATAATGTCAAAAATCAATCGTAATCGTTATTCAGAAGTCAAACAACTATTATAGCGAACCTCATCAATGGGAGAATCTTCGATTAATCTCGGAGCATCGGAAGATAACAATCCGTGCGTAGCCATAACATAGATTTTGTAAGCTCCGCGTTCTTTCAACACTTCAGCGGCAGCTACAAATGATTCTACATCATCCACCAAATCATCCTGAATTTCAAATTTGGGTATTACTCGTTTGAATCGAGACGCCCACTAGGCGGAGGCGATGTTTACAAATCACAGAACATGCGACTTACCACGATTATAGCTATTCGGCCTCCAACATCGCCGACAACATTAATGGGTGGTTTTTCTTTGGGAAGATTGGAAGGCACAACAGGCATACCGATATCCATAGTAAAACAATGGGGATTACCGGACCCAGCGGGAGGAGAGTAACGTCCGTCGACCATATCGGACTCGGATTCTTTCTGTTCGCCGTGAATGACCGCTATGCCTAAATGCAAACGTTCGGCGTAAGAAGTAGCTCTCTTGGCAGAGCCTGGATTTCGTGCAACTATCACTGCGTTACGGTAATCGGGAATCTACACAGCGTATTTTCTTTTTCTTTCAATCAATCCAAAAACACGACTTTGTAATCGCAATTACACTTACGCTATCTTGAATGTATTGCAAAAGAAACGGCGACGCCCTCAAATTATCGACAGGGCAGTCGAAGAATCCTTGGATTTCTTTTTGGTGTAAATCCATCGTAATAACGTGAGTTACTCCGGCATTGACGATCATTTTGGCAAGCAGTTTCGATACGATACTTCCTCGTTTACGCATTTTTGCTGTAAAAAAAATGACCCGATCATTAGCGAACATCGCAATTGAACGGTGATCAGGGCTGCAAAAGGTTTGAAACTTACATTGTTTACAGTACGGTAAATAAGGAATAACGCCCACGATATTTTTCGCCGAAGATGTTTTGCATGCGTAAGCCATTATCAAAAGTTCCATAATATTGTTGTTTACATCCCTGAAAAGAGAAACGAACAAGATTTCAGTAAATTTATACGCGACTGCGATTTTGGCACCGAGGGTGTCGTACTTGTACAGAATACAAAACTAACTTTGTTCCTGTTTGCAAGATGTAGACATTTTTCTCACGCACAGATTCGCCGATTTCAACAACAGATTCGCGATTCGACTTACTGTAGACGGAGCACGCAGCCACTTTAATCCCCAATCGTCTGCAAGCAAGAGGAACGGTTTAACAGAAACATAATAATACAATTTACACACGCAAAAACAAGGAGAAAGACTACAGTTGGTTCCGAAATGGATAAAACATATCTTGGAACGTTCCGACGAAAACTTTGTACTATTTTTCACACAATATTTAAAGTTTGAAATGAAAATGTCTTTACTCTGTAATTAAATTGGTCATCTCGGGGTGCGAATTTCCGCTCAGGAGAATGATATCAGTTGGAGCTGGGCCGTTCATATTCATTTTCAATGGATTTAGGAAACTTCAAACGATGGATAAAACGTACACTTCGATCTCTTCGATCATTCGATTTCAAAATAGTTTATAAAGATAATAATATGACACAAATTCACTTTTCATAAGCAAGTATTAATTACTGTTCGACTATTTTCTGAGAGAAAAAGAAACCGCAATACATTATTTTACACCGTAATGAAACTATTATCGTCAATCAATAATTACGGATAATTATCGTTGTCGATAAGCAAAACGGAAAAAGAGAAAATAGTGCAGAAAGAAAGACGTAAAGAAAGCTCGAGCTTTGGTTATCTAAAAAAAATTATCATTCGAACTTTTGAACTCGTGAATTGAACTTTGAATTGAACGAGTTTGATCGTGATTATTTTACAGTACAATTTTTGGGTTTTGCTCTTTACTGTAATTACGAATTACGATTGAAAAATTACCGCCTTTAAAAATTTCCAAAAGTTGATCGATGAAAATAAAAAAGGTTTGAGATTTTCATTTTATCAGCTCATTTGTAATTCAAGATGTTTTTAAAATAGTAAATAGTTGATCGAATTCAATTTTGAAGACTGAATTTCAATACCTAGTCCTAATCATTGTGAAAATATAAAATCTACACACATACGCTACACGCTGTATAGTAGTAGGAACATGGAATGAGACGATGTTTCAAATTGAATAGAATATTTTCATTGAAAAATCACAACTTCAAGTACACAAAACTTATTTTAGTTATTTTCAAACAAAAAACAAACACATAAGTACATCGTGAATTTAGAAAATCAAAAATGTGTTCACTATCACTATTCATCTTCTATCTCTGTGCCTCGCATGTTTGTCACTTCTACGTTTCTCCTCTCGTTTATCGTTAGATCTATACCGATATTTCGACTTTTTCCCGTGATCTCTGCTTCTCGATCGATGTCGTGATTTGGAGTGGTATCGTTGTTGGGATCTGCTGCGCGAACGACGCTTTCGCCTGTCTTCTTGGTCAGTTTTAGATCCGTGATTGTTACGCGAACTTCTGTCAGGGCTCCTCGAGTATCTTCTTTTGAACCGATCACCTCGATTTCTAACACCTTCTTCATTCCGATACTTCTTATTTACTTCTTTTTTATCCTATAAAATATATAATAGAAATAAGACAGTATGAAAAGTATTACGATAAGTAATAGTACTCGTATTTCAATGAAACGTAAACTCACATCAAAATAATCGATTCCTCGTCCTTTTCCTCTCCATCTCATTTTTGCTACACTCTGACTGAAATCTACGTGTATTCTGCGATCGTCAATGAGAACGTTATCCATTTTCAAATAGGCATCTTCGCAAGATTTCTTATTATCGAATTCGATAAACGCGTACTGCAAAGAGTCTCCAGATTCTTTATCTCGTATCACTTCGCAGCTGTTGAAAATATTTTCGTTACGATCGCAATCATCGAGTCATCGTAATGAAAAAGACTGTTATTATTACCTTACGATTGTACCGAATCTACGGAAAATCATTTCCAAATCTTCGTCAGTAGTAAGCGGATTCAATTTACACACAAATAAAACATTCTCGGGGGGAGCTATGTCTTTATCGGGTATATCTCCGACGATTTCTAAAATGGTTGCTCGAGCTTCAGCTTCTTGTTCAGCTTTCATTTCTTCTACTTCTGCCATAGAAATATTGGCATCGTCGAATATTTCTTCATCAGCAGCCAATCGATCGGTCTAAACACACAGTAATTCGTACAGTTACAGTTATTCCAAACACCAGAGCACATTCACTCGCTAGATGTACATAATAATAACAGCATTCGATCAAATTACCTGCAAAATTTCGGCAGTCGGTTCGGGCGAATAATCCGGATAACATATGCCTGGAATGTCGTCGTAAGGATCTTCCAAGATGACAGTATGCGTGATTCTGTAGCATACGTTTAAAAAAGCGGATTAGGTGCTTCTTTTGAATCTAAATTAGTTAATTCTACAAAACAAACCTAATATCTTGATAAGGTCGATTTTCATGATCGCAAACTGCCTCGTTCAATTTCAACAAAACTTCCAATCCTTCAGTAATTTCACCAAAAATAACGTGTTCATCCAAAGAATACAGATCTGGGGCCAACGTTATAAAAAATTGAGATCCAACTCTAGAAAGAAGAATCTTATTTTTACAAAACAATACAAACGTAACTAATTCACGAAAAACAACTGTTGTTGGAAACACTTACAAATTATCACCGCAGTTCACCATAGATACTAATCCAGCTCTGTCGTGTTTCATGCGTGGTAGTTTTTCGCCACTAAAATATTTTCCTTGTTCGCCTTTCAAATGCCTGCAGAGAACGAAATTACAATTAAAACTCGTAGTATGGTTTCTCGGCTAATAAATAACTACGGTAAGTAAGGAAATTACATAAAAATTGATTCGCCGCCGCTTCCTGTTCCTGTAGGATCTCCAGTCTGTGCGATGAAATTACTTTGTATCGAATGAAACAAACAGAAGTGGTAATATTTTGATTTGCATAATTTCAGGAAATTCTTACAAGCTGAAATGTTGAAGATGATTGATTATTTAATAGAAGACAAAATTAGGAATTCAAAGCAATAAAACATACTTATGGGACGTTCATTTGTGAACAAATCTATGGTCATATCACCAACGGTGGTTTCCAATACGATTGCCATTTTTCTGAAGATGATGCCTCTTGGATTTCATAAGCCTCTCATTATGGCTGTCTATTGATGAATTCTCGTACAAAAAATTATGATTATAATTCGTGAAAGAAGAAAAACTAACCGTCCAAATTTACTTACATTTGAATTATTTCTTATCTCTGTTATGGTTGCTGAAAAACAAAACCCGGCATCTCCGGCGCCTAAAAAATGGATTGAGGAGTAAAACTAAAATGTTCCAATGTTCGGATGGTTATTGATTACGTTACGTTACGGTACGAAGCTGTACGTCATGGTACGGGCACGCTCACTCCGCCAAACTCCGCAGTTCGCACACTCTCACACTCTTGAGCTTGAGAAAAAATTAAAAATTAAAAATAAAAATAATAAAATAATGTATGAAAAAATGTTATTTTAATTGTCAAACGCCAAGCCAATTAGCCAAGCTTATGCTAAGGTGAACAGGTGAACTGGTCTGGTTAAGTAAGCCAGAAATTTTTTTTCAATTTTTCAATTATTTTGCTTTTGCCTTTGCCTTAGCCTTTGCGCATTATTTTATTGCCTATATAATTTTCGAATTTCGAACAAGGAACACGATCAAGGATCAAGGATTCAAAAATCTGAAATCACTATGATTGATCATTTGATCCTGATTTAGTTGATTGATTTTACAGTTACACATATTTTACATGAAAATGTTTCAAACAACGCAACGTTTAAATTAATTTAAAATGGTGTTTAGAATTTAGAACTAACAACAAAAACATGGGTTTTTACGCGTATACCGACTTGTTTTTTCTGTTTTTTGTTTTTACAAAAATCACATTTTTTTTCAAATTTTTTAGTCAGTTTTTGTTTGTATGTAGCCTATGTACGTATATAGGTACCTATTTCAATAATTATTCTATGGGGAAAAAGGTGATTGTAATGGAAAATTTTCAGTTTTTTAATTTCGAATTTTCGAACATCCTTAGTACTTTTCCTTCCATTACTTTTTTCTGAAAAAAAAAGTTTTTTTCGAACTCTGGAGGAACGCTAAGTATAGTTTTTTTGATAGAAAGAAGTTTCAAAAATGATGTTTCAGAAATCATTTACGAAGAAATAATATTGTGTTTTTGAAAACTGAAATCACATAAATAAAAGCGAAAAATGGATCGGCATCTAAAGTGTCTATTTAATCGACCAATGAAATGCATTGTTTACCTATTGTTTAGTCGTTTTGGGAATTATTGGGAACAGCTTTTGCCATTTGCACTCATGGATCATTTTTTGAATCGAACGGAAGTTAAGATAAGTAAGGTAGGTATGAAACCAACTAAAGATTAAACATCACCAGACCATTAAAAATTATTCGTATTTCCTAATTTTGATTCAAGGGCCTGATATTCTCGCAAGCTATGATTAATATCATTGGGGACCCTGTTCCTGTATTTTTGTCTCAGTATACGTACTTAATAAAGTTCTTATAAACGTGAATGACATTATGCTCGTGTGATCAATTCTATTCTGTACCTAAACCTAAACCTATCAAAAAATTGAAACTAAGACGTCAAAGTACCACAAAGAACAGAATCTTTTTCTATTTTTATTGCAATAAAATTGAGTGGTCTTCGTTTTCTCTCTCTTTTTATAGGTATTTTTATTTTAAAAGATAGGTAGGTACCATTAATTCTGAAAAGCTGTGTGACATGAGGGGTGAAATTACTATGAAGAATACGCATACTAGGAAATAGGTAGGTATTTTGATACGAATAAATAAATTTAAAAAAAAAACAATATGAAAAATTCCGATACAGATAGGTTTAGGAGTTTAAAAGTCTAACAGATGAAATTAGGAAACATCAAGTTCAATGGAAAATCTAAAAAACACTCGAGTGTCACAACAAACTTCCTCATAGAAATAAACCCCACGCAGTTCTCCAGCGCATGCGAATTTTTATCGATTAAGCGAATAGATAAATACCTTCTACTCTGATAGCTGGCTTACTTTTTTGTTTATTTGAAACATGGTTATAGTTTAATAAAGGCGTGATTTTAAAATGGACTCGGGACCTCAAGCTTTTGGTCTTGGACGAGTTTCTGGTCAAGTAGATTTTCAGCAATTTTTAAAGTCGAGGCCAGTACTAATACTCTTATTATGCTTGGTAAGAAAATAGTCTCTACATTCATCTCATTCCGCATCATGCAAACAATTTCACGTTGTTTATTTCGCTTTAGTAGTTTGTCAGCAAAATATTCTTGCAAGCGTGGCTATTCTTTATTTAATTTCCAAAATAATCACGTCGAACCATTTTTACAAATTATAAATTTAAGACCTTGAAATCAATTTTCGACTGTATGTCCAACAAACTCGACCTTGACCTATTTCTATCACAATTATTGATTACATTTATTTTGCAACAGGCCAAATGAAATTTATGACCGTCATTTGATTAAGAAAAAATGAAATCATAAAAGAACCCCGTAAAAAGCATTAAAAATAATCCCTGCCATTTCGTTGAAAATATACCTTTACCTACCTACTACCTATCTCACGTATAGATACTTGTTTTTGTTTTCAGAAATTCAGCATTATCGCATATTTTTGTATATCTCCCGGATCGAAAATTACAAATAAATATAATCAAGAAATATGTATTTATAGTGAAAACAAAGAGAGCACTTGTTATGTAGGTATGCAAGTCACCCTTTTGGGAATAGTCGAAGCTATCGTATTCTTATGCGCCGAATATTTTATGTGGAAATCATCATCAGTTAAGCATCGCAGAAGAATAATTAGAGCTGGATTAGGCATAGGAGGTACATATCTAGACCTACGCTTATGTTATATTTCACTATAGGTATCAAATCGAAAAAACAAAACCTCTTTCATTCGATCGATTTCAATTTTGTGATATAATTTGTTCAGGTGTCGAATGCTTTTTCTGCTTCATAGCATTTTTGTATATTTTCTTCACGTGGGTAGGAACCCCGGTGCCCAATAATGTGAGCACAGCAAATGCAAACTTCGCTATTTTGTTTATATTCTTGGATATATTCGCGTGGGTATGTATTTTTGGAATAAACTTTTTTTTTCTCGTTAACTTACGTTCTTGCTAACACACTTATATACCTATGTATTGATCGTGCACGCGTTTAGGGATATTTCACATTATTGGAATATCAACGTTTAGAAAAAGGAGTCGATCCGGAATTCATGGGCTCATTTGGGACTGAAGATGCTGCACAATTTAGTACCTACGCTGCCGAAGAAAATGAATATCAAGATCCAAACATTCCAAAATAAAATGGTTGTTCATCATGCTTGTTAGGATAAAAGCTGCACAATTTTTTGGTTAGTTGATTTATTATACCGGAATTATCGCTTCAATTCGAGGCTTCAATTAATAAATTATTATGCTTAATCGTCGAGATTTTGAAGAAAGAAAAGAAATTGAAATTAGCTATACTGTCCTATTATTTGTAGGTTGTTTCCTCATTATCTTCCTTATAATTCAACTTTTCTTGAAAGTTAGAAAAGCTGATACTATCCTCATCTATATAAGTAAGGTACCTACCTACTTACCTATATATTTTGTAAAAACTTGCAACGATATGTACCTATATCAATTAATTTTTTTTTCAAATTATCTTTTTATTACCTAACTTGTAACTTAATCAAATTCTCAAAATTTGAAAAAGTTTTTTCCCATCGTGTTTTCTTACTTTTATCCATTTCGATGAAATTCAGAACTAAGATCTCCGCATCTTTAGATAATAAAAAATGGAAACTTTATCCAAAATTTTTCCATTTTAAAATAATTCAGTTTATCGTGTTTTTTGCCATTTCAAATATCTACCTACCTAATTATATGTATCATTTTTAATTTATTTATCCTACCGCTATTTTAAAGCAAATATCTACAATGATTACCATGTACCATACAAGTATATTATTAAGCCAAGGGGGAGGGGTCAAATTTTTGTATACCTGCTGTAATTTGTGCCTCTGTGCCTTATTTATTCAAAAATTTCCTTTGTATCGAAAGGAGCTTTTTAGAAATTTGCGCATTTAGAAAGGTAAGTAGGAAATGGTTTTGAATACGTTTTGTCTCGCCATCAACAAATATCCTGTTTACGAGTTTCATTTTTTATCAAAAATAATTATTTTTAATGTTTTTTTTCCTGTTTTTTTTTTGTTATTCTGTTTATCATTTTTTGTGTTTCTTCATTTCTAAGTTTTTTTGTTGCTGTTTTTTGTATAAAATCTACATTATCATTATTGTTACAAAAATTATTTTCTTATAGAATTACTGTACTTTAACATACCTACGGAAGCGAAAGTGATAATCGTAATATAGTTAGATTTTTAATTTAAAATATCGTTGTAGTCATTTTTTCCAAGTGTTCAGAATAACGAGACAGTTTTTATTTGTTAAAATCAGATTACGTATTAATATAGGTAATTTGAAAGTCTGCTTGGATTATATTTTATGTATGCTTTTCATTATATATGTCGAACCTGTTTTGTCGAAGCAATTTTTTCTTTTCTTTTTTTTTTTTGAAATACCTACTTACCTTTACCTACAACGAGAGTTTACATTACCTATGTTAGATTTATCTGTAAGGTTGAAATATCAGAAATTTTAAAACTTATAATCAATCAGTACCTAACCAACTACATATCAGATCTGTTGTCTACGAAATTATCGTACCTACATCAATAAAAACAAATAATTTTTTGAGAATATTGTATGAGAATGAAATAATAATAAAAAAACAGTACATATTATAAATAGATAAGTATAAAATGTTACCTAAAAATATTTTATTTTAATTTAGAACAAACCTTTTCTGAACAATTCTATTTCAATTCCTTCCCAATGACTGCGCATATTTTTCGAGAAATACCTATACAAATGAAAGAAATAAAATGTACCTATGCATTTAGTAACAAAAAACAACCTTTCATATTACTCGATCGTTATACCTAGGTAGTAGGTACTCTACTTACTTTTCTTCGATGTATTGTAGCACAAGGTTTTCTTTTTCATTTAACCCATACCGAAGAAGATTCAAATTTGATTGTAGGATTTCTGGGTCATTTACACCCACAAGACAAGTGCAAGAGCCTGGTTGCTTCAAAGAATGATGAAGCGCTAATTTTCCCAATTCAACGTCGTTATTCTAAAAAAAATTCGATCAAATAAAAAATTGAAAATGTTACGGGTTATGTCGATTGGTTTACTAACTCTGCAATGTACAGCTGCAGAATGACAAATATCTTTCAGTTGTTGAGAAGCCGGGTGCCAGGCTGGCGGACCACAGTTTGACAGTAATCGCATTCCTATGCAACCTGCGTTAATGACAGCGACATTTTTAGACTGCAAATAATCATGCGAACACTACAATTACTTTGAATAGCTCCACCGAAAAGAAAAACACGACGAGAAAGAAAGAAATATCAAACACGTAGACGTAGATACGTACTTGAAATTTAGGCAAAAAATCTTGTAAAGAACAGTCAAATAGCGTGTCTCTGCAATACGTCAGAACACATTTGATCTGAACAGAACTTTTTTCGACGACTTCCCACAAGGTTGATATCGGATACCCGGATATTCCTATGAATTTGACTTTTCCAGCTTTCACCAGCGATTCCACAGCAGGTAAAGTTTCATTTAAAATTAAATCTTGAGACGATGCAAATTCAATATCGTGAACCTTTAAATCAATTTGCAAGTTTGCAATCGATAGCTTAAAATTAATAATGCAAAAAAAACAACAACTATTGACGATGAAACGGTTATTACAAATACAATATCCACTTTATCCAAATTTAAACGTTTCAAACTTTGTTCGAAGCTCATTTTAACACCCTTCGGTGAGAAGTCAAACTGATTTCCACAACGTCCAACTTTTGTCGATATGTAATAAGCATTTCGTGGAATTTCTTTGAGTGCCTGTAGATACAAAAATTACTTAATTGCGACGCATAAAATTACGAAAAAATCCCTATACTTGGACAGAAAAAGTTGTAATAGGTACGAAGAACCTATCGTATAATATGAACTTACCTTATGGGAGGTACTTACCGATCCCAAAAAAGTTTCTGCTAAACCTTTCCCATAATGAGGACCACCGTCAATAAAATTTATGCCACTTCGTATCGCATTCGTAAGAGTGGCCGTTGCGTTTTTTTGGTCATAATCTCTGAAAATTAAGGGGTTGTTCGACAGAAATAAGTAAGTACCTACTCGTATATGAAGTAGGTACCGATACATTATCAATAAATGGCATACTGCGTTAAAAATTCACCCATAAGTAAGAATTCCTCCAAATGCGCCACAACCCAAACTAATCTTAGAAATTTTCAAACCGGTGTCAGTGAAATCTTCATATGGCATCTTTTTCACATCCTCCTCGATATGAAAGCCTTCGATAAATGTGTTTGGAAATTCGAAATCCATTTTTGGAATGTAGGTACTTGCAGTATAACTCGAACACACGAACTCTGATTATAACTCCACTACTTTTATCGCAGCGAGTACAAGAAACAAAAATAAAATTTCTTATCGGATGCGTAAGTGAAATTATCTCAGTGCCTCAGCGGGGGTCCAAGTCCAAGGTTCATGAGTTTCATTCCATTAACTTCTACAAAGCGAAGCATCTTGACAAAATGTTTTTACTTTTGTGTTTTTTCATTTTTGAATTTTGTTACGTTTAAAAGCACACTTTTTCAACGAAAAAAAAAAAAAACATTGAAACCAGTTGACATTATTTTTCATGTTTTTAAAAATTTTTTCAGTTCCAGTTTTAAAATTTATAATTTATGTACAAAGTATTATAAATAATGAAATGATAGGTTAAGTTCTGCAGTCTGCACATAATATTTTGGTGCATCAATCGCAACTTTGAAGTTTGAGCTTTCAATTTCAAACAAAATAAAATTATATAATTACATGAGAAAATAAGAAAAAAGTCATATTGTATAAAAAACTCTGTTTAATTTAAAATACGGCATTACGGCTTTTTACACTTTTTTTTGTTTTTTTTTTTCTTTAAATTTTTCAGTTAGGTCGTCGACCGTATATAATGGACGAATAATTCAACGGTGAAAAAAAGACAAAATGTGACGGCTAGATTTTGGATGCAGAATCCAGGAAACGTTCTGCTCATGCGCCAAACATGACGCTTACGGTGCTGGTGGAGAGAGAGACGGTTCACTGGTTCAACCCACGTTCAACCAGTAAACCGTCTCTCTCTCCACCAGCACCGTAAGCTTCATGTTTGGCGCATGAGCAGAAGGTTTCCTGGATTCTGCACAGGGTTGTACAAAAACGTGTTTTTTTTAAAAAAAACAAAAAAAACGTTTTTTTTTGTTTAAAACGTTTTTTTTGTTTTAAAACAGTTTTTTTTACTTGTTTAAAACTATGTGTTTAAAACGCGTTTTAAACACGTTTAAAATGTGTTTTAAACACAAATACATTCGTTTTGGGTTCATCAGACATCAATTTTTAAGATGTGACGTCATAAAATAGCTATACAGCTCAAGAAATATTGAAAAATTGGAATCAAAACACAAAATTTGTCTCTAAAAATACTGTTTGTTCAATTTCACTTTTTTTCAACAAGAAATTAAAAAAAAACGTGTTTTTTTTAGGAAATTGGAGTTGAAAAAAAACACGTTTAAAACAAAAAAAAACACTGTTTTAAACGGTTTTAAATGGCCTTTTTTGTTTAAAACATCGTTCTGTTTTTTTTCAGTTGTTTTAAACGTGTTTTAAACATGTACAACCCTGATTCTGCATCCAAAATCTAGCCGTCATTTCCTGCGATTTGAATTATTCGGTACCACCTCTTGTGTTAGAATGGCCAAGTATTAGAATGGTCAAGTTGTAGAAAAAGAGGGAAAAAAAGGGAAAAATATTTTTGTTGCCAACCCACTTTGTTTGGAGAAGAAAATTTTGTAAAATAATTAAAATGAAAAGTAAAGCCCAAGTATTAGAATGGTCAAGTTGTAGAATAGTCAAGTACATATTAGAATGGTCAAGTATTTGAAAAATAGGGAGAAAAGAGTAATCTCAGGGCTTAAAACCATTTGGATTTTATTGGTTGTTGTGGTAGGTGGTTTTTAAAGGACTCAAAAATAAATGGTTTTTGGTTATGGTTTCTGAATTGGTTTTCCAATCACAAACCATAACGGTTCCAATTGGTTTTAAGGTTTAGGTTTCAAAGTTTTTCTGGTTCTGGTTTTGAAATGGTTTCAATTTTTTTTAATAAGGTGTGGTTGTGGTTTTGGTTCTGTAATAATAGTTTTTTTTTTTGCGGTAGTGGTGGTTTTTCACATCAAAAACCATTTCAAATTTTCAAATGGTTTTGGTGGTTGTGGTGGTTTTGATATCAAAAACAATTTTGATTTTCAAATAAATTTATACAAAAACTAATTCAGGACTACTAAAAGTATGATTTGAGACAAAAAACCAGAAAATTTCCATCACAGGTCTGGAAAAATTGAAAAAAAATAGCAAAAACCAAAAAGAACCATTTCATGAATTGGTTGTAATTGGTTATGGTTACATTTGAAAATTGAAATGGTTGTTGTGGTTGTGGTTTTCTCCAAAGAACACAACTTTTTGGTGGTTTTGGTTGTTTCAATTCAAATTTTTTTCCCAAATGGTTGTTTTTAAATGAATTGGTTTTCATTTTTTTCAAATATATTGGTTTTTTGTTGTTGTTGTTGTTTTTGAAATTTACAAAAAGAAGTTGAAATGGTTGTGGTAGTGGTTGAAAGTTAAAACCAATTAAAAACAATGGTTATGGTGGTTTTATTTGGTTTTGGTTTTGGTGGTTTTAAGCCCTGAGTAATCTGTTATAAGTTATAAAAGGATGAGGAAGTGGTACTTAGACTTACTACTTTTTTGGATAATAGGGTACAAGGGTAGCCGTTTTCAGGGTTGGGGGGCATTGTGTCCGCTCACCTCGGCTTCGCCTCGGTTGCGCGGGTCGCTTTGTTGTTCATACTATGTCTGTTAACTTCCCTCGGCCTTCGGCCTCGGTGAGTACAGTTTTTTAGAAACTACCGCAGGTACTGTCTACTTCATTTCATATTTCATCAATTCAACTTCAAGTTTCTGAAGTTTCCCAACTAGAAATTAGAAAATAAAATAAAATAACTTTTCCATTACGGGCATTACGTTACGACTTACGACGTTACGAATAGTATAGTCGGTACTCGTCACGTTCATCACGCTTGCCGGCTTGCGGGTCCGGCACCGGCTCCGGGCTCTGCAGAATCCGGGAATGGAATTGAAACGCCATCCAGATTCCAGTGTGTATCAGATGTTCATGAACATAAATTTGATAAAAAATGAAGTGATGAAGTGAAAGTTCAGCGCCAAAATTTGTTTTCAATTTTCATCATCTTAGATTATCCTTACGAAAGCTCTGAGCTGTATAAAATACTGAAATGGATCCCCAATCAGGTTCAAATTCAAGTAAATATACCAATTCATGTACTCGTTGTTGATGTTGTTGATACTTACGCTCTAACAGCATAACTTAAAAGTGATTTTGTTTGTTTGATAGCAGTAATGGAGCTTTACGAGAGCACAGTTGAAGATTTATGTGAAAGTCGTTATAAATACAGCAATCAAATTAGAAAAAATCTCTCTGACATAACGGATCGGGATATACTACGAATGGTTGGTGAATTTTCGTCTTCGTAAGATTTCTGTATGTTGTTTTCAAATAGTTTTTATTGTGCAATAATGATTGTAGAAAAAAATGAAATTTTCATTTGAGAGATCCCATGCTAGACTTCCTGACACAAAGATCAATTTCCAGGTCAGTACGAACTATGGCAAATTTTCCGGTGAAAGCAGTTTGAAAACAAATCAGGTATTTGATATATTTTTCAAATTCTTATTAATTTTATTAGCCTTTTGTTGACTGAATTGTTTCGATTATTTTAGTGTAAAGATTTGCGAAATGAAATTATGCAGCTTAAAGAAAAATTAAGAAGAATGAAATCGGAGGAGTAATTCATTTCAGTTCGCGTATTCTATATATTTAATTTCCCTAAACGAGCGTATCAAAAGTGAATTCAATTGTTTAATATAAGAGTATGTGACATATTTTTAAAATGTTTAAATTTTTTTTTGTAATATTGGTTGGTTAAATTTTTCAAGCCATACTTTAAGAAAATTGTTATTATCAATGGAACGACGAATCTTATTCTAAAGTTTTGATATTTTGTTTTTTACCTGCTACTCATTGACTGCATTTAGTGCCAAATATCTCTAATAAGGTGAATAAATTAATTGTAATGTGAATAAATTATTTGTATCGATGTATGCATTATACGTTCTTGTAGAATGAACCATGTATATTATGTACTGTGTTTGCAATTCCGTGTAGTATGGAAATGGAAATAAAAACATAATTTGATTAATTACATCAAGCATTGGTTGTTTGTAATTTCACTGGTACTTGAATTGTAAATTTGCTCGAAACTAGCGTGATAGAAATTCGACAAAACAGCTATTTCGATTTCGAATACATTAATTTTGCTCAATTTTCAGACGGAATTTTTGCAGTTTTTATCTTCGATAAAAAGTTTTTGTGGGGGGAGGAGGATTTCTGAATTTACGGAAATTTGAATAGTAAGAGGAATTCATTGAGTTTGAGAAACTTGGAAAGAGTGGAAAGTTCCACACTAGATTTCAAAAATTTTCGTTTTTCAGATGCCTGGCTGGCCAAACTGATGAAAGTTGAAAAATGAAAATTGTGAAAATAAAATAAAAATAAGCAGAAAGAGAATTTTTCAATATCATTTGCAAAGTTTAAATTCATTTAAATTAAAAAGAATTCAAATACGATTTTTTTTCGCTCGCCAAAATATTTAAAGAACTTTAGCCAAATTCGCCATGATTGGTTTATTTTTTAGTATAGCCGCAACACTGATGCGATAAGTTTTTGAAAGTTTTTGTTATTGTTGCTTATCACTCATTCTCCGAAAAAAATGAATCGAAAGTTCGAAAGAATGAAAATTTAATTTGAATTTTGAAAGTTCAAATGTTTGAATTTAGTCTATTTTCGAGCGAATCTATACTAGTTTTACTTTACATACCGCCGAAAAGATCGCGATGAACTCTTAATAAATCGAAACCAAGTTTTTATTAGTGATCGGTGTTATCGTTTTATCATTGTTCAAAAAATGCATTGTACTTTTCAAAACGACTCTATTTAGTACTTTTTATCATTTATCGTGCTAGAGCTGCACCGTCGTCTGTTTGATACTCCTCTTCAAAGTTTATCGTGAAGTTTTCTGTGCTCATGCTATTAATTGCTACCAATTTGGCCATTATAAATAACAGTAAAAGGTAAATTATCGCCGTGAGTAAGCGATGCTATTTTCTTGAAATTTTGTTTTATGCAATGACGATAATGCGAATATTAATACGTATTTCATTTGATTTTAGATGACTGATTCGTCGAATAAAGAACAGATCCTGGCAACACCCGAACGAGTCAGTTCAAAAATATCTCCGAACGTTGTTGATTCCCAGCTGAAAAACGTGATCAATTTCTATCAGTAAGATTACGTCTATATTCTTAAATCTATACATACATAAGTACTTGAAAGTACGCTTTTGCAAAAAAATAACTCGCGTCGCTCGCCTATTCATCTTGATTTATTAATCGCAGGAGAACGCCTGAAGTTGAGAAAGACTATGGAGGAGGAATTTTTCAAATGGGAGATAGTATTTACTTCTCATCGGCAGAAGTCAATAAATTGACTGATTCGTCGGCCGATGAATTTCGAACAGAAATGATGGAAGAAATGTTGGTACGTTACGTATTTGCTCGTTTTTATGCCATTACGATGCAGTCGAATGCGCTTATTATAATTCCAGGGGTGATTCAATTTTTCAATTTTTTTGTAGGATTGGGAAACATACATGTACTGTAAAGAAAACGAAGAACAGAAACGATGTTCCTCCATTGTCTGTGATGATGTACCGATTCGAAATCAAGACTGTTCTAATATTGTTATTCAGTCATTATCTAAGGTAGGTATTAGTCAACATCGCGTTTTTTCTATAAAAAAAATCCATTTCTAATGATAATACTTATCCTTGTTTTCATTTTCTTGGTTGGAACTTATACATTATAGAGTCGTTGTAACAATTTATACAATAGTAGTTCGTATAACGGACATGGCGAATCGCAATTCGTGTTCAAAGAAGATTGGGATCTTGAAATAGACGAACAACAAAGTAAGGCAATTCTTACGAAATGTGATATTCAACCGTTTGGTATTTTTTATATTCTACGTAGAGCTTTTGTTAATTAGGCTAATTTATATGATTTATATACGTTAATGTTCCACCAGAAACGAAAAGAGAACGCTTAGCTCTCGAAGAAAAGTCCATTGGAAATAAATACTTCAACGATCAAAAATACCGAGAAGCGTTGGATTACTACACGAAATCCCTTAGCTTATTGCCCACTACAGATGCGTTCAATAATCGAGCCATGTCGTGTTAGTTATAAAACGCTTTCTATTCTGGCAGTTACTCGATGTTTGTGCCGTTTCTCTATTGTTATGGTAATTTTTTTAGTTATGAAATTGAAGAATTTTGCGGCCGCGGTTAAAGACACTAATGAAGTGCTCAAAATCGAGCCGAATAATTTGAAAGCTCTGTATAGAAGAGCTACAGCGAGAAAAGAAATGCGAATGTACGAAGAGGTAATATATATCTCGCCCATTGAATGTATTCGTTCGGTCATTTGTTTCGAATTAATCTTTTAGAATTGTTTTCTTTTGTAGGCGTTGAAAGATTGCTACAGTGGGATGGAATTGAATCGTAAAACATTTCTGAATGTATTTAACGATATTAAAAATGAAATGTCTAAACTAAACGGCAAAAAGTACAGGTGCGTCGAATCTATCGTAGCGTTTTAGTTTTTTCGAATAATTATTCCATTTATTCGCGCCTAACTGTTACAATATTTTTTTAGTATCTGTCCGCTGTACGGTTCGAAGAAAGCATTCGAAATCGATGTTAGTCAATTGTTCGCGTACGCGAATTGCAACGAAGCGTACTTACTAGAAGTAGATAGAACCGGATGCACGCGATCCTGCATTTGTGGATATTGTACGGAGGAAAATCGAAGAAATAGGAATAGATCTTCGGCGTTAAGAATAAAAGAAAGAGAGCGTTGGAAAATGCTAACCGTTGGTTTATTAAACGAGATGAAAATCACGTCACCTCCGGTCGCTAAACCGAACGACGCGAGTACCTCAGTTATCGTCGAATCTAGTATCGCTGTGAACGACGATTCTTGCACCGTCGATCGTCAAATAAGTCAATCGAAATTTGACGAATTGAAAAATGTAGAAAATATTAAAATGAATGATGCGCAACAGGATGCTCAAATTAA
The DNA here is from genome assembly GCF_950023065.1 of Planococcus citri. Classification (NCBI taxonomy): domain Eukaryota; kingdom Metazoa; phylum Arthropoda; class Insecta; order Hemiptera; family Pseudococcidae; genus Planococcus; species Planococcus citri. The sequence goes on along the minus strand of NC_088677.1, from coordinate 626,301 downwards.
CAGTAGTACGAGTATTAAAAGTTGATGAAAAAGTATCGCCGCGCCGATTATGTTACGCTCGATCACGTTGAGTTATTACGCATCGTTCGACGTTTTACGTCTTGCTGTTACGCATGCTGGTAATGCTCTAATGTATTTTTGTATAATTGTCCGATTAATGTTAACGATTACGTTGTTTATTTGGATTTTTTTAATTTAGTTTTTTATCCGGGCTATAATAAGTAAAATTTATGAATTTATAAATCGAATGGTTTCTTCGGTTCGAGTTTTATGCTCTCCGCAGGCTTCCCTGTTTTGAATTACTCGACCGAAATGAATGAGAAGTGTTTGGGTCAAGTTGAGTATTTCTCCAACAAATTATTGTGATTCAGTTTTGCAAGTTAAACTTATCGCTTACTTTCTAATTTTGAAGGAGCAAGAGTCTATAAATCAATCGAGTAGAATTCCACGCGACGAATAACTTTTAGAATGAAGATGATCGGCAATCTATCATTTTCGCAACTATTAAATAACAAACGAATTTTAATGAATTTAACGAATTTTCTCATTACTGAACATGGCTTACCCAAATTAATCATTTGACTTCTCGTAATTTTATTGAATGGCATCGTTATGTCTCGAAATAAAGTCACCTGTAACTATTATAAAATATAAACTTAACAATAAAAGTCAACGTAAGTATAAAATAAATTTTAATAACGCGACGATTGATAGGTAATTATGAAAAATGTAAACTTAAACGCGATAGAAAATTTTCGAAAAACAGTGCAACGAAAATACGAAGGATCATTTACGTATTTCACCAATTTGTTGATGGTAATTCATCGCAGATGTTCAAATATACTAATTTAACCGTACAAAAGAAAGTAAAAAGAAAATAATACGGCACTATAATCGTTAAATTAATTGTACCTACATACGTAAATACGAGTACATACTTATGTAGCAAACAAAGAAAAATCAGGTATTGCTATAGGATACCTAGGTATATAAGTACATAATAATAAAATCGTAACAATTATTATTGACTAAAAAATAATGAAAGACTGTCGGTTAATTGTAAGTACGAGTACGAGAACGAGAGTACAAAATGCGTATTGCGTAATGAGTATAGGTAATGTAATAATACGAGTACGAATACCTAACGAGAGTAAAGACGAGCACATTTAAATACTTAATTACCTAAATAACGATGAATCGTAAATCAACGTAGTCTACAATAAAAGACATGTTATAGGTAGATGATAGAGGGAAAACAAGTAAGCCTACTTAGTTGAAAAATGAACACTATCACGTACCAT